>NC_082713.1:141439259-142044728 GCF_030144855.1 Hypanus sabinus
CGAAGGAAGCTTTGGCTGACGCCGCAATGCTAGTACATCCCAGAATGGACACCCCTACCGCCCTCACAGTGGACGCATCAAACACGGCAGTCGGTGGGGTGCTGGAGCAGCTCATCGCAGGTCGCTGGCAACCCCTGGCGTTTTTCAGCAAACACCTGCGGCCACCCGAGCTCAAGTACAGTGCTTTTGACCGGGAACTGTTGGCGCTCTACCTGGCAATCCGGCATTTCAGGTACTTCCTAGAAGGTCGGCCCTTCACCGCGTTCACGGACCACAAACCGCTTACCTTTGCGTTTACGAAAGCATCCGACCCCTGGTCATCCCGCCAGCAACGCCACCTGTCCTACATCTCTGAATACACAACGGATGTCCGGCACGTCTCGGGTAAGGACAATGTCGTGGCGGATGCGCTCTCTCGCCCTACCGTTCATGCCCTTTCCCAAGGGGTAGACTTTGAGGCACTGGCAGAGGCACAGCAGGTAGATGAGGAGATTCCGAGTTACAGGACTGCAGTCTCTGGTTTGCAGCTCCAGGACCTCCCAAGCAGGTTCTGGCCCAGGCTGTGGACATTGGGGGGTGTATCGCCGGTTCTGGGTGGGGGGGTTATGTGGCGGCTCATTTCCTAGCGTAGCGAACCGACTCACAATTAGATAGCCTACGGGGGTTTGCGAGCACAGAGCTTTGGAGCCTCTTCGCCATGGGGGGCCGGTTGACAGAGGCTTAAAAGTGAGGCTGAAGTTTTCGAATAAAGTTTTTTCCTTCGACTGCAGTTACCGACTCCGTGTCGTAATTTTAGCGCTGCGTGTAGCATCGCTACAAGCTGACCATTCTTGTACCTCGTCTTCAGGAAACCTTTCTTATAAATGAACAAAAGACTATTTATAAAAGTCAACAGCGAACTTGTATCTACTGTGACGTTTTCTTCATGTTGTTGGCTTAGCAAAACTTTAACTTTGTTACTCTACGAAACATTTTTTCAATAAAAGCTTAGTAAGCTATCTACAGGATTTGAAACAGATCTTTGTAAACTTTACAATATGAACACTGTCCACCAAAAATGGCTGCCGCCATGATGCAGTTGCACAAACCAGAACAGGAAAGTTGAGGTGACGTAAATTAGTGACGTGCGTTGTGGTATTTGAAAAACCAAACAACTGGTTAACAGAAACATTTAGATAAAAGATTATTTTCAATAAGTATAATTATTAATTAATACATTATTTTAGGTAACTAACCTTTTGTGCGCACATTAATTTCCTTTGTACACTGGTTGAAAAAAGTGTGTGCGCACGTACACGCGCAAAGTTTAGAGGGAACATAAGAGGAGAACGAAGATGCACTTAATTGAAGTGTACAAAATTGAGATACCTAAATAGTGTAATAAGAAGGATAAGTGTTGACATTTTAAAGCAGTCGACATTTTGAGTTTGGACTTTCCAAATTGCAAAAGTGAGAAATAAGTGGGTTTTAAGCTGCAGAGAGAAGATAATGTTTGGAACTCCTTCTCTTACAGGCTGATAGAGGCAGTAATCTTCATATTAAACAGTACTTGAACTGTGACTTGCAGACCTATGGGCTCAGTATTGGAAGGTGGAAGTAGGTTGGGTAGCATTTTGATCAATGTAGGTAAATATTTGACGGGTCAAATATTTATTGTGTAAATATTTTAGAAGTGTTATTTTCTGTTTAGTTTGTGTACACTAGAGTGTGCTGTTGTTCTACATATTTGTGATGTAAACTTCATAAAGAAACACTCTGGACCACTGATTTTTCGAGCTTTTTATAAGTAGAAAGAAGAATGTAATTTCTACTGAATATAACTGCGCAGCTAATGAAATTGTCAACACCTTTGTCTTTTTAATCATCAGGAAAAGATGTGCATCATATAGGTTGGTACCTGTTTGAACTTCTGATAACTGCCTTGTAGATGATACAGTTTAGATTTGTACTTCCTCACGGTGTGCTTGATATGAGCCATAGAAGGTACTGCACAGCCTCTAGGCAGTCTCCCAGAGAGAGGGGATGTACCCCGTCAAGTCATTCTCAAGTGCCAATAAAATAAGCAGGCTTGATAAAGGTTTTTTAACCCGATTGTTGGTTACACTAGAATATATCTGTAAACAATTTATCTTGGTGTATTAATTTACTTTTTTTGCATTTTGTGGTCAGTTGCTTAGAGTTACTTTTCTATAAGCAGGCACATTAAGTACTTTGTTTTATTTCCTGAGTCAAACAATTACCATATCCTTGTGGAATCATCCAGCATCGAAGGAAGGCATTTAAAATTCTCAAGTAGTCTCAATTCTTTGTGTTTTTTCTTCAACCTGGTGTTATTTTTGTTTAAATATATTACGTTTTGAAAGTCAGGTGTGGAATTAGTTACTTCCATTCTTTCAGGTAATAGATTGTATAACATATGTCAGGAGTTAAATGGAAGTTAGAATTTGTTCCCAGGTTGCTTCACTTGTATATTAGTTTAAGTTAAACTTGCATATGATTTCTCTTGGAGGTCAATTCACACAATTTTGGTCTTGTAAGGTTAAAACGGCTAATAATTTCTTAAGTCCACAACTTAAAAATTAACCGTGGACACTGCAACTTACTCTGGTCAATTTTGGTTTCACAAGTTAATCATGAATAGTGTGATCTCAAAAGGAAGAACCTTACTTGTTAATTTTGAATTTATTTGAAGTGCTAACAGGGAGTTGATGGTAATGAGCAGATGTAACTTATTCCCATTTTCACCAGGACTTTAATAAAGTAAACCAGAATAGACCAATGATTAAGGTAAAGATTGTGACATGAGACATGAAGCAAAGTGAAGTTGTTTGTTGGCTGGGATACAAATCTTTCTGTCCTGGTTCTTGATAGAGTTCATTGAAGAAAACGATGACTCATATACGTACATGGAGGGGAACAGTGGTGAGTAAGAGCATTGCAATAGCTCTCGTGATTTTGAATTGAGCTTGGGGAACCACGTTGATCCAAAAGTCACTCACCCCAACGTCCTTGTGTTATGCTTTGAGCAAATCAGATGTTCTCATTTCCAAGACCTCCATCTGAAGAGTTGCCTCATCTATGGAAGGCACCAGCCTTTTGGCCTCTGCAGTCCACTGGCCGTCAGCCGAAATGGAGAACGGCTGTCTCAGGAAGAGGAGGATGTCACCTGAGAGTTTAGGGGAGCATTCAAATCGTTCCCTAAAGTTTTCTGCCAGGCTCGGCACAAAATCCTTCATCACTGGATCCTCCCACATTTCATTCTTCCCGCAATGCTCCCGTAGACTTTCTCCTGTGGATGTCGCGTGCTCTGGGGGTGTAGGTCAAGTGTACGGTGTGGGATGAGGTTAAAATAAATTAGAGCAGCACACGCTTATTCTCATGTCCAGATATTTGGTTCTCGTGGTCTGCCTATTGGGGTTGTCTACTGTAGGGAGATAGAAAATGGAAAAATAGATGGCAGAAACACAAATGCAAGAGTCTTGGGCTTCAGAACAAAGCAGTAGAGAAAATCTGGGCAATACATACAAAATGCTGGAGGAACTCAGCAGGTCAGGTCAGGCAGCATCTATGGAAAAGAGTAAATGGTCGACGTTTCGGGCTGAGACCTTTCATCAAGACTGCTTGAATTTTCAGCATCTGCAGATTTTCTCTTGTTAGTGAAAATCTGGAGTTGGTTGGGAGGTGTGGTGAAGGTGGGGGTAGAAAATGATTGAAATCTGTAGCAAAATGAGAAGGAGAGTGGGAACTGAGTCGATGTCTATAGGTGAATAACCTTTCATCAGAACTGGCTTGTTTTAGACTTAATTAGAACAATGTAGGGGACCAGAGATATGGAGATTGCAATTGGGAACGAAAACAACTGGAAACTCCAGGTTAACCTTGTAGTCTGAATGGTGTTCTGCTGAATAGTCATACTATCAGAATTTGGTTTGCTCAATGAAGAGATTGAATTCTGAGCACCTGATGGAGTATGCTAAATTGGAAGAAATGCAAGCAATTACAGCCTAACCTGGAAGAATTGTTTGGGTCCCATGACAGTAGAAGGGAAAGGGGTGAAAGGGCTTGATAAGAAAGTTAGGAGTGGATGATGGTGGGGGTGGAAGACATTACCAGTGAGTAGGGGAGAAAATTATCCATGCATAATGCTTAAAAATGGAGAAGGGAAGAAGTGTCTGGTGTAGGAATCTTGTTGAGGTTGATGGTGGAGAGGGGTGATAAGATTGCAGAAAGTGGTAGGTGTAGTTTGGACCCAAATTAAATATACCTTTTTAATTTCAAGAAAATGAGTGGAAATAAAGACGTTGTTCACTTTAAGAGCAAGAGTAGTCACATGAATGAGGGTGGTGGTTAGATTGGAGAGGTTCATTTATGAGAAGTTATATTGGGCAGTTTTCCCTGGAGATGAAGCTGGGAGTGGATCTGATTGGAGCTAGTTGAGATTTGGAATGCATTGCTTTAGGGGATGTTGGAAGTGGGTGAGTAATTGCATCACTGTTCAAGAAGGAAATGAGGAGCACTCAACACTAAATCCTTGTATAGTTGTGAAATAGCAAGAATTGTATTCCTTCCTCTCTTTCTCTGTCATTGCCATGCCCTTGAAATTGTCACATTGTTGCATTTTCTTTCAGTTATAACAAAGCAGGTCTTATTTTATCAGGCTACCATCTCACTCTCCCCATTCCCATGGATACACTTTTTGGGATCTATGAGATTGATTAGTCCTGAGGCCTTGCTGTCCCTCAAAGCAGATCAGGTAGCAAGTGCTGACTGGAACAGAAAGAGTAAACTACTCCCCAGGCAGTTATTCTGGTTCATAGTTTGTATGCCTTTAAAAAGCTAGCTTTAGATGGTATCAATGCAATAAAGTTCTCATTATATCCAATGCATTTGCAGTAACATTCAACCATAAATATCTACAAATGTAAAGTTTACTAAACAGGGAGAAGTAAACATACAATATATTGTGACTTAGGTGCTTGTATAGTCAGATACCAGATTACCAGACATGGACTTATCATTTGTAAAAATAGGACCTTAGTACACTTCTATCTCTATATAAGCAAACCGTAAGAAATTTGCTAAACAATTATAAAATGTCTGCAAAACGTATTAGTACAATACTGTTTCTAGCATTTATCATGTATTATCCAAAATAATATGTGCCCACCCATGATGTTTGAAACAGATCTCAACAACCTGGAACAAAATAGGTAGGATCTCAGCTTTGTCAGACTTGTTGCTAGTTGGTTTGGATCCAAAGCACAAAGGTTAATGCAGTGGTTAATTGCACATTATTCAAACAGGTTGTGGGCTATCACAAACCACCTTGATGTACAATTGCTAATATGGTTTTGGCTCTGGCTGTCATGGTGTTTCTGCTATTCATGACTAAGTAATAGACTCATAACGTGACAAATTAATAAGGGAAAGAAGTACACTATGAATGTAAGAAAGTAGTATTAAGAAAAAAATATATAATTCAACTATATTCTTAGTATCTTAGCATGTGTCTCATTTATTGAATTAGATGGATACTCATGGAAGTCTGAAGTGACATGCTTTTCTGATTTCTCAGCACTGTGGCAGCCTTGTTCTTGCCAGTTAAAATTAGCATTTTGACAATTTAGCTTACTTTTCTAGTGCAAATTTCCCCAAGTGCTAGGTCAGTCTATTGACTTATTTACTATTGTACAACTGAAACTTCTAGGTCATGCAAAAATAAAATATTTCAATGTTGAAAGTGTATAATAAAAACAAAAAAAAGTAAGAATTGCTCAGTAGTTCAAGAAAAATAAATTGAGTTAATATTTTAAGTCAGCAGCTTTATATCAGATAGGGGAAACATTGAAGATAAAACAAGTTGTCAAGTGCCTTGTATTTCTTTTAAAGATGGTTTTCATTTCAACTCTTTTTTTATTTGATTGCTATTGTTGCTGCATCTAATGTGATTTGGAAAATCGGGAGAAATACATTTGCATTGTTTTTTTTTATTCCACATTAAACACTGTAACTATCCACTTAAGAACATGGACAATCTTGTAAGAGGCCATGAGATTTTCTTGAAAGTAACAAACTTTTGTACATTTTTGGTCAAAAGGTTTTTGCTTCAATAATCTTAGTTTATTGGGATCCTTCTCAAGGTGTAGAGTGATAAATTATATAGAGAATGAATTGCTGTGGAATACTTTATTTCCAACTGAATATCTGATTTCATGAAAATGATCTTGAGTTTTGTGCATGTGCCTCTTCGCTACTGAGTTTTTCCTGTGACTGCTCTAATTTTTTTCATCCTCTGCAGATAACATATAATTAATGCTGGTATGTATTACTGTGACTGTGTATTGTGAGATAAAATAGTGTGGAAACAAACTAAATGGTACCAACAGAGATCAAGACACCCTCTCCAATCCACCCTCCAGATACACATATTTTACATGCCTTTCAAAGTAAAATGCAGAATTATTGATCAGATAGACATGAATTATACTACCGTTAAGTTTGGAATACCATGTAACTAGTGACACTGTCTTGTAGATAGAAATTAGGGATAAAGGCCAACTTTGGGTTAGATTGAATTAATCAGAAAGCTTTTATTTCTTAATTTTATTGGAATATGGACATCATTGGTTAAGCCAGCATTTATTGCTAATATCATTTTTTATTCTGGGGGATATGGCAGGGATTAGTCATCTTCAACTGCTCTGGTCCCTGTAGTGATGCTATTTCCACAGTGTTATTTGGTAGATTAGAGCCAGCAATTATGAAAGAAAGCAGATATTTTCAAATCAAATACTAATCAAATTGTTTATCCAGATTTTCAATATTTACATATTACAAGTATAGCATATTTATCTTCCTGCAAAGAAACTTTTTAAAGGTTTTAAATGAGAGGCGGATCTTGTTTGTAAGACTTTAACTAAAGCATCTTTTTGCATTACTTAATTCTTGATTGCGGTAATTTACAATGTAAAACTGATTACAGAAGGTGCATTAATATGGGAATCTTACTCTAACTTTGTTGGAGAAATAGTGATGTTATAGTTGTAGTTTGAGGTACCTATGATATAGCTTAAAATGTAGTCTATAATACTTAGGAAATGTACACTCCCTTTTATGAAATATACCACCTTCAAGAAGATTTATGCAAATAAATGTATGTAAATTTTGCTGCAAAGAAAGTATGTTAGAAATGAAACCAAAAATACAATTAATTACAATAATATTATTGAATTAAATGTCATGAAAGTTACCTAAAGGGCTAAATGTTACTTTCAAATACATTGTCTCTCTAAGCAACAAAGCCATCTATGGTGATATATGTGTAGTCATGATTTATAAAATAGCAAACATTTTTGTATTGAAAGAGGTTGGTGGTTGGTATTGCTGTTATGTAAATTTTAGGAAATAGTGTTGTGAACTGGATATGGTGCTGATTCTCCGAAGGGTGAGATATTATTTAGGGTGTTTTGAAAAGATTTGGAAACTTTTCATTAATTTGTAATCAAATTGATGCATCTTCCATTGAATACAGGGGCAATTCTTCTCCCAAAGGGAGAGGTCTCGTTTTTTCTTCTGCATGAGATTGGTTTGCTTGTTGGGCATTTCCATAATCAGAATCAAAATTCTTGCTGTAAGTGACTTTTTAGACCTGTTGGTGACTTTTCCTGTTGAAAGCCTGGTGTGATTTTCATGAGCAGTTACCTTTTGAAATGATAGAATTATGTGATTGTAATGTAATTTAGAAACAAGAAATGTATTATTTTTTTCATCCAAAATGCCAAAAGCGTTTATAAAAGCGGTTATAAAAGCATTTCCTCTGGATGTTCAGAGAAAAGGTGATTTATAATTCTAAATTTGGAACCAAGCCATTTGGTACAAAATTATAAAGAACTTCCTCAGACAAGATTATGGAAATTGAAGATCTGCTTCCCTTCAAATGCTGTATATATTTGTAAATTGATAGATTTTTGTTATGTGAAGCATTATTTGATACAGAACAAAGGTATGGAAATGGAGGCAAAAGAGACTGCAGACTGGTTCCACAGATGCTGCTTGACCCACTGAGTTAGAAAATGGAATAGTACAACACAGTACAGGTACTTTAGCCGACTGATATGCCAACCATTTAATGTACTTAATCAATCTAACCCTTCTCCTGCACATTGCTCATAACTCCTTTATCTTTCTTTCCATGTGCCAATCTAAAAGTCTCTTAAGTGCCCCTAATGTAGCTGCCTCTACTACCACCTGCAGCAGTTCATTCCTGGCACATTCCACTCTGATTATATAAAAAAAAACTTATTGCATTTCCCCTAAACGTTCCTCCATTCACCTTAAAAAGATATCCACTGGTATTAACCACTACTTTGAAGGGGGGGGGGGGGTGTTAAAGGGCTGTCCATTATATCTCTGCCTCTCAGCATCTTTGCAACCTCTAAGTCTTCTCTCACCCTACTTCACTGCAAATAGAAATGCCATAGCTTGCTCAACCTTTCATCATATGTTCTCCAATCTAGGCAGCATCCTGGTAAATCTTCTCTGTATCCTCTGTGAAGCTTCTGTATCCTCCTTATAATGAAACAATCAGAAATGAACAGAATACACCAAGTGTGATCAAAGCAAAGTTTTAGGCAATAGACAATGGACAGTAGGTGCAGGAGTAGGCCATTCGGCCCTTCTAGCCAGCACCACCATTCACTGTGATCATGGCTGATCATACACAATCAGTACCCTGTTCCTGCCCTCTTCCCATACCCCTTGACTCCGCTATCTATGAGAGCTCTACCTAACTCTCTCTTGAATGCATCCAGAGACTTGGCCTCCACTGTGTTCTGGGGCAGAGCATTCCACATATCCACCACTCTCTGGGTGAAAAAGTTTTTCCGCATCTCTGTTCTAAATGGCCTTCCCATTATTCTTAAACAGTGGCCTGTAGTTCTGGACTCGCCCATCAGCGGGAACATGCTTCCTGCCTCCAGTGTGTCCAATCCCTTAATAATCTTATATGTTTCAATCAGATCCCCTCTCATCCTTCTAAATTCCAGTGTATACAAGCCCAGTCACTCCAATCTTTCAACATATGACAGTCCCACCATTCCGGGAATTAACCTTGTGAACCTACGCTGCACTCCCTCAATAGCAAGAATGTCCTTCCTCGAATTTGGAGACCAAAACTGCACACAATACTCCAGGTGGGGTCTCATCAGGGCCCTGTACAGCTGCAGAAGGACCTCTTTACACCTATACTCAATTCCTCTTGTTATAAAAGCCAGCATGCCAATAGCTTTCTTCACTGCCTGCTGTACCTGCATGCTTGCTTTCATTGACTGATGTACAAGAACACCTAGATCTCGTTGTACTTCCCCTTTTCCTAACTTGACTCCATTTAGCTAGTAATCTGTCTTCCTGTTCTTGCCACCAAAGTGGATATTCTCACATTTATCCACATTAAACTGCATCTGCCATACGTTTGCCCACTCACCCAACCTGTCCAAGTCACCCTGCATTCTCATAACATCCTCCTGACATTTCACACTGCAACCCAGCTTTGTGTCATCAGCAAATTTGCTACTGTTACTTTTAATCCCTTCATCTAAATCATTAATGTATATTGTAAACAGCTGCAGTCCCAGCACCGAACCCTGTGGTACCCCACTGGTCACAGCCTGCCATTTCGAAAGGGACCCATTAATCACTACTTTTTGTTTGCTGTCAGCCAGCCAATTTTCAATCCATGTCAGTACTCTGCCTCCAATACCATGTGCCCACTAATCTCCTATGTGGGACTTTATCAAAAGCTTTCTGGAAGTCCAGGTACACTACATACACTGGCTCTCCCTTGTCCATTTTCATAGTTACATCCTCAAAAAAACTCCAGAAGATTAGTCAAGCATGATTTCTCTTCATAAATCCATGCTGACTCGGACTGATCCTTCTACTGCTATCCAAATGTGTCGTAATTTCCTCTTTTATAATTGACTCCAGCATCTTTCCCACCACTGACGTCAGGCTAACCGGTCTATAATTCCCTGTTTTCTTTCTCCCTCCTTTCCTGAAAAGTGGGACAACATTAGCCACCCTCCAATCAGCAGGAACTGTTCCTGAATCTGTAGAACATTGGAAAATGATTACCAATGCGTCCACGATTTCTAGAGCCACCTCTTTAAGTACCCTGGAATGCAGACCATCAGGTCCGGGGGACTTATCAGCCTTCAGACTCAACAGTCTATCCAACACCGTTTCTTACCTAATATAAATTTCCTTCAGTTCATCCTTTACCCTAGTTCCTTTGGCCACTATTACATCTGGGAGATTGTGTCTTCCCTAGTGAAGACAGATCCAAAGTACCTGTTCAACTCATCTGCCATTTCCTTGTTCCCCATAATAAATTTACCCGTTTCTGTCTTCATGGCCCAATTTTAGTCTTAACTATTTTTTTGCTATTCACATACCTAAAGAAGCTTTTACTATCCTCCTTTATATTCTTAGCTAGTTTACCTTTGTACCTCATTTTTTCTTGGCGTATTGCCTTTTTTTGTTATCTTCTGTTGCTCTTTAAAAGCTTCCCAGTCCTCCGATTTCCCGCTCATCTTTGCTATGTTATACTTCTGTTTTATTTTTATACTGCTCTTTACTTCCCTCATCAGCCACGGCTGCCCCTTACTCCCCTTAGGATCTTCCTTCCTCTTTGGAATGAACCGATCCTGCACCTTTGCATTATTCCCAGAAATACCTGCCATTTTTGATCCACTGTCTTCCCTGCTAGGGTATTGTTCCATTGAACTTTGGCCAGCTCCTCCCTCATAGCTCCATAGTTCCCTTTGTTCAACTGTAATACTTACACATACGAGTTTCCCTTCTCGTTCTCAAATTGTAGGTTAAAACATATCATATTATGGTCACTACCTCTTAATGGTTCCTTTACCTCGAGGTCCCTGATCAAATCCGGTTCATTGCACAACACTAAATCTAGAATTGCCTTCTCCCTGGTAGGCTCCAGTACCAGCTGTTCTAAGAATCCATCTCGGAGGCACTCCACAAAGTCCCTTTCTTGGGGTCCAGTACCATTCTGATTCTTCCAGTCTACCTGCATGTTGAAATCCCCCATGACAACTTTTTTATCATGGTTTTGTCATGAAGAGTCAATTTTAACTCTTCATTCAGCTTACACCCTACATCCAGACTGCTGTTTGGGGGCCTGAAGATAACTCCCATTAAGGTCTTTCTACCCTTAGAATTTCTCAGTTCTATCCATACTGACTCTACATCCCCAGTTTTATAGTTCTATCAGCATTCCTGTTTTTCCACATAAAATGAAATTGTAGTGATCATCCACAACTAATTGCATGGCTTGATTTCAGGATGATTGTTCTTTGTTCTCCTTGATTGGTGGGGGTTTTCTAGTAGGGGTGTGGGGAGAAAACTCTGAACTGAAATAATGATCTTTTAAGGTCAGAGTTTTCGATATTATTGCTAACAAACTCAATCATGACGAAAATATGCAATGACCAAATACATCTGTAAAAGTGTAATTCTATCTGCACCTGCTAATATCATGTATTGAACAGTATCTCTGTTTAGAACTTATGAAAACACATCATTAGATTTTAAGTTTGTGCTAATCTTACCTCTGCTAATGACAAGCTGGATATTTTTAGATACATGAATTTGATTATACAAACCAAAAAATATCTCCGTTGTTCTAGTTTGTTTTGATGATAAAGGATTTCTCGTCATTTAACAGCTTAGGATTTCTGAACTTCCTGCCTACTGTATGTATAATATTAGGAAAGTAAAAGCATTTTAAATGCTGCATACATACTTTGATAATAAAATGACCCTTTGAATGTAATTGACATGTATTGAAAGTCCTACAGTGATAGTTCACATTTGGCGATTGGAATTTGTGTGAAGCAGGGAAGCTTAATATTGTTAAAAGAGGCTACATCTGATTTAGATGAAAAGTGCTATAACATTAATACCTTTTTTTAATCACATCTGCTACTTCCCAGAACTGCTGGATTTTTCCCATGCCTGCATTCTTTTAAATTAAACCATAGCATTTACTGCCTATTGTACATGAGCACAATACAGTAGTATGAAAAAACATGGCCTTGGGCAAGTCTGTTCAAACTCAAATAGTTTCCAGTTAAATTCACTGGCGTGTGTTGAGTCAGTGTTCAGTTCTGTATTTTTTTTCCTCTGTCTACTATTTTAGAAAAAATTGAATGCATTACATAAGTCATTGTCATTGATTAATACCACTGTTTGCAACTGAGCAAATGTAGAGCAATGAAATTCTGACTATATCATTGCGATTACCGTGGTCCTTTTCCATTCATAGAAGCAATTCGATGATGGCATCAAATGAATTTCAAGTTGGGGTATAACAGGAACAAAATCTGTTTTTCACTTTCCACTAAAGTATATTCAGCTTTATGTAAATAGCTTCAGAAAATTATGTGTGTTTCCTTAAACCGAGCAATCTTATAAGCATATCCTTGTGGGTTGATGAGTTCACTCACACCTAAGCGAGTGCCTGCAATATTTTGGGGAAATGCTGGCATTTCTGCCACCAAATTCAGGATTCCTGTGTGTGTGTGCATTAATGTAGAATTTTTGAATGTTCTGAATGTTCTTTGCTCATATTTCCCTCATTTACTTCTGTGTTTCTCTGGGGGACTTGGCTGAGAAACCAGAACTATTTGGACATCAAGAAAGGAGATCCTCATTATTTACTTAAGAATTTTTTACAAGTGACTAAGATAAATTTTAGGTAATTTTTATTTAATTGATTTTAATTAAATCTTTGATTTTAATTGTGTTAATTTAATATAATTTCAAAACAAATTTTGATTTTAATCACCTTTGAATATTTTTTAAGTCAACAAAATCTGTGGATTTCAAAGTTCAAACTAAATTCATTTTTAAATTACAAATTATGTCATCATATACAACCCTGAGATTTCATTTTCAACATACACAGTAAATCCAAGAAACACGATAAAATCAATGAAAGATTGCACCCAGCAGTACTGACAAACAACAAATGTGCAAAGAATGACAAACTGTGCATATACAAAGGAGAATAAATAAATATCAAGAACATAAGATGAAGAATTCTTGCAAGTTAGTGGGAACAGTTCAGTGATGGGGTGACTGAAGTTATCCCCTCTGGTTCAAGAGCCTGATGATGGTTGAGAGTTTATGGTTAATCCTGAACCTAATGGTTTGGGTCTTGAAGCTCTTACACCACCTTCCTGATGGTAGCAGTGAGGAAGAACATGGTCTGGGTGGTGGGGTGTCTTTGATGGATGTTGATTTTCCTGTGACAGCGCTCCATGTAGATATGCGCAGTGGTGGGAAGGGCTGTACCACTGATGGACTGAGCTATATCCAATACTTTCTGTAGAATTTTCCATTCAAAGGCATTGGTGTTTCAGTAGTCGGTCAATATACCCTACACCCTATAGAAGTTTGACTAAGTTTTAGATGTCATGCCGAATCTTCACAAACTCCTGAGCAAGTAGAGACACTGCTGTCCTTTCTTTGTAATGGCAGATAAGTGCTGGGCCTAGACCAGCTTCTCTGAAATGATAGTACTGAGGAATTTAAAGTTGCTGACCCTCTCCAACTCCAGTCCCTCGATGAGGACTGCCTCATGGACCTTTGGTTTCCTCTGTAATCAGCTTCTTACTCTTGCTGACATTGAGTGAGAAGTTGTTGTGGCACCACTCAGTCAGATTTTCAATCTCCCACCTATATGCTGACTCATCACCACCTTTGATTCAGCCAGTGACAGTGGTGTACTGAACAAACCTAACTATGACATTGCAGCTGTGCTTAACCTCACAGTCACAAGTCTATAAGACTGTGAGTAGAAGTAGCACATCTGGCCCATTGAGTCTTCTCTACTGTTTCATTGTGGCTGATCCAATATTTCCTCTCAGTCCCAATCTCTTGCCTTCTCCCTGTATCCTTTCATGCCCTGACCAATCAAAAATCCATCAACATTTGCCTTAAATGTACATAGAGACTTGGCCTCCACAACTGCCTGTGCCAAAGAATTCCACAGATTTATCACTCTGGCTAAAGAAATTCCTCCTCATCTCCATTCTAAAGGGACACCCCCTCTATTTTGAGGCTGTGCTCTCTGATTGAAGACACTCCAGCACAGGAAACATCCTTTCCATATCCAGTCTATCAAGGCCTTTCACCTTTCGTCAGGTTTCAATGAGGTTACCATTGATTCTTCTGAATTCTGATAACTACAGACCCAAAGCCATCAAACGCTCTTCATATGACAAGCCGTTTAATGTTGGAAACATTTTTGTGAACCTCCTTTGATATATCTCCAGTTTCAGCTCATCCTTTCTAAGATAAGAGACCCAAACCTGCCCACAATACTCTAAGTGAGGCCTCAACATTACATCCTTGCTTTTATATTCTAGTCCACTTGAAATGAAAGCTAACATTACATTTGCCTTCCTCATCACAGACTCAACCTGCAAATTAACCTTTAGGGAACCAAGTCCCTTTGCACCTCAGATTTTTGTATTTTCTCTCCGTCTAGAGAATAGTGAGCCCTTTCACTTCTTGTACTAAAATGCATGACCCTACACTTCCCAATACTGTATTCCATCTGCCACTTCTTTGCCCATTCTCCTAATCTGTCTCAGTCCTTCAGTAGCCTCTCTACTTCCTCAAGGCAATCTGCCCCTATGCCTATCTTTATATTGTCTGCAAACTTTGCAACAAAGCCATCAATTCATCTAAATCATTGACGTCAATGTAAAAGCAATTGGTCCCAACACAGACCCCTGTGTTACACCACTGTCAGTGGCAGTGTGTCAGAAAAGGCTCCCTTTATTCCCACTCTTTGTCTCCTGCTAATGAGCCACAACTTTACCCATGCTAAAACCTTTCCTTTAATACCATAGTCTTGTAGATTGTTCAGCAGCCTTGTGTGTGACACCTTGTCAAAGGCCTTCTGGAAAGTCTTAAGTACACAACATCAGCCAAATTCTCTTTTGTCCATCCTGCTTGTTATTTCTTCAAAGAAATTCGAAGGATTTGTCAGGCAAGATTTTCCCTTGAGGAAACCACGCTGACTACGGCCTATTTTACCATGTACCTTAAAGAACCCCGAAACCACATTCTTAACAATCAACACCAACATCTTCCCAACCACTGAGGTCAGACTAACTGCATATAATATCCTTTTTCTGCCACTTTTTTCTGCCCTTTTTGAAGAGTACAGTGATACTTGCTATTTTCTAGTCCTCTGAAACCATTCCAGAATCTAACGGAATTCTTGAATGATCATGACTAATTCCTCCACATTCTCTTTAGTCATCTCTCCCAGAACCCAGGGTATAAACCATCTGGTTCAGGTGACTTATCTACTTTCAGCTTTTTCAGTTTCCCAAGAACCTTCTCTCTAGTAATGGTAACTTTACCCAGTTCATGACCTCTGACACCTAGAACTTCCATTAAATTGCAAGTGTCCTCCACATGAATACTGATGCAAAATTCTTGTTCAAATGATCCACCATTTCCTTGTACCCCATTATTGCCAGCATTGCTTTTCAGCTGTCCAATATCCACTCTTGCCTCTCTTTTACACTTTGTGTATCTGAATAAACTTTTGACATCCTCATTAATATTATTGGCTAGCTTTTGTTTGTATTCTATCTTTATCCTTGTGACTTATTATAGTTTCCTTCTGCTGTTATTTAAAAGTTCCCCAAATCCCCTAATTTCTCACAAATTTTTGCTCTATTATATGCCCTCTCTTGGGCTTTTATGTTGGCTTTGACTTCCCTTGTTTGCTATGGTTGTGTCATCTTGTCTTTAGAATACATCTTCGTCTTTGGAATGTATATATCCTGTTCCTTCTGAATTGTTTTCAGAAATTCCAGCCATTGCTGCTTTGCCATCATCCCTGCCAGAGTAATTTTCCAATCAATTTTGGCCAAATTCTCTCTTATGCCTCTGTAACTTCCTTTACTCCACTGTATTATTGTTACATCTGACTTTAGCTTCTTCTTCTGAAATTTCCAGGTGAGTTCAATCATATTATGATCAATTAATCCTAAGGGTTCTTTTAGCATAAGATCTAATCAGTTCAAATTCATTGCACTGCACCCAGTCCTGAATATTGGGTCAACAAAGAGCTGCTCTTACAAGCCATCTTGTAGACATTCTAGAAATTCTGCCTCTTGGAATCCTGCACCAACCAATTTTTCCCAAACTACCTGCTTATTGAAATCCGCTATGACTATTGTAATGTTGCCCTTTTGCATGCATTTTCTATCTCCCATTGTAACTTGTAAGCCACATCCTAACTACTGTTTGGAGGTCTGTATATAATTCCCATTAGGATCTTTTTACCCTTGCATTTTCTGAGCTTTATCCACAATAACTTAACATCTTCTGACCTTGTATCATCTGTTTCTAATGATTTGATTTCATTTTTTTTTTTAACCAACAGAGCCACACCACCCCCTGTGCCTTCCTATCTGTCATTTGAATAGAATGTATATCCTTGGACATTAAGCTCCAAGCTATAATTTTCTTTCAGTTATAATTCAGTCTTGACGATTTCTAACTGGGCTACAAGTTCATTTATTTTATTCTGTATAGTGTGTGCATTCAAATATGACACCTTTAGTCCTGTATTCACCTTTTTTGATTCTGTCTGCCTTTTGCATTGCAACATATCTAGTTGACTGCAATTTTGCGCCATCATCAGCTTCTCCTTGCTTGGGCTCACACTACATATTGTCTCTGTTTGTAAACCAGCTAGCTCATCTTCCGCACTATCACTTTGATTCACATCCCCTTGGCAAATTAGTTTAAAACAATCCAAACATCTCTAGCCAATCTGCCCAAAAGTATATTGGTTACCTCAGGTGGAAATATAACCTGTCCCTTTTGTACAAGTCATACCTTTCCCAGAAGAAATTACAATGATCCATAAATCTGAACTTCTTCCTGCACCAGTTCCTCAGCCATGCATTCACCTGCCTAATCATCCTATTCTTACCCTCAGTGGTGTATAGTACATGGAGCAATTCAGGACAACCCTGGAGGTCCCATTTTTCAGTTTTCTCCCTCGCTCACTAGAAATTTCTCTTCAGGAAGCCTCACCTTGTCTACCTATGTCATCGGTGCCAATATGTATGAAAATTTCTGGCTGCTCACCCTCTCCTTTTGAGAATACCATGGACACAATCCAAGACATCCCTCATCCTGGCACCAGGGAGACAACATACTAACTGGGTGTTTCTACTGCACCCACAGAATCTTGTCTCTGTTTCTCTGACTAAGAAAATCTCTTATCAACACTGCAGTCCTCTATACCCCTCTGTTCTGAGTTGCAGCATCAGACTCAGTGCAAGACACCCAGTCACTGTGGCTCCCCTCTGCTAGGTCATCTCCCTCAATAGTATCTAAAGTTAGCCTCACTCCACTTGGGATAGGGCTCCCCTTGTCCTCTCCTACCACCCCACCAGCCTCCGGGTCAAACATATAATTCTCCGTAACTTCCGCCACCTCCAACAGGATCCCACTACCAAGCACATTTTTCCCTTCCCCCCCCCCTCTGCTTTCCGCAGGGATCGCTCCCTACACAACTCCCTTGTCCATTCGTTCCCCCCCAATCCCTTCCCACCGATCTCCCTCCTGGCACTTATCTTTGTAAGCGGAACAAGTGCTACACCTGCCCTTATGCTTCCTCCCTCACCACCATTCAGGGCCCCAGACAGTCCTTCCAGGTGAGGCGACACTTTACCTGTGAGTCGGCTGGTGTGGTATACTGCGTCCGGTGCTCCCGGTGTGGACTTTTATATATTGGTGAGACCCGACACGGACTGGGAGACCGTTTTGCTGAACACCTACGCTCTGTCTGCCAGAGAAAGCAGGATCTCCCAGTGGCCAAACGTTTTAATTCCACGTCCCATTCCCATTCTGATATGTCTATCCATGGCCTCCTCTACTGTCAAAATGAAGTCACACTCAGGTTGGAGGAACAACTCCTTATATACCGGCTGGGTAGCCTCCAACCTGATGGCATGAACATTGACTTCTCTAACTTCAGTTAATGCCCCTCCTGCCCTTCTTACCCCATCCCTGATATATTTAATTTTTTCCCCTTCCTTTTTTTTCTCTCTCTCTGCCCATCACTTTGCCTGTTCTCCATCTCCCTCCGGTACTCCCTTACCTCTTTCTTTCTCCCTAGGCCTCCCATCCCATGATCTTTTCCATTTTCCAGCCCAGTATCCCTTTTGCCAATCACCTTTCCAGCTCCTAGCTTCACCCCACCCCCTGCTGGCTTCTCCTATCATTTTGGATTTCCCCCTCCCCCTCCTACTTTCAAATCTCTTACTATCTTTCCTTTCAGTTGGTCCTGACGAAGGGTCTCAGCCCGAAACGTCGACAGTACTTCTTCTTGTAGATGCTGCCTGGCCTGCTGCATTCCACCGGCATTTTATGTGTGTTGCTTGAATTTCCAGCATCTGCAGATTTCCTCGTGTTTGAGCTCTCAGGGATTTCATTTTTATTTGAAACAATGACTTCGACATTGAGGTGCCTAGTATTGTTCTAGTTTAGGTGATTCAAGGTATGATTATTGCGTATTATCTTTTAAAACTCTTTTTGCTACATTCTGTTTACCTAGAGATTTTTAGAAAGTGGGAGTTTGTAAATAATAATAGTAATATGAGGAACCTGAAAACTAGGGTGTGCAAGCAGTTTAGAGATTGAGCATCTTCAAACTATCCAGGTTGGTCAGACTGACTACTCATTTTATCTCGTACTGTTATAAAGATGGAAATCCATAAAAAGAAGCAAAAGGTATGGAAATTCATGTTGATTAAGTTGAAGCAGGGTATTTGCAGCAGGTACTCGTATTTGAATCTCCATTGATAGATTAAATGGTTTGTGTACCACTTCCTTTGATCTAAAGATAAATGTTTATACTAGTAGTCCGGATAGATGGGGCTCATCAGCCGTAGTTGGCAGCTGATCTAGATAAAGGAAGACTCTGAACTCAAGCCTCTGCTGCATTGTGGGTACCTATTCATAGGGATGGCTTTGGAAGTAAACTGCAAAGAGATATCTCGAGCTTGAATCCCTAAAGTAGTCCTCTGCTGAGTTCAACATTGACTGGCAATTCCTGTGACGTTGCTGGTGCCAAACTGTATTTGCCTCTGCTGTTCCTTTGGGTTCATCAGATGTGTGGAGAGGGGGTGCTAGCTATGTGGGAAACGATGTGTTCTCCATATCATACTGGCTTGCATAGCACATAGACAGCCAGGATGCAACATCCGTGGTCAACCCGACCAATGGATCCCTCTTGCCCATTGTATGTCAATGTCAGGATAGAGACTAAGACAATCCAGGTGATGCAAATATTAGTGCTAGCTAAGGGTAGGTGGTAAATCTATATTGATCATAGTTGATTTATCAGGGACAGTGTAAATAGAGACGATTTTAGCAAAACTCAGTCAGCGCCAGGAGGAACCAAACAAAGTTCTGGAACTGTGATGTAGGCCAACTGTTGCTGGGAAATATAAAGTAAAAAGAAAAGTAAAAAAAAACTGAAGTTAAAAGAAAAAAAGCCACTCATTAGGTCAGGTAGCATCTGCGGAGAGTGTTAATAACATGGAATATGTGAAATAGAAGCAAGTGTAAGTCATCTGGCCTATAGAACCAGTTCTGCTGTTCAGTAAGATCATGGCTGATCTGGCCAAGGACTCAACTCCATCTACTTTCCTTTTCTCCATAACCCTTATTCCCCCTATTGTTCAAAAAATATATCTCACTGTGTCTTAAAAATATTTAATGAAGTAGCCTCTGGGCAAAGAATCACCCTTCCCTGGGAAAAGCAGTTCCTCCTCATATGTGTTAAATTTACTCCTGTAGTTCATAATGGAAACAATTTTACTGCCTCTCTTAACTATCCCTTTTGAAATTTAGTGTCTGTAAGATCCCCTTTCATTCTTCAGAATTGCAGTGGGTTTAGTCCCAAGCAACTCAATCTCTCAGCTAAAAGAGTTTGTTGCAGGTGGTTGTTCTTTTAACATTTGAACTGGCCAGCTTGTAAACGGGATAGGCTAGTAATCTGAATTTGATTTCAGTCCTGCGGGTTCCATATACTTGGTCCAGAGATGAGGCGTTGTTTCTCAAGATTCTTTCTGTACTTTGGAACAGATTTGGAGGCAAGTCATAGATGTCAGAGTAGAAGTGGGGTGGAGAATTAAAATGATGGGAGGCTCAAGGTAACTTGAAGATTGAATGGAGGTGTTCACAGAGCATTCTACCAATCTTTGGTCAACATTTGATTTTTCCAGTGTAACTGAGACCACGTTGTAACAGTTGAATGCTATATTTTAAATTGGAGATAATTCAGCTGGGAAGGACAGTTTGGGTCGTTGAATGGTGAAATTCAGGTTTCACTCATTAAATATCTTGTCTATTCTCCTTCCCTGTTTAATCTGTGTTTTATTTGCTTGCAGATTGAGAATTTGCAGGAACAACTCAGGGATAAAGAAAGGCAAATGAATAGTTTAAAAGAGCGTGTAAAATCATTGCAGGCTGACACCACAAATACAGACACTGCCCTGACTACCCTAGAGGAAGCTCTTGGAGAGAAGGTGAGTTGTGTGTGTCTGAATCAGTACTGTTTGATATGAAAATTATTGTCAGTAATATGGGGATCATATTTTTTTAACAAAGATGCATCTTTAATATTAGCAATGCTGGTGCTGACAAAGGTAAAATTGAATTTATTGTCATATGTATACCTAGAACATTCTATGCACAGGATTTCACTGATAAACTTAATTGCAGTAGCATCATAGGCAGGTAGCATTGTATAATTGTATTCACAAGAAAAAAAATTAAACTTAGACAACATCTACAGGAGTGCAATTAGAACCAAAACTGTCCATCTTAGTACATTGGAGAGATGTATATTGACTAACTGAAGTAGCTTCAACCACTGAACTTGAATGATAATTAGACTTGACTAGGGTTTGTAAATTGGAAGCTTTGATTTACTGTATTCAACTCTATTTCCAGGATAGGCTTCATGTATGCTTGAGTGTTATGGTCAAATATTAGGATAGGTGACAGGTTGTCTGAACAAGTGTTGGTCAGATAATGTTGCTACAATCTCAGAAACAACTTTTATTATGGTTTAAAGAAATAATTGGAGCATTTTGATGAAGAAGGATTATATGATGTTAAAAAGTGCAGCATAGAAGAATTTGAATTGACTTTATTTCTTATATCCTTCACATACATGAGAAGTAAAAATGTTTATGTTACGTTTCTGTCTAAATGTGCAATGTGCAATCATAGTAATTTATAATAAATAGAATAATCAATGTAACATAGAAATACACTCAAATTAACGTGAGTTAATCAATCTGATGGCCTGGTGGAAGAAGCTGTCCTGGAGCCTGTTGCTCCTGGGTTTTATGCTGTAGTACACTTTCCTGGATGGTAGCAGCTGGAATAGATTGTGGATGGGGTGACTCGGGTCCCCAATAATCCTTCAGGCCCTTTTCTCACACCTGTCTTTGTAAATGCCCTGAATCATGGGAAGTTCACAATTACAGATGAGCTTGGGCTGTCCTCACCACTCTCTGCAGAATCCTGCAATTAGGGGAGATACAGTTCCCATACCAGACAGTGATGCAGCCTGTCAGGATGCTCTCAATTGTGCCCCTGCAGAAAGTTCCTGGGATTTGGGGGCCCATACCAAACTTCTTCAACCGTCTGAGGTGAAAGAGGTGCTGTTGTGCCTTTTTCACCACACAGCTGGTGTGTTCAGACCACTGAGTCCTCGGTGATGTGGATGCCGAGGAACTTAAAGCTGTTCACCCTCTCAACCCCAGATCCATTGATGTCAATAGGGGTTAGCCCGTCCCCATTCCTCCTGTAATCCACAACCAGCTCCTTTGTTTTTGAGACATTGAGGGAGAGGTTGTTTTCTTCACACCAATGTGCAGAGAGATGACTCTTCCCTGTAGGCCACCTTGTTATTATTTGAGATTAGGCCAATCAATGTAGTGTCATTGGCAAATTTGATTAACAGATTAG
The DNA here is from genome assembly GCF_030144855.1 of Hypanus sabinus. Taxonomy (NCBI): domain Eukaryota; kingdom Metazoa; phylum Chordata; class Chondrichthyes; order Myliobatiformes; family Dasyatidae; genus Hypanus; species Hypanus sabinus. Next base: position 141,461,370 of record NC_082713.1, read on the forward strand.
AGCTATGGTGACGCAGTCATCGGTATACAGGGAGTAAAGGAGGGGACTTGGTACACAGCTCTGAGGGGCTCTTGTGTTGCGAGTCAAGGGGAGGAGGTGAGGGAACCCATTCTTACCACCTGCTGCTAATCTGACAGGAAGTCCAGGATCCATCTGCACAAGGCAGGGTCAAGGCTGAGGTCTCTGAGCTTCCTGTTGAACCTGGATGGAATTATGGTGTTGAATGCTAAACTGTAGCCCAAGAACGGCATTCTCACATGAGCTTCCTCCTTCTCCAGATGTGTAAGGACAGTAATGTAGAGCAGTGGTTATTGCGTCGTCTGTCAATTGGTTGTGACAGTAGGCATATTGTAGGGAGTCCAGTGTAAGTGGTAGCATGCTGCAGGTGTAATCCTTGACCAGCCTCTCAAAGCACTTGCTTATTATTGAGATAAGTGCGACAGGACGCCAGTCATTGTGAATCTTGACTCAATCTTGTCCTTGAATTGTTGTTTCGTATCCTTGATAGCTTTACACAGATTGTAGCTGCTTTTCTTGAGCTCCTGCTGATTGCTGGCAATGTAAGCTCTGTCACGTGGTAAGCACTGGTCTCATGGAACTATTAATCCAGTGTTTCTGGTTTGGGAAGACCCTGACCAACTTCTGGGGCGGGGAGGGGGTCAACATCATTGATGCACTTCCAGATGAAGCACGTGACTCCATCTGTGAACTTGGAGACATCCTCATCATGGAACACATTCCAGTCGAGTTCGTCGAAGCAGTTCTGCAGCGTACATCGGCAAAAGCAGGGTCAAAGAGTGATCTGACTTTGCAAAAGCTGGGCGAAGGAGAGCTTAGTAAGCATTGCAGAAGGGACTGTAGCAGTGGTCATGTGTGTTATCTTCATAAGTGCTCACCTGGGTGTGCTGCCAAAACTTCAGAGAGACTTTCATCAGCGGCGCTCGATTAAGATCACTGGTGACGATGAAAGCAGCCTCTGGGTGTGCAGTTTCCAGCATGTTGATGGTTTCGTACAGTTTCCTGAGAGTCAGGTCAGTATCATCCTGTGATGGAATGTACACCGCTGTGATGATAACAACCGTGAACTCCCTAGGTAGCCAGTAGGGTCTGCACGGCAGCACCAGGTATTCCGGGTCTGGGGAGCGAAAGGATTTGAGGGCATTCACATTCTGGGGGTTGCACCAAGCATTGTTGACCATAAAGCATACCCCTCCTCCTTTACTCTTCCCAGAGAAGTTTTTTGACCTGTCTGCCTGGAACAGGAAGAATCCAGAGCGCTCGATAGCGTGGTCTGGTATCTCCTCCGTCAGCCAGGTCTCCATGAAGCACAAAACATTATATTCCTTTGTTTCCTGCTGGTAGGAGATTCTGGCTCTCACTTCACACAACTTGCTGTCCAGGGACTGAACGTTAGCCAGGAGTATGCTAGGGAGCGGTGGCTGATTAGCATGCCTTCTCCCTCTTCTCCGGCACTTTTTCCGAGGTAGTGGCGGTATAAGAGATGAGTCTCCCATGGATTGCACAAGCAGGGGTTCCCAGAAAGGTGGCAGGTAGTGGGTACATGCCGCCTTTCTGATGTTTAGAAGTGTCAATCTATTGTATCTGATGTGACTATCAGCTACCTGAACAGAAAATGCTAAGAAAATTGTAAAAATTCGTAGTATACTATAGATTTAGAACGGAGCTTGCAACACAGCCGCTGTAAGCGCCATCATCATTATTCTACTTTCATGTTTTGGAAAATATTTCTCCCTGCTACAGTGTGCAGCTGGTACAGCTGAATGAAGTTCAGTAATGGAAAAATAATTGTAATCCAATAAACAGCTGATTGTCATTCCTAAACGCTTTTGTAATATCAATTTGTTCTTTAAAGAACAGCTTAACCATTTACTTCTATATTTATATGCAATCATTAAGTGTACTGCTATTAATGTGTGGGAATTAAGCACACAAGTTATGTGTTCGATGAGTGTTTGAACTATGACAATGGAATTAAATTTAGGGAAGAATAGATTCAAGTACATTGGATAAATGATAGAAAATTTGGAAGCATGTCTTAACTATGAGAGTTAATAAAATATCAAGGTTGTATGTGATATACATAATAAATCTGAATTTAGAACATAGGAACAAATATTTTGTGTGCCAAGGTTCATAAATTCATCGGCATTCAGCTCACTCTGACCGGAAGGGCCTGGTGCTGGCGTCGAGACTGTAAACAAAGATGGGGGAAGTGTGGGGGTCTAAGTGCTAGGCTAAGGCTAAATGCACACTGGCCAGGACTACCTAGCATCTTCCTCGCCAATGTTCGGTCTCTGACAAACAAACTGGACAAACTAAGGACTTGGGGCCTCATAAAAAGAAGGCTTATGGATTGCTACGTCATGTTTTTTATGGAAACGTGGCTAAACAGTGATATCCCAAACAACATGGTGGAACTGGAAGGGTGTACGGTCTTCAGGGCTGACAGAGCTGCAATAGCGACAGGTAAAAGTAGAGAAGGTGGTTTATGTATCTACGTGAATCAATCATGGTGCACTAACTCTACCGTTGCTGACACTCATTGCTCTGATGATCTGGAATACCTGATTATTTAAGTGCAGACCTTTTTATCAACCACGAGAGTTTACGTGCACTGTTGCTGTCGCAGTTTATGTACCACCGGATATCATTGCAACCTACGTACCGTGCTTCCAAGATTTTACCAAAATGTATCATGCTCCACAAGGGAAATAAAACCTTAGTTCATGTCTACACAAATGTGGCTGATGCTTACAAAGCCACTACCCTCCCCCCACCTGGGACAGTCTGACCATCTGTCATTGTTCTGCTTCCCAAGCATACGGTCATTAAGCGTGTGATACTCACAATGAAGACTATTAAGATCTGGCTGGAGGGTGCTGACTGTTCTTCAGCACCAATTCCAGCATACAGATTGGAGCACATTTGCTGCCCGTGCCACCACAGACTCTCAGATTAACACTGATTTATATACCAGCTCTGTCCTTGAGCATATCAGCAAGTGTGTAGATAGAGTGACATTACAAAAACAAATAAAAGTTTTCCCCAACCAGAAACCATGGATGAACAGAGAAGTTCGCCTCATGCTCAAAGCAAAACTCAGCATTCAGGTCTGCAGACTGGTAGGCTTACAGTAGCCAGGGCCAACCTGAGGAGGGGAATCTCTCAGGCTAAACACGCATACAAACAGAAGATTGAGAAGTATTTCAACTCCTCGGACCCCCGGCACATGTTGCGACGTACAGGTCATTACAGACTTCAACCCATCTAGTACCGTGCCCCCTTCCAGCTCTGCTTCCCTGATGAGCTTAATTACTTTTACTCTCGCTTTGACCGAGGGAAGAAGGAGGTCACTCTCAAAGCGGATCTCTCACCTGGTGAACTGCCTCTGTCACTTTCCACATCCGATGTTTGCGTCACCCTGAGCAGGGTGAATATACGGAAGGCAGCTGGTCTGGATGGAATACCTGGCCGTGTGCTCAGAGTCTGTGCAGGGCAGTTGGCCAGGGTCTTCACGGACATTTTCAATCTGTCCCTGGCCCAGGCAGTTGTCCGCACAAGCTTCAAGATTGGCACCATTGTGCCAGTGCTGAAGCTTTCCACTGCCATGGACCTGAATGACTTCCACCCAGTTGCACTCACCCCCATCATTGCAAAATACTTTGAGAGATTGGTTCTATCACATCTGAAATCTTTTCTGCCCACTACCCTGGAGCTCCATCAATTTGCCTATCACACCAACAGGTCTACAGAGGACACCATCTTCACGGCACTTCATTCTGTCCTGACCCACCTGGACAGCCCCAACTCTTACGTCAGAATGCTGTTCATTGATTTTAGTTCGGCATTCAATAGTGTGATCTCCTCCAAGCTGATTGTCAAACTTCGCCAGCTTGGTATCAGCTGATCCCTCTGCAATTGGACCTTGGACTTCCTGACTAATAGACTCCAATCTGTTAAGTTAGATAACCTCTTCTCTTCCATTCTTACCCTGAATACCGACGTACCTCAAGGATGTGTGCTGAGCCCTCTTCTGTACTCCCTTTTCACCTAAGACTGCGTTCCTGTACATGGTTCTAGCTCTATAATCAAGTTCGCAGACAACACCACGTTGGTTGGACTGATCAGAGAGGATGACGAGACAGACGGCCTACAGGGACGAGGTCCAGCACCTGGCTGTGTGGTATGCCGATAACAACCTGGCCCTTAACATCCAGAAGACTAAGGAGATTATTGTGGACTTCAGGCATGCTAGGAGCTACACTCATGTCCCCATCTACATCAGTGAAGCTGTACTGGAGCATGTATCAAGCTTCAAATTCCTTGGTGTCCACATTTCCAATGATCTCACCAGGTCCCTGAACTCCTCCATCCTGATCAAAAAGGCGCAACAGCACCTTAATTTCCTGCGGAGCATCAGGAAAGCTCACCTCTGTCCCAGGATACTGACAGACTTTTATCACTGTACCATTCAGAGCATACTCACCAACTGCATCTCAGTGTGGTATGGCAATTGTCCCATTTAGGACCGCAAAGCACTCCAGCAAGTGGTGAAAACTGCCCAGTGGATTATCGGCACCCAATTGCCTACCATTGAGGACACCTATCATAAATGCTGCCTGGGCGGGGCGAAAACCATTATCAAGGATGCATCTCACCCTAACCATGGACTTGTTACTTTCCTCCCATCCGGTAGGCACTACAGGAGCATCTGCTCCTGCACCAGCAGGCTCAGGAAAAGTTTCTTCCCTGAGGCTGTGAACCTGCTGAACCTCTCATCACAGCACTAAGCAATATTGTACCCATATTGGACTGTCTCAGTACTTTTATATTTGTATGCTGTAGTACTTTTTATTTTATTTGCAGTTATTTTGTAAATAATACTATTCTTTTGCACTTCAGGTTAGTTGCTAATTGCATTTCATTGGCTTTGTATCTGTACTCGGCACAATGACAATAAAAGTGAATATAATCTAATAAATCATTGAAAGCTAATTCATATATTACAGAAAGTAAACAAAAAATCCACTGTAGTGTTGGTGTTTATTTCAAAAGTGCTTAGTGCAGAGGGAAAATTTTGCGCTTCAGCTTTATAGAGACTGGGTTAAACATTTCCTTCTAGAGTATTGGATTCACGTTCATGTATAGCAACTCACAAAGCAATCTATTTGGCACGGTCTAGAGTTACTTGAATAATGGTACAAAATCTTTTTTATACAGAGAGTCTGAGCCAGTTGCTGCTCATGTGACTGTAACCATCTTGATTTTTCTTTGTAATGTTTTTCATTTTACTGTAATCGATTTGTACACTTTGTGACATTTAAATACCTTGCTTTCATCTTTTTCTATTCCAAGTAGCTGAGCATACAGAATCCAGGTTCTTAATCCATAACTGGCAACTATGTAATCATATGGGTCATAGAAGACCCAAACATACTGTCAAGTACCATATGACAGCTTTTTTTCTATCACTGATTGCTCACTGATTTTTGTTGCTCAAATCCATTTATAAATCAGAGCATGACTCATTTTTGCACTATTATGTGACAAAGGTTATTACACAAGACTTAAAAGAATATATTGAGGATAGATTGGATGAGTTTGCTTGATATTCTTTTTTGAACAAAAACTGAAGGTTGATCAAATTAAGCTATTTAAAATTATAACCTGGATTTGATACCGTTCAGCTATTACTTGCGATGAAACCTGAGCAAGCAGGTATAATTTTAAAATTAAAACTTAGGCAGAAGGGAAAGGGATTAGAAAGACTTAATTGTACAAAGAGTAGTGCAAATTTGAAACTGCTCTACAATAGGCTTGGATGAATTGAAAGTGTTTGAGATTACTGTGAGGTGGTATGTAATAAGAGATATCAGGAAAGGCCACACTAATGAAGTTGAGTTCTAGATCATTCAGATTTTTGAAGGGTGAAGTTCCTGTGATTTTTAGGTTAGTACTTGATTGCGTTCTTAAAATTGTGAACACAGCAAAATATTCTCTCATTAACTCTGCCTTATTAATCACTGTGAGTTAACATAATTTTCTTTCTTTTTGATCAATTTGTTGAAGGAGAGAATAATTGAGCGGCTTAAAGACCAAAGAGAAAGAGATGAAAGAGAAAAGCAAGATGAAATTGATGGCTACAAGAAGGAGTTAAAAGAAATTAAAGAAAAGTTCACCAACCTCCAACGAGATCTCTCAGAAAAAGAGGCAAGAAATAGAGTTTTTAAGACTACTTGATGCAATTTAGAAAGTTTTTATCAAATCCGAACTATTCTTTCAGACTAATACATATAAAACAATTTGTATTTTGGAATGATTTAAGACATTTAGATTTGTATACAAAGTTGGACCAAATTACAATAGTTACTTAAGTCATAAGACTCATTTACCAAAATGAATCAGTTCTTATTTATAATGCAAATGTTCCATATAGTCAATTGGAATTTCAGATGTTTTGTAGTTTTAATATTTTCTGTCCAAGTGGATGCCTTCTCATTCTCAGCTCCATGTGCCTGACAAATTAGTATCTGATTTTGTATGTTCAAACTCTGGCACAGTACACTGCCTAGTTTTGATTCATTTACCCTAATTATATTATTTCCTTGCTAGATTTAATGTGAATCCTCTCCTATTCGTTTTATTGTAGAGCTCAGTATTTTCTATTACAATTTATTGGAAAAAGTAAGGAGCATATTTGCATGCCAAATAATGTACCTCCTACCTGCTTAGATCAACATATTTTTAAAAACTTCACAACACTATATAAATGCACCAGTACCTGGCCTCAATAACATTAGCATGATTTTATGGCAGATTGGTGTACTTGCAAAACATCTCAGTTGAACAGCTTTTGCTTTCTGAGAGGATAGAAGTTAAGAGATGTGGCAGTGAAAGTGAATATTGGAGGGCCACTGTAAGCACCAAAATAGTTGAATCAGACATGGTTAAAAAGATGATCCAGGGTATCTCTGTCATATGTGTTATGTAGATTGAAGTAGGCAGACTTTATGTAGAAAAGATTCAAGCCCATCTTGGAATTATGGATCCTAAATTATGAACACAAGACTCAGCTTAGGATGGGAACATTAGTACTGAATTTGTGCTGGTAGTCCATTACAGTGGCTTTGATTCCCTACTTCTAAAACTAAACCAAAATATGAATCCCCATGATGGAACTAAAATATTGAGAAGGAAGTTAGAAATTTGTGTCAAGGGTCATCAATGTACATGTGGAAACTTAACCCATGTTAGCATTTGATGTTGTCAAAGGGAACCACATGAACAACAAAGGTGTGCAGGCTCAGGAGAGATTGAGGATCTTCAGAATTATTTGTGAAGTGAAGCCATTGATAGCTATGGTGTGGTTGTGATCTGATGGATGAGCATAGCAGCAAGGGCAAAATCATCCTTTAAGTTGCAGTATAAAAGGATACAATGGTAAATTCAAACAGAAATTAAGGAGAGTGAGAAAGTTAGGAAATCTGAATGAAGAAATACTACAACAGCACATTACTGAAAGCTTCAAAGAATTTCACGTTAATTAAAGTTGTAAGTATTTAATACTGCAGGCATTGTTGCTGGAACTTAAAGAGCATGCATCATCTTTGGCATCATCTGGATTGAAAAAGGATTCCAAGCTAAAAACACTAGAGATGGCTCTTGAACAGAAGAAGGAGGAATGTACGAAATTAGAAGAACAGCTACATAAGGTACATTTATATTAGAACACTTCATTTTGTGGCAGTGTCATTTTGTATCTTAGAAACTTAATTATCCATAGGTTCAATAAAATGAAATTGAATGTGGGGATCCATTCTTTCTTCTAGGGCCATTTATGCAAGAATTCTAGCCATTCAGCTTTCTCTTAGATTCAGGTGTTTCAATGGTGGAAAATGTGATACTTTCTCTGTGTGTGCAGCTACTACAAGTCATCTCAGGAGGCTTGAACATCAGTTGAAGCCTGTCTAGCCAATTCATCTTTCTAGTTGCATGCTTTAAGGGAGTGATTCTAACAGCTGAGGTTATACTAGTTAGTATGAGAAATGCCATGTAAAACTGATTGTCAAGAGATGCATTTTATAGGTAATAGTATGTTATGTTGTTCATGCAAAGATCTGTTTTATCACAGCAATAGCATCAGCAAATCAGACAGCATATTACCTGTGGAGTACGTATTGGGTAAAGTGCACATAATAACTATTTATCTCATTGCTAAGGTGAAAGGGGTAGCCGTCATAAGTTGGCTTTCATCTAATTACTATTGATGCCATTCTCTTGTCGAATTGTGTTTGTTTTGTATATCTTTTATACTTTTTAGGGTGTATATTGTTGCAGGTCTTTATATTCTTAGGAAAGCTTTATGCTTTCTCGTTAGTTGTTTTCCCAATTAATTTACTGTGGGAGCATGGTCACAGTCAATCATTTGTTATGTAAAAGCTTTCCTCAGTCTGATGTTAGTATGCAATTATGCTATTGATTTTCGTCCTTTCCTGGGATACCTGCCTGAATATCAGCTATGGTAGAAGAAAGAGGGAAGTAGATGTTCATTTTTTTTTTAGGATTATGACTCATGATCTTGTTGATTTAGTAGCATGTGTACATGTTAGACTGTGTACATGTGTCAATGACATGTCTGCATGGTACCAAGAAGAGTTGCCTTTCTTCCTTCCTACTGCATCTCCCATCAATTCTTTGTCCTCTATTTTGACATTCATTTTCTAGTCTAAACCCATATTCTTACATCATTGTTAGAGGTACTGTGTAACTTTGTGCCAACTGCGTAGACACCATGTTTTAAAGATCCTATCTTCAATAGCCTGATCAAAGAAGTGGACTGAATTTGTATTGATTTACTCGTTCACTTACTCTTTCAATCTTCAATTCTTTCACTCACTCTTGCTCAATGTTGATCTTAAGCACTTGTTAACTTGCTTTAAGGCACATGCCGGTGATAATAGATCTGATTCTGATTGTTTTTAATCATATGACACAAATGAGAAAATCTGGAGACACTGGAAATCCAAGCAACACACACAAAATGCTGGAGGAACTCTGCAGGCCAGGCAGCATCTGTGGAAAAGAGTAGTCGATGTTATACTCTTTTTCATAGATCTGCCAAACCTGCTGAGTTCCTTCAGCATTTTGTGTGTGTGTGTGTGTATTATACACAGATTCAACTATAACTCCAGTCAACTCTCCTTGCTCCCTCTTGCCATCAGAATGCAACGTACAGCAGAGGCTGAGAGAGGACCTTTAGTAATATCCACAAGCTTTGGTGGGTTTCTGAATTCGATTTCTGATTGGAGAGTTCAGGGAGGAAACTGCATGGCAGGATAGGTTTTAAAAAAGCTATAAATGCATCATGCACACAATATTCTATACATTGCATTTACATGTATATCAGCTTGCGATCATGTTGATGCACGTGCTATATACACAGCATATTGTGTGTACTTGTTATCATAAAGTAATTGTATTTGCAATTGGCAAGCAAAATGTCTTGCCAATGTTGCAACAGCCATGATACTTCCTGTTACATTTTTGGTGAGTATACACTTGAATTTCAGATGGAGCATGATGACTCTGACTAAGAAAGCCTGTGAATTTGACTTTGGGTGTAAAATTGCTGACCAAGACAAAACTTGGGCTCCTCACATTTGTTGCACAACATGTGCTGTCGATCTTGGGGCTTGGCTCAGAGGTACTTGAAAGTCAATGCCATTCACTGTACAGATGATATGGTGAGAGCAGAGGGATCATGTGGAAAAGCGCTACTTCTGGCTGACCAATGTGTTGGGTTTCTTTGCTAAAAACAAGGAGTCTATTGAATACCCCAATCTCCCTAGAGCCATGAGACCTGTTCTACATGATGATAGTCTTCCAATACTGAAACTACCAGAGACATGGAGTCCAGAGGAGGCAGATGAAGATGATGCATGAATCCAGAATGAAAAGCTATACTGATACAGATTTTGAAACCTTTACATTGATTGAACCTCATCTGATAACTGTATCTGAGTTAAGTAGACTTTTAGATAGGTACATGGAGCTTAGTAAAACAGAAGGCCATAAGTAAGCCTAGTAATTTCTAAGGTAGGGGCATGTTCGGCACAACTTTGTGGGCCGAAGGACCTGTATTGTGCTGTAGGTTTTCTATGTTTCTAAATGACCTGGTCAGAGACTTGAGTTTGTCAAGGCCAAAAGCAGAATTATTGGGTTCAAAACTGCAAGGATGGAATCTGCTGACACCAGGCACAAAAATGTTCATGAAAAAATTTTGAAATTTGAGGCCCATGTTTCCCAGAATAACTGGTGCCAAGATTAAGGAAGGCATTTTGGTCCACAAATCAAATGATGGGCAGTTTGAAGAACTTCTAGTGGGACCAGAGCAAATCACATGGAAGGCATTCAAGGATGTTGTTGAAATTTCTTTTGGCAAATACAGATCACCAAGTTTGTTGACAACATGATTCAAGCATACAGTATCGTGAAGTGCAACATGTCACTAAAGATTCATTTTCTGCTTTCTCATTTAGACTTCTTCCCTGCAAACCTTGGCACTGTCATTGATGAGCATGGTGAAAGGTTTCACCAGGACATTGTGGTCATGGAGAAATGGCATCTGGGCAATTAGTTCTAGCTAGTTATTCTTAGACACTTAAGCAAGAAGCCTATGACACTGAGTACCAACAAAAATAATCAAAACATTTTTAACGAAGTTCAACTATTGCGGTTCTCAAATGGCAGAGGTAGGCAACCGTCACTGACAAGGCAAATTAAGGACTGCATAAAAGCTAAAGAAAGGGCATATAAGGTAGCATAAGTGAGTGGGAAGTTGGATGATTAGGAAGCTTTTAAAATCCAACAAAAGGCAACTAAAAAACTATAAGAAGGGAAAAGATGAAATATGAGGGCAAACTAGCCAAAAATGTAAAACAGGATACTATAGGTTTTTTCAGTTATATAAAGAGTATAAGGGAGGTGAGAGTTGATATTGTACCATTGGAAAATGATGCTGGTGATGTAGTAATGGGGGACAAAAAATGGCAGATGAACTTATGGGTACTTTACATCAGTCTTTACTGTGGAAGACCCTAGCAGTATGCCAGAGATCTGTGAGTGTCAGGACACAGGAGTGAGTGCTATTGCTATTATAAAGGAACATGTACTAGGCAAAATCAAAGGTCTTAAGGGGGATATGACCTGGACCAGATGGACTGCATCCCAGAGTCTTGAGAGAGGTTGCTGAAGAGATAACAGATGTATTAAGCTTTCAAGAATCACTTGATTCTGGCATGGTCCCAGACAATTGGAAGATTGCAAATGTCACTACCCCCTTAAGGGAGAAAGGCAAAAGAGAGGAAATTGTAGGCCAGTTAGCATAACCTCAGTGATTGGCAAAGTGTTGGAGTCTATTATTAAGGATGAGGTTTTGGGGTACTTGGAGACAAATGATAAAATAAATCAAAGTCATTATGGTTTGTTGCAAGTGAAGTTGACCAGTGAAGTGAACTATACTCAATATTTTCATGTGTTAATACCAGTCTGGTGGAGGTTCTGGTGACGTCATCATCGAGAATGACAGCTTAAGTCACTAGGTCCTCCGGAAAAATGCGTATTAAGCCCCGTTAACCCATCAAATAGAATTTTTTTTGTGAAAAATATTTGAACTGAAAAGAGGGGCAAGAATGGTAAAAAGGAATGGAAATAAAAAAAGCGACACTGCGGAGCCTGCGGCTGAGAGGAGTGCAGCGAGCGGCTCTCCTACCCGACCACGTGCTAGCGAGGCGGATGCTGGGCCTCATTCAGGCGAAGCGGCCAATATAATAGAAATCCTGAAAGAGATTATGGAGTTCCAGAAAGATATAAAACAGCAGCTCTGTGATATTAAGTCAGAGCTCGCCAGCGTCAATCAAAAAAATAGCAGTGGCAGAGACTCGAATTGAGAAGGTGGAAGATCGTGTTCAAAACGTAGAATGGATATTGAGTAAGACAATAAAAATATTACATCACCAAGAAGGTAAACTGCTTGACCTGGAGGGAAGATCACGGCGGAAAATATCAGAATCTACAATGTTCCCGAAGGAGCGGAGGGCCGTCTATGATGGAGTTTGTCAGAAAGTTACTGTGGGACGCGCTGGATCTTCCCTCGGTTATGAAGCTAGAAGTCGAAAGAGCCCATTGTGCGCTCGTCCCAAAACCTACCCGGGATAGAAAGCCACGCTCAATAATAATAAAATTTCTTCGGTACAGCACCAAGGCGGAGATTCTACGAAGGGTCTGGGGTAAGAAGAGAGTGTTTTTAGAGGATAAATTAATATATTTTGACCAAGATTACCCTACTGCAGTCCTGCAGAAATGCAAAGAATACTCTGAAGTAAAGCGAATACCAAAGCAAAAAAAAAAAATCAGATTTCTAATTCCGTACCCTGCTAAACTTCGAGTGTTTTATAACAATGGGACACGGTTGTACCAGACAGTGGAAGAAGCGACTACAGACATGAAGGCCAGAGGGTTGCCCGTCAGTGTGACCAAAACGGGGGAAAGTCTGACTGAGGAATTATCCCTCTCCGCTTGGGAAATAGTGCAAGAATCGAGAAGGCAGGAGACGGGAGGAGGCCGAGAGAAATATATCAGGAAGAGACCAGGAGTTTCGCAAAGACAGTCCTCACCCCCCTTCAGAAGAGCCATAAGGTTTGGCTAACTTTAAAAATGTTGAGAAGCTAAACGGAAGCAAAAATACATGGTGATATACCTATCTCGAGAAATACTTTTTATCATGTGGATTTTATATTACTTAGTTCTTATTCTTTATTCGCTCACTTACTCCTTTTTCTCCACCAAAATGAGAAAAAAAAAATATATATAATACGTGTGTGTGTGTGTGCGTGTGTATGTGCGTGTGTGTGTGTGTGTGTGTATACAGGAGGAGGACGCAGGGAAATCTTTTCTGTGTAATGGATTTGTTCACTGACTTTTATGAATACTGCAGTGGGGGCCCTCAACTCACAAGTAGGAGGGGTTATCCCCCACAGCTAGACATTTCCTCTAGCTCAACGTTGCCATTTTTGTTATTATTCGCGTTTCTTGGTTCTTATTTGTTCAGGAAGTAGATCGATTAAGTTTTATTCTAATTTCAATGATACATTGACAGATAAATACAGATGGCTAAGGACAAGGTAAAATTCATTTCTTTTAATGTCAACGGGCTATTAAACCCAATCAAACTTAAGAGAATTTTATCCAATTTGGAACAATTTGATTCATACTGGGAAAAATGGTTTAACTACATAATGCCTCATAGGCCTGATTTTATTCTCACAAATCAATTAATCTGTTTAAAAAAAAATCACTCCCTACTTGTACATAGTTCTTTTCTTTTGCTTGTTTTTTCTTTCCACTTTTCTATAAGCGTGTACAGCAGATAAATACTTCGTGGAGATTTGTGATATATATGTACAATGTCTGAAGTACATCTTATGGAAATGTTTGTTTGATGATGAACTTCAATTAAAAAAATTAATTACAGAAAAAAAATACCAGTCTGGTATATGAGCTGCATAAGAACTATGTTTTGCAGGTATATACCTGCATGAATCACCAATGCCAATGCATTTGAAGAGCACTTTTAACATGGTTTAAGATCATGTAAAATCAGGCATACAGTTGTTGAACTAAAGGAGATTTGAGAAAAGAGAATAAAACTTGGTGAATAGGTAAACATCAAGTGACATCTTAAGAAATTGAGAAGAGCATGTAAGAGAGGTTGATAGACGGACCTGTTCTGTTTTTAAATTGTGTACTCAAGGAGCACCAAGTTGGTAAGATATTAGAGGAAGCCAATATTAGATTTTTGAGGCACTCTATAGGTAATGTTGAGGGCATTTCCTGAATGAGCTACCTTGACTGTGGCAAGAATGGCAGTGTAATCTAACTCACCAGCACAGCAGAGGATGGCTTTGGAAGACAGTAGTATGAACTTATGCTTGTATGTATGCTGAAAAGGATTGAAGAATTTTGCATCGTGCTCACAGGCAAAAAGGAACATAATTTGCTACTACAATTGAAGTTGCTGTAAAACTGTATTTTAAAATATATAATACTAAATGCACATAGCTGATTGGGCAGGATCAGTGGAAAGCAAAAGTTAGTATTTCAGGTCAGAAATCTGCCTTCATTATTGGAAAATTAGAGGACAAATTAGTTTCAAGTTATTAAGAGGCTGGTGGAGTAGTGGGAAAAAACAAGGGGAATAGGGGAATAGTCATTCATGTAAGTCCCAGATGGAGATTCATGAATACCATCACATTCAGATGAAGAAGGACTCTTTATTGCTGTTTCCCTCAAAGTTTTGTTTTATCAGGGTTGTTAGCCTTGAGCTGAATCCCTGAACCTGGAGGACAGGTGGACCACTCTTAGTCTGGCCTCTACCTTTTGATCTCTTTAGCATGGGTTACCCTACCAAGAGCCAAAGCATAAAGTCTTGACTCCAGCCAACATAGCTCTCTGGGTCATTCAGATTTCAAGTGTCTTTAAATTAATTTGATATTGAAATTGTTTTACTACAGTAACAACTGACTATAGAGATTCAAATATTAAGCTGTGAGAAAAGAGATTACAATAGTGTTATGGGTTTGGATAGGAAAGGCAGTTTAAGATGCTTTCATAGTTTTCAAAGACATTTTGTAAAGAAGTCAGGGAATTCTGTACAATGCTAGTGAACATGGAGGACTGAATTCCTTTGGTCTGGAAGCAGACTGGCCTTTTTGAATCTGTCACTACGCTCAAACTTCAAAGTTTCTTTGCACACACATAGAAGAATAGGGCTTTCCTCAATTTTTACTTGGAAAAGTTGAAGTTTAGCATGACCTAGCTTAGTATTTATATTATTGCTGCATTTGCTAAGCTTCATTTTGGTGTGTTATGTACCCCGTAACTGGGTCACTTACCAGCAAAGATAGAGAGGTCCGTTGAAGTCTGATGGTACTATTTTTAACAGTATTTATTGATAAAAATACACAAAAATAATATCAATGCAAACATACAGATAATATACGTCATCAATACTAAATCTAAAAGCGTGGGTATAATAATAATTAATAAGAAATAGCTCTATCGTTGTCTAGGGGATAATGTATTGTCCGATGGAAATATAAAAGTCACTCAAGTTCATTCAAGCTGCAGCTTTTTGGTTGGAGAGCAAGACGGAGGTTTAACTTGCCCATTCCTTTTATGATGTCGAACCTTTGAAAGTCGTCGGGGACTGATTTCCCCTTTGTGGTTAGCTAAAGCCGTGCTTCCGTGGTAAAGGCCCACCAATTCTGAGGCAAATGGAAAAGGACGCACATGGGCTTTTCCACCAGCTTTCGCTATTACACTGTTACAGGAGTTCTAACATTTCTTCTGGTGCGTCTGAAGGGGCTGTTCCCCAGACCCTCTTTTATCCTGACTCACAGGGTCTCAGATGTCAATCAGGTTGGGATGATGCAATCCCTCCACCAACTCCCCTTGGTTCATTGCCTGGGGGCTTCGATGAATCGTACAGTGTTCAATACACAATTCCATCTCCAAGAGACAATAACCGTTATCAGTGGTTCCGCCTTTCGGAGGCCAGGACACATTCCAAACTCTTTGTGGATTCTGCATGTCTTTCTCTCATTTCCTGGGACTCCTGACCTGACTTAATAGTGATCTTGCGATTCTCAAAAAGGAGGGGGCCACGGACGTAACAGGTGTCTCTGGGCAACAATACAATCTTTTAATCCAGATGTGCTCTCCTGTATATTCGTGAGACCTGACTTAGGTTGGGAGACTGCTTCACCGAGCACCCTTGCTCCATCTGCCAGAAAAAGTGGGTTCTCCTATTTCAATTCTACTTCTCATTCTCATTCTGTCATGTCAATCCATGGTTCCCTCTGCTGCCATGATGAGGCCATACTCAGGTTTGAGCAGCAACACCTTATATTCTGATCACAGACAAGAAAAAGTCTGTAGATGCTGGAGATCCAAGCAACATACACAAAGTGCTGGAGGAACTCAGCAGGCCAGGCAGCATCTGTGGAAAAGAGTAAGCATTCGAAGTTTGAGGCTGAGACCCTTCATCAGGTAAGTCAGAGTAAGAAAGTGGGGGGAGGGGAGGAAGAAATACAGGCAGTAGGTGATACATGAAACCAGGAGAAGGGGCAGGGTGAAGTAAAAAGCTGGGTTTGATTGGTGAAAGTGATAAAGGTCTGGAGAATGGGAAGTCTAATAAGAACCTAAGAGATAGGAGCAGGAGTAGGCCAATCGGCCCCTCAAGCCTGCTCCGCCATTCAACAAGATCATGGCTGATCCAATCTTAACTCTAGTTTTCACCGAATCCCACAAGGCAACATTGCCAACCAACAGGACACCATGCTGCCCATTTTATTTTATTATTCATCCCGCCCAAACCCATGTGATCACCCGGGGAAAATAAAAAAATGATTTGCCAATTGAGGAGAAAAAATCTGGAAAATTCCTCTCCGAGCCATCCAGGCTATCGAAAACTGGTCCAGGAGATCACATGGCTGATCTAAACCTAGCCTCATGTCCACTTACCTGCTCGCTCACTGTATCCCCTAATGCCATTTTTATCCAGGAAAATGTCTATCTCCGTTTTGAATTTATTGAGTGTAGTAGCTTCCACAGCTCTCTGGCGCAGTAAATTCCACAGCCCCACTACCCTCTGAGTGAAGAAATTTCTCCTCATCTCAGTCCTGGAACGGCATCCCCTTATTTTAAGATTATGCCCCCTAGTCCTAGTTTCACCCATCATTGGGAACATTCTCCCCACATCCACCCAATCAAGCCCCTTCACAATCTTATATGTTTCAATAAGATCACCTCTCATTCTTCGGAACAATGAGATTGGGACTCTACTCAACCTCTCATCATACATCAACCCACCCATCCCCGGAATTAACCTAGTGAACCTTCTCTGCACTGCCTCAAGAGCCAGTAGGTCCTTTCTTAAATATGGACACCAGAACTGCATGCAGTACTCCAGGTGTGATCTCACCAATACCCTAAACCCTAATACCCTAATAGGATTGGACAGAAGGCCATGGAAGAGAGGGAAGAGCACCAGAGAGAGGTGATGGACAGGTAAGGAGATGAGGTGAGAGGGAAATAGAAATGGGGACTGGTGAATGGTGAAGGAGAGGGGGAGGAGCTATTACTGGAAATTCAAGAAATTATTATTCATGCCATCAGGTAATTAGTTAACCAGAAGAACATTGTATTCTTTCTGGGTAGCTTCCAACATAATGACATGAGCATTGATTACTCAAACTTCTGGTAATTTCCCCTCCCCCCCCCCGGCTCCTTCACCATTCCCCATTCCTGTTTTCCCCCTTCCCTTCTCTCACCTTATCTCCTTACCTGCCCATCATTGCCTTCTGGTGCTCCTCCCTCTTCTGTCCTTTCCTATTAGCTTTCCTATTAGACACCCCATTCTCCAGCTTTATATCTTTTCTGCCAGTCAACTTTCCAGCTCTTTGCTGTTTACCCCCTCCCCCTCTCCTGGTTTCACCTATCACCTGCCATCTTGGTACTACTTCCTCCTGCCCCCAACCTTCTTATTCTGACTTCTTCCCTTTCATTCCAATCTTGAAGAAGGGTCACAGCCTGAAACGTTGATTACTTATTCTCTTCCATAGATGTTTAGACATTGCTTGGCCTGCTGAGTTCCTCCAGCATTGCTTTGGATTTCCAGCATGTGCAGATTTTTTTTTGTTTGTTTGCAATCTTGCAGCAAACTTTTGCTTTATTGAATCCACCTTTCAGTGTTGCCAACGGTTGTTGAAGGTAATCCTGAAGGACCCCATGACAGCTAAAAATATGACAACCTGGAATTTTGATCTCTAGGGTTGGATGTATTTGTTTGTGGCTATATGTTAATAGAGCTTTACAATAATATTGTAAGAGGCCATTGATTTAAACATGGAGAAACTGGGGAAAGGGGAGAATTAAATGTTGGCGAAGAGTGCATAGAGAAAATCAAGGATGAGCTAGCTTTGATTCCAACAGCAACTAAAAGCAGCTCAATGAAATTATGACAACAGTTGAGAGTAATACGAACACTCAGATTGCCCTCATAACCATAAATGTAATATCTCATGATATACAATATGGAATGGTGTGATACTCCTTTCAAATCCAATGTAGTAATGTATAATCTGCTGATTTTTTTTCCTGTAACTCTTCTGATTTCCCCTTTTCTATTTTACACTGCCCTGTCCTAACTAACTGCATTTTGGCTTTCCACTACCTAACCTCATTTTCATTCTGTTCCAATTAAAACAGAAAATGATGGAAACATTCAAACTATATCCGTGCAATATGAATCTGATTTAATGTTTCTGGCCAAGAGCTGTTGTCAGAACTGGATAAGAAAACAAGTTAGCTTTCAGATGCATTGAAGGTAGGGATGGGAAAGATGGATCAAAGAAAATACCTTTCAGGTTAATGCTTTCTCTAGATTGGGAAGTCACATTTGGATTCAGCTTGCAGAAAACACTTATCATTTCCAGATGTCTGCTACCTTAATCCTCTATCTGATCAGTATTTTTGTGTCCACCTGCACTGAGGTTCAATGCAGGCTTGCAGAACAACACCACACCTGTTTGTGCACATTGTGACCTTTAGGACTCGATACTGAATTCTCCAACTTTGGTCAACACTCTGGACGCATGCTTCCTAATGCTACATGAGACACATCTGCTTTCTAATGCTACTTTAGCTCATTTATGCCTTTGTTTTCACCCTATCAAGACCTTTCCTTTGTTCTTTCCATTACTTACCTACATTGTTTGGAACTGAAAACACTTTCTCTCTTTCCTTCCTCTGACAAAAGATTGCAGCATTGAGTAATTTAAAAGGTTGCACACAATAGTGCCCAAAGGATTTATACTTAATTTTTTGAGGCTGTTAATTTGTTTTGATGTTTTGTAGCTCTGCTGTAGTATGCCATTCTCCCTCTTGCATTCGTTCATTGCCATTCTGCTGCCAGTTTAAATATGAGGCATTGTGAAATGTGAAAACCTGATGACCTTATGCTACCAGAGGTTACTGATATTTCCGGGAAAGAAGAGAACTACTGTCTTTGGGATGGTTCATAGCCTTAAAATGAAGGCTTCCTCAGAGTGTTAGGCAGGAAGTATCAAGTTTTGACCATATAACAAAGATGAAATGATGATGTTTTAAGTAAGGTAGGTGTAAGTGTGTTGGCAAGGTGACAGTGGAAATCAAACCACAAATGTGTGAGATCATGTATTTTGCATTATGGAAGCAAATGAATTATCTGTAATTCATATGGAACCTATCTGATAGGTTTTCATCATACGCAGAGTTACAGACTGAAAGTCCTCAGTGTCCTCAGAGGGAAAAAAAGGCAGAAAAGCAATCAGTATTTTATTAGCTAAGCTGTAAATTCTCAGGGCAGGAAGGTAGTGCTTTAAAAAAAGGGGCCAGATTGTTTTGGGTGTTTAATTGGATTTTTTTCAGCTTTTATTTATTACTGTCAGTATTAGCTTAGTTTAGATAATTAAGTAGTTTCAGGCAATTGATGCATCAACTTTGAATGCAAGTTTCTGCAAGCACTATATTTTGAATATGTTGAGATCTTTTCCAGATACTGCTAAAGAATGAGAATTGCTATTTTTGTCGTAGAATACAAACAGAATATGAACAGATGTACTCCATTTATATCAGAACTTTATTCAAAAGGGGGCCAGGATGGCAATGCTTGGTTGTTGGCAGGTAGGGTTAATACCTGACTTTCAAGAGCACTTGTGAGTTATGTTCCGGCTGGACTTAAACTGCTGGAGAATAGTGCGGAAAGAACAGGTGCTGTTTTCTCCCGGTAGGGATTAGTTTTTAATTCCAAGTGCTCCTGTCATGTTTTGTCACCCTGTAACCTTATCCTTCTATCTCTCTGAATTATGGAGGACAGCATGTGTATAAATGGCTCTCTCCAGCAGACATCATGACTCCAGTATTTCTACTATTTTTTTAACGTTTCTTAATTGTACACTTTCTTTATGTTCTATCGCTGAGCAGCAGTGAACCATCTGATTGGCCAATCAGAGTTATCTGGGAACTAGTTGACTTGATCAGCATTTCTGATCTGGCTGTTGTTCACGATTGCACTTAAAAAATTATTGTTATTTCCATTATTATTTAACACACTGCATTTTATTGCAAATTATTTATCGCCTTTGGCAAGCACTTTTATAGCTGGCATACATGTGGTTGAGTTGTATCTGCAAGCCCTCCATTCCAAACAGTTCATAATAGGGTCCATTAGCTTGATACAGTGTAGTCCTTATTTATGCTGTTTTCTGAGCAAATTTAAAGTGATTACTGCACAGCTACAGAAGTTTATAGCACAAGTTGAGTGTACTCTGCAATGCACTATGTAGGTGCCCAGATATCCAATAAACAGTTTCTGTTAAGTGTGGATGTGAAATCTCTTCCATATTTATAGAACAGTATAAAATACATGGTCCTAAATAAGGATCTTGACCCACAATGTCCTCTGTTTACTCTTTTCCGTAGATGCTGCCTGACCTGCTGAGTTCCTCCAGCATTTTGTGCGTTTGTTGTTTGGTGCCACTTATGCCACAAGGGTGCTGTGTACAATTCTGGTCACCCCATTAAAAGATTGATATGATTTTACTTTTCAACGTTTTTTTTTGCCAGTGATGCAGGTGCAGTAAAGGAGGCAGCTATGGAACTCATGACTGTGCCAGCTCTTAGGAAAAATGATTGATTAATGCCATTAACCCTGCAAATTCCTTTGTTTACAAGAGTTTGTTTAATCTTTTTTAAATGCGAAAATAATTCTGCTTTCTCCAGACAGTACATTCTAGATCTAGGCTTATTGCCTTAAAATGTTGGGTTTATCCTTGGTTCTTTTTGTCAGTTACCTTAAATCACTGGCTTCTGGTAAACAAGTTCTTTTATCATTGCTAACCATTTATCCTGTTTACTTTAGCAGAATCAGTAATTGAATCATCTCTACTAAATCTCTAACACAAGGAAATCTGCAGATGCTGGAAATTCAAGCAACATGCACAAAATGCTGGTGGAACGCAGGAGGCCAGGCAGCACCTATAGGGAGAAGCACAATCAACGTTTCAGGCCGAGATCCTTCGTCAGGACTAAAGAAGGATCTCGGCCCGAAACGTTGACTGTGCTTCTCCCTATAGGTGCTGCCTGGCCTCCTGCGTTGCACCAGCATTTTGTGTGTGTTGCTACTAAGTCTCTGATATGCTTTCAGAATAGGCCCATTTTCTCAAGTTACTGCAGTTTGCAATCCTTAGCAATATACAAAATAGGAGCAGGGGTTTAGGCCCTTTGGCCTTTTAGAACAACTCTGCTGCTCAATAAGCCATGGCTGTTCCTACTTCCTCTCTATTTTCCATGATTCCTTTGGATGTAACACTTAGAGTCATTATTTAAAGTGGGTACTTGGAGAGGGTGCAGAAGAGATTGTCTGAAACTTGAAATCATACTTAATGTGTTAGTAGACTTTTATAAAAGTTGTGTCATTGTGTACTTTTTTAAATAAAGCTCAGTAATCGACTCTCTCTATGTATTTTCTCTCTATATTTTTTATATACGGTATTCTGATTTTGATAGAAAGCTTAGATGCACCAAAGCTATTGAAATCACCAGATATTCATATTTGGGAATTTAAGGGTTAAAGTACTAAATATTGATAAACTGTAGCAAACAAAATCATCTTATTTATAATGGGAATAACAATAAAGCTGTCAGAAACACCATTTAAAATAAAGTCGTCACTTTTTATTGTCATTTCGACCATAACTGCAGGTACAGTAGATAGTATAAATGAAACAATGTTTTTTCAGGACCATGGTGTTACATGACACAGTACAAAAACTAGACTGAGCTATGTAAAAAAAAAACACAGAAAAAAACTACACTAGACTACAGACCTACCCAGGACTGCATAAAATGCACAAAACAGTGCAGGCAGTACAATAAATAATAAACAGGACAATAGGGCAGTAAGGTGTCAGTCCAGGCTCTGGGTATTGAGGAGTCTGATGGCTTGGGGGAAGAAACTATTACATAGTCTGGTCGTGAGAGCCCGAATACTTCGGTGCCTTTTCCCAGATTGGAGGAGGAAGAAGAGTTTGTATGAGGGGTGCGGGGGGTCCTTCATAATGCTGTTTGCTTTGCGGATGCAGATGGATGACTGATGGCTGTTTCTGGAATGTACACACAAATGGTTAAAAATGGCAGAATCCCAGAAGATGTCATTAACTCACCGCCTTTTTGAAGGATGTTGTGATACATCTTCACTCAGGCAATCAACATTGAATTGTTAAACTGATTTTGGACCTTACCCATTTCTGATAATATAAAAGAAACTGATGATGTAATTCCTATACGTTATGTTTGAGCAATTTATTTTCTGTCAATGTAGTCCAATTCAATCAGAACACCTATTTGCCTATTTAATAATTCCATGCATTTTATTTTTTAAAAGTGTATTTCAGATTTTACCTTTTCCATTTCTTCCATTTCACAATCTTTTACCTTAAGAGCTTGTAAAATATACAATTATGTTTATGGTTGATCAGAATGCTTCTGTTTAATAGACTGCATTAACTACCTTTACAACGTTGTGGTTACTCTGTTTCAGAGGTCATCTTAAAGATGTAATTGAAAATGACTAAAATATGAGAAATCTGTGGACAGACAAAGCATTGAAGCCGTATTGATCACTCTCATCAGTTTCTCCTTTAAGTGATACAAATAATATTTTGCACAAATTGCGGTTTTATATCTAGCAGTAGTTTTTTGAATAACTAAGAAAGTATTGCTGGTGGAATCCATGACAAGTTTGTGCTCCACAGAAATTCCATCACAGCTATTTTGTATCCTTCATTAATGAGGCCATTGTGTTTCCATTTACAGCTAGGCAAATCAACTTGACTAAAAGCTTCCAAAGCTATTAATTCTGTAATCTTATGATACTTATTTTTCTATTCATTTCTATTTTGTTGGGTAGTTTTGATTATGGACTTAGTTGAATATGGATTTTCTGATTTCTTTAAATTTGTTAACTTGTTTAATATTCTGGCAACTTTTTAGAAGTTGTTCATCAGTTTGAGTTACTAGTTTTTTGAGATTTGTGCGTTACTGCAAAGCCCACGATTATTTCCCATTCCTAAATTTCTCTGAGCTGCTGCCTTTAACTGCTACTGTCCTTCTTGTGAATGTACTGCAGTAATGCTGTTGAGGAGGAAGTGCCACGGTTTGGACTCCATGATAATGAAAGGTCTCTGAAACCATATCCTGATGAGGGTGGTGTGCAATTTGGAAGGGGTCCTGCAAATGTTGGTGTTCTCATTGCATCAGCTACACTTGTTCTTGATGATGAAGGTTGAGCTTGCGAAGTGCTGAGTAGCTTAGGCAGGTGACTTCAGTGTATTTTGTAGGTGGAGTGTAAGTCAGTGGTAGGGAAGCAATGAGTAGGATGACTGACGTGGTACAAATCAAGTACACTTTCTAGATTGCTGTTGCACATTAGTTAGATGTGCTAATCTGAGGTAAGGGCAGCAAACTGTATGTAACATTGAAATGTGTGGCATGAACAGGTACTATTAAATCTGTTCAACCATGAAACCAACTGACCTCTCAATTAATATAAGTTGAGCAGACTTTACAGTTGGGTGAATGTTAATAATTGCTAGTTTAAAGTCCTGATTAAAAATCTGTTCTCTGTCGTATAGAGGATGAGTTGAGATTTTGGAAGTTTTCATCTTAAACACAATAGTATTTGTACTGTGTTCACTTCAGTAATATATGAAAATAAATAAGCATGTATTACATAGCAAAGTTGTGATAGGAATATTATGAAGTTGTTTTACAACACATCACATTTAATATTGCAGTTTCTGTATATGGTTTATGTTTTGGGAATGAATTGAAGACATAAATAACTTTAGGTTGTGTGTTTTGGAATCAATCAATTCCAGAGGCAAGGTAACAAGTTACAAAGAAATCTTCCCTTTTCAGGTTTCCTGTTTGTATATTTGCAACAGAGCAGCAGGGAAGTAAGTGCTATGTGTTACAAAGAAATACAGTACTTTATGCTCTCTATCTATTAATGGGAGTATATTTACTTGTTGCATCACAGCCTGGTATGGAAACACCTATGCCTTTGAACAGAAAATCAGACGGAATGTAGTGGATACAGCCCAGTCCATCATGAGTAAAGCCCTCTTCATCATTGAGCACATTTACATGAAGTGTTGCAGGAAAGCAGCATCCTGTATCAGGGACCCCCACCACCCAGATCATGCTGTCTTATTGCTGCCATCTGGAAAAAGTACAAGAGCCTCAGAACTTGCACCACCAGGTCCTGGAACAGTTATCACCCCTCAACAATCAGGCTCTTGACCAAAGGGTATAACTTAGCTCAGTTTCACTTGGCCCATTTGAAACGTTTCTACAACCTATGGACTTACTTTGAAGGACTCCATCTCATGTTCTCAATATTTATTGCTTATTTATTATTATTATTATTTCTTTCTTTTTGTATTTTGACAGTTTGTTGTCTTTTTACACTGCTTGAGTGCCCAAGTTAGTGTGGTCTTTCTGTTTTAGTTATTCTGTTATGGGTTTATTGAAAATGCCTGCAAGAAAATGAATCTCTGGGCTGTATATGGTGATGTATATGTACTTTGATAATAAATTTACTTTGAATTTTGGAATCTTCTGTTGTGGAAGCACAGCTTTTACTAAGACCAGTTCGAATGAGCAGCTATTCAGATATATAACTGAACAGGTCAATGTGCATGTTTCTGTCATTAGGTACAGGGAATATTCTTTAGTAAGTTGGAAAGGTAGAGCTCAGAGTTTCAATGAGGAGGTCATGGGTAAGTTGTCTGAAGCTATTGGGCACGAGCTGATAGGATTAAGTAGAGCAGTGTTTGACAACGTTACTTGTGAACAAACCTAGGATTTGGGTTTTAAAACTGAGTTCAGGGTAAATTAAGAAAAAGAAAACAATATATGCTGGTGAATATAAAACCAACAGAAGAGACAGATTGGAGGACAAGATCATTTAGGTTTAACCAGCAAACAATTAAGCAGTTTTACTTTTTCCATTGTTCATTTGGAGGACTTTTATCAGATTCATGGCTTCATTGTCAGTCTAACAGAATGGGGTGTTTATAAAATATGAATTAAAGCTAGGGAAACAGTATTTTAAATGTTTTGATTCTTGATTAATTACCATCAATTTTAAAACATCTGTAGCAACATTATAAGTTTTAATGCTTTTTTATAAGTTATTTTAAATTCATTTTGTATTTTCATAATTAAAAATAATTAAATGTTGGTATTTCTACTAAGCAAACATGAGGAAATCTACAGATGCTGGAAATTCAAACAACACACACAAAATGCTGGTGGAACACAGCAGGCAGGCAGCATCTATAAAGAGAAGTGCTGTCAATTTTTCGGGCCGAGACCCTTTGTCAGGACTAACTGAAAGGAGAGATACTAAGAGATTTGAAAGTAGTGGGGGGAGGAGGAAATGTAGTATCTCTCCTTTCAGATAGTCCTGACGAAGGGTCTTGGCCCGAAACTTCGACAGTGCTTCTCCTTATAGATGCTGCCTGGCCTGCTGTGTTCCACCAGCATTTTGTGTGTATTTCTACATATTTAAAAAAAACAACTTTTCTTGTTCTTATGCACCTTGGCATGTGGCCAGCAAAATACTGATCTTGATGTATGGCAGGCGTACTGCATGAATAGGTAAAACTCAAAGAATGAAAAAGCTGCAACTTTTCTCTGTTTCTTTGAATATTAATATTATTAGGCAATACTAGGTGAAGCATGTGCAAATATTTATCTGCACTATCTTAGAAAAGCAAATAATTAAGTGCTCATAATTTAGTATTTTTAGATGTTAGCTCCGATTACATTACCTACCAAGTAACTACTAATTTTATTAATTTCAGTAGATGTCAGTATGTTGCACACTTCAATTTGGTGAGGGGATGCTGAGTCAGTACACAACAGAATAATTTATAGTTGTATTTAGAGTGACAGCCAGTCTCGGTGGCTGCAATAACTTCTTGTGCAATTATAGAAGGCCCATTAATTTTAACTGTGTCTTTGGTTACTCAGCTGTGAGAATTTTTATTATTTCCATCTATTGAGCCCACTAATGCCTCTTTTACTTGAATCCTCTGGCCAGTGCACATTTTTCCTATTAATATATTCTATTGTTTAAAAGCTATTGTGTTGCATAACAGGTTAAATATGTTAAGTGTTTGGGGTGAAAAAAGGAACTCAGGATCCAGTAGTTACTCCATTTCTTCTTGGGTTTACTTTTGCTTTCTCAACTCTCTTCCTTGCAATTTCCAATCTTCATGTGCTTTTCGCTGAAAGATCGAAAATAGTTAAGAATCTCTCTCGCTCTCATATTCCCAGTTCCAATCACAAGGCCCAAAAATTAAACCAGAATTGAAATTGTTCCGTACTAGATCAGCCTCAAGTGAAATGTATGCAAAATGAATGAACGAGCTTTGTCTTCTTCCTTAAACCAATGAAATTGTTCGAGATTACAAAAGCACATGTAGAGTAGATAGAAATATATTGGTTAGTAGATGAGGTGTTGGGATTAGAGTGTCAGATTTCCAATTTGTGCTGTGGAAAACACCTTTACACTATATTGGGTCTTTGGAATTCAGTTTTAAGGTTAATTTTGAGTGTTAATATAGTTTCTCTCTCTAAGTTGGATGTAATAAAAGGGATTAGAGAAATGAATATGCACATATTGTCAAAATAATTTTATGTCATGGAAAGGAAATGTTGGCAAGGTCTGGTTGAACTAATTAATATCTTCTTTATGCCCGGCTAAATCCATAAGGATGTTCTATCATATAAGTTGTACTTGTGGTAGTACAAGGCTAAATGAGTACTGTGTTCTGGCATGAAGCATAACCTGTAAAAGTCTAGAGGTAATTGTTTATTGTTTATCTTTGTCAAAATTTAGTGTAGTTTGGGACACTGTTCTAGAAAGGTTGCTCAAAGAGCTACTAAACTGTTCACCATTTGGAATGCTGAGTCTTGCCATAATCTTTCAATCATCCCTTGACACTGAAGTCCAAGAGAAAGGAAAATGGGGAATGTGACCATCTTGTTCAACAAATAATAGAACCACCTGTTAGGTGTATACATAGACTATTCAGTTTTACTTTGGTAGGGAACCTTTAGAGCTATGTGGGGAGGGTTGGGGGGGGGAAGAATATAAATCAACAATTAGAAAAGTATGCAATAATAAAGTAGAGCTAGCTCAGGTTTGTTAAGGTCAAACTGTGTTGAACTAATTTACTGGGCAAGTTAAGAGAAAGTGTTGTATAAAATCCAATGTATGCATCAGTATGAATTTACAGAAGAGATTTGACAAAGTACTACATAATGAACTGTCACAATAAAAGTCTGGTATCTTTGATAAGAAATTCGCAGATAAATGGATAGTGAAGATAGTGGACGAAGATGATGTTTCTTATAGGCCTGTGCTAGGATCACTTTATATTTTGATTTGGTTTTTTTCTTATTACATTGGTGTCAAAATATGCAGATGACACAAAACTTCCTGCTGTGATAAAACAGTGAGTTGGAAAACAAGTGGACAGAATAGAGAAACAAACAGCAAACGATATTTAATATAAAACTCTGAAATGATACCTTTTAACAGGGAAAAAAAGAAGTAATAATACAGGCTAAATGGCATAGTTCTAAATTGCAGGAACAGAGGCAGTCATGTATAAGTGCATAAATCTTTGAAGGTGGCAGCATATATTGGATAAAGTGATTTATAAAACAAATGGGACCTTGGGCTTTATAAATATGGAGTACAGAAGTAAGCTGATCATGTTTGAACTTTATAAAATATTGATTGGTCCATGACCAGTATATGTACCCATTTCTGGTCACTACACAACTGGAGAGCATGCAGATGCGATTTATTAACATTGAAGGAGGAGGAATTTTGGCTACAAGGTTAAAGAAACGGGAGTTATTGTTTTGAAAGCAAAGAAGTTAGAGATGAGATTTAATGCAGGATGATGGTGAGTTTATATAGAATAAATACTGAGTGGGTGGTTCAAGGACCCAAGGAGAAAAATTTATTGATGGATAAAAGATATAGGAGTTCTTGGAAGAAACATTTCTTTATGTAAGAAGTATGTGTGATCTGTAAGTTGTCTGCTGTAATGGTGGTGAAAGCAAGATGATTTGGAGTTTTGAAAAAAGGAACTTTACAGGGAAATTTACAGGGTATTGCGAAAAGAATGGGCAATTGTGAATAACTGAAAATTTTATATAAGAGAACCCTGCATGAACTGATTTTGTTGGTGTAATAATGCTTCAAGAACTAACTATGCAGGCAGATTTAGAAATATTAGAGCTATTTTCATTATGAAAAAGAACACCAAATGATCTGATAAAACTATCTCAAATTATGAATGACATCTACTGCAAGCTATTTTGGAACGCTCTGGAATTTGGTGGGCTCTTATTTGGATTATTAATTTCAGTTTTGATCTCTGTACCCCAAGAAGGAAATACTGTAGGAAGTTCTGAAATACAAACAATGTTTTGAGACTTGAATGTAGGCTCATTTGGCTGAACAGTCTGTTTCGTTATAATTTCCATGACGTTTTCTTTCCATTAATTAGCATAAATGGAGACAGAAACAATTAACATATCAGGCAAATATTCTTGGAGAATGCACTGCCCTTGGCAACAATGTAACATGGATTTACAGGTTGAATCCTCAGATAAAAACTTTGTCCCAAATTTGCTGTAGTAGACTATGGAGGACTGTAGAAGCGGTGATCTTGTAGACACATACAAGATTCTGAGAGTTCGTTCTTTTTGGTGAAGGAATGTGGATATGTGAATTTTCATGATATAACGCTAGCCCTTTAGGACAGATGAAGAAAAATTTCTTCGTAAAATCTTTGAAATTCTCTGCTGTAGATGGCACTGGATGCCCAGCCATTAAATGTAGCCAAGGCCAAGTTGGATAAATGTCTGAACATTATGGAGACGTGTGACATGGTAATTATGGGAGATCTGGTAAGATGGCACCATTAAGTGGTAACTGTTTGTTTGCAGCTCTGATGGGAATCATATGTTCCTGTTTGGGACTAACACAGCTGAAATCCACAGCCAAGGGCACTTGAATAGATGGCATTATTTTAAGATGTTTAAAAATATTATTGATACCCAAAATTGTCGAACCTATAACGGCAGACTCAGGTCACGAATGCAGTAACCCTTTTGAGAAAATGAAAGTAGGGATGATGTGCTGGTCTACAGTTATTGAAATGTAGAGGCCTAAGACATGCCTCCTGATTATCCTGTTAATGAATGTGTAGTGTCTGGGAAATAAAATTAAGAACTTCAGAGCAAGATAGCTAGAGGGACATCAGAGACTTGTGTGTACCTTGCTTCACAAAACGTGGCTAGACCCCATCATTTCAGACATGGCACTGCAGCTTGATGGCTTCACCATTCTCTACAAAGACAAGACAGCTCAGTCTTTTAAAGGTAGAGGAGGTGGAGTATGCTTTATGAATAACTCATCATGGTGCACAAACGCGGTGACTCTGTCTCAGTCCTGCTCACCTGTCCTGGGATATCTAGGGGTCAAGTGTCATCCATTTTATCTGCCAAGGGAGTTTTTCCGGCATCGTCCTGATAGCAATGTGCATTCTTCCTCAGGTCAGTGTCAGGCAGGCACTGGAGGAGCTGAGCAATTTAATCAGCACGCCCAGAACTGTGTGCTCTGTGTTCCCTATCATTGCGAAGGATTTCAACCAGGCCAACTTGAAGAAGTCTACTACCACCAATATATCACCTGTAGAACCAGAGGAGCCAACACACTTAAGAACTCTTAAACCAGTGTCAAGAACCTTTACAGTGCCATCCCGTGCCCACACTTTGGAAGGTCCAATCACCTGGAGGTACATCTTCTCCCAGCATATACACAGGAACTAAGGACTGTAGCGTCAATAGTGAGGACCAAGAAGGTATGGCTAAGGGTGGCGGAAGAGTCCTTACAGGATTACTAGGAGTCTGTGGACGAGGCAATACTCAAGGATTCATCTTCAAATCTGAACAAATACCCCATATTTGTCACCAACTTCATCAAGGCTTGTGTGTGTGTGTGCCTTTGAAAACATATCAGACGTACCTAAGCTAAATGCCATGGATGAACTAGTAGTCTGATGAGGACTAGGTTTGTGGCATTCAAGATCAGTGCTCCAGAACTATTCAAGAAGTCCAGGAACAACCTACGGAAGACTATTGTAAGACCTTGAAAACAATTCCAATTGAGTTTAGTGATGGAACTGAATGCATGTTAGCTCTGGCAGGGTTGCAAGCCATTACTTCCTACAGAGCAAAACCTACAATCATGAATGACTGTGATGCTTAACTCCCAGATAAGCTTAATGTATTTTATGCACACTTTGAAAGGAGAATAAAACTACGGCTGTGTGAATCCCTGCAGCATCTGGTGACCCTGTGATCTTTGTCTCAGAGGCCAATGTCAGAGCATATTCATGAAGGTGAACCCTCGTAAAATGACAGGCTCTGATGGTGTACCTGGTAGGGTGTGAAAACCCTTTCCATCCAACTGGCAAGAGTGTTCAAGGACATCTTCAATCTCTTACCACTGAAATCAGAGGTTCCTACCTGCTTCAAGAGGGCGACAATCATATCAAAGAAGAGCAAGGTGAGCTGCCTCAAACAAATATTGCCCTGTGGCGCTCTCATCTACTGTGATGAAGTGCTTTGAGAGGTTGGTCATGGTCAGAATTAACTCCTGCCTTAGCAAGACCTGGATCTCCTGTAATTTGTCTCTCACCACAATAGGTCTATGGTGAATGCAGTCTTGTTCGCTCAACACTGCCTTGGATCACCTAGATATTAGTAATACCTGTGTCAGGCTGCTCTTGTTTGACTACAGTGCAGGTTTCAACACAATTAAACCCTCAGATCATATTAAGAAGCTCCAAAACCTGAGCCTTTGTACTGAATTCTTGACTTCATCCCAGGGAGAACACTGAGTGTGCAGATTGGAAATAACATCTCATCTTTCTTATCATCAACACTGGTGCACCTCATGGATTACGTGCTCTACTGTCTCTACACCCATGATTGTGTGGCTAGGCACAGCTCAAACAGTATCACAGCAACAATCTTGCACTTCAGTAAGACCAAGGAATTTGTTGTGGACTTAGGAAGGGGAATTCATGGGAACACACA
Source organism: Hypanus sabinus (assembly GCF_030144855.1). Lineage (NCBI taxonomy): Eukaryota > Metazoa > Chordata > Chondrichthyes > Myliobatiformes > Dasyatidae > Hypanus > Hypanus sabinus. The sequence continues at coordinate 141,492,747 of NC_082713.1, forward strand.
CCAATCCTCATCAAGGGATCAGAAGTGGAAAGGATGAGCAGTTTTAAGTTCCTAGGTGTCAACAAATTTAAAACCCAAATTTTTTCTAACTTAGTGACAATCTAGGTTAGTAATAAAAAAAAATCTGATGCAGTTGATGACATGGATATCAAACTACAAGGATGGAGAGATTCCAAAAGCTTTCTTGAAACACGTAATTATTTGGCTTAGTTATTTTTTGTATTTTACGCAGGTGATATTTTCTGTGGTAAGTATCACCTGCATAAGCTCTCTAGGAACTAGCTGATAGGATGTGGAATGTTGGCCAGCAATGTATTAATTCTGGAGGTAAGAAAGGCACAAATGAAATGAGTTGAAACACCCATCACCCAGGCCACACTCACTTCTCATTGTCGCCATTAGGAAGAAGTTACAGGAGCCTCAGGACTCACACTACCAGGTTCATGAACAATTATTACCCCTCAACCACCAGTTCTTGATCCAAAGGGGATGACTTCATTCAACCTCACTATTTCCAATCTGTACTGACTGTGGTCTCCTGATGAGGAAGTTGAGCATCCACTTGCAGAATGAGGTGCTGAGGCCCAGGAGTTAGAGCTTTTTGATTCATACTGAAAGTATGATTGCATTGAATGCTGAGCTATAATCAATTAATAGCAGCCTGATGTAGGTAATTTGTATTGTCCAAGTCATCCAAGACCAAATGGAGAGCCAGTGAGATTGCATCTGCTGTAACCTATTGTGGCAATAGGCAAATTCCAGCAGGTCCAGACACCTTGTGAGGATTCATCCTAATGAAAGGTGTTCAGATGTTGACCTCTGAGATTACAGGGTCATCTGATGCTGCAGGGATTTGCAGAAGTGTAGTTTTATTGTTCCTTTCAAAGTCAGCATAAAAGGTGTTGAGCTCATCTGGGAGTGAAGCATCACAGATGTTCTTGATGTTAGGCAATGGCCTGCCAATCGTGTCGGAGCTGATCTGCATGTTTGTCTAACTTTAATTGGAATTATTTTTTCACTCTAAAAATACCCTTTTGTTCTTAAAATACCCTTCTGAACTTCTTGTATAGTTCTGAATCATTGGTCTTGAATGCCACAGAGCTAGCCCTCAGCAGACCATAAATCCCTTGGTTCATCCATGGCTTTTGGTTTGGTATGTCCATTATGCTCTCATGCTCTCAAAGCTACACATTCATCCACACAGGTCTTGATGGAGTTGGTGACTACTATGATATATTCATTCAGAACTAAAATGAATCCCTGAATATTGTCCAGGCCACTGACTCATATCAGTCCTGTACTCAAAGCAGGCCTGTATGATGGGAACAGAAGTACAGCCAGGTGATTGGACTTTGTAAAGTGAGGATCTGGGATGGAACAGTAAGCAGTCTTGATGACAGTATAACAGTGGTCAAGTGTGTTGGTATGTTCTACAGGTGATATGTTGTTGGTAGTGTTCAGAGACTTCAAGCTGACCTTGAAGTCTCCTGCAACAATAGGGAAGGCATCAGAGTGTGCTGTTTTGTGAATGCTTATTATTGTGCTTAGCTCCCCCATTGCCTGTCTGACATTGGCCTGAAGTGGAATGTACACCGCTACTGGGATGACAGCAGAAAGGTTCCTTGGCAGATAAAATAGCCGACTTGACTGCTAGTGAATGAAGTTGACTTAATTATGAGGTATACTCTCCCTGCTGTACCTTTTAGAAGGCTCAACTATCCTGTCTTTACAGAGAATGGTGAAACCATCGGCCTGCAGCACTGGGTCCGAAATGGCAGCAGTGAAGCATGTTTTTGGGAAGCAAAGTAGCCACCAGTCACCCTCTTGCACAGAAATGTTGCTCTGAGGTCTTCAAATGTATTTTCCAGAGGCAGCATTCAACAGTAGCTGCAGATTAGAGCGCCTTTAAAGGGGACCTGTGTCTGCTGTCCAGGGGCCCAACCATTTTGAGGACCAATAGATTTTTAAAAATGTTTTAGTCATGTTTACTGAAGTACCCATGGCTGTGACAGTATACCAGCTGTAGTAGTTCTAAACAGGGATATTTGATGATTCCTATTGAAGGATGCAAAGAGTCACCACTTACTGGTGTCATCTTGAAGCTGCTGTGAATATATTTAGCATTTTATTGTGGTAATGAATTCAAAGAAGTCAATACAGATTCAGAAAGCACAATTGTTCACAATCCCTTCTTAAAATTTTTACAATAAATGTGTGCAATGTTTATCTGACCTTTTGCTGAATTTTACTTTCAGTCCCTTGAGGCTTCAAAAGAAGGACAAGCCAGTGCTGAACTCCATGAGCGTATCTGGCAATTGGAGAAGGTGGTGGCACAGAATAGAGATGAGGCGAACAAAGGCCAAGCAGAAGTCGACAGACTGCTTGAGATTTTAAAGGAAATGGAAAATGAAAAAAATGACAAAGATAAGAAGATAGCAGAATTGGAGAAGTGAGTGATTTTTTAAAAAAAACTCAATGAACCAAATAAACATATCCCTTGTATCGTATTTCATTTTGCTTTGTATTCATTAACTTAAAAAGTATTCTGTTACAGACTTTTAGACATACTGCAACATTTTATTGTCTTGGGAATATATCATAATTTTCATAACATGTGTTGTTTAACATTAACAGGCTCAGTTCAAACATATTAAATACAGCCTGTTCACAAACATTTTGCTTGTGAACTGTTAAAATTTGAATTGATATTTTAAAATCTCATGGAATTTGTTTCATTTTATGTGAAGGTAAGAGCTGTACAACTATAATATACTTGGTGTGATGGGTGGTCCTGTATAATTAATTTGATTGAGTAAATTGAAGAAATAACAAAATATATTGATGAGGGTGGATTTGATTGATATAATATGCATGGTCTTCATTAAGGCCTTTGCTAAAGTCCCATGTGTAAGTCTGGTCTAAAAGGTTAGACCCCATGGGATCCAAGTCAAATTGTCAAGTTAGGTATAAAGCTGGTTAGGTAATAGGAAACAGGATGATGGTGGAGGGTTTTTTTTGTGATTGGATACTTGTGAGCAGTAGTGGACCACAGGGCCCAGTACTGACATCCTTACTGCTTGTATGCACAGATGTGAATGCTGGAAGTATGATTAGTAAGTTATAGTGTCTGACAGAGCAACAGCACAGAGTGCCAAAGCACCTGAATGCAGTTAAAAGGATGGCGTTTAAACTCTACACTGGGCACCAATAGGTCAGGATTAAATTGCACCACTGGAGGCAGTGCCCTCAACTTTGCAGGTAACACAAAGATTGATCATGGTTCTGATTGAAGGGTGAGCCTAGGCTACTAGTAATGATGTGTTGGGCTGAACAATGGCCGATAGAATTTAATCCTGAAATGCATGAGGTTTTACATTGCAGAAGGCCTAACAACAGCAAGGCACATACATGAGTGGTTGAGTTATTCTGTTTCCATTAGCATCTGGAACAAATCCATAGATCCTCAAAATTTTCAGCACAGATAGAAAAGATACTGAAGAAGGCATGTAGGATGATCGGCTCCATTAGCTGAGGTAAAGAATATTAGAGCAGGGAGAATCTGATGCAACTTTATAAAACTTTTGATTAGGCCATGCTGGAGAATTGTGTGCATTTATGGTGCTATACCACAGCGAGTGCATTATTGTGGGTGCAGGGGAGATTACTACATGTTGCCTCTCAAGCTGATGAACAGGGGTTTAATAGATATGGAGACTCAGAAGGTCACTGCAGACACCCAAGCTAATGATTCACCCAAGGTTGAACTTTAAAAATCCTACAAAGGACTTGGCTGACAATGGGAGGCGGAGAGGTCTGCTGTGCAGTCGTCCCTGGATCAGTTTATAACTGAGGTGGAACAGCTGCTATCACCCTAATGCAGTATTGGCACAGCCATCCTTTTCATCCTCTGCTGCACTCATACTAGCAAGATAATACTAGGAGTGACTATGTGAGATTAATGTTCAATTACTTATAATTGATCTCTGAGGGCAAGGTCAAGTGGATCTATCCCTCTTGTTCATTGTCTATCTGGCAATATGCCTTTCACGCCAAGGCTAGCTTGGTCACTGGTTTGCAACCAAGCCACTCTTGATGGACTCTGAGTACATTCCAGTTCCCTGCTGCTCTTGGTGTTGCTTCTAAGTGTTCAATGCAGAGGAGCATTGGCACATCAAATGATGAAAAATGATAGGTGGTAATCAGGAGGTAGATTCTTCATCTGACTGCATATAATGAGATTTTAATGACCTCTTCCTCTTGCCTTTTGATTTTAATATTTTCGTGAGACTTCAGTACCCCAACCAGTGTACCACTGCTTCTCCCTCTTGAGACAGGATTGATTTGGAAATTGTGATAGAGTAGTCTTGGTGCATTGTCAGTAAGGAATGATTCTGTAAGATGACAATTTCAGACTGCTGCTTGTCTGCAATGTGAGCCAGCTACCCCAATTTAGTCTCTATGTGTTTGGGAAGAGGATTGTTCAGAAAGTATTCTGGACTGGGAACACCTAAACCATGTCAGTGTTTGGTGTCTAGGTAGGTCAATGCCAGTTAGACTTATCAAGTTTTATTTTCTATGTAGCAATAAAACTAAATGATTGCTAAGCCACATCAAAGTTAATTTGCTTTTTAATCATGTTTGTTATTGATGCACTTTGTGATGCTTTCTTTGCAGCTGGTGGATGCAATGTAAGAATAGAGTTTTAATATCTCTGCCTTTTACAGGAGGTTGATTAGGATGCTGTAAGTGAATAACAATTCTGTTACATGTTACAGCTTCAACAAATTCTAGTACAATCTTTATGTTACTTAAATTGATGCACGATCAGATTCCTAACATATCTGATGGTTTCTGTGAACAACTATTTTTCGGGTATTCAATCCAAACTGAGCATATTGCCTTGAATTTGACTGACTAGGTGGACAACTGATCCACTATGGTATCAGTGTTCAGAGCTCTCACTCTTTATCCCCCACTATACAAAAGTTACAGGAACATGATTGGCTGTGTAATCAGTTCTTTGCTGCTTCCTAGCTCATCTGTTCCTTGCACTGTTTCTTCATCTTTATCTTGTCAATTGCATCCAGCTTGCTTGGCTCCAGTGTGTTCATTTGCCTACAGATAAGTGAGCAATGGCAAGTTTATCACACTCTATAATTCTCTTGTGAATTGTAAACTGTCCTTCAACTGTCAGGAATCTCTGTCTAAACATAAATTTTGGTTTTCTTAATATAGCACTGTCTAGTCTAAGATCCTGCTCTGGTAGTTTTCCACAGCTGTACTTTTTACTTCAAGAATTTCTTCTCCTCTAACCACAAGGAGATAAGGATTATTCTACAGTAATGGTCAGATGGAGCTCACTTTTTTTCCCCCTTGCTCTTGTTGAGCTGCTGGGATCTGGGCTTGTAATCTTTACTGGCAAAGTCAAGATATGGTCATCGTAAGAGCAATTGATAGTTAAGAGGGGCACATTCAACCTTTCTTTACCTTAGAAGAGATTGCAGGATGAGGGAAAGTTGAAAGCAAATATGAGTAATATATGTTACTATGCTATCATTCATGATCTCTAAATCTTCTATTGGCCACAGCATGCCCATAATTGTAGGGTCTTAAACCCACAGGGCATTGTGACTCCTTTCCAAATATTCTGCAGAGTGTGAATTAATGTTAATGCAATAGGTTTGTTTGTGGTCATATAAATACAATGCATGAAAGTTGATTGCAGTAGGTTTTTGCCTTGTTAAGAAATGCAAGGTTAATGTAGGGGTGGGGAGGAGAAACAGTCTAGTTTTGGCTTTTCTTGAGAAATTATATGCATTTTATGTATACCAGCAGGGAGAAAAAAAGATTATGTTGGTGCCATTAAGTATTTGAATCCTGCACAGTTTTCATTGTAATTTATTCAAACAGCACAAGAGGACATTGGCATAAGTCTCCTGTGTCATCTTAGTTTTTTTTCCATGCACAGCTAAATTTCTAGTACTGTATATGATGGTCAGTCAGCAATAATTCCTTTATTGCTGAAGGAGATGGTTGTGCAGCTGGAACTGAGTAATCTATAGGAAATTTTGGGAACCATATTAGGTTGACAGGATGTTAGCCTTGCCCTGAATTGTTGATTAAAATCAGAATCGGATTTATATATCACTAACATATCTTGTGAAATGTCAAACAAGAGGAAATCTGCAGATGCTGGAAATTCAAACAACAACACACACAAAATGCTGGTAGAACACAGCAGGCCAGGCAGCATCTATAGGGAGAAGCGCTGTCGACGTTTTGGGCTAAGACCCTTCGTCAGGACTAACCGAAAGGACAGATAGTAAGAGATTTGAAAGTAGAGGGGGTAGGGGGAAATGTAAAATGATAGGAGTAGACCGGAGGGGGTGGGATGAAGCTAGGAGCTGGAAAGGTGATTGGCGAAAGTGATACAGAGCTGGAGAAGGGAAAGGATCATGGGACGGGAGGCCTCAGGAGTAAGAAACGGTGGGGGGGGGGGGAGCACCAGAAGGAGATGGAGAACAGGCAAACAACTAAATATGTCAGGGATGGGGTAAGAAGGGGAGGAGGGGCATTAACGGAAGTTAGAGAAGTCAATGTTCATGCCATCAGGTTGGAGGCTACCCAGCTGGTATATAAGATGTTGTTCCTCCAACCTGAGTTTGGATTCATTTTGACAATAGAGGAGGCCATGGATAGACATATCAGAATGGGAATGGGATGTGGAATTAAAATGTGTGGCCATTGGGAGATCCTGCTTCTTCTGGCGGACCGAGCATAGGTGTTCCATGAAACGGTCTCCCGGTCTGCGTCGGGTCTCGCCAATATATAAAAGACCACACCGGGAGCACCGGACGCAGCATACCACACCAGCCGACTCACAGGTGAAGTATCGCCTCACCTGGAAGGACTGTCTGGGGCCCTGAATGGTGGTGAAGGAGCAAGTGTAAGGGCAGGTGTAGCACTTGTTCTGTTTACAAGGATAAGTGCTAAGAGGGAGATCGGTGGGAAGGGATGGGGGAGACGAGTGGACAAGGGAGTCGCGTAGGGAGCGATCCCTGCGAAAAACAGAAAGAGGGGGAAGGGAAAAATGTGTTTTGTAGTGGGATCCCGTTGGAGGTGGCTGAAGTTACGGAGAATTATATGATGGACCTGGAGGCTGGTGGGGTAGTAGGTAAGGACAAGGGGAACCCTATCCCTAGTGGGGTGGCGGGTGGATGGGGCGAGGGCAGATGTGCGTTGTGAGGGGGGAAGCTGTTGTTGTCTGGCGTACTGACCTCTACCTGGCCGAGGCACAGCGACAACTCTCTGAAAACACCTCTTATTTACCCCTTGATCATGATCCCACTAAGGAGCACCAGGCCATTGTCTCCAATACCATCACCAACCTTATTAACTCTGGGGATCTCCCATCCACTGCTAAAAACCTCATAGTTCCCACACCCCGCACTTCCTGTTTCTACCTCCTACCCAAGATCCACAAACCTGCCTGTCCAGGTAGACCTATTGTCTCAGCTTGCTCCTGCCCCACTGAACTCATTTCTGCATACCTTGACACTGTCTTATCCCCCCTTGTTCAATCTCTTCCCACCTATGTTCGTGACACTTTTCATGCTTTGAACCTTTTCAATGATTTTAAGTTCCCTGGCCCCCTCCATCTTATTTTCACCTTGGACGTCCAGTCCCTATATACCTCCATCCCCCACCGAGATGGTCTCAAAGCTCTTTCGTTTTTTTTTGGATTCCAGACCTAACCAAATCCCCTCTACCACCATTCACCTCTGTCTAGCGGAATTAGTTCTTACTCTCAATAATTTCTCCTTTGGCTCCTCCCACTTCCTCCAAACCAAGGGTGTAGCCATGGGCACCCGTATGGGACCCAGTTATGCCTGCCTTTTTGTTGGCTTTGTAGAACAGTCCATGTTCCAAGGCTATACCGGTATCCATTCCACTCTTTTCCTTTGCTACATTGATGACTGCATTGGCGCTGCACCTTGCACGCATGCTGAGCTCGTCGACTTCATTAACTTTGCCTCCAATTTTCACCCTGCCCTCAAATTTACCTGGTCCATTCCTGACACCTCTCTCCCCTTTCTTGATCTTTCTGTCTCCATCTCTGGAGATGGCCTATCTACTGATATCTACTATAAACCTACAGACTCTCACAGCTACCTGGACTATTCCTCTTCCTGCCTTGTCTCTTGCAAAAAGGCTGTCCCCTTCTCACAATTCCTCCGTCTCCGCCGCATCTGCTCTCAGGATGAGGCTTTTCTTTCCAGGATGAAGGGGATGTCTTCCTTTTTTAAGCAAAGGGGCTTTCCTTCGTTCACCATCAACTCTGCTCTCAAACAGATCTCTCCCATTTCCCGCACATCTGCCCTCACCCCATCCACCCGCCACCCCACTCGGGATAGGGTTCCCCTTGTCCTTACCTACCATCCCAGCAGCCTCCAGGTCCAACATATAATTCTCCGTAACTTCTGCCACCTCCAATGGGATTCCACTACCAAACACATTTTTCCCTCCCCCCCCCCCCCCCACCCTTTCTGCTTTTTGCAGGGATAGCTCCCTACGCGACTCCCTTGTCCTCTCATCTCCCGCATCCCTTCCCACCGATCTCCCTCCTGGCACTTATCCTTGTAAACGGAACAAGTGCTACACCTGCCCTTACACTTCCTCCCTCACCACCACTCAGGGCCTCAGACAGTCCTTCCAGGTGAGGCGACACTTCACCTGTGAGTCGACTGGTGTGGTATACTGCGTCCGGTGCTCCCGATGTGGCCTTTTATATATTGGCGAGACCCGACGCAGACTGGGAGACCGTTTTGTGGAACACCTATGCTCGGTCCACCAGAAAAAGCAGGATCTCCCAGTGGCCACACATTTTAATTCCACATCCCATTCCCATTCTGATATGTCTATCCATGGCCTCCTCTATCGTCAAAATGAATCCAAACTCAGGTTGGAGGAACAACACCTTATATACCGGCTGGGTAGCCTCCAACCTGATGGCATGAACATTGACTTCTCTAACTTCCGTTAATGCCCCTCCTCCCCTTCTTACCCCATCCCTGACATATTTAGTTGTTTGTCTGTTCTCCATCTCCCTCTGGTGCTCACCCCCCCCCCCCCACTTTCTTTTTCCTGAGGCCTCCCGTCCCATGATCCTTTCCCTTCTCCAGCTCTGTATCACTTTCGCCAATCACCTTTCCAGCTCTTAGCTTCATCCCACCCCCTCCAGTCTACTCCTGTCATTTTGCATTTCCCCCTCCCCCCTCTACTTTCAAATCTCTTAATACCTTTCCTTTCGGTTCGTCCTGACGAAGGGTCTCGGCCCGAAACGTCGACAGCGCTTCTCCCTATAGATGCTGCCTGGCCTGCTGTGTTCTACCAGCATTTTGTGTGTATTGTTGTGAAATGTGTTGTTCTGTAGTAGCAGTTTTGTGCAAGACATTGAAAATTATTATCAGTTAGAATCAAAAATAAATAAGTAGTGCAAAAGAGAAACAGCAAGATAGTGTTCATGGGTTTGTGGATTGTTCAGAAATCTGATAGCAGAAAGGAATAAGCTGTTTCTAAAATGTTTAGTGTGGTCTTCAGGCTTTTTTTCCTTCTTTCATGATGGTAGAAATGAAAGGTGGGCACGTCAAGGTCCTTAATGATTGACGGCATCTTTTGAAGATATCCTCAGTGGTGGGAAGGGTTGCTCCAATGACGGTGCTGGCTGAGTCTACTACCCTCAGCAGCCTCGTTTGATCCTGTGCTTTGGAGCTTCCATACCAGGCATTTCAGAGTCAGTCTGAATGCTCCCCATGATATATCTGTAGAAATTTATTAGAATCTTTGGTAACATATCAAATCACCTCAAGCTCCTAATTAATTATAGCCACTGGCACATGAAGTTATAGTTGTGGGATGGAGTAACTAATAATCTGCTGAACAGACTCAATAGGGTGAGCAGCATCTGTAGAAGAGAAGGGAGTTGCTGATGTTTTAGGTGAAAACCCTGCATTGGGACTAAGAGCTGAGATGCCCAGTATAAAAAGAAAAAAAGACCCAAGAAAATGCAGATGCAGGAATGGGCCAGATTCGGGTTAAAATCCTTTATCAGGGCTGATAGTGGAGACTCCACTTGTCTCTTGACTGACCAGCTCACCTCTCCTCCTAGTCCTGATGCAGAGTTTTAACCCAAAGACCAACAATTTATTTCCTCCCAAAGATGCTGCTGCTTACTCTGAAAAGGAAAGGATAAGTGGTGAAATGGGCTATTGGTGATTAGTGGATTAGGAGGAAGAAATGACGGACAGTGGTCAGATAGTGATAGTTAGGGAAGTGGGGAGGGCTGGAGTTCATAAACATAGGAAAACATAAATAGCTGGAGACAGATAATAAAGAAATGGATGTCAGGGAGTCAAAGTGAAGGTAGACATAGGTGCTGGCGGGTGATCAGCAGAAACAGAGGCTGCCAGTGCTGGAATCTGATGAGGAAGGAAGCTGATAATGGGAATGATCATAGAAGAACCAGAAGGTGATGGAATCAGATCCATATGAGGGAGAGCCAGTGGATGAAATGTATAGGTGGTAGGGTGATGAAATTGGGAGGTATTTTCAGTTGCATTTGGTGGGGGGGAGGGATTCCTTGAAGAGAGGCAGTAACTCTGGTAAGGTGAGACCACATGAGTTAAGGAAGCAGTTGGAATCAGATAATGCTCTCTGTATCACATGTTGCTAGCAACAATGTCGTGGGACATGCTTCAGCAGCTAGATTGTAGTAATAGAAAGAGAAAATCTGAGTCAAAATGGACAGAAGTGATATACTGTAGATAAAAAGAAAAGATGAGGTAGAGAAAATTAAAGGACTGATACAGAGGCAAAAAGGAAAAAGGCTGTATCATATCAAGATGGAAGATGAGATGCTGTTCCTAAAGTTTTTATTGAGCCTTATCATAGCGGGCAGGGTCACTCCTTTGTACTGAATAGAGGTGTTCTGTAAAACATTCACCCACTCTGCAGTTCCTTTCCCCATTGTAAAGGAAGCCAAAATATGAACATCAACTGCAATACACTAAAGAGGAGAAAGTGCAGTTGAATCAGTACCTTACCTTTGAAGACCTTTTGGAACTTGATTGATGGTAAGGAAGAGGTGAAAAATAAGGGATCACATCTTCTGTGGTGTGGAAAAGTGCTATCAAATGGAGATTGGTTGATGGGGATAGATAACCGACAGAGGGGTGATCGCTTAAGCTATTGAAAGGGGTGAGAGAGAAATATCGATGGAATCTTGTTGGAGCTAGTAGGATTTGCAAAGAATAATCTGTTGAAGGACCTCTATTCTTCCTCTATCCAGGAAGAGAGTGGAAGTGCAGGAAATAAAGAAGGTGCAGTCAAGGACTGTATCCACAATGGTTGTGGGAGGCAGAATTCTTAGATCCCTTTACCATTGCAATTTCTGCTTCAGTGTGATGAGGATCCAAGTTCAATGCAGAAGAAGTAAAAAAAAAGAGATACCAAATAAGGACAACAAGTATTTTAATCTTGCCTTTTTTTAAAGATAAGCTTCCACTGAAGCACCTGAAGAATTGATGACTAATTTTGTACTAAGGATAACAAGAAAGATTCCTAATACAAATAATGCTTGATTCTAAATTAAATTAACTCACTTAATTTAAGTGAGGCTAGTTGAATTAGATGCACTTCATGGAGAGTTTTGGGAGCGGATCTTTTGTAGTCAAAGCAGATTGGACCAATATTTAAATGGTTAAATGTTCTTCCATCCCTTTAAGGTGTTGTCATGTTTTCATGTAGCATTAATTATTTAGCAACAAACTTCAGACAATGGGTTGCTTAACTATGTACACAATCTATTCTAACTTTCGATCTGACTGTTTTCCACCAAAGAAAAGCCTTGGTTATTGAATACCAAGTTATTTGTATTGCTTTGACACATACAGCAGCATGCCTCATGAGAAATTGTGAGTAAATTGTGAGTAATTGTCTTTTGATAAATAAAGTGCGCCATTTTGCTCTAGATCAACATTTTCCAGGCACGTCTGGCGTTAAGGGGTTGGAAATCAGAAAATCACCACCAGAATCACTTTTGTAGATTTTTCTGAGAAATTTCTGATACTTAATATGGCAACACTTGTAACCCTAAAGGCAGAAGCTTACTTGAGCACATTTCCTTTGAATTCTTACTCATCATAATGCTTCACATTTCTGTGTAATTATGTATAAATTTGCCTTGTGCTTGTTGCATCAGTAAACATTTTAGAAATTTAATTAATTAACCTCTTAAAAATCTTTCTTTCACATTTCCTGCCTGGATTATCAACTGCAGCCTGGCATCAAGGTTAGTAGCTATTTTTATTTGACTGCTTGTCTGAATGTTTTTTTTATGGCAAAAAGTAAAGCATGGTTATGGATAACTTCAGAAGCAGCATGTCACAGTATTCTGTTTATCGTGTAACCCTCTTACTATTTGGTATTCAATCCTAATTTTGTTCCTCTAATTGGTAGTAGAACCATGGAATGGAAGGAAACCATTCAGCTTGCTTAGTTTACACTGTATCTAAGAGCAGATAAGTTTGGCTCACTCTCCTGCTCTTTCCTATAATATTGTAAATAATTTTCTTTCAGATATTGATCCAGATCAACTTTGAATGCTACAGCTGAATTTGCCTCTTCTACCTCTAACAATACATCTCAAACTCTAAATAGCTGCTGCTAAAAATATTTTCTTTACATTAGTTTTGGTTCTTCTACCAATGACTTTCATTTTGTGCTCCTACAAACCCCATTTCCTGAAAAGTTGGGATATTTTCCAAAATGCAATAAAAACAATCTGTGATATGTTAATTCACGTGAACCTTTATTTAACTGACAAAAGTACAAAGAAAAGATTTTCAATAGTTCTACGGACCAACTTAATTGTATTTTGTAAATATACACAAATTTAGAATTTGATGGCTGCAACACACTCAACAAAAGTTGGGACAGAATTAAAATACGATTGAAAAGTGCACAGAATATTCAAGTAACACTGGTTACTCCACATTAAGCAGGCCAATTGGTAGCAGGTGAGGTATCATGACTGGGTATAAAAGTAGTGTCCATCAAAGGCTTAGTCTTTGCAAGCAAGCATGGGTTGTGGCTCACCCCTTTGTGTCAAAATTTGTGAGAGAATTGTTAGTCAGTTCAAAAGGAACATTTCTCAATGCAAGATTGCAGAGAATTTAGGTCTTTCAACATCTACAGTACATAATATTGTGAAAAGATTCAGAGAATTCAGGGACATCTCAGTGCGTAAAGGGCAAGGTCAGAAACCACTGTTGAATGCGCGTGATCTTCGAGCTGTCAGGCGGCACTGAGACAATTATATTGAGACAATGCTACTGTGACAATTATAGCCACCTGGGCTCAGGAGTACTTTGGAAAACCATTGTCAATTGACACAGTCAGTTGCTGCATCCAGAAATGCAACTTGAAACTGTATTACGCAAGGAGGAAGCCATACATCAATTCTATGCAGAAATGCTGGCGAGCTCTCTGGGCCTGAGCTCATCTCAGATGGACTGTAAGACTGTGGAACTGTGTGCTGTGGTCAGATGAGTCCACATTTCAGCTAGTTTTCGGAAAAAACGGGCTTTAAGTTCTCCAAGCCAAAGATGAAAATGACCATCCTGATTGTTATCAGCGAAAGCTGCAAAAGCCAGCATCTGTGATGGTATGGGGGTGCATCAGTGCCCATGGCATGGGTGAGTTGCATGTATGTGAAGGTACCATTGACTCTGAGGCATATATTAGGATTTTAGAGAGACATATGTTGCCATCAAGGCGACGTCTCTTCCCGGGACGTCCATGCTTATTTCAGCAGGACAATGCCAGACCACATTCTGCACGGGTTACAACAGCGTGGCTTTGTAGACACAAAGTGCATGTGCTTGACTGGCCTGCTGCCAGTCCAGATCTATCTCCTATTGAAAATGTATGGCGCATCATGAAGAGGAGAATCAGACAATGGAGACCACGGACTGTTGAGCAGCTAAAGTCTTACATCAAGCAAGAATGGACAAAATTTCCAATTGCAGATCTATTACAATTAGTATCCTCAGTTCCAAAACAATTAAAAAGTGTTATTAAAAGGAAAGGTGATGTAACACAATGGTAAACATGCCTCTGTCCCAACTTTTGTTGAGTGTGTTGCAGCCATCAAATTCTAAATTTGTGTATATTTACAAAATACAATTAAGTTGGTCAATAAAACTATTGAAAATCTTTTCTTTGTACTTTTGTCAGTTAAATAAAGGTTCACGTGAATGAACATATCACAGATTTTTGTTCTTATTGCATTTTGGAAAATATCCCAACTTTTCTGGAAATGGGGTTTGTAGTTTATTACCCTTCTGACACTGTGAACATTTGTTTCCTTTCCACTGTCTGTGACTTTAATTATTTTAGCTACCTCTGTCAATTTAACCAAACCTATATATCCTTTCCTGATACACGAAAAGAAAAACCTGGTTCAGTAGTCTATAAATATAACTAAAGGCTCACACTCTTGAAATAATTATAGTAAGTGTTTCCTGGATCCCTTCGAAAGCCATCTTTCTTAAAAGTGTGATAGTCAGAATTAGACACAATGCTCTTAATTATATCTGAACCAATGTTTATGAAGATCCTTGACACTCTGGTTCTGGTACCTTTTTAGAAAGCTTAGAGTCTAATATACTTTTTTTTCTGAACTACCATTGCTGTATTCGATGAACAATGTACGTGCACCCAGAACTTGGTACTACCCCTTTTGGAGATGTCACTTTTTTGTTATTGCCTCTCGGTATTCTTCCTGTCAATGTGCTTCATTTCCCATTTCACAGCAATAAAATTCATGTCATCTTCTGTATCTGCCCAGTCCACCAGTTCATCTAAATCTTCTTAAAATCTTTTACCATCATTCTTGTCATTCACCAGCCCTCCAAATTTTGTTGTTATGTGCATATTTAGAATTTTCTTCCCCTCTCCATCCAAGTCATTAATATACTTAAAGGAAAACAATAGTCCCAGTTTCAAATCCTTAGTACTCCACTGTACTCTGCCGGGTTACCTGCAAGCAATCCTCTGTGTCTTAAAGGTGGGGGATAAGGGAGGACAAATTAAATGCATTGAATCTTAAACAACTGAGCAATAAGGAAAGGAACTAAATTAACTTGTCTATTTTGTTTTCTTTGTCACTGTATTCAGTCAGGCAGAATAGAAATGGAGGGAAACTGCTGGAAATTTGGTTGTTTTGTTACTTGAAATTTTGAAAATGCACATTTTTCTTTTGTAAAATAAGACTTTGTTAACTATAGCTTAATTTTACCAATTTATTTGGCTATCTCTTATTAACATATTCAAAAACATACATGTACATTGATGATCAATAAATCCAAAAAAAATTTAGTAAAAATTTCCTCATTGAAATGGTGAAAATGAAATGGAACCTTTTACTACAAATTATCATGGAAGCCTGTTGATTGCATGAAGGAGAAGGGGGTTAGGATGAGGAGAAATAGGAGAAGGTAAATATGAATAAATGGCACCAAAATCAGTTGGCCTTAATTGTCTGCCATTGTTTGGGAGTTTGTGTAAAAAGAAACCTGTGATCAAAAGTCAAGCAGGTCATTATCATTTGCAAAAATTGAGAAAAAGTTAACATGCTTGAAAGTTGTTGCTGGAAGTAAGTAACATATCATTTTTAGCAAGTGTTTAGAATGTTTTGATTTCATAACTTCTGGATAAGATGGTGCAATCGAATGCGTGTGACAGTTCACTGGTAGTTAAAATGGCAAGAAATTCGACTAAAAACACCTTCTCAGGGGTGACATGTCAAATTATCATTGCAAACAGTGAGGGTTGAGCAATGTCAAGGTGAGTTCAGGGGATGAGCCGAGATGGTATGTTGCAGAATCGATGCAGATAAGATGAGCCATTTGTCGAGGAGAAGTCCGGGCAGTGGAGTTCTGATGCCTGCACAATTGGCCCAGGTGCAAGGTTGGATCATTCTGGCTGCTGAGCTGATTTGAAGAGCTGAGAGTGGCTTTGGGCTGGGAGGCGTAATCTGAGCCTGGAGCAAGTTGCTGGGTGGCGTGGTCTAGGCCCAGAACTCTTAGCGTGAGGTACGATCTGCTGTTGAGACAATTTAACTGACGGCCCAGATTGGAGGTGAGAGCTGATTTCACTCACTCTCTGCAATGTTCACTCCTCTCTCCAGGGTGCTGGAGCCTTCTGCCGTTCCATTGTTTGGTCAATTTAAGCGTCTGGCCAGATAAACGAAAAGTCAGGGTGTTGGGTTCTGAGGCAAGAGCCAATTTTGCTCCTTCACCACGATGGTCACTCTTCTTTCCATAATATGAACTGATAAGTGAGGCTTTGGGCCTAGTTCGGTGTTTAGATCTGAGGACTCATTTTGGTTCAGAATATTGTTGTTTGCTTCAATTATTTGCAAGATTTATATTTTCCTTTCCCTTGCACATCAGATGTTGGTCTTTTTATTTTTAATTCTTTAATTGGGCTATTTCAAGTTTCTTGCTTTGTGGCTACCTGTAAGCAAACAAATCTCAAGGTTGAATAATTTTACTGTACATTCTTTGATTAATGTACTTTGAATCTTTGAATCTTAAAATCAATTTCTTTCCTGAACATCAGGCTTTTACTGAGGTCATCATGGTGACATAGAGCCATGCAACACCAGTATCTCTTGACCCTTTACTTCCATGCCAAACATCAAGTACGTATCTGTACTAGCCTCGCATACCAGCAAATGATCTGTAGTGTGCATGTATTAATGATTTAGGTGGCTGTACAGATACTAAAGCTATTACCTTCAGGGATCTCTGGATTTAAACATGAAGATCCTATTGATAGCCTTGCCATTCATGTTACAGGCAACTCCCAAGTTGCAGACATTCAGTTTATGGAAATTCACACTTGCAGAATTCACAAATAACAACCAAAAAATTAGCAATATTCACTAAAATTTGTCTTATGGAATTTATGTGGGGGAAATAAACAAACAACAAATTGTGAAAGAACCAAATGTTGATTTTTTTTCAATGTTCGGTAGAGTGGGACATTAAGATTTGGAAGTGGTGACAGAGCCTCATTTGGGTTGGTTGTCACAGACAAGTTCTTCCTTTGCGACCTCTCTTTCCCCCCTCCCCCCCCCCCAATTTGACAAGTAAACTGATGTCTCATTGCCATGCTAACACGCTGATATTCTGCACTGTGGGGAGCCGCAATAGCCCTGATCATCTCTGTGAAGTAATCCCTCAGCACTTAATCCATTTCCACTGGGATATGTGTTTTAACCTATTGCCTTCTTAAACTCATTGTACAGCATCTTTGTACCCTGAAACCTGATTTTTGAATCCCAACCCTTTCCCTGATATCTCCATTTCCTAAACCCTTTCCTTATCTATGATCCTTGTGCATCAGATAAAATATCTTGCCAAATAAGCATGTGGCAGTACTGCACTCTAAGGAATCTGTTCATGTGTCCTCAAACTGGAGTGGGTATGGCAAAGGAGCAGCTCTGCTGAGACTACAAACCCAATTATCACTCTGATACCATATACAGATCTTATTGTCCCACAGTGTTGAGTGACTATAAATAAAAATTGATTTTTTTTTCTTTCATGAGCCTTGTTCATTCCTCACCCCACTCCCTGTGTTTAGATGTCCAGTCCAGATGAAGGGTCTTGATCCAACTATCCTATTGCTCATTTCCTTCTACAAGCACTGCTTGACCTGCTGAGTTCTTCCAGCAATTAATACTTTTTATCAGATTCCAGCTTTTGCAGTCTCTTGTATCCTGAGCTTAATGTTGATCTCATTTGTTAAATAACAGCAATAGGTCACTTTGTCATCAACAATAAAATGGTTTAAATGACAGAAAATCATTCCTTGGAATGCATCCCCAATATTCATTTCATATGTATCAGGATTAAGTTCCATTTGCCTTTTTAACATTCCTACCAACAATGTTTCTTCATTTCTATTGCCACCATAATATACTTAAAAACAGCCATTTTAAGCCTGTGTGAAGGAGCATTGTTCATTTTCGCTTATGGGGAAAGCTTACCCAATTTAACCACCTGTGTTGCTTATTCAGATGTTTTGTTATTCAGTCATTTAGTTTGTAATGCCACTTGAGGTGGCTATAAAGCTATTTATTTTTATTTGAGCTTCCTGTCAGTAAATAGACAGTAAATAATTTATAAAGGATTTTGTGATCCACAAATCAACAATGGAAGTATATGAACAGAAATAATTCAGCTGTGTCGATACATTATTGAACTTTCAGTAAAAGACTTGTTAATTCAAGTCTTGATTGGGGTACTTGATTGAACTAGATTGGAGAAGAATTATAATAACTGATTCCAACATTGATAATTTGTTGCAGTGGAAGCATTTTCTCTTGTATTTGGAGTCCAGATTTAAATAACAAATTAATAATTTTGACTCCTATATTTTGAAGTCAATGCCTTGTATAAAAATATGAAGCTGTACAGTGAAACCTGAAACTATTTCATAAAGAAATTAGTTATGACAAGAGTTTATGACATTATATCCAACTAGCTAATATCATCTGCTAACATCTGATAACTGAATCTGCTTCTAGCGATGTTGGTTCTGTAAAGAAAAGTATTTCTTGGCATTTAACCTATTTGCCTGCACATTTTGCAATCATGCCCTGCAGTTCTACCATCCATGTTTAGCACTACTGATGCACAATAACATGTAAGCTGAGATCCTAATCAATCCCAGACCAACTCCAACTGGATACTAGGGTCAAGGAAGAAAGCTACATATCATTAACCCATCTCAATCTTCCTCACTACTCTACTACATCTCCCTTCTAATAATAACTCCGTGCTGGAGTGAAATTAATCTATTCAAGAAATAGAAAACTGTTCAACATTCATCCTTCACTCAGAGCTCAATCATTGATTCACAGCATGCTTCCATGTGAGTATGATCTGAGTCTGAGTTACAAGTTACCAGTGACTCTTTCATTGAAGCTTATGAGAGGATGATCATTGCACTAAGCATCAGAAAGAGAAAGGTTCTCTACCACCCTGGCCTTGCTGAGCATCACTGTTTCCCAGTGATTAAGATCCATGATGCCCCCCCCCCCCCCCGAAAATATGTGCCACATTCTCCACCTGATTTTGCTTCCAATGGATGAGTACAGCCTCTGCTAGACTGAAAAAGCTCCAAGGCTACAAACTCTAATCTTGGCAACTGGAACACAGGAGGGTCCCTTGCACAGACAATGGAAGGGATACACAACACCACAAACACCCAGCTACTTCTGTCCCTGCCCCCACCCATGCTGGAACAAATTATTAGATGAGGACACTTGTGAAGTCAACATTTGAGGACTATGAGCTTTAATTATTGACATATGCTTATTATGAAATTAGCAGTTTATAATAAATGATCTAGTTCACTACTGTCCTTCAGAGTAATATGGTTGCCGAAAATTGCCAACAGTGTGTAACAAGGGCCTCAGTAATTGTATTGCTGGCCTAGGAGAGGACATGGAATTTGGTCCACTTGTTCTTTCAGTGACTTGTGTTGCTTGCTATAGTATAATTCTCAGAAGCACAAGGCAGGAATTACTTACTGGTGCTTAATAGACCATGAATTTTGTGTCTTCTCTGAGAAATGGAACTTCGGGAACCATTTTCCTCTTGAAGAACTGACCTGGAACACTGAAGACAGTGATGAATTCCATTGGTGACTGACTTTACCTAGAGATAGTTCATGAATTCTGAGGAATAGTCCAGATCCTTCAGGATCTTTGTATGAACCTTTATTGCTGAAAGTAAAAATTATTATCAGAGTACATACATGTCACCACATACAACCCTGAGGTTCTTTTCCTTGTAGGCATACTCATCAAATCTATCAAACAGTAACTGTAAACAGGATAAATGAACAACAGATTGTGCAAATGAAAATATAAATAAATAATGAGAGCATGAAATAACAAGATAGAGTCCTTAAAGTGAGAGCATTGGTTGTGGGAACAGCAGAAATAGAATGAGAGTTGTTATTCTCTTGTTCAAGATCGATGAGGGGTAGTAACTGTTCTTGAACCTAGTGGTGCAAGTTCTGAGGTACTTGTACCTTTTACCTGATGAGAAAAAAGCATGGCCTGGGTGGTGAGGATCTTTGGTGGATGCTGCTTTTCTACAACAACGTTTCACGTTGATGTGCTCAATGGTTGAGAGGGCTGTGTTGGACCAAATCCATTACAGTTTGTAGGATTTCCCACTCTTAAGGCATTGGTGTTCCATACCAAGTGGTAATACAGCCAGTCAATGCACATTTCCACCACACATTTATATAAATTTGTCAAAATTTTTAATGACATGCCAAATCTCTGCAGACTCCTGAGGAAATACAGGCGCTGCCTTGCTTTCTTTGCAATTGCATTTATATGATGGGTTCAGGGCAGGTCCTCTGAGATGGTGACACCCAGGAATTTAAAGTTACTGACCCTCTCCACCTCTGCTCCTCTGAGTACTGATTCATTGACCTCTAGATATTCTCTTCTGAATTCTATAATCAGTTCTTTGGTTTTGCTGACATTGACTGAGAGGTTGTTGTTATGACACCACTCAGCCAAATTTTCAGTCTACCTCCTGAATGCTGATTCATCAATGCCTTTAATACGGCCCACAAAAGTGGTGTCATCAGCGAACTTGAATGTGGTGTTAGAGCTGTACTTAGCCACACAGTCATAGGTGTAAAGCAAGTTTAGCTTTGTCAAAAGGCAGGTGACTTAGCAGAGATGTTTGTCCTGTGGATGTTATGCGAAAGTCATGCTCTCTTGAATGCTTCAGTGAAAACTTTGATGGATTGGAACTTGATCTCTATATGTAAGCATCATCTGTCTACTACAAAGTTTCCTCTAAATTTTTCTTTACAGCTGTGTAGACCAATCATTGCTCTGAGCAGGAAATTTTTACATGGCCTTTAAAATTTTATCTTTGTAATATGCACATCAAACAAACACAAGCCACAACACAGAAAACAAGTAAATGATGTCAGACAGTAAAAAAACTGACAGGCACAATGGCAAAAATAAAATGTTTCGACCATACTGCGTTGGTGTTCAGCAGGCTTGCCATTTATTAACAGTGAGTTACTGATTTCCGTTCTGTGCTAATTGTTACAATTTGTGACAGTATTGTAACTTGAAACTCTGATAGTGTAAATACATTGAAGCTCTAAAATGTTTCAAAGAAAAGATTGTAGTGCATTTATCATTTTGAGAATTTATGGATTGTACTCATTAAGACAATTACAGGGTATATCAATTATTAACCATTTCAAATCAGCGTAATTTCAAAATTATATTAACATTATGTCAAGGAAAATTCTAGTTGTACAGCAACAAAGACTATGTGTGTGGGGGCATTTCAGTTACTGTGCGACCATACTCCTCTGCAGCATAGTGATCTGCTGCAGCTTGACCACTGAGTTTTGGGTTATGTAAGTTTTACAGTGTTGTCATTGTGATTTGAACACTTTATTATTAGTTGTAGGCAACACATTTTCTTTTTTTTAAAGAAAGCACAAGTATAGACAGTGTTTACCAGACGAAGTTGAACAAGCAGCTGGCCCTTCCATTTTGAAGTTTAAAAATCCTCAGATCTTCTGAAATTACTGGCAAAGCTAGCATTAATCCACTTCATCCTAGTCTATTAGGTGATCATTTTGCCTACATATTCTATAGCATGTTTTAATCCAGTTTATTTTGTCACAGCCAACTTTGGCCTCTGTAGTCTGGTAATTCATTATGACTAATAAGACTTGCGTTGTTCATGTATAACAACTAGATCCAAGTAGTAGCCACTTTATTAGGTACAGAGTGTTCCTAATAGTGGCCAATTTATTGTGTTGCTCCTGGATGTAATAAAGTGGCCACTTAGTGTATGTTCATTATGTTCATGGTGTTCTGCTGCTGTAGCCCATCTGCTTCAAGGTTTGATGTTTTGTGTGTTCATGGATGCTCTTCTGCACACCACTGTTGCAATGCGTGTTTATTTCAGTTACTGTTGCTTTCCTGTCAGCTTGAACCAGTTTGGCATTCTCCTCTAACTTACAGAAGAGCCATTACTGGATGTTTTTGTTTTTCACACCATTCTCTGTAAACTCTGAAGACTTGATGTTGTGATGTTCGGTCAGCTTGGCAATTAGCTTGCAGATGTTTTGTCACCAGTTGAGGTGACATCCTCAGTGTGCAGTTGGTGTTTCTGTCTGGGGATGCTTATAATTCACCACCATGCTGAACTCTTGATGCTATTGTGCGTGAAAATCCCAGGAGATCAGCACTTTCTCTAATTTTCAAACCACCCTGTCTGGCATCAACAATCATTTCACAGTAAAAGTAGTTTAGATAACATTTCTTTTCCATTCTGGTTTGGTCTGAACAACAACTGAACTTCTTGTCTATGTCTCCCGATATCGAGTGCTGCCATGTGATTGGCTGATTAGATATTTGCATTAACAAGCAGGTGTACAGATAGAGCTAATAAAGTGGCCACTGTGTGTATATCTTAGATAAAGCAGCTACATTGTTTGTGCAAGTTTCATTCTAACAGGTGCTGTCTGCATTTTTTGAATAAAATAATAAAACTAATGCAAATGTAATAACATTTTTGCAATATTTGTGAAACAAACCAAACAAGCCTTTTGGTGTGCTTTATTGTCAGTGTTTTTATGATTTTGGTAGCTTTTCTGTTTAGGTAACATATCCTTTAAATAATGTTTCTTGGTTTTCGTATTACATTTTATTTCTTGACTCTGTTGCAGTTATTATTCATTCTCCTTTAAGTATTTATGATTGCTTTAAAATAAGATTATTCGCATGTGATTACTTTACTTTCTCTTGTAAAAATGACTCTTCCTAAGGCTGTGAGTGATTTAACAATTTATCATTGCTCTAGCGTATGTGAATAATTCAGTATATTTTTTGTTTTAGCAGGAAGCCTATCAATTTATCCAAAATATGTCCTCCATTTTCACACTATATTTTGTGACCTTGGTTCATAATTCATCTCTGCTAAAAGGCCTGAAGGTTTTAAACAAGTATAATAATTTGAAAGTAATCTTGATTTTATTTTTGTGCTGTTGATCATTTATCTTTTTAGCCATATCACTTGCACTATCATTTACTATACACTGTTAATGTAAAGATATATTTTAATAAATTTGTCCTGTGTTAATGCTAAATACAATTTATGCTAGTAAGCCTAGCTAATACATGAGATTTCAAATTGGTGATCAGATATTTTAAATATCAGAGCATTGTAAGATTTTTTAAAAAATCATTTGTAAGAGATTTAGAAAGAATGAGTAATTATTTGAAATATATTATTGAACTCAGTAAAACTGTCAGTATTCAGTGGGAAGCTGCATAATACTCCATGCTTTAGTCTTGAGAAAAGCTTCATAAATTTAGGTACATCAAACAATTGGATTGGTTGGTGGAGAGCAGCTGCATTTAGTACAGTTATGAATCCTGCATGACTGTAACTTATGCAATATAGTGGTAAGAGTATATTCATATTGCAATTGTAAAAATTGCTATGAAGTATGTTCACTTGGCACTGCTTCTGCTAATATAGTAGTAGCCCAGATCCAGAAAGAAGCCTGACTCAAATGAAGTAATGTGATAATCTTTAGAAAAATATATTTTGCTTCATGTCACTTTGGAATTACTAAGGGCCTTAACAACAAATTAAAATTCCATGAATTAATCTTGATAAAGAGGAAAAAGTATCCCATTTAAATGTTGGTGATTGAACGGCTCATTAGGTCCCTTAATTTAGCGCCAATTTAAGCAAGATTAACCAGGTTAGTTATTTTAAATATTTATTCTTTATTTGTGTAGGTTGACCTCTATTTTCATCTGTCTGGGTGGTAATTACATCTTGGTAATTGGAGCTGGGGAAAAAAGTGAACAAACTTGATGGAATGGCTGCCGGTATGTGTTGATTGAACTGCTGAGTTACTGTATTAGGAGTAAAATATTGGCGGATAATTAATTGCATTCCTTTGATGGAGATACTGAAGCACATCCAAAACCCAGTTTGAAACCTTGAGCTCTGATTAAAACATCCAGCTACAAAGAATGATTATTGTCAGAAGTGACAATAATGATGTTAGATTGTCAATGAAATGTCTACTGATTCATTGATATACTAGGATGAAGGAAATTCTTGTCTCATAGAATGGCTGAATCTAGGTCCAATTTCATTAACCTAGTCTTTTCTGTCTGCGTAAATTTTTTAAACAAAAGCATACATCTGAAAAAGCAAGTAAGCAATTTTAACAAACACAATTGTAAAAAGGAACTGAAAGACAATTTGCTTGTACAACACTCCTCTGGGTTATGAATGCCTGACTTGTGAACTCCATACATAGAAACAAGCTCCCATTAAATATTTTTAAATTTAGTTAAGAGCATTTTGGGGAAAAGAAAACCTATTTACATATAACTTTTCTACAGTACTCAGATATCAGTATCTTTGAAGAACAGAGGCTGTCTATTTCACCTTGGAAGACCACTGAAAGTAGTTTCTTTAGAAAAAGACAAGCAATTGATTTTATTGATACTTGTTCGATGGTACTCTATTAAAAGTGTTAACAACCACTGATATTTCATGTTCGTCAAAACCAGCCATTGAACGTGGAATATCTGAATCTGTAACTAGACAGAGGAAGATGTTAAACGTTTAAGTGGCTTTCATCAGTACTATCCATTATGATGCTATTGAGGTATGGTTACCATATCATGTGATTTTGTGTATTTTCTGATTAATGGATATTTGTAAAAATAGAACCTGCAGGACTCCAGAGACAGCTTGTAATTTAGAAGTTAGTTTAATAGAACATGCTATTTATTATTAGGCCACTGGTGATTTTTACAAAATTTTTACAAAACAAGTTTAGGCTTGTTGCATTAGATCAATGTAAAACCAATTGTTGTCAGTGATTTAAGGTTCTTGGATTTCTGCTTTCCTAATGTTGGACTTAGGAAAACATTTGGCTATTAAATATCTCTTTAATATTTCACCATGCTTTTTCTTTGCTTTCTGAGACAGCAAAGTAACAAAAAGTTTCCCTAAAGGGAATACCACAATTTTTATGGTGGAACAGTAAAGGACTATACACTTGAAAGAAGAGGAATGGCAAACATTAATCAAACATAAAATAACAAAAGAATTCTGAATAGAAACTGCTGAAATTAGATTTTACAAGCACCTGTAACATGTATTTCATAACAAAATGAACTACCATTATCTGTAGCAAAGGTGATGTCTATTCAGATGCCCAATGCAGTAGACAAGATGAAGACAAAATGATGGAAAATGTGATGTGATTTTTCATCACCCTCGAATCATTTATGTAGTTCCAACTAGTTGATGGGCAGGTACTTCCTCCATTATTTATAAAATGGCATACCTACAGAAAAAAATAGGAACAAAAAGAGCTTTTCCCCTTTCTATTGCTCCCTTCACCCTTTCTGCAGCCCCCAGCCATTCACCAAAGTAGCAGTGCATTCAGGTCAGAAAATTCCTAGGCCTTTTTTACCCTTCAAATATATTTTGGATACAGCTTGTACAGACAGATTTATAGCTTGTCAGTGTAAGAATTTTGACTGTGTTAGTATTTGTAAGAATAAACTCATGGAAATTGTTGTAAAGAAGGAATTGATGTGCATTTTTGCAGAAAATGCTGGAGGAACTCAGCAGACCAGGCAACATCTAGCATCTTTCCCTCCACCACCACTTCTTTCCACCTAGCAGAACTTGTCCTCTCTCTAAATAATTTCTCCTTTGGCTCCTCCCAGTTCCTTCAAACAAAAGGGGTAGCCATGGACACTCGCATGGGTCCTAGTTTTGCCTGTCTGTCAGCTATGTGGAACAGTCTGTGTTCCAAGTCTATACTGGTGAATAATTGCTTGGATTTCCAGCATCTGCAGATTTTTTTCTTGGTATGCACATTTCTTTTTCTTTTAGCTTTGTAGAAATGATCTTTACATACGATCATTTTTTCTCGTTTTCAATCTATTGTGGCATTTACTTTAATGAACTGGGTGGGGGTGGTGGGAGGAGTCAGACTTGTTTCACCTTGTGTACTATAGATGAAGCCCAGGCATTACTTTGAGTATTTAAATAAATGTACTTTGTTTCAGATTGTGCATCAATGCTACTGATCTTATACATATTTTTGATCATCTTACCAGTTCTTGAAACATTATCAGCATTCAGCTACACAATCACAGGAGTTGGTGCAAACAACATGGCAGATATGTTAATCTACTGATATTACAGATTTACTAATATCTATTTTCTACTCCTAATGCAAATCTGTCAAATATGATAAATCAAAAACTGCAGACTTCCATTATTTCGCTGTTGGATAAGAAACATAATCATAGCTTTTTTTTGCTGAGTTGATACAAGATAAAATTAGAACCTGGTACTTCAAAGTTCACTTTTTATGATGTGCTAAATAATCAGAGTTGTACAGCACTTTGTTCGTGCTGACCTTATGCTTTTCTACTCTTTTCCTATCCTAGCACCTGCTAAAATACCTTTTTAACTGTCGTAATAGTATCTTCTTCAGTTGCCTTCCATACCTGTACATTCCAAATATTAACCACCCTCTGTGTGGGAAAAACTTCCCTGCCCATGGAAAAGGGTTCTGACTATCTGACCTATATATACCCTATAATTTTTTGAACTTTGATAAGGTTACCCCTCAGCCTTTTACATACAAGAATCTTAATATTAGATTTATTACTGTAGACATTTCTGAGTGACTTTTCCTCTTCCATTCTTTCAAATGGGAATTTAGTTGTCATTTTCTCTCTATACAGAGATAATGCAAGGTCCCACTGCACCTTTAGCTCTCTGTTTTGAGTCTCTATTTGATACAGCTTTATAGATGTTGATTTAAAATTATTAAACATTTCTAGTTAGATACTGAAATTGTAATGTTTGTTGTTCAGCTAGGATCAAAGTTGATGGCAGTTTTTTGAAATGCTAGTGATCCTGATCAATCCAAAAGTTCAGGTTCAAGATGTATATATTTCTGTGCTTCTCTCTTAGGCAAAAATAGAAATGAGTAGCATCTCAGGAAAAATAACATTTCCTTAACCAGACTTGTTTTAATAGTTCAACTTTGATTATACTTTTGAGAGTTTAGACAACACAGATATAAATTGAAACCATAATACTACAACTACAATCAATTAGATTTTTAATATTCTTAGCGTTCCTGAACTGGTATAACATATCCTTCCTACCTTCCTTTAACAAGAGAGGAGTTCTTATCATAAATCTCAATTTGACTCATCTCAAAACCTGAAAGTACTGTAAATAGCCAATAAGGTAGACTATATCTGTGGAGAAAAAATAAGAACATGTTTCAAATCAGACCTTTCTTCAGTATTGGACATAGATAAAGGAAAAATCAACTTTAAAACATCAAAAGAAAACATCTTTGATAGAATGGAAAACAAGGGAGAGAATAAACGCTGACGTTTCAAAAATCTTTGCTTGAGACCCTCCATTGGTTTGGGTCGACTATGGATGTTGCATGCCAGCTGTCTACCTGATACGCAAGTCAGGGCAGTGCAATATGGAGAGCAAGCTGTTGTCCATGTAGCAGGTTCCTCCTCTCCATACAGCTGATGAATCCAAAGAAACAGAAGATATTGATACCATTTGGAATCAATGGTATTGCAGTCTGCATTGAACTCTATGTTGGACTGCCTTGGGGACTCCAGATCTGGATTTTAAGTCTGAGTTTACTCCTGAAGCTCTCCCCATGAGTGCATATAGCCCTAAGTCAGTGAGTGGATGGTTTGAAATCAGTTTTCCTTCTCTTAGATGAGCTGCCAACCACAACTGATGAGCCCCATCTTTCCAATGGAACTAGTTTTAAGGCACCAATAACCTGTATTTCTTCCTCCTGTCAGTAGAAACGGCTTAGTAGCTAAGCCACACGTGAAAAGGCCAGGAGTTGGACCTGGTTATCAAGGGCTATTTCAGATGCATACTATTACGAGCATTTAATAGATAGTGGGAGCTTATCCCTGCTACTCCCCCAGGCTGTAGCAACTGTGAGGAACCAAACTTTTGCTAGGACAA
Organism: Hypanus sabinus; assembly: GCF_030144855.1. Classification (NCBI taxonomy): domain Eukaryota; kingdom Metazoa; phylum Chordata; class Chondrichthyes; order Myliobatiformes; family Dasyatidae; genus Hypanus; species Hypanus sabinus. The sequence continues at coordinate 141,520,964 of NC_082713.1, forward strand.
AGTAATTCATTTGAATGGCCCAAAGCTTCTGAGAGCCAAAATTAGTGTTGAGTAGGCTGACCATTTGTGTACACAAATATCCCAATTATGATAGACAGAGCAAATGATAAGTAAGGACCCCCTGCTACACATAATATGCCCTCTTCTCATTGCTACCATCAGAGGAGATGCTACAGGAGCCTGAAGAGACAGAAGCAATGTTTTAGGAACAGTGCCTTCCTCTCCACCATCAGATTTCCATAAACCCATGACCACTACCTCAATATTTTTTCTCTTTTATGCCAGTGGTAATAAACCTGGCGCTGAGGTGGTAAGTGGAAAAAAATGTCTCCTTTTGGAATCTTCCTTGATCTCCATCACAGTGAAGCAAACCATTAAAGCTGAAGGTGTCTGATGTCTATTTGATGTATGCCATTTAAGATAACTCCGTTGTTTTGCATTTGGCTGAGGCATATGAGTATGTCTCATGGACATGTCAGTTTACAGTATTTTCAATAGGTTTAATTCAATTTAAATTTGAAATTTGATAAATCTGATTCATACTCTTCAATATAAAACAAAATTATGCATTTACAAACAAGGTCCAACATTTTTTGTCGGTGTGGTGCTAAATACTGAGGAATATTTAATGTAACAATAAAATCTTTAACATCTACAAGCACTGATGTCACTTGACATTTGCATGTGGCTTTGAGATTGCAGTATCTCACCATGAGAAAGAAGGTGTGTTCTGCTCGTCTGTCTTCCATCATGGAAACCATGTTATGGGTGACAGTATGAAACTGCTTTCAATGTTTATTTAGCAGGAGATGGATAAAAGCATTATTTTAAAATTTTAAAAAACATGCGTAGATTAAAATAGCTTTTTAAATAGTTATTTTAATCTTCTGTTGCAATAAATACTATCAACAGACAATCCACTGTACCTAATTTTAGACACCACTTCAAAAATTTAATTTCTTTGTTGTTAAGACTCCATGTTTGTTTCCTGTTCAGCTGAAGAACAATAGGGTGTTGAATCTCTGTTTTTAATTATTCTCTCGCAAGGAAATGGTTTGAGGATAGTCAAATGGATGAACTGAAGTACAGTCAGCTCGGGCAGTGAGAAAGGCATAAACATCGGTATCAAAGCTTGGAGTCAGAGATGACAAATTTGCAGTTTGGTTCAATTTTAGGTTGTTGCCAGGTGCTAGGTTGGCTAGGAAATAAATTTGTGATGGACCAAAGATAGCCTAGATCTTCCCGATGCTTAATTGGAATTGGCCCTACATGTTGGATAAAAAGTTGAATACCTTTGAAAATACCAGAGAGGTCAAAAGATATGGCAGATAATAAAGTGGTAAAGTTATCTGCACATATGGAAGTTGTATTGTTGACTTTTCCAAATGATAACATGTAATTGGAAATTAATGTGAGCCACAAATGGATCCAAATTAGTATGAATTCTCTCCAAGAAAGAACTAAACAGGTTGCTTTGGTAGACTGATACAAAATTTACTGTCGTTGTGGCTCATTGCAATGTTGACAGGTGAGATACTGTGTGGCTTACCCTCATGGTGGATGTTCCCTCTGAACAATCACCTCTATTGTTCATTTGTTAAAGGAATTCTCCCCGATGTGGGTCTTGTATGGAACTTTCTTAGGGAAATGCTGAAATTGAAATGCTAAATTAACAACTGCATTCAAATTGCTCGCACATTAAAGGGAACATTTGCTTTGCTTCAAATGATCAGGGATTGGGATGGGAGCCATTTGCATTCCTGCTGAACTTGTCTTCAGCTAAATGGAAGTAATTAGCATTCAGTTGGTAACTAGTAATGGCCAGATATTTTTCAACCTCAATGACAAAATAATAACTTTAAGGAATGTTTTGGCTGCTGTCATGCTATTGTAGGAATGTTAGAAATAAGTTTAATTCAACATTAGTAACTGGTTTTCATCACTGAAAACAGAATAAAAAATATATTCAGCTGGTCAAACATTTCTGTTGCAGTCCTCTTCAGTTACGACAATTTTGAGATCTCACATTAGAATTTCCCAAATTTAGAAGCTCCTTAACTAAAAGGTGAAACTAAACAGTTTATTACTGATCGGTTTCTGACTTGTAAAAGCATTAATCTTCTTGTAGTTAAAGAGATGCTGCTGCTGTTTTAATTCAATTTAGAACATCTTTGTAACATATGAGGTAATTCTAATCTGTGAATTTAATGTGGTTACTATACTGTTTATAAGTACTGTCCAGGTTAGCCCTCATGTGTTTAATATCTGGGTATTTGGGATACTTTCTGATTTGTTAATGGAAAGGCATTAATTTTGAGTTTTTTATATTGTTTGTACAGTATATTTAAATATTTCAGAGGTGCACAGCTTAACCAGCAGCTCACAACATAAATAAATTTAGGGGTCCACGTGGAATTTGTCAGTGATTTGCATACTGGGCAGCTTGTGCTTTTTGGATTTTGCTTGTCACATGCTAAAACTATTTTGTTATAGGACGAATTCCAATAATGTACCTTGTCAATCACATACTGGGAAGCACTTGATGTTTACTGTTGCTGTTTTACCATCAGGTGGAACTAGATAGCATTACATTTCTTGGATCCATAATTTCAATTTTTTTTTAAGTGTTTCACTTTTAGCTTATTCTTGACAGCTGCCTGCTGCTTGGTGAATGCACGATTGACTACTTGCTCTTGTTTTCTTCAATGGTATTTCCCTCTACCAATATAGTTTCTTCAAACACATCCCCACTCCTGGGACTGTGCTTCTTTCCCAACTCTCATGGCTCAAGAACACATCCTATGCAATCAAGAAAGCTCACCAACACCTCTGCTTTCTGAGGAGATTGCTGGATTATGCACATCTATACTTATGGCCTTCTACAGATGTGTAGTAGAAAACAGTCTGGAAACAGTAGCTTCCCTCAATCAGTAAGGCAGATCAATACCTCCATCCGCTAACTTACCCTACCATACCCTCCCACCGCTACTTTATTATTTCCTGGTCATTCACCTTATGTACAGCCACTCTTGTACCTAACATCGCTTTATGTGTGTACAATCAATCTGTATAAGCTATCTTAAGTGTTTATACTTATTTTGATATTTTTATTATTGTTATAAGACCGTAAGGCATAGAAGCAGAATTAGGCCACTTAGCTTATCGCATCTGCTCTACCATTCTATCAAGGCTGATCCATCATCTCTCTCAAACTCCATTTTCTTGCCTTCTCCTGGTAATCTTTGATGCCCTGACTAACCAAGAACTTATCAACCTCTGCTTTAAATATACTTAATGACCTAGACTCTGTAGCTGTCTGTGGCAATTCATTCCACAGATTCCACACCAAGTGGCTAAAGAAATTCCTCCTCATCTGTATTCTAATTGGACATCTCTTTATTTTGAGGCTGTGCTCTGTAGTCATAGACTCATGCACTATAGGAAACATCCTCTCCACATCCACTCTGTCTAGGCCTTTCTGTATTCAATAGGTTTCAGTGAGATTCTCCCTCATTCTTGTAACTAGCCTATAAATTTCCTTTCTTCTTAAAGAGTCGAGTGACATTTATAATTTTCCAGTCCTCTGGAGCCATTCCAGAGTCTAGTGATTCTTGAAACATCATTACTAATGCCTCCACTATCTCTTCAGCCACCTCTTTCAGAACCTGGAGATGTAGTTCATCTGTATTCTTGTTGTGTTTTTTATGTTTTGCATAGGATGTAGACCAACAATTATTTCATTCTCTTTTACACTTTTTCTCTGGAAAAGACATTAAACAATTTTGAATTTTATTGAGTGTAGAACTTCCATCTTATTACATCAATATTACCAATATAACATCAGATTCTCTGTCAGTGCTGTTACCGATTTCATTTGCTAGGCTGTATAAAAGTCAGGAATTGCCACACAGTTCACTTAAAGAATGGCAAAATCTGCTTTGTATTTCTTTGGATTTTTTCAGATTGTGTTAGCTTATTATGGTCATGTTGTTCTACTTGTCAGCACTTGTTTAGTTTCTTTGAGTTTCTACCTTAAATATTACCTATTTCAATTTTACTTGTAGCAAAGATCTTAGTTAGAAAGTTAGTTTTTTCCTTTCTCCCTGTGTGTTCTGTTTCCTATCTGCCCAAATTCAATGTCATACCATCTTCATTTTCTTCTCTATCAGATATTGCAACTCAATACAGAGAGGAAAAGAATCACCCTTTCCATTGCGATAAGTTACTTGGCATTTACTTCCATCAAAGCTACCAATTGTGGATTAGTGGTGTACTATATAATGGAAGAAAACTAAGTTAAGTGTTCCCAATTCAGTTCAAAGTCTAAGGTGCTCAAAGTCCAGATGAAGGGTCTTGACCCGAAATGTCAGCTGTCCATTTTGCTACAAAGATGCTGCTCGAGTTCCTCCAGAATTTTGTGTACTTATTCCAGTTATTCATATATGCATCAGAATTCTCCAAGGCTTCACCATACACCATCTTCCTCTTGCGGCAATTCATACAGAATTTCCTGAAATAAAAGCATTGTTACAAGAGAAACCACAAAGTCAACATAAAGTACTCAGACTATTTTATAATTCCCTGTTGCATTATGCTATCTCTAGTAGCTATTCTTTCTTTAAATAATTTGTTCCTTGTCTCTTTCTGTTGACTGTCAGTAGGTCATGTCAATGTTGTTATTCACAAAGCTCACAAGACATCCTTTCATCGTGGGTAGGAAAATGTTCAGAGCTTACTGTTGCTGTATTATAATAAGATCGTGCTAGATGGCACTATATCTCTTGCAGTGCTCATTGCCTTGCACATAACAGCAAGGAAGCTGAAATGAATGCTCAGATGCTGGACAGGTTTACTAAACTAGTGTGTGTGCAAGAGAAGCAGATGTTAGGAATGTTTTCGTTACATAGTTTAAAATTAGTTTTCTTTTGCAAATTCCTGAATTAGATGGCATTATATTTAACTTTTTAATTGAATTAAATCATTATCAGTATTGCAAGTTGTAATTCAGGTTGGTATTTTTCGTGTGTGCATGGTCAGGGAGTGATCCTGTTTGATGGCTTATTCATTAGATAGATTTTGGTTTTACAATGACAGGATTCATTTTTAAAAGGACACATTTCTTCAAGCTTTTTTTAAAATTGTGGGATATTGACCATTTCGTTTCTGGAACATTTGAGACTTGCAGTTTCAAAGGAATGTAATGGCCCTAGTTGTTTGATTGTTGATGCTGGAGCATCAGGGGCAACAGCTTCAGTAGAGTGGATCAGGGGAATAAGTTTCAAAGCTGGGGCTTGTGATGAACAAATTTGGTGGTAATGGGCGACTAAGGCGAGTTCAGTGGTGGGGATTGAAACTAACATTTACCAATGAGGTGACGGAACAGAAGTGGCAGTTTCAAAGGTGGGGTCCAGGAGAAAGTTCCATTAGCTGGTTTAGGAAATGGCGACTGCAAAGGCAATTAATGAGATTGAGACCATTCAGGTTCAGTGTTTCAGGCAATTGAGGGTTATGTCAGTCAGAATGAAGTTCAGAGCTCAGTAACTGGGGACAAGTGTTTGGAAAGGATGTTGCTTTGCACTTTGCAACATTAATTCTATTTCTCTTACTGCAGAGGCTGCCTGACCTGTTGAGTATTTTCAGCAAGTTTTTCTGTTCTTAAAGATTTCAAGCATATGCATTTTTCAAGTTATAATTATGTAGTGTTTGAATAGAGATTGTTTTTCATAATTAATGCTTGAAATAGAATGAAGACCAATAAATGACGTTCTGTGGTTCTGGAATCATTGAAGTGAGGTAAGGAATATTGAGAAAGTAAATGTGGCTAAATATTTGAATACAAGACTATGCAGAGCTTGGAATTGTACTGCATTTTTAATTTATGGAAGATTTTGTATTTGAACGTGCAAACATTCAGTAAATAGCTATTGTAGACATTATGGTTATGTGCGTTACAATTTATATTGCATTTTTCAATGGTTTATGCAAGGATTCAGCCAATAGAGTTCAAAGTAAACTATCAAGGGTTAATTAAAGCACAACAAACTTTGAACATTGTATTCAAAGTACTTAATTAAAGTTACTGTGAAGCATTCCACAAGCAAAGAAAAACAAATCTGCTTGATGCTTGCTGAGGATGAAGCACAGCAGACTCTACCATGCTTTTCTGTGCATCCTGGATTAAATGGAAAACACTTTTATTCTCCTCTGTAAAAGTATGTGGAGTTATATTAAAGGTAACTGGGTTGATAATAAATTATGAGTTTATGTTGCAGTCTTTCAGAAGATTTCATTTGTTGTAAATATTTGTTCTTAAAAGTCTCCTTAATTGGACGCATTTCTTGTCTGTTAGTTGTGGTCAATAATTAACAAGCAGAAAATGAAAACAAAACTTGTCTGTATAGTACAACTACTCATGCAGACATTAAAAATGCAGCTGCTAAAAATCTGAAACTAGACAATTACTGGAAATACTAAGCAGTTCCATAACATCTGTTACTTGAGCAAAAGTTAACATCTTGGGTCAATGGCCTTTCATCAGTTCTCACGGGAGGTCGTCAGCCTGAAATTTTAACTCTATTTCTTTCTCCCCAGCTGAGTATTTTAGGCATTTTCTATTTTTATGGAATTGTATATGTCATTTGAAATATTTCTGAAGCTCACTTTGGTCTGAGATTTGCTGTCACAGCAAATGGGTCACTCCAGTCTTTTTTTTGGTGCAGGCAAAAGAAAGCATGTCAGACTCTTGCTTGAACTTACTCTAGGACTTGCTTCACATGCAAATAAGGACATAAGAAATAAGAGATAAGTAGAACACATGGCCCCTCAATCATTTATTAAAATTGCGGCTGATCTGCCCTTGGCCTCACTTTATTGCTTTTACTCTGCAGCCCTTGATTCCCTAGTAAACAGCCTGTCTCTCTCAGCCTTGAATATCTTGAATGACTTGGCTCCTCAGCTGACCTAGGTAGAGAATTCCAAAGATTCATGACCCTCTGAGAGAGGAAATTTCTTACCTCAATTTTAAATAGTTGACCCCTTATTCTGAAACTTATTCTTCCTAATCCCAGGTTACTGTTCTGGGGAAATCAACCTCTCAATCCCTACCTATGAATCCACCTTGTATATTTTCATGAAATCACTTCTTAGAAGTTAAAAGAACAAACTGTGATCAAAGACCTCACCCACCCCCAATCTTCTCCCTTCTCCTGTTAGGCAGAGATAGAAAAGCGTGAAAACACACACCCACTAGCTCAAGAGTAGTTTCTACTATTGAATGGTCTAGTATGATAAAATGGACTCATGTCCTCCCAATCTACATTATTATGGCCTTGAGCCTTATTATTTGCTGGCACTGCAACATTTCATTCGGCGTTCTGTTGTTGCTGTTCCCTTGTACTTCAATGCACTAAAATGAGGAAATTAGCAGTATGGATGACATGCAAGTCAGTTTTTCCACTGTATCTCAGTACATGTGACAATTATAAACCAATTTACCAATTTAAAAGGTAGTCCAAACTACAAAATCATTCCTCATTAGACAACACTTTCATCTGAAATCAAACAAGTGAACTTCAGTGAACTGTTTTCAGTGTACACCTATTCGTCCTTATGGATGTCATACTGTACTAGGTATGGTCCAGATTTGGGCTTGCCAGTGGTCATTATAGATTTAACAATAATTTACTACTTCCATGCACCAATCTCCTATTCAATAAAGGGCAATATGTAGCAAAAAGTTTGTGTCTTGCATTGGTAGATGTGGAATATAGCAGTGAGAGCAACTGACATGCTACACTCAGTAAAACCTAGTTTATTTTTTATGAATACAGACTAAGAACATTTTCTTTATCTTGACAGACATATCACCATATGACTACAGAATGAACTTTGCTATTAACCTCTTGTAGTTTAAAATTTTAACTTTAGGATTAGAGTTTGTAAAATGTGTTCAGGAAAGTTTTCTAAATTAATATATAGAGTTACTAACTAGAGAGGATGCAATATTAGATCTCCTATTAGGAAACGAGTTAGGACAAGTGATGGAAGTGTGTGTCGGGGAACACTTTGGTTCCAGTGATCATAGCACCATTAGTTTCAACTTGATCATGGATAAAGATAGATCTGGTCCTCAGGATGAGGTTCTAAACCCGGAAAAAAGCCAAATTTGAAGAAATGAGAAAGGATCTAAAAAGTGTGGATTGGGACAGGTTGTTCTCTGGCAAGAATGTGATTGGTAAGTGGGAGGCCTTCGAAGGAGAAATTTTGAGAGTGCAGAGTTTGTATGTTCCTGTGAGGATTAAAGGCAAAGTGAATAAGAATAAAAAACCTTGGTTCTCAAGGGATATTGGAACTCTGATAAAGAAGAAGAGGGAGATGTATGACATATATAGGAAACAGGGAGCAAATAAGGTGCTTGAGTATTAAAAAGTGCAAGAAAATACTTAAGAAAGAAATCAGGAGGGCTAAAAGAAGACATAAGGTAGCTTTGGCAGTCAAGGTTGAAGGATAATTCAAAGAGCTTGTACAGGTATATGAAGAGCAAAAGGATAGTAAGGGATAAAATTGGTCCTCTTGAAGATCAGAGTGGTTGGCTATGTATGGAACCAAAAGAAATGGGGGAGATCTTAAATGGGTTTTTTGCGTCTGTATTTACTAAGGAAACTGGAATGGAGTCAATGGAAATAAGGCAAACAAGTAGTAAGGTCATGGAACCTATACAGATTGAAGAGGAGGAGGTGCTTGCTCTCTTGAGGCAAATTAGAGTAGATAAATCCCCAGGACCTGACAGGGTATTCCCTTGGACCTTGAAGGAGACTAGTGTTGAAATTGCAGGGGCCCTGTCTGTGGTAAACTATGTATACCTGTCTGGACATGCCCCTCTGCTGACTGCTCCTGTGGCTCCTCCCACAGACTCCTGTATAAAGGAGATTGGAGGCACTGCTCCTCCCTCAGTCTCTGAGATGCCTTGCTTCCTTTTGCTGCTAATAAAAGCCTATCGTTCACCTCCTGTCTCTGAGAGTTATTGATGGTGCATCACTGTCAGACATTTAAAATGTTGGTATCTATGGGTGAGGTGCTGGAGGATTAGAGGATAGCTCATGCTGTTCTGTTTTTAAAACAGGCTCTCAAAGTAATCCGAGAGATTACAGGCCGGTAAGTTTGACGTCGGTAGTAGGTAAATTATTGGAAGGAGTACTAAGAGGTAGGATCTACAACTATTTGGATAGACAGGGACTTATTAGAACAGTCAGCATGGCTTTGTGCCTGGTAGGTCATGTTTAACCAATCTATTAGAGTTTTTCGAGGAGGTTACCAGGAAAGTGGATGAAGGGAAGGCAGTGGATGTTGTCTACATGGACTTCAATAAGGCCTTTGACAAGGTCCTGCATGGGAGGTTAGTTAGGAAGATTCATTCGCCAGTTATACCTGGTGAGGTAGTAAATTGGATTAGACATTGGCTCAGTGGGAGAAGCTAGAGGGTGGTAGTGGAGGATTGCTTCTCCGAGTGGAGGCCTGTGACTAGTGGTGTGCCACAGGGATCAGTGCTGGGTCCATTGTTACTTGTCATCTATATCAATAATCTGGATGATAATGTGGTAAATTGGATCATCAAATTTGCTGATGAAACAAAGATTGGAGGTGTAGTGGACAGTGAGGAAGGTTGTCAAAGCTTGCAGAGAGATTTGGACTGGCTGAAAAATGGTAGATGGAGTTTAATATAGACAAGTGTGGGGTATTGCACTTTGGAAGGACAAACCAAGGTAGAATATGCAAAGTAAATGGTAGGGCATTAAGGAGTGCAGTTGAACAGAGGGATCTGGGAATACAGGTACAAAATTCCCTAAAAGTGGTGTCACAGGTAGATAGGGTAGAAAAGAGAGCTTTTGGTACATTGGCCTTTATAAATCAAAATATTGAGTATAAGAGTTGAAATGTTATGGTGAGGTTGTATAAGGCATTGGTGAGGCTGCATTTGGAGTATTGTGTACAGAATTACAGGAAGGATATTAATAAGGTTGAAAGAATGCAGAGAAGGTTTACAAGGATATTGCCGGGACTAGGCAGAGAAATGGTTCAGCACAGCCAAGAAGGGCCAAAAGACCTGTAATGTGCTCTAATGTTCTCTGGTTGTATATATAAAAAAAATAGGGTGAGCTGGTGGATAGTTTGGCAGAACTGGATCAGAAAAGTACTGGCATTGTGAATGCAGGGAACAAAACAGAAGTTAGCAGACAGACAGACAGACAGACATACCTTATTGATCCCGAGGGAAATTGGGTTTTGTTACAGACGCACCAACCAAGAATAGTGCAGAGAGAAAGGCCCAGGCTTATTGGGCATTGATGACAGTTCCATTTAGAACAGATTGTGTTTCCTCCTGCAAGAGGCAGCATCCACTCATAAGAAGTCGTCTAGAACTTGCTGTTTGACAAGTACCTCTCCATTCTCCAATTTTAGATTCCAACTGAGCTTCACCAGCAGAGCGCAAACTCATGGCACTTTTCCTCAATTAAGCCAGGGAGTGTGCCTGCTGAACTTATGCCAAGTCAGGCCTGGCATAAGAACAGCTACTCCATTCATTTCAGTGGAGAGCAATGCCAAGCAGACATATATGCACACCTCACTGTTGTTCCATGCCAGTAAATAATAGAAAATATTTCTATGATTAATTTCTAAATAAGCCCACTAAAGAGAATAAAGAGCTTTAAGTTCATCCTAAGATTGTCTCTTGGCCTTCTTATTTCAGCTAATTTTAGGAATTAAGTAACTCATTCTTTCACTTTGATTTGTCTCCAAAGGGCTTTATTTCTACTTGTATGTGTGCAATGTACTTGTAATCAATTTTCCATATGTTGTTCTATAACATGCTTTTTAATTTAACTCCAGCCTCAGTTCAAAGTCGTAAAAATATTTCGGGTAGTAGTCTACCATAAGCAAAGGCAATTTATAAATGGAAATGAAAGAAAATGAGTGATTGGATAGGAAGGATTTACTAAACATGATACAAAATATAAAAAATATATTAAACATGAGAAAGTCTGCTGATGCTGGAAATCCAAAGCAGCACACAAAAAATACTGGAGGAACTCAGCAGGTCAGGCAGCATCTATGGAAATGAATAGGTGGTCGACGTTTTGGGTCAAGACCCTCCTTAAAGACTGAGAAAGAAGGGGGAAGATGCCAGAATAAAAAAATACAAGTATCTTACTTTAATTCATAATCCTATTGAGAGGTTTATTTCTTTTGCCAATAGGTTTTGTAATTAGCTTAAAATTCAAGTAGCAAACACTGATTGTTGTGATCTGGAATGCACCAGCTGAATTCATCTAAATTGGTGGGGGGGGGGGGGGAGGAAGAGAAGAGGAATTACAGAACAAAGAACAAAAGCTGAGGGTAGTGTATTATTGAGCTAGCATTTGTGATTATTTGGGCAGCTATAACAGAGCTGGTGCAAATACAAGGGGTTACTATGACATCTTGAATTGTATTTTTAATTTCCATTTTCCAATAACCTTTTTAGATTAAATTGAAAAATAGAGACAGGAACATGGGAATTTGATAGCTGATTACAGTGCAAGAAATTTTTACAATCACAAACTTTGTTCAGTTAATTTATAATGTGATGTACAGAATGTTCACTGGTTTTAAAATAAAACAATTCTACTAATGCTTATTTAACAAGCAATTAACACTCTACAGTAAGTAGTCAATGTATTTGTGTTTCATCCAAAAATAACAAAGTATGATCTTTGGCTCTTTAGAGCAAGTTCCAAAATGTTGTGATAGGTTTGTTTTGGTTCCATATTTTGAGAATGTGTGTGAAATGGAGTTAAATTTATGTTTAGAATTGAATTTATTGAATTGAATCTAACACATTTGCGTTAGAATTGAATTTATGTTTTTGGGATATGATAGTCCATCAATTGAATAAAGTTGTATTGCATCCACATAATCAAATAACTTATTACAAAGTCATGTTATAGCATTAATGACTACTTTTGAAGATGTATTAATTACCATAATTAGATAATTTTAAAAACATTGTCCAATTGTGTACATGTGATGCATGCAAGAGAGATTGTTGTTGGCATATATCTGAAATGACATAAGTAGCATGGCTAATTGGAATCTTAAGATTTTAGTGCAACTCTTTTTTTGCGAGAAGTATGGATTGTTCTTTTAAGTACCAAGGTATTTGCCTTACAGCTAATAGAACTGTAAAACTTACAAAGAAATATAACTTGCAGTAGATCATTCAATCTATTAATCCTACTTTGCAATTAGTAACAGATGATCTTGAAGCCCAATTTCACTTTCCTGTGTTTGTTTTTACTCCATCATTTGCTTGATGTTCAAAAATCTGGCAATCTCAGTTTTGAATATTCATGATAAGTGAATATCCTTAAGTCTTTAATTCTTAAGTTCCAAAGATTCACCTGTCCTCCCATCTGTATTTCAAACTATTGGTCTCCCGATTCTTTAGAGAGTATAGGCTCATTTTATTTATATTTATCCAAATTGGACGGTGTCTGAGGCAAATCGTCATTCAGTAATGTAAGAAAACTAGCTGCACTTTGTACTCCGTTTTTATGTTCAGCAAAGCCCTATATTACCGTCTTGGTAACCTCTTTTCAGTAAAAGCTAATGTAATATTTGCCTTTCCAGTTTTTCAATACATAGTAATTTTTTTTGTGATTCAGATGCAAGAACATCCAAATTTTTGCAGATGTTTATTTAATAACTTCTCAGATTTGTGTTTCAAATGTACTTTTCTATTCTGCTGGGTAATTTTGCTGTCATTCCAATTATACGTTGGGTAATACAGGGGTTGAAGATTGATCTTACTGAGGAAGAAAGTAGCTCTTCAGTTCTGATGAAGGTGGTGTTGAGAAGGGGAACTCTGGCTCCAAAATAGGATTGTTTTAAAAAGTAAGAAATAATAACCATCCTGAAGTGCTGATGTAGAATGTTTTATAGTTCCTTTCATGACAGAGGTGGATCGAAACAAAGCATTTATAAAATAGAATTTTTTGAGATTCATAGTTTTGAGGAAAACTTTGAATAAGTTGAGTTTATTACTGGATACATTGTAATGTATGGAAGTCTTCTGTGCAGAGAAGCAACACAATACAATCTGTTTCTATTAATGAGAAAAGATATATAGGTCTAACTTAACACAAAACATAAGCAATATTTATTCACCTATGAAACACCAGCTGGCTTGTGCTTCTCAGCTCACTCATTGTCTCTGGGCCCTGTCAATGATGAATATGAAATTTGATTCTTGATTTTCACATGTAGAAAATTATCTACAGTGGATTGTGGTTAACTGGGACACGTTGGACCAGTACGTTTTAGCCCAGTTAAGTGGCTGCCCAATCAACTGAAGTTTTATGGAAATAGGTAAAAAGGTATATAAGGTAGATAAACTACCATTTAACCAAGTAACAAATTATGAATTTAAATGAAATTCAGCACAAATTAGAACACTTCCAATATTACTATAGTACTAGAAAACTGTATATGAATTTGTAATGGTTACCAACAGAATTATATCCAGTGTACATTTATGTGTTCTTTTGACTGTAAATGAACAATATCAGCACAAGTACCTAGTACAGATAATGGACTGCCTTCATTGCCTTCCTGCATGAATTGATGTCATAATCCAACAATGAATTGCCTGGCGTCCTGTATAGTTACTACCTCAGATTTAGTCACGTCAGCCTCGTCACTTTCCCTGTCTTCATATTCCCTACCTTGGTGTTTTGATACAATGTGTTTGACAATTGCATCCCCCAAATCTTTATTTTCATTGTAACATTCAACATAATTGTTGATGCCTTCAAGTTCTGTGTATTTCTTAACTTGTCGAAGTAGTGAAATAATTTCATTTTTACTTCCAGCTGTTTCTGGCATCCCCGAGCCTGAATGCAAAGCAGTGAGCAAAGCAGTTTTCAATTGTCTTGCTGCTTTCTTGCCAACTATCACTGACAAACTGTACTGTAAAAGGTTAACCCTTGTACTCGCTTTCATGGCTGTTGAAGATGTCAGTAGATTTTCTTCAATTGCTTTGAGAATGTGGTTCACCAATTTTCCATAATACAATGTCTTCCATTTTTATATGATTTCCATATCCATTGGCTGCACCACAAATGTTGTATTGGGAGGCAGAAATTCTAGCTGGTTGTTTCTCAAACATTCTGTAAGTATAGCAGTTAGCACAACCTTTACAGTACAGGTGACCTGAGTTCAATTCCTGCCGCTGCCTGTAAGGAGTGTGTACATTCTCCCCGTGTGCTCTAGTTTCTCCAGGTGTTCTGGTTTCCTCCCACGGTCCAAAGACTTACCAGCTGGTAGGTTAATTGGTCATTGTAAATTGTCCTGTGGTTAGGGAGATTGTTGGGCGACATGGCTTGAAGGGCCAGAAGGACCTATTCCTTGCTATATCTCATTAAATAAAGTAATTGTTAACAAGCTGAACTTTGCTTGATTTCCACTATAACTCCATATCCCAACTCATCAGCCATTTCTTAAAAATTTTGGAAGTCATCTGCAAATTCTTTTAAACATAGTACTTGACTGGTAAATTATCCATATTTATCCTCTTAAAGCATCAATGTTTAACACTTACACAATAACCAATAATTTCTTTCTAATCAGTTCCTAACATATTTGAACAATGCAATATAGTTATGCGATCTGTACCTTTCTTTGAACCTGATAATGTGCATTTGTAACAAAGGGAACTGCTTGGCATGGTATAATTATAAATAAAAAGGGCCGGCTTCACTGGCACCATAGATATCGACTGCACAAAATTTTTGAAGCAAATCAAAGAGTTTTTAGGTTTCCATGTTTCAGTACTTGCAGCATCAGCACTACCTTTCTTGTCTTATGCATTCATGAATTTAATGTGGTGCCTGCATTTCCATTGAGACAACTTTGCTTTAAAATCATCGTGACCTAGCTTCTTGGCAAACTGCTCAAACTTTTGTTTTAACATTGGTTCACTGACATGCACACCCTGTCCAGTTACAATGGCAAACCATTGATTAAAGGCCTCTTCAATGTCTAGATCCTTACCTTCACTCTTTCATTTTTGAAATGTCCCTCGCGTAATGCTTATTCTTATTGCCGTTCATGTTGCCGGTGTATCAAGCGTGCAATTGTAGATTTCGACACTCCGGTTATCCCTGGCAGCTGATGATGAAGGGTGTTATATGGGTAGCTTTTAATTTAGTCCGGTAGGTGGCATCTTGGCATGGGTCTCATAAAATGTTTGAAGTCAAAATAATGAAAACAAAATTAACAAATATCAAACACGAGGAAATCTGCAGATGCTGGAAATTCAAACAACAACACACACAAAATGCTGGTAGAACACAGCAGGCCAGGCAGGTTCTATAGGGAGAAGTGCTGTCGACGTTTCAGGCCAAGACCCTTCATCAGGACAAACGTTCACAAATATCATTGCTTTTTGAATCAGTGTCTGTCAATTCAAATTGCCCCAATAGACAACATAATGCAAGCACGTAACTGACCATCTTCTTCCCCAATTAAGCGGCATAGTGTCCCAAATAAAGGAAGGGAATCCTGACTATTTTCTCAATTTGTTTTTGTTCTTTAACAGTGGTCCCAAATAAGCAGCTGCTTAACCATCATCTGCTGTATTTTGAAACTTGGCTACTGCTCTTCACAAAGAATGGTATATAAGGTGATAAATGCTGGAATTTGAGGTTGATGGGGAATTGATGGAATTGCCCAGGCAAGCCTTATCCACATATAACTGAACACATCCACTCTATTTAATTGGCAGAAGTACTTAGTTCCAGATGTGGATCAAAGAGCTGAATTCTAGAGATGATATGAGACTGATTAACCCCTCAGTGTGCAATTATAGAATGTTTTGATAAACTAAAACCTGAAGTGTGGAATGCTGTCTGGAATATAGTTTTGTTGTCATAGAAAAAATATGCTTGCTCTAGAACAGGGGATCTCAGTCTTTTTTTTAATGCCATGAACCAAAGCCATTAAGCAAGGGGTTCTTGGACCTCAAGTTCTGACCCCTGCTGTGGAAGTAGGACTAGATATTATCCCATGTCAGGTATCAAAGACCCTTTGTTTTTGAAGCTTTCAATAATCTTGTACTCTTTTTTTAAAAAAAAGCAAAGTAAGGAAATTAGCAGTTATCTATTTGGAGAGTGGTGGAAGGAGGTTTGTAAATAAGTTAATCGTCTTTTTGAGGAGAGCAATTCTACAATTTTCAAAAACTTTTATGTATATTCAGTCCAAAATAAATTTGAAATTAATTTAGTAAAATCTCAACAGAACATGAATGATTAATGATAGTTATAGTTCAAAAATTTGCACATGAAGCTACTGAAAACATCTGAAGAGTGAATTTTTGTTTAAACTTTGCTCTATATCTGTGAGGGGTAGCATTTTAAGTGTATTGATGTTAAAGAAAATTTGGTTCTTCTACAACTTTGTGACCTTTACAACTTTTCACCATTGTAATGGATTGTATAATGCAGTATGATGCAGTAAGTATCCCAGAGTTGAGGTTACTGCTTTGAAAGCAAATGTGTATTATTTTTGACTCTCACAGTAATTTAAAATGCAGATAAAATGCAGATAAAAAGCACCAAAATATGGTAAACAGCCACATTCTAGAATGAAAGCCATGCAATTGCTTGCACTTGTGCTCATTTCTAATGAACTAGATTGACCTTAATCAAACTTTTTAACAAAATTACAACTCTGGCATCTACAAGACATTGTGGAAAATTGACCAGATATGTCCTGTAAAAAGGACAAATTCAACCTAGGCAGTCAACTCTTATGTCATCAATGTGTTGATAGAAGATGTTGTCCACAATACTATCAAGCAACAGCTACTTGCCAGTAACCTGCTCACCAATACTCTTTAGAGTGGTACCAGGAGCATTTGGCTGCAAATGTCAACCAAAGAGCTGAATTCTGGATATGAGATGAAAATGACCACCCGTGACATTAAAGCAGTAATTCATTAATTATCCTATCAAGGAGTCCCAGTAAAACTGATGTCCATGATATTTAAAGGAAAACACTCCAATGCTGTAGGTAGACCTTGCAAAAGGAAGATACTGCTGCCTGTTGGAAGTGAATCATTTGAGCCTCGAAAGATTATTGCAGAGTTTCTTGGGTGCAATGTTTTTGGCCCAAACATCTATAGTTGCTTTCTGCTGTAATGACTTTTTCCATCGTAATATCAGGATTGGACATTATTCTTTCAGTTCCATTAATAAATCCTCAGGAAGTGAAGCAGTACATGCCAAAATGTTGCGAGTCCTGGACAACATTTAGGTACAAATAGTTTAATGGCAATTAATACTTGTCTCAGAGATTCCAGGCACTGGCTGTCTGCAATAAGAGAAATTATAAAACCTGCCCATGGCAAGTATGGACACTGTTTATTTCCCCCCCTGCCACATGTTTCTCCCCCCCCCCCAACTCCCACAGAGTCCTGGGTAGTCACCATTGATCAGTACCACAAATGCTCTGGGTGCTGGAGTGGGTCAAAAGATAGGCATTCTGTGACAAAAGGCTCCCATTCTGAAACTACAGTCCTTTTCCATTATTTATAAGATAGTGATAGAATATTCTTCATTTACCTGAATGAACACAGCTCCAACAGCACTGGTGTATTTGATAGAATGAGAACAAATGAGGCTGCTTGATAAGTACCACATTCATAAACCTAAATGTTCCATTATTGCAGCCTGCAGAGTTCACAAAGTACATTACAATGATTGATAAAGTCTACTCTTGGAGCATCTCCCAAGCTCATCATATCAACCACCAAGATGGATAAGGCAGCAAATACATAGAAACATCAGCACTTCCAAATTGCACACTATCTTGACTTGGAAAAATATCACTTTTTCTTTGTTATTCCATAATATCTTGGGACTCCCATTTTCAGCAAGAGCGCAATGATTCAAGAACCAATACCTTAATGGTAGTTCAGAGCAGGTTGAAAATTGCCTTCTTCCTGAGGCCTACATTCTTAAAAACAAAAATAACAAAGAACAAATATTGCAATTCTTTTGCAATACAATTAAAGTTCAAAGTAAATTTATATCAAAGTACATATACAGTATGTTACCATATGCTACTTTAAGATTCATTTTCTTGAGCTCATTTAAGAGAAAAAAGAAATAGAGTAGAATCTTACAAAAAACTACGTAAGTAGACAGAGTGACAAATACCAAATGCAAAAGAAGACAAACTGCACAAATAAAAATAATAATGAAAACATAGGTTGTAAATAGTCCTTGGAAGTAAGTTGGTAGTAATGAATAAAGCTATTCATGCAGGTTCAGGAGCGTAATGGTTGAAGGGCTATAACTGTTTCTAAACCTGGTGGTATGGGACCTAAGGCTTCTATATTTCCTATCTGATGGCATTAGCTAGAAGAGGGCATGGCCAAGGTGGGGGTGGGTGGTCCTTGATGATGCTTTCTTGTAGCAGCACTCAGTGGTGGGTGGGATTCACCTGTGATGGACTGGGCTGTCTCCACTACTTTCTGTAGCCTTTTCCATACCAAGCTGTGATGCAACCAGTTATGATACTCTTCACTGGGCATCGATGGAAGTTTATTAGATTGCTTGGTAATGTGCTGAATCTATGCAAACTTCTAAGAAAGTAGAGACACAAAATTATTAGTGTTAATATTTACATTAAAACTGTTAATGCTTGATGCCCTTAACAAACCTGATGATGCAGCTTCTCAACCTTTTCTTGGCTTGGTGATCAGAATATTGACATGGCAGAAGCACTTAAAGGAATGTATTTCTCCAATGAAGGGGAAATTACAATTAATAAGGCATAAATTAGTTCAATGGGAAACACATTATCTTGCATTGAACAATATTGCCAGTGGAATCTACTTTATTATCCAGCTTCTCATTACTTGGCTGCAAATGAAACTATGCTAGTTTGATAAGTGTCTGTCTTCTGTGCTCATTACTTGAGGGAAAATTGAAAGCTATCAAAATTGGAACTAAAATACTATCTATCTTGAAGGTTCAGTTTCAACAATTGATGTTTTACTCATTTTTTTGTGATGAAGTATGTTAGTATGGTCATGATATACAATGACTGAATATTTTTCTGCTATTGGAATGATTCGGATTAAGATGAAAGCTTAATCTGAATCATTCCAATAGGTAAAACTGATATGCTGGAAAGTTTCTTCTCCTTTCAGAAATATGACTACTGTTAACTGCTGTTTATTTAATGACTTATGGCTGCTTCCAATACATATACAATATCTTTCGTATACAATATACATATACAATGCATATCTTAGGAAGAGCTGATATATAATATATTTTTTATACAATATAAAAAGGACATTTTGTCTATCAAAATTATGCTGTCTATCAGAGCAATCCCATCAATACCATTCCCCGACTTCTGCTCCTGCATGATTCTCCCACCAGTTAATCTTGCAACCAATGTGTCTTTAGGATGTGGGAGGAAAGCAGAACACCAAGTCAAAATCCATGTAGTCACAAAGAGAGCATGGAAACACCACACAAACAACACTGAAAGTCAGAATTGATGAAGCTGAGAAACAGCTATTATATTTGCAACACAGCTGCATTGTCAATGATGCATATGGATATAGCATATGGGATGGGTCATATTTGTCAAACTTAGTTGAGTTTTTTGAGTTGATGACAAAGATAATTTATGAGGATAGTGTACTGGATAATTGTGTTGACTTCTATAAGGTATTTGATAAGGTTCTTCATGTTGGAAGCTAATATTACAGATGTGGAAAAATGGAAAAGAGGAATACAAAATTGTATTTGTGATTCTCATCAAACCCTGCTAACTTTAGATATTTTTTATTTTTTTGTTTTCTTATTGCTTTACTGATTTGTAAATAACATGCTACTGTATTACCTTTATTGATAGGAGTAATGTCATGAATCACCTCATAATACAGTAAGTTTTGAAAGGGTGAAAGGTGATTTTGAAAGAAAAAATGACAATGTTCAGCTTTGGCATTCTGTAAAATGAAAGTTATAATCCTTGGTCCAACAGCTGTATTTAATAAAGTATATCTAAGCAAGGCAAGTACATCTTTGAGCAATGAAATCATTTTTAAGAAGTCTATATAATAATTCAGAATTGACGAATGTCTGTCTTGCAGATCCTTCAAAGATGTTTTCCAGCTGTACTGTTCTGTCAATTAATAAAATATATTCTAATTCAAAACATTTATTAAACATACATTGATGTTATTGGTTCCGTCAATGTTAATGGAGGTAATTCCAAAGGGACCCATGCAGTCAGCTATGTTGGGCTTGCTACATCATTTGCATACATTACTATTCTGAGTTCTGTTGTTGGAAGAGATTACCATGCAGATGGCGGAAAATAATAAAAAAAAATGCATAAAACTTCCTTGACAGAAATGCAACTGACTCCTGGGAATCCTTGGCCCATTACTGTTCGAATTGGAGATGGAGTATTGAGAGTCTCAAAAGCCTTATGTCAGGAACACACAGGACCTAAATCAGCAGCAGAAAGAGTGGACCACTTCACAAACAACATATCCTTCTACCTTCTCAGCAATTATATGCTGCATCTGTGGCAGAGTCTGCAGTCCACTTCAGCATCTTAGAACCCACAAAATTGGAGTGGAAGTACGTCATTCTCAATTCTGAGGGACTACCTAAGATAATGATGACAAAGGAGAAGAGATCATACCACTGTCTTGTGGGGACACAGGAATATTGTTATAGGGTAAACTGCTGGCTCACAGGTGTGGATATTCTTGGGAATATTGGCATTTGCTGCCATCCCAAAATTACTCCTGATCAAAGGAGCAATTCTAGAATTGACCACAATGATGATTTTGGAGTCATACATTAGATTGAGTAAGAGGCCAGATTTGCTTCTCTGAAGAATATTTTTCCAGTAGATGAGTTTATGCAATAGTTTCATGGTTTCAAGTCTTAATTCCAGATCTATTTAACACCTTGAATTTAAATTCCACAGTTGTCGTCATAACCTCCAAACTTATCACTGTAGATTAGTGATTCAGAACTCCAGCTGTTAATTTAGTAATTTAACTACAGTGCTACAATATCCTGCTAAGGGAATACTTATTGTATAGAACATAGAATAGTACAGCCCTGTACAGGCCCTTCAGCCCACAATGTTGTGCCGACCCTTAAACTCTGCCTCCCATATAACCCCCCCCCCCCCCACCTTAAATTCCACCATATACCTGTCTAGTAGTCTTTTAAATTTCACTAGTGTATCTGCCTCCACCACTGACTCAGGCAGTGCATTCCATGCACCAACCACTCTCTGAGTAAAAAAAAAACTTCCTTTAATATTCCCCTTGAACTTCCCACTCCTTACCTTAAAGCCATGTCCTCTTGTATTGAGCAGTGGTGCCCTGGGGAAGAGGCGCTGGCTGTCCATTCTATCTATTCCTCTTAATATCTTGTATACCACTATCATGTCACCTCTCATTATCTTCCTCTCCAGAGAGTAAAGCCCTAGCTCCCTTAATTTCTGATCATAATGCATACTCTCAAAACCAGGCAGCATCCTGGTAAATCTCCTCTGTACCCTTTCCAATGCTTCCACCTCCTTCCCATAATGAGGTGACCAGAACTGGACACAGTACTCCCAAGTGTGGCCTACCCAGAGTTTTATAGAGCTGCATCATTACCACGTGACTCTTAAACTCTATCCCTCGACTTATCAAAGCTAACACCCCATAAGCTTTCTAAACTACCCTATCAACCTGTGAGGCAACTTTCAGGGATCTGTGGACATATCCGGAAAGGATGCAACCCCAGATCCCTCTGCTCCTCCACACTCCCAAGTATCCTGTCATTTACTTTGTACTGTGCCTTGGAGTTTGTCCTTCCAAAGTGTACCACCTCACACTTCTTTGGTTGAACTCCATCTGCCACTTCTCAGCCCACTTCTGCATCCTATCAATGTCTCTCTGCAATCTTTGACAATCCTCTACACTGTCCACAACACCACCAACCTTTGTGTCGTCTACAAACTTGCCAACCCACTCTTCTACCCCCACATCCAGGTCGTTAATAAAAATCATGAAAAGTAGAGGTCCCAGAACTGATCCTTGTGTGACACCACTAGTCAAAACCCTCCAATCTGATCCTCTCCCTCCACCATGATCCTCTGTTTTCTGCAGGCTAGCCAATTCTGAATCCACCTGGCCAAACTTTCCTGGATCCCATGCCTTCTGATTTTCTGAATAAGCCTACCGTGTATATGTCTACAAATATGATAGGACAATAACTTTTATAATTACAGTTAATAAAATCAGTATTTCTGAATGTGGATCAGAACTTTCTTGAACACTACATATGTTCTTCCTTTGGATGGTTTTCCTAGATAACTTGGAAGTATCTTAACATGAAGTAGGTAAAACATAGTGAAATACTTTTTTAATTAAAGTATTATTAAAAATAAAGTGCTGCTTGTTAATACCAGCAGTTTTAAATATTTAAAGAAGCAGACTTTTAGAAAATCTCTATAATGCTTTACAGCAATTTTTTTCGGAGCAGTAAGTAACTTTTTGTTTTAACAACATCCATTATTTTCTCACTGTTCTAAATTGCAGAGTTTAATTCTGTCAATACTATTAATAGATGAAAGAGATTAGCATTTTCAATTTTATTATTCAATTTTTCAGATATCGGTAATACTGGTGGGCTAGAATTTATGGTCTATTGCCACTGGCCAGGGTGAGCCGTCTTGAGCACTGTAGTCCTCAGAAGAGGGTGCTCCAATAATGCTATTGGTGAGGGACTTCTAGCTCCTGACCCCATTGACAATGTAGAAATGGCTAAGTCAGGATAATTTGTGACTTGGAGTAAGTTGTGGTAGTTTTCAATGTTCAAAACTAGAAATAAGTTCAAAATATGTGTGCTTCTACAAACTTTGACCAGTTTTAGTCACAGAGGAATCAGAAATGAGCAGAATTGAAATGAACAATAACAGTCATAAGTTTTGAACTAACTTGTTGATGTTCTTTTAAAATCAATTCTTGAAGCAAATACACTTCTTGTATATGAATCCCCAGATTAGAATGAAAGTTCAAGAAATTTGTGAATAGAGACCAAAAAGACATTGAATTAAAAAGAACAGGCCCCCAGTCCTCGGGGTCGCGATGGCCATTGCCGGGGCTGTCTTAATACGCTCAGCAGAGGATGGTGCTCGGAGAAGCTGTGCCGGAGGGAATGGTCGTCGGCTAGGAGGTTCGACGGACGTGGAGTCCGCTCCGGTCAGGTTGCTTTTGGTGTGTGCTGCTTCTGCGAGGCTGGGTTCGACGGAGTTTTCATTGTCTGCTGCGTCTGCGAGGCTGAGTCAGGTGGTGCTGTGGAAGTCCATAGCGGGGGTATTCCCTTCTGCGGCTAGCATGGGATGGCGAGTCTGTCGGGACCCTGGGGACTTGTGGAAACTGTGTGGTGATTTCTTTTGAACTTATAGTCCTTTAACATCTTTAGACTATTTTTACTGTGACTATGGTCTGTTTTTTATCAGTTATGCTATTGTTTGCACTGTTGTAACTATGTGGTTTTGTGCAGGTCTTGTAGCTTTAGTTTTTGGTCTTGTTTTGTCTGGTGGATTTGGAGCTCCTTTCTGGAGAACGAGCTAAGATGGTAGCTTGATATTAATACGCAGCAGCCTCTCCGGACTCTGGATTGGGGATTGCCAAACGTTATGTGGATTTTCTGGTGTAGTCTGTTTTGTCATATGTTTTTGTGATATTATTCTGGAGGAACGTTGTCTCATTTTTTAACTGCATTGCATTTGTGGTTTCTAAATGACAATAATCTGAATCTGAAGTCAGGTAAAACCTGTAATAAATGAGTTGAAGACTCTTTGTGAGAACTGGGAAAGAGAGAAATCCAGTTTGTCTTAAGACAAAGGAAATGTCTATATATATATATATATATATATATATATATATATAGGGGAGGTCAGTTTTGCCAAGAAGACAAGTTGAGAGGTCATCCAGTTGAGAGCTTAATGGGAGAAATTAGAGAGTGAAAATACAAACAAGGAACATAAATAGGTTGTGAAATTCTTGTTTGTTGGATGTGCCCAGCATGTGAGGTTCTGCTAATTGAGATAGAAAAAAAAAACAAGCCAATGGCTGAGGGTTCTCCCAATAGAAATTATTCAACATTCAAAAACTCCACAATGTTTCATATTATAATGATCAGTAAAAAACTTGAGCTATTTGCCTCTTCCTTTTGGTAAGATGGTAGTGTGCTCGGGTGCAGGGGCCTCTTTGGGACCAGCCAAAGTTGTTTTTGCCTGTTTTAAATGTATTTTTTACAACCACAAAACGATGCTGGACAATGAGAACTTAAAGTACTGCTGGTCTGCACCAACAGCGAGTTACTCATTGGTGGTCGAGCTGGATAATGGGGACCATGTTGCTGCCACTAACAAAAAGGCATTGGAGTCAGTGCGCGAAGGCGGTGTGTATTTTAACATCCAGTGATTGTCTTGGTTGTTTTTCTTGTGATTGCAAGAGTGGATGTTGGTAATGTAAAATAGTGCAAGTCTGGTTTACTGGTTTATTGGCGAGACGGGGAGCTGTGCAGTTGTAGCAAGGACTAGGCCTTGTGCCACAAGCTTGACAGATGTGCACACACTTACACACTTGGTATGTAATTATATGTTTACTGCTATCGTATATGTGCCTTGTACTGTGTATGGCTGTTGGTACAGTGATTTGCACCTCGGGCCCGGCAGAGTGCTGTTTCATTTGGCTGGATTTATGGGTATTCACGTATGGTTGAATGATAATTGAACTTCAAATAATATTTAAATATTGTCTTTGTCTATGTTGTCATGGCTGAATCGGGAATTTAAAAAATGCTCTGTTTTTGTCTTTGATGGGTTGCCCAGTGCAGTGCAACATTGTTGGAGGTTCCATTTTTTGGAGTGACTTCAAATAGTGGTTTCATCTTCATTCACAAGTTGATTACAAAATTCTAAGTCTTTTACAGCCATAACGTGACCTAGTATAAACAGTATTATCATAGTCGATGTTTAGGAATTGAATGTTAACAATTTTCTCTTGACAGGATAGAGAGCAAGCAATAGTCTGGATCATATCTTTTGAATTCTTTTAGGATATGCTTATATTAAAGCTCTGATGCACTTGATCTCTTTTAACTTACCAGGGTCTCAGTTTCAGAGCTTCCTTTAACGCATGAGCGTCATGGTTCCTGCGTTTTCTTTAAACTAACTGGGTCGCAGTCTACCCCACTCCCTAACCCTCCTCCTCAAACTCATCAAATAATTGTTGCCTGCTTTGCCTTGAAACTTGCCCAAACCCCATTATTATGTACTTTTGAAACTTATTGGGTTCTCTTTCCTGCACTCTTAAACTCAATGTATCCACTGGAAAACTTAAAACATGACTGTGTGTTATCTTAGGAAGTAAGGTAATAGAAAGTATGTTAGTATTTTAATTGGAATAACATTTAATAGTCTTGTTAATCAGGTAGTTTGGTACCACTAAGCATGCTGAGCTTTACTGCTATTGAATGTAGATATTAACACAGCACAAGATGTGCTTACAAATATTTCTGGTTAACTAGAGAAATATTTTATGGTTTGAATTTGGAAAGATGATATCAAACTTTTAATGTTTGATAATCAGACAGTTTTACTATTATGAGGGGTGATCGATAAGTTTGTGGCCTAAGGTAGAAGGAGTCTATTTTAGAAAACCTAGCGCATTTATTTCTCAACATAGTCCCCTCCTACATTTACACACTTAGTCCAGCAGTTGTGGAGCATACGGATCCCTTCTGTGCAGAAGTCGGCATCTTGGACCTCCAGAAGTGGTCCACAGCGGGGCTGATTGGTATGTTCGTGGCGTAAGGTAGGAGGAGGTGAGTTATTAACTACAAACTTTCTGCATAATCACTCAAAGAGTTGAAGTGCATGTGCATCTAATGAGAGCTGTATGACTCATCTCCTTCTACCTTAGGCCACAAACTTATCAATCACCCCCCCCCCCCCCCCCCCGCGGACCACTTCTGGAGGTCCAAGACGCCAACTATAACAAAAAAGGGATCCATATGCCCCACGACTGATGGACTAAGTGTGTAAATGTAGGAGGGGACTATGTTGAAAAATAAATGTGCTCGGTTTTCTAAAATTGACTCCTTCAACCTTAGGCCACAAACTTATCAATCACCCCTTGTATATTCAAAAGTTTAATGAAAACCTTCATGCTATTATGACTAGGATCTAGTCTACCTCAACAATACAAGATACATTTTTAGCAGAAAAGCCATGGAAGACAACTGGCCTTTTTGTTTATACTGGGTAAATAGATCAACCTTTAATTTTCTTTCATGATCACAAATATTTATTGCTCTTAATTGCCCCTTGTATTTACTTTCTCAAAATATGTTTTTCGTGAAATGCTATCATCACCTCTGACAGTTTAACTTCCTGGTATAGTACACATAGCAAAGCCAGCTGTCAGTGAGAAGATGAACGTACAAATATGGTGACTTAATCACATAATTGAACCAAGCTGTTCCATGATCCACTGTATTGTTTAAAATTCCAGGAACAGTATTGTGTACGGAGTATGTCGAACGGTGGTTGTTGTGTTTTAATGGAAACTTTCCACACATGGTCAAAATGCTGATACCAATATTTGAACATTTACAATGGCAAATATAAGAAATTACAGTGCACCTCTTGCAGATTTTCCAGGGTTAATTGATTTCTAATTTACTGGCAGGATTGATGTATCAAAGTTTAGCCTTTCATAAAGAAAAATTTTTAATCTACATTAGTGAGTCACCAAATCATGAAATAGACATATCTTGTGTTCCAGCTTCAGGTTAAGATAATTCAAAGTAATTCTGAATTTATCACCAGTCTAGTTTGCCAGTATCGTGGGAACTAATCATGTCTGCATCCTCATGTAACAGAAGACAGCTTGACACTTTAGAAGTGAGTAAAATAAGAGCAGGGATGAGACCACATGGATTCTCTTGAGAACTGTCAATGGAATTGGCTACATCAAGCACCAGGGATAAAGTTATATTTATAACTACATGTGCACTTTCAATCTAACTATGTTGAGGCAAATGTCTGTTGATAGGCATTTAATCTTTTGAGAAATAGAATTTTTTTCATCACTTTTAAATATGTGCATCTTTTCTTTAAAATAACATCTGGAAAACTGATTTTCTATATATTTGCCAAGATTGATGTATCTGGCCAGAGTTTTGAGCAAAATTACGCACCTCCTTTTATTCTTCACTATTTTGTAATTTTTAAAAATATAGCCCCTCAACTGCAAACCCTAGAAGGTTCATGAGGACCTCTCCTTGTAGAAATCCTTGATCAACCCCCAGGATCTACAGGCCAAGTGAAAGTGTCTGATGTCTGAGAAGCAAAGAATGCAAGGAGGTTTCAAGGCTACATATTAAATGAATGGAAAAAACTTGGTAGATGCTGTGTTATATACATAATTGTGAACTTGTTACTTCAGGAGGGAAGTCTTGATAAAGAGATTTGGATTTTCTTATATTAGTCTCTGAATGAAAATGTATTGTGGTCATACTATGTTGGGACCAGAATATGTGGTGATACCTGTGGGCTTCACCAGCACATCTTGGGCTGTGTTGGTTGTTAATGCATGTGGCTTATCTTGCTGTAGGTTTTGATATGAATGTGATAAATAAATCTAAGTCCGAATCAGTTTTGTGCATCACTACTGCCAATTTCCATCATGCGCCAGCATTCAGAATGTTTTCATGTATATAGATGAACATGGAACTCAGCAGCTGTTGGGTGACAGTTCCTCTATTGTACTTTAATGATGCTCATGGATTCCAGTGTAGACTTGCCTAATTGCAGAGATTCCCCACAATCTACAGGAGGAGTACCTTTGAAATATCTTAATCTGTAGTTGGAATGATTTGGTGTAGATCAAAGGATTTTCTTTATGAAAAGCTATTTGGATAAATATTGTTAACAATTTTAATGCTTCCTTTAACATTTCTGAATATTATGAACAATTTAACCATTGAAGTTTTATGATACAAACAATATAACATTGCAGATAAAAACATAAGATTTAGAAGCAGAATTAGACAATTAATTCCATTAAATCTGTTAAACCAGCTGGATGATCTGTATTCCAGAGCCATAAATAGGTTGGTGTTGTGGGTGTATTGGTTGTAATCTACCAATATTCCTTAGATTTTATAGTGCTCCCAGATCAGTGGAAAACTTAAAATTAAAATTAAAACTTAGCCATTATTATGTAAGTAGAAGACTATAAACTTTACCTCTGTCATTTGGGAAGATCCTTGAATCCATTAGTAAGAAGTTTAAAGCAGACAAAAAGAAAGTCATAAGGCAATCAAACAGAGAAAAATTCATGAAAAGGAAACTATAGCTGACAAATTTAACTAAGTTCTAAGGATGTTGCAAACCAGATGGATAAAGATGAATCAGTTGATGTAGTTATTTTGGATTCCAATAAACCTTTAAGGTTTCACATTTTACTGTACAAGATGAGAGAAGATGTGTTTGGTTAATAAACTGACATAGCTAGTGGAATAGTTAATAAACAGAAAACAGAGTTATGATAAATGGGCCATTTTCACATTGGCAATCAATAACCAGTGGGGCTTCTCATGGATCAGTTCCAGGGTATCAGCTGTTTGCAAGATTTAGATGAATGAGCCAACTGTGCTGCAGCCTAGAAAGTAATATACATGAGTGAGCAAGAAGTTGGCAGATGGAATGTGATGTGGGAAGAAGAATGTTAAATCCTATTATTGTTTAAATGGAACAAGACAAAATGTTGCACTTCAAAGGGACTTGAATTAAGGAGGGTCACATCTGGAGTACCTTTTATAGCTTTGGCCACAATATTTCAAGAAGTATTTATTTATATTGGAGGCAAGTGCAGAGAAGGTTATCTGGATTGATTCCTGGATGTTTTTGTGGGGACTGGTGAACAGTTTGGAAAGAACAAGAGACGATTGTATTGGAATGTGTAAAATTCTGATGGCATTGATGGAATAGATACTGTGTTTTCCTTAGTGGGACTATCTAAACTGGAGAGTGTAGTTTTAGAATAAGAGATCACCCGTTAAAGAGAGTGCCGAGAAGAAATTTCTTCTTTCAGAGAGTCAGATTCTTTGGAATTTTCTACCCAACAGATTTGTAGAGTGAAAAATATATTATGTTCAAGATAGGTACCATCAGATATATGAACAACATCTGGGGTAGAGTGAGAGAATGGAGAAAATTATGTATTCACCTAGATTGGACCAGCTGTGACCCTTTTGAATGATAGAACAAATTCAAGGGACCAATTATCATAGTCGGACTCCTGCCTAAGTTAGGCATAGTTCAGCCAGTTGTCACATGTTGAATGCTAAAAAAGGCAAAGCAACATTGGTTCATCATATTAAAAATCATTTTGCATTCTTGAATGCATATAAAAATATTGTGGAATACTTTAAACACAACATTGCTGATCCCTCTTGTATATTTGTCAACAGTAAATATTCTAAAAGGAAGTTTGAAACTTTAAATGGGTCTGTCAGAAATGATACAGAATGTGTTAACATCATGTGTTAAGTCCTTGCCTGCCACAGTGCAGAAAATTATTGTCCATATTTTTCACTTTGGCTCGATGAAGGATCCCTTTCCTACTGTGAACCATTCTATCTTTGGGAAATAGAAAAATAGATATTTTGGCACCATGGTTTATGAAGTATGATATGTCCTTGGAAGGAATGCAGAAGAGATTTATTCGGATGGTACCAGGGAAAGGGATTCAAATTAATCAGAAACTAAAAATGCTTTAATGTGATTAATTTTTTTTGATCTGAGAAAGTAAACAGTTTAAAATATTTAATATCATGAATGATTTAAGTTGAAATTCTTCCAGTAGAATGGGAATTTGTTTTCTGAGAGCTCAAAAGTAATTAGAGAAGAGCTATAAATAATAAGAGTTTTAAAAAATTCTGAAGGGTTATTATGCTTTGGGATAAACTACTAAAAGGGAGTTGGAAATATATTTAATAGTAACTGAAAAGCAGTTCAGGTGCACTTGAAAGGATTTTTTTTTTAACTATGGGAAAAGAGCAGTGAAGTTGTCCTAATTGGATAGGACTTCCAAAAAGCCAGCATAGACACAAAGCTGCAGTGACCTTCTGTGATATTCTAGTTGGCCTCCATGAGAAAAAATTACTTACAGTCTGTAATTGTATTGTTGCTACTGATTTGTTGGTAACCCACTGATTTTCAGAACCTGCAAGCAGTAAAGTTTGAATTGAAGACTGCTGAATTTAATTATAAGATGATCCAGACTCAAAATTGTTAATGTTGAAGAAATTATTTTTTTTTTGTTTAAATTGGAATTGAATCTACTGAACATATTTGTGATCTTTCTATGTGATTCACATTCGCAAATTTCATATATGTTCAAATTGAAAAGGGTATGGTTGGTGAATTAATAAAGTGCTCTTTTACACTGACCTTACATTCAACTGCTATCTTAACTGTTGCATTCTTTTCAAATTATAGAAATTTTAGTTGTATTAGAGTGCCTTAGAATCTCGTGCTCTGCTGCAGGAGGTACTGATTTAAGTACATGTGCTTTAACATCTCGGTTCATGTTATTTAAAACTACTATTACAGGCAGATGAAGGAACAAAGCAAGAAACTGGCCAACCTAAAGCATAAAGAACAAGTGGAAAAGAAAAAAAATGCCCAACTATTAGAAGAAGCACGCCGAAGGGAAGATAATTTAGCTGATGGCTCCCATCAACTTCAGGTATGAAGGTCGCCCATAGTTTGGATTTTATTTCAGCACACTTGAAGTTCTTCTTTAAGAGTTTTAGATATGTGGTTATGTGTAATTTCTAAAATCTGATTGGCTGTCACTGATCAAGGAATGAATGTCCCTCATTTAGGAAGGAGGAGTCCAATAGTTTGAAGCATTCCTTCTTTGGACTTGGGGGTAGGGGTGCCAATATATAGCTCAAACATCTGCTAGCTAGTTTTTGATTCTACTGTGAATTATTTAGAAAAATTGCAATAGATATTAGAAAGAGGGAAAACTGAAAACTATTGCCTTGACTAAGGTGTAATTCAGGTCTGACTTTTAAAAATCAAACTAAATTGATTAGCTTTTTACCAACAGTATTAAATTACTATAGTATAAACAGTATTATCATAGTCCACGTTTCAGCGGTGTACAGTGGATAACTTTTGCCCTTGTTTGAGGCCTTGATCTTAACACCTTTTTTCCCTTTGGATGGCTAAAGGCAATGGCAATTTTCATCTTTTAAAGTCTTGTTTTTGTTGAGAGGTAGTTCCCGAGATATCGAAAATTGTCCACAACTTCCAGGGTCTGCTCATGTACCTTTATTATCAGTTAAAGGGCCTTCTTTTAGTGTAAAGCTCTATCATTTGTTTATCTGTAACCAACTTGGGTTATAATTTAGCATCCAAATATATAAATCTACAAATTTTGCAGTTCAATAACTGAGGTTAGAGTGACATTGTTTGTGCACTGGAAGTGATGTGGATTTAATGGTTTTCCAATAAGCTCCTCTTCACTCGGAGCCTTGTTGATGATGAGGTCCAAGAAAGATTGAAGGAAGTGTTTGGTAATGATGCAGCTTTGGCAGAAGTCTGCATTGAACCAGGCACTATGGTGTACCTGTTGGTTAAAATACAATCTGCATTCCATCTTGCAGCAGATATAGCTGATGAATTTTTAAAGGCAGCCAAGTTTTGGAAGGATACTGCTCAATCTCTTACAGTTGGGATACTAACTTACAGTTGGGATACAGTTGGGTTTTGGGATACTGTTCTAACAGAATTGAAGTCCAGGTATTGACATACTTAAAGAGCTTGAGTAAATGAAAGATTCCATTACACTTAAAGTAGATTTCCAAGGAAAGCCAGGAACAAACCCAAATGAACAAAGCAATGAAAAAAAGCAACATGTTCACAATTCCTTGAAATCCAAATTATTGTACACTAATGAGCAAAGTGCAGACCAATCCTATTAACAGTTTAGTGTGAAGATAGTTTAGAAATTGCAGATGCTGGATTCTGGACAAAAATAACAACTGCAAGAGAAACTCAGCTAGTGTGGAAGGAATTGGATATATGACATTTTGGGTTAAGACCTTTTATGTGAACTGAAAGAATAGAGGTGACAACAGTATTAAAAAAAAGTGAGATGGAGGGTTGGGGCCCATGACTATGGGCTATCTGAAATACAGATAGAGAAGCGAGTCCCTGGTAGTACGTTTTTGACCATGACCTTGTAATACTGTAGAGATTAGCTAGTTCTGGTACAACTAAATTTAGAGTATTCAAGACTCACAGTGCCATTTCTCTTGGAGATGTAAAGGTGTCACAGGGTGTGCAATGTGCTCATTGCTAGTTTTTTTTTGCATGTTGTGTCATTAAATTTTATTTACATGATGGCAGTCTTCAGTCATTAGCTTCTAGTTGTAGCTACGTTGCAGTTATTAACTTAAATTTTATAGTTAGCTCCTGTAGGGCACTGGAAATTTAGTAGAAACAGAAAATTGTGTTTAATTTTCAGATATAGTCCAATTCTTGGAACAGTGTAAATAAAATTTTAGCAATTTTTATATAATATTTGGTAAACCCAGACAGACCACTATTAATTTTTTTTTAGAATTGCTGGCATTCCAGTTCCTTCCTGTACCAAAATTAGGAAAAAAATGATATTTTGCATTGCTTTTCTCAATCACTGATACAGCTTTAATGCAGGACACTTTGAACAGCATGCTGTTGTTATGACGAATCCAGAAAGAAAGATTAAAAAGTTATTCTAAATTGCAAAGTGTCTTGAAGGTCAGTTATGATGTTCCAGGGGTATGGATCAGCCCCCAAAGATTTGAGAGAGAAATACCAGAAAAATTGCTTAATTCCAGATTGTTATTAAGCAGAGATTTCTGACAGATTGTTGTAAATGTCTGACTCATTTTTGTTGAAATTTACTTAATTTAAACAGCATATTAGATGTCATCAGATGCAGCAATAAAAACCAAATATTAAGGGAAGATGTTACATCTGCTGAGCAGAAGTCAAATGTGACATTGACTTGGAGATCATAAGCTTTGAGAAAGAAAATTACTTAATTTTAATTAGCAATAGAATTTTT
The DNA here is from genome assembly GCF_030144855.1 of Hypanus sabinus. Classification (NCBI taxonomy): domain Eukaryota; kingdom Metazoa; phylum Chordata; class Chondrichthyes; order Myliobatiformes; family Dasyatidae; genus Hypanus; species Hypanus sabinus. Next base: position 141,554,244 of record NC_082713.1, read on the forward strand.
GGTTCTTGAACACCATTAGAAACAAACAGGTAAGATAGGCTTCTCATACTTGTTATGCCATTTGATAGGATTATAACTGATTTTTTACCTTGGGTATCACTTTACTGCATTCATTTGTTCCATTAATAGCTAAATAGTCTATCAGTCTTCATGAATAATCACTGCATTTGGGCTTTTACAGCTCTCTCTGGAGATTCATTGTGTGTAGGTATGTCTTCATGCTCTGGCTTTGAGACAGTAACCAGCCAAGGAAAGTATCAGTTCTGCATATATCATCAAATATAAAATAATTTGATTTGTATATTTTTATATTACGGCATAAATCTAGGTAGGGTCAGATTGCAAGTCCATGCAAGTTGCAGCTAATATGAGTTATAGCATCAGAGTTAACTTTAACCACTTGTTTCCAAGATTTGTGAAGAGTTCACTTAATAGAATTTCAAGTGAAGATACAGTTCCCTGTGCTTTCCATTGAAGACTGAGTAGCCACAACCATCAGGTCCCAGCTACATGGGAAGAATTTTAATCTCATTAGACACAGTGAATAATCAACAGGAAGTAGCTTGAGATCCTTGCTGATTGCAGAACTGCCACATAGGAGCAGGTTGGTTCTCTCACTGTGAAGTAAAAATGCTGCTCTCAGTGGACATAGAGATTCTACTCATGAGCATCTTGTAGTTCCCTTCAAGCAAGTATTTGCTACAGTTCATCAACTAGTTCTTTTCCATGGCTAGAGGAACACTGCAAGTGAGCAGAGTAGGCTCTTTTTATGGTTAAGAAGGTGGAAAATGCATGACAAGGTGGAATTGTTGAGTGCCCAATATGACAGGTATTCAGTGTACTTCATGATGATTGGCATCAGTGCCACTGGGCAGTAGTCATTTACTTCTTAACATGTAGAGTTAACATGATGATGGCTGATTTGAAGTATGTGGGTACACTACATGAATGATCTGAAGACAGAGTGAACTGGTGTACATATTCCATGAGTACTGTGCCTGGGATGTTGTCTGGCCCAGACGCCTTACGGGGAGTTGATTCTTTCCAGACTCCACTTCATTTCTGCTGTTGTTACAATGCTGCTCACCTGGCAGGAAGTAGCTTTCATGACCTGCATTGTGTTGCATGCTTTGAAGTGTGCATAAAAGTTGTTTAGAATGTCATGGAGGGTGGTGTCACTGGTACAATCAATGCTGTTTCTCCTTACGTAGTCTGTAATGCCTTTGATGCACAGCCATAAACACCAGGGGGCATTATTGGACAGGTGTGTAGATGGTCTTTACCTTTTGATGCCTATGAGATGCTTTGAGAGCTGTTCTGTCACCAGACTTAAAGGCAGCATACTGAGCTTTTTAGTAGGGAGCACTACATTCAGCCAGGGCTTCTGGATGAGTCATGAAATCACTATTCATGAGATACTAAAATCATCTACGCACTTACTGATATTGCCAATGACAGATAAGACTTATTCCTCAAGGTCTATGTCATCTTCGTTTGTGGCAGCCTTCTGAACATCTACCACTTAGTCCATTCAAAACAGTCCTGAAACATAGATTGCCTCATTAGGCCATACTGTGATGGTTCTGTTGATGGTTTTCCTCTTGACTGACTAGGTTAGTCTGTGATCACCAGAGAAGCTCAACCATCACATGACAGTTATGTATCACAGCATGTATTATTTTCATGGTTCTTGATCTCTCAACGTTTCCATTTTGCACTAACATTATAGCAGTTAAAAAGAAAGTTTTTTGTGAATATTCACTATTTCCCTTCAGTGCCTTTTGTGGGCATCATGATTGTGCCTTCCACAGAAAATTAACCAATGCTTTGCCAAAAGGGAGCATGAGGATGCCTTTATTAGACAAATGAATTTAAATAATCTTTTGGCATTGCCCTGTTGACCTACCTGGGCAACACAAACACCAATGTCAGGATGCTGTTCATCAACTGTAGCTCATTCCCACAATCCTCATTGAGAAATTGCAGAACCTGGGACTCTGTGCCTCCATTTGCAATTGGATCCTCGACTTCCTAGCAGAAAGACCACAATCTGTGGATTGGTGATAACATCTCCTCCTTGCTGATGATCAACACTGACGCACCTCAGGGGTGTGTATTTAGCCCACTGCTCTACTCTCTATATACCCACGACTGTGTGGCTAGGCATAGCTCAAATGCCATCAACAGATTTGCAGATGATACAACCATTGTTGGTAGAATCTCAGGTGGTGATGAGAAGGCGTACAGGAGCGAGATATGCCAACTAGTGGAGCGGTGTTGCAGCAACAACCTGGCACTGAACGTCAGTAAGACGAATGAGCTGATTGTGGACTTCTGGAAGGGTAAGACGAAGGATCACATATCAATCCTCATAGAGAGATCAGAAATGGAGAGAGTGAGCTGTTTCAAGTTGCTGAGTTCTCTGAGGATCTGACCTGGTCTCGACATATCAATGCAGTCATAAAGAAGGCAAAACAGCGGCTATACTTCATTAGGAACTTGAAGACATTTGGTATGTCAACAAATACACTCAAGAACTTCTATAGATGTACTGTGGAGAGAATTCTGACAGGCTGCATCACTGTCTGGTATGGGGGGGTGGTGAGGGAGGGCTACTGGACAGGACCGAAAGAAGTTGCAGCGGGTTGTAAATTTAGTCAGTTCCATCTTGGGTACTAGCCAACAAAGTACCCAGGACATCTTCAAGGAGTGGTGTCTCAGAAAGGCTGCATCCATTATCAAGGACCTCCAGGTCTGAAGGCATGCCCTTTTCTCGTTGTTACCATCAGGTAAGAGGTACAGAAGCCTGAAGGGGCACACTCAGTGATTCAGAAACAGTTTCTTCCCCTCTGTCATCAGATTCCTAAATGGACATTGAACCCTTGGTCACTGCCTCACTTTTTAAATATATTTTGGAAGCAAAGAAAATCTACAGCACAATCCAGGCCTTTCAGCGTACGATGCTCTGCCAAACATGTATTTACTTAAGAAATTACCTTGGGTTACCCATAGCCTTATATTTTACTAAGCTCCATGTACCCATCAGGAGTCTCTTAAAAGACCCTATCGTATCCACCTTCGCCACCATTGCTGGTAGTCCATTCCACGCACTCACCACTCTCTGTGTTTTAAAAAAGAAACAATAACTTATCCCAGACATTTCCTCTGTACCTACTTCGAAGCACCTTAAAACTGTGTTCTCTCATGTTAGCCATTTCAGCCCTGGGGAAAAAGCCTCTGACTATCCACACGATCAACGCCTGTCGTCATCTTATACACCTCTATCAAGTCACCTCTCATCCTCCATCTGTCACTGGGTTCAGATATGGACCTAGTGTGGAGTGAGAGACACTGAAGTGGGCTTCATAGACTTTAATGTGAACAGTGTTAAAGAGGAAAGAAAACAATAAATGCTAGGCCAAACAGGGCCACGAAGTAAAACTCTCAAATGGAAAAACAAAGCCTACACTGCGGCTGAAAAGAACAACTAAAACAGAAAATGAATACCGCTAGTCTTTGGAGTCAGTTGACTTGACAGTACAATTTCTCAGGCAAGGCCAAATGCAAACGGGCAGCGAAACTTTACTGTGCTGTGTCCAAGTCTTGACAAGTACTACGACAACAAGTGTGGAGTTAAATACTATAACAATGAAATTATAATTAGCTGGCACATGCATATTTGCAAGTGCAGTTGCTGTATCTACTGTGCTGCTGAATCTGTGGATGTGACAGGGCCCCCCTCTCGAGGCGCCACAGACCTGTGTTCGCTGGCATGATGTCTTGTTCCAATCGCAAGCGGGACAGGCAGATACTAAGTCATAGACATCCTGGGTCATAGATGGCCACCAAAATTGTCCTCTTATAACTCCTGAGTCTGTTGAATTCCTGGATGTCCAGCCAGACGGGAGGAGTGACCCCATTCTAATACTTTGGAACACATCGCAGCAAGGTCAAACAGCCGGTTGGGAGGTTACCCCATCTAGACCTGGATCTGATTGTTGGGCAACCATCACTTCTGACTCTACTCCCCAAATCATCGGAGCAGTAATACATGAGCGAGGAAGAATGAGCTGTGGATCAGCATTGTTCTTAGATCCATTGAACTGCCGGGAGAGAGCATTGGCCTTTGTATTCTTCCTGCTGGGATGATCAGTGAGAATGAAACTGAACCATGTGAAGAAGAAAGCCCACCGGGCTTGATGAGAGTTGAGTCTCTTAGCATCCTGAAAATGAGAGATCTGTCCAGACCAAGAATCGATGCTCTGCCCCCTCCAGCCAGTGTCACCATTCCTCTAGGGCCTCCTTGACAACCAGAAGCTCCCAGTTCCCAAAGTCATAATTCCTCTTGGCTGGAGTCAAGCAACGGGAAAGAAAGGTATAAGGGTGCAGCCTGCTATCCACAGACGAGCGCTGAGAGAGGACAGCTCTAGTGTCTACATCGGATGCATCCACCTCGACAATGAATGGCTGAGATGGGTCTTCTTGGTGAGTGCATTAATTGGAGTCGCAATAGAGCCAAAATTCCAGATGAAATGGCGATAAAAGTTTGCAAACCCCATGAACCATGGGCTTTTTTGTGAGCAAGAAAATGAAGCTCCATCCCTGCATCAAATATTAGCCCCTGAACAACATCACTGTGAAGAACCGCTACCCTCTTCCTTTGCTGGCATCTGCATTTGAACATCACCAAGGAGCAACCATTTTTTCCAAAATTGATCTGCACAATGCTTACAATCGGATTCGCATAAAAGAAGGGGATGAGTGGAAAATGGCTTTTAACATCTCTAATGATCGCTATGAGTATCTGGTGATGTCTTTTGGCCTGGCCAGCACCCCTGCTATTTTCCAGACCTTGGTTAACGATGTGCTCAGAGACATGTTGAACCAGTTTGTGTTTGTGTATTTAGATAACATGCTTATCTATTTCTGCTCTCTTCAGGAGCATGTCCAGACAGTACTCAGGCAGCTTCTTGAAAATAACCTGTATTCTAAGCCTGAAAAATATGAATTCCATAAAGACCAAGTGTCGTTTTTGGGCTATATACTTACCCCATCCAGTGTTCAAATGGACCCTAGTAAAATTCAGGCAGTTGCAGAGTGGCCCAAACAGTTTACAGTCGAACAGGTACAGTGACTCTTCCCCTGCGCCACTCAGTCACCCAGTCGTCAACTCGAATAGCCAGATTATTCAGGTCATCCAGACTAATCAGGTCATCCAGACTATACTGCTCGTCCCAGACGACGATCTCATGCCGGACCCCTGCATTCAGCCAATGCTGGAAGGCAGTGATGAGAGATCTCTCATTCCAATCTCTTTCTTCTGCAAGGGTACAGAATTTAACTGCATAGGCTCTCACCGTTCCTCTGCCTTGGTGCAGGTCCAAGAGTCAGTGGGTAGCCTCCTGACCCTGTACTGGTAGATAAAAAACCCTCCGTAACTCTGCCATGAAATGTTGGAACGACTTGGCTGCAGGGTATCCTTGCTCCTGTAAAGCGTTGAACAGGCTGAGTGGAGGTCCATCAAGAAGATTGACTATATATGCCAGTTTTCATGCATCATCACCAAAATGACCAGGCTGGGCTTGGAATGTCTGCTCGCATTGAGTAATAAAATTCCAGCAACCATCAGGATCACCAGAATATCTGCCTGGAGATGGAATACTCGATTCCTGTACAGACATGGGTGTCTGGGGGGGGTCTGAATGCGGGAGTCAGCTCTTGTCCAGGAGTGGGAGCATTAGTAGCAGAGATAGTCGCGGCAGCAGAAAAGGAGGACCTGCGAGATGCTGGGAGTCGGACTGAGGAGGCCTGAGGCTGCTGAATTGCGTTGGTGAAAACGTTAATGGACACCAACTAATGCTGGTTGTTCACAGTAAGTTCATGGACTGTGGCCGTGAGTGCAGAAATTGCAGACCCTGAGACCGATTTGTCTGCGGTGAGTTGTTGAACAGATGTGGCTAGGGACAACACCTGTTCCTCCAAGTGAGACTGCGCTTGTCGGCACAAGATTATCTGCCTCATTGCCTCCATAACTTCACTGAGAACAGATTCGATTGCCTGTAGCTTGTCTCCTACCTTACCAAAGAATCTAATGGCCAAAGTCAGCTGCTCTCTCTTTGTCTATTTTTGTGTGGTTCAGACTTGCTGTCACTAGGTTCAGATATGGCCCAAGTGCGGAGTGAGAGACACTGAAGTGGGTCGATAGTTCAGACTTTAATGCGGGCAGTGTTAAAGGGGAAAGAAAACAATAAACACTAGGCCAAACAGGGTCACTAACTAAAACTCTCAAATAAGAAATAAAGCCTACATTGCGGCTGAAAAGAACAACTTGAATATAAAACAACTAAGCCTAGTCTTCAGAGTCAGTTGACTCGTCAGTCCAATTTCTCAGGCAAGACCAAATGCAAACAGGCAGTGAAGCATTGCTGTGTTGTATCCAAGTCTCAACAAGTACTATGATGGCAAGTATGGAGTTAAATACTATCACAATGAAATAATAATTAGCTTGCATGTGCATATTCACAAGCGCAATTGCCGTATCTACTGTGCTGCCGAGTCTGTGGAAGTGACACCATTGCTCCAAGGAGAAAAGCCCAAGTTCTCTCAACCTATTCTCATAAGGGGGGCATGATCCCCAATCATCCCCAACCCTTGTAAATCTCCTCTGCATCCTTTCTAGAGTTTCCTCATCTATCCTGTAGTGAGGTGACCAGTACTGAGCACATTTCTCCAAATGGGATCTGACCAGGATCCTATATAGCTGTAACGTTACTTCTGGGCTCTTAAACTCAATCCCAGAAATATTATTTCTGTTTTTGCATGATTTTTAATCTATTCAAAATACATATACTGTAACACACACAGAATGCTGGTGGAACACAGCAGGCCAGGCAGCATCTATAGGAAGAAGCACTGTCGACGTTTCGGGCCGAGACCCTTCATCAGGACTAACTGAAAGAAAAGATAGTAAGAGATTTGAAAGTAAGAGGGGGAGGGGGAAATGTGAAATGATAGGAGAAGACCAGAGGGGGTGGGGTGAAGCTAAGAGCTGGAAAGGTGATTGGCAAAAGGGATACAAAGCTTTTGTAGTGCAGTGCATCCTGCATGTATGCTGAGCTCATTGACTCTATTAACTTTGCCTCCAACTTTCACCATGCCTTCAAATTTACCTGGTCCATTTCTGACACCTCCCTACCCTTTCTTGATCTTTCTGTCTCCATCTCTGGAGATGGCTTATCTACTGATATCTACTATAAGCCCACTTACTCTCACAGCTACCTGGACTATTCCTCTTCCCACCGTCTCTTGCAAAAATGCTGTCCCCTTCTCGCAATTCCACCACATGTGCTCTCAGAATGAGGCTTTTCATTCCAGGACAAAGGAGATATCTTCCTTTTTTAAACATAGGGGCTTCCCTTCTTCCACCATAAACTCTGCTCTCAAACACATCTCTCCCATTTCCTGTACATCTGCCACCCCACTCAGGATAGGCTTCCCCTTGTCCTCATCTACCACCCCACCAGCCTCCAGGTCCAACGTATAATTCTCCGTAACTTTTGCCACCTCCAACGGGATCCCACTACCAAGCATATCTTTCCCTCCCCCCCCACCCCCGCTTTCCACAGTGATCTACGCAACTCCCTTGTCCATTCGTTCCCCCCCCCCCCATCCCTTCCCACTGATCTCTCTCCTGGCACTTATCCTTGTAAGCGGAACAAGTGCTACACCTGCCCTTAAACCTCCTCCCTCACCACCATTCAGGGCCCCAGACAGTCCTTCCAGGTGAGGCAACACTTCACCTGTGAGTTGGCTGGTGTGTTATATTACGTCCGGTGCTCCTGGTCTGGCCTTTTATATATTGGTGAGACCCAGCGCAGACTGGGAGACCATTTTGCTGAACATCTACGTTCTGTCCGCTGGAGAAAACAGGATCTCCCAGTGGCCACACATTTTAATTCCACATCCCATTCCCATTCTGATATGTCTATCCATGGTCTCCTCTACTGTCAAGCTGAAGCCACACACAGGTTGGAGGAACAATATCTTATATTCCGTCTGGGTAGCCTCCAATCTGATGACATGAACATTGACTTCTCTAACTTCTGTTAATGCCCCTCCTCCTCTTCTTACCCCATCACTGATTTATGTATTTTCCCCCCTCCCATTTTTGTTCTCTCTCTGCCATCACTCTGCCTGTTTTCCATCTCCCTCTGGTGCTCCCCTCCCTCTTTTTTTCTCCCTAGGCCACCTGTCCCATGATCCTTTCATTTCTCCAGCTCTGTATCCCTTTTGCCAATCACCTTTTCAGCTCTTAGCTTCACCCCACCCACTCCTGTCTTCTCCTATCATTTTGGAATTTCCCCCTCCCCCGCCTACTTTCAAACCTCTTACTACCTTTTCTTTCAGTTGGTCCTGACGAAGGGTCTCGGCCTGAAACGTCGACAGTGCTTCTTCCTATAGATGCTGCCTGGCCTGCTGTGTTCCACCAGCATTTTATGTGTGTTGCTTGAATTTCCAGCATCTTCAGATTTCCTTGTGTTTACATATACTGTAATTGATTTAGTTACTATTATTAGTATTTTTATTATTATTTTGTTTTTTCCTTCTATATTATGTATTAAATTGGACTGCTGCCACAAAGTTAACAAATTTCACGACACATACCGATGATAATAAACCTGATTCTGATTGAAGAAGAAGGGGGATTAATCATGTGTGTTCAAGTTGGGAGAGCTGTAGGAATCAGAATCATAACATGGAAATGGGTCTTGAAAACTGCAGCAAGCTGCCTGATCTTTGTTGGTCACATGCCATCAATATTTTTGTTGCTCTTTCCAACATGCTCATGGGCAAAATCTGCTAACGAATGGCCAGGTCCCAGCTAATCAGCAGTCTTTAGCTTTAGTGACTCAACTCAGCCTTGAATGGAAAAGTGAAATAAACTGCAGACAATGGTAATCTATAATTAAAACAAAAAAAAAAAATCCCGTAAATTGTCAGCAGTACAGGCAGCATCTGTGGGAATAACAACAGAATTAACTTTCCAGTTCTACGCTCTTTCATCAGAACAGTTAAAATATGGCATGGAGGAGAGGACAGTTGCTATCTTATCTGCTTTTTATCACATTTCCAAAATGTTTCCAACTATGAAGACCAGCGGAACAGAGTTTTCACATGCAATGTCATGCAAATTCCATTAATGTGGCATGTAGAATATTTTCGTGAGGTTTTATTTCAAAAGGCATTTAAAAATGTGTATTTGTCCATAAGTATCAGTTTAAAAAAAACTGCTGGTCTGTTTGAAATGCCTACATCTTCCTTTGAGTCAACTGCTGATCAAATGGCATTCATCAAAAGTACTACAAGTGCACAACTTTTGATTCTAAAATAAGTTTCATCTCCTGGGAAGTAAATTGCATTTTTGTTTTTCCAGAATACTCCTCCATGATTTTGAAACTGCTGTACAGCAACCCTGTATACCACACATCTATTAGAAAGTGCCATTTTGTTTAAGCATGACAGAGAATGAAAACTTATTGTAGAAGAAAAACAGGTTAAGCACTTCATATTCATCCATTTGGATTTTAATTGGGTGATTATAATGGAAAATATAATACTATATTGATACTTTATCAGAGAATGTGTTTATAGTAATAGAACAAAAAGAGTATTTTGCTCAAAATAGCTGGCTATTTTAAATTCAAGGCATTATTATTGATTATAAGAAATAAGTCGTTGAAGAGTGCTTTCAGTGTGTGGAATGTTGAATTATTATTTCACACTCGAAGCTCATTTCACAAAATGTTTTCAGCTCCAATGTCTTCTCTCCCTCATCCTCGTCTCTTTTGAATACGATCAACTGCATTCTCCCATTCTTCATTTTGCAATTGATCATCTCTCATCTCTCATCCAATTTGAACGAACATAAGCAGATACTGGTTTAAAAAACCTGGAGTAATTTTTAATCACATAATTTTGAAAAAGGAAGTGTTTTTATCTACAAGGCTGCTCAGTTAGTTATGTGTATATGCATATCATGAGAAATTGTGTATGGTGCACAATTATGGTGTATGCATAGACCGAAAAATTTGAAGAAGCAAATACTATTACAGCTATGAACAATCTGACGCATAATTTTGTTGAATGCAGCATAAAATTAAGAAGTAAAAATTGAACTAAAAACAATTACTTATGAATTAAAATATACATTTTTCAAATGTAACATTTTGTTTGATACCTGCATTGGAGTTTCTGTTAATGCAGGCTAAAAGCAAGCACTTTCCAGACTGATATTGCAGGAGAATATAACAGGGAAATTTGGGTCTGTCATTTTGTGTGCTCTGTTATCCATTTTGAAATAGCTTTTGTCAAGTTGCACTGAAGAATGCTGGATGTATAATAGTTTTTGAAAAGAGTAGAGACATCTTCAGTGAAGTGACAAAGTTTTGATGATGTAGATTTGGAATTTGCTCTTGATTTTCCACTTCTGATTTCAATCAAATTGAAGTTGATAAAATATATATTTAAAGAAACAGTAGACATCTTTGGAGGAAACTTATTATAAGATTTTCAGCATCTACACAAAAGAAAAACAGGCATTTTATGTTTCCTCTTGCAATCAAAACAATATTTAGTGGGATCTTACTGAATTTCTTGAATGCTATACAAAATTATTCAGTTACTTGCTACAGAAGTGGCTCTCAATATATCTGAGTCGATAGAAAGCCAGCTAAAGTTGGCAAACACTCTATGTAGTTATTCATATCAGAGGTAGGTTGAAAATTTTCCACAGTGATCAGCTGTAAGATAACTATTATTCAGAGTTTATATTAATAATCTGAACTCAAGAATATTTAGTCCAAAATCAAAATGTTTAGGTGATTTTAAACTTGTAAGGTAGAGCTGGTAAGCAATGCAATAGCATATATGACAACAAAAGATAAGGGGGAAATTAACTTAAAGTATAAATATTGATAGGATATACTAAACAACAGCAACAAAAAAATCATCAGTCCATATACAAGTGGGGTCATAGATTTAAGGTGAGAGGAGAAAAACTTAAATGGACCTGAGGGGCAGCTTTATCCATGCAGTAGGTGGTGGACATATGAAACAGGTACCTAGATAGTTAAGGTTGAAGAGTTGTGTGTCCTTGATGGCAGGTAGGCTGGTGCTTGTGATGTGTTGGACTACTTGTTATAGAGCCTTCCTGTCTGCTACAGTGTAGTTTCAATACCATGCAGTGTATTAGGGTGCTCTCTACTACGTAACTGTAGAATGATGTGAGGATAGCTGTGCATAGGTTAACCCAGCTTGCTTCAATCTCTTCAAAGTAGAGACATTGGTGAGTTTTCCTGATTGTGTAGCATGTGCTCTAGGACCATGAGAGATTGAACAAGATGTGCACTCCCAGGAGTTTGAAACTGCTTGCAATGTCCATTGCTTTGCTGCTGAGGTAAAAAGGGGTGTGAGTGGTGCAAGTTCTCCAAAAGTTCCTAACCATCATCTTTGTCTTGTTGACATTAAGGAAGGGGTAATTTACCTCGCACCAGGCCTTTAGCTCTTCCACCTCCTCTCTGTAGGCCATCTCATCATGGTTGATGATGAGCCCCATCACTGCCGTGACATCAGTGAAATTGACAATGTGATTACTAGGGTGTTTTGCTATGCTGTCATGTGTGAGCAAAATGTACAACAGTGGGCTCAGCACACAGTCCTGGTGGGGGGGGCACCTGCGTTGAGGAGGGAGGAGCGGTTGTGCATCCTGACACTCTAAAGTTCATTGGTTAGGAAGTTCAACACCCATTTACACAGTGGTCTATTTAGACCAAGGAGTAGGAGTTTGTTCACCAAATCTATGGGGCAGTAGTGATGAATGCTGATGTGAAATCCAGAAATAGCATTCTGACATAAGTGTCCTTGTTTCCTAGGTGTGTCAGGGTCTGGTCCATGACAAATGATTATGACATCTGTTGTAGAGTCGTTCTGTCAGTAAGCATATTGGTGAGTGTCCAGTGTGGCAGGAGTGGAATTTTTGATATGTGCCATTACCAGCAGTTCAAAGCACTTCATGATGATTGGTGTCAGTGCCACTGGGTGGTAGTCATTTAGTTCTGAAGGTGTAGAGTTCTTCAGTACAGGGATAATGGTGGCTGATTTGAAGCAAGTGGGGACAGCAGCCTGGAACAATGAAGTGTTGAAGATGTCCATGAAGGTGTTGTAACCTGCTTTGCACACTCCCTGAGTATTTGGCCTGGGATGTTGCCTACCCTTGCTGCCTTACAGGGGTTGATTCTCTGCATCTGATCTGGAGTAACAATTACTCAGTTCTCCCTTTACACTTGTGTACTGGAAATGAGATTAAGCAATCTTCAACCTTAAATGTTGTGGGACAATACCATTCAATTTATCATTTACCATAACAATACTGTGCCATGAAAGATGGAGAATAAATTCTAAAATACTTCTCTGAATAGTATTTAGATGAAGTTCTTCAAATCACTTATTAATATTTATTTTAGTATACACAGGGAAAAATAATTGAATTTTTAGCAGTTCAGAAAATTTTTTGTTATCTAAGTAGTTTCCTTGGGTGCAATTAGGATTTATTGCCTCATGTCTGCAGTATCATTCTATAAAAAATAAATGGGCTGAAACATGTCTTAATGATCTGAGATTATATTAAGTATGGTAAGGAAAGAACTCTAGTTATGGAAAATAACTTCAACAAGCCCCACCTGGACTATCAAAATATTTAAGTTGGAATGTAGCCACCTGAGAGATGGGTGCTGGAATTGTAGCCTTGGGCAAACCAGCTGGAGTATTGGTCTGCTGCCTCTCTTATTATATGTGAATAAGACCCACTTCCTATTTCTGCACATAAATGCAAACATTCTAGATTTGCAGAAAAACTGTATTGCCTATGGAGTCAATATTCAAGTTACATTGAGAGCATGTTGCTGAAAATTCTTATGTAAGTTGAAGTCATATAACTAAAGGAAACTATGCAAAATGTTTGAATATAGATTTAGTAACTAAATTTGATAGCCATTCATAATAAATGGATATATATTTATAAAGTTAATAACCACCCTTAAAATCTTTCTTCATAAAGGCAGTTGCTGATCATTGAGTTTGTTATCACAGTGAAAGTGTAGGGCTGGGGAGAGTTGTATAGCCAAACAAAAAGAGGAGAAATACCAACTTCTATCTCATCCAACTGGAAGTGATGAAGGAGACTCGTATCCAGTATTCTACCAGCATTGGAACAGCCACTGTTCGTCTCCACCAATGCCTGCATTTATTCTGCCTATGTAGATACAATCCAAAGCACAACTGAGAGATTGCACAACTTGCTCCACCTAAATTATCCCTCACAGGTTGTTTGTCAGGCCAGGCAGCATCTAAGGAAAAGAGTACAGTCGACGTTTTGGGTCGAGACCCTTCAGCAGGAAAGAACAACGTGAGGCGAGATAATAGGCTTTTATTGACTGGAAGAAAGAACAAGCAGCAATTGACCACCACCCTACATCCTGGAGACTGAGGCCAGGGCTCAGGCTCCAATCGCCTTTATACCGGGGTCCATGGGAGGAGCCACAGTCAGTGGGAGGAGCCACAGGAGCAGTCGGGGGGGGGGGGGCGTGTCCAGACAGATATATTTAGTTCACCACATTTCCTGCTGAAGGGACTCGATCCGAAATGTCGATTGTACTCTTTTTCCATGGATGCTGCCTAGCCTACAGTATTTTGTGTGTGTTACTTGGATTTTCAGCATCTGCAGATTTTCTCTTGTTTCTCACAGGTAGTTTCCCCACGCTAAGCTGTAGGTTGTTCATTGGTCAAGGAGCACCAGCAGAGGGTAGAAATTTCTCTGATCACCAATCCTTCGTTTGCACCTCTTCAAAGATCTATCAGTCCTGTGTTTTTTCCCCCCTTGATTGAAGGTCTTCACTTGGCTGAACTTATTCTCATATTGAACAGTTTCCTTGAATTCCACTCATTCCTCCGAATGAAAGGCATCAATATGGAACTGCTTTGAGATAGCTGCCCTCATTGTGTCTTTTTTCTGGTAGGCTGCTGACTATATTACTGCTGCTTTCTGATCTCACTTAAAGCTGAACTGTGTAATCATTTTTTTCTACCCATTCCTATCATGCTCCTACTTGGTCAAAGTCCATTTATGACTTCTTCCTTCCATCCTTCAATCTCTGTATCTCCTTTGGGAGCAAGGTTAGCAGCCAGTTTCCTCTACAAGTCCACCAGCTCCCACTTACTCACACAGTGTCCTGTAAGGACTCCATTCCAGTCTCTCAGATTCTTGATCTCCAATGCATCTGTTTTAACAGTGCTGTTATCACACAGTACTTCTAATATTTCTTCCCCATTCTTTAACTCTGAGTTTCTGTTCACTGAGTTTGATTGGGCTCTCAATCACAGAGCAACCTGAAAATATTGACAATAAGGGTTAAGGTTAAATCAAAATGTCTTTTGTTTAGATCAAAGGTATAATAACATACTGGGTAATTAATTTTTGGGGGACCAGCGAGAATCTTCAGTAGTAATCGTTATTTAAGGCTTGGTTATAATTCATTCAACAAAAGTTAACATTTTCATTGTTTTTTGAAGTTGATGACAGTTCACTGATTCTTTGTTGATGAGATGGTGAATAATGCATCAGAATATCCTGTGGAGGAGTAATGAATCATTGACAGCCACCTGCGGATATTCATGTGTAACAGCATATGTGCTTACTCTAGAATGATGATTTCCAACCTGAGGTGCACAGCCCAATGACACGATGATATGTCATAGATTACCTGGGAATCCATGCCTTTAATAAGATTGAAGTAATTTAATTGGAAAAATCATTTAAGAAGTAAAAACAACCAAAACTGATCTTGGCATATCAGCTGTCCTGTCTGTAATGTTGGTAAGAGTTCCTGAACAGTCCCAACTCCTTAAAAAAGAATACCTCCTTATGTCATTGAGCATTTAATGAGGACACCCAATTTGTGAATAAATGGGCTTTTCAAAAAAAGTTGGGAAATGTTACTTTAGAAACTGCTGTTAGATTGTTTATAGCCTCTGGCATTCCCATAGCACATTTAGAGGACATTGTGTCACTGGCTAAAATTGAAGTGCTGCAATAATATTTTTGCAGTAAATCATAGAAGAGAGAGTATGTTGTTTTTGCTGTACCAGCATGTGATATGACTTTAGCTAACCTTGTAGAAATACAGTCTATGTTTTCAAAGCTTTGAAAATGTTCCTACGTCTTTGTCACTTTGTCTGAAGAATGTTGTAGAAGTGGAAACAAAAGCATACATAATAGCTTGTTTTACTTGAAGTGGGTCAGGAAGAGGATATGGTGTTCAATTTTGAAAGGGACTTATCACACACTTGGAAAATTTCTTGCATATCCTAAGTGAGAAGAAAGTTTTGCTGGGGAAGGGGTGGGAATGAACTGAGTTGATACCATTTAAAAACTTGAGACAGTGGAATTAAAGTATAGAAGCAGTGTGACCCAGCAGAAAGACTCATGAACAAATGAGGAAACTGATTTGAAAAAATACTATTTGAAAATGAGGCAGTGATATTGATCAAATAATTTAACAATAGTGCACCTTTCAGTTGAAGGATATTGCCTTTACTTTTGAGAGTGTTATTGTAAACAGTAGTTCACTGCTTTCTGATAATGGTAACCCTTGATTAATTTTACTTTCGTGCTTCACCTTTGTGATGAGCTGCATGCAGTTTGTACAACAATAAGTGAAGGGAAAGAAACAAGCCCAGACAAATTTTATTAAAGTATTCATTTGTGAAGTGAGTCTCTGATACTTAGAAGGTACTATTTAGCTGCCATTTTGATTTGCTGCAAACTTTACGACAAAGAAGATAGAAAATTCAGTTAAATAGGCAATTCCAGGACTTTGCTACAGTGACAGCAGAGAGGTCAAGTCTGGGCTGTATAAGATGGAGGGAAACTAAGTTCTGGATATTTTCTTACCTCACTTGGTTATCTAGGTGGTAGAGACCATGAGAATGGAAGTGCTGTATTGGACTCCTTAGTAAGCTGCTAAAAGGGACAATACATCCGGTAAAAGACATCTTGGGAGTGTTGTTAGTGTTCCACTCATTTAGTCAAGTGTAAAAGTTGTTGGGGAGTCAGGAGGAAAGTAATCCACTTCAAAATTCTTAGTTTCTGACCTCATTGTAGAATACTGTGTCCCCACAAAACCTTTCAGTGTCTTTCCCAATCAGAGCCTTGTGTGAACCAAGTGATCCTCAATTGGCTGAGGACCAGATCAGTGATGTTCAGATCTGGGGACTAAGTAAAATACAAGAGGTCCAGGTACAATCTCTAGAAATCCATCTCGTATGTGAATTGGCAATTCCAGACCAAACTTGAATCACTGAAGGATGTTAGACAGCTGTAGCAAGGGTTGAATGCTACCACCTCCTACATAATGAAACCAAACAACATTGGTAACAACAAGGTTTTGCTCCCTGATGGGCCTGATACCCTTTATGCTCACTTTGACCTCAAATTATGGAGGCAACTCGCAAACTCCATCAGCACTTGATGATCCTGTGATTTCAGTCTCTTAGGCCACCATGAAAGCATTCTTCAGGTGGGTGAACCCACAAAAAGCATTTAGCCCTGATGGGGTGCTTTGCAGAGTACTGAAGATCTGGGCTGATGAACTGGCTGGAGTGTTCTCTGATATCTTTAACCTCACACTTTAGCAGTCTAAGGTACCTATACAATTCAAGCAGACTTCAGTTATACCAGTGCCTAAGAAGAAGAATGTGGTAACCTGCCTCAATGTCTATCATCCGGAAGCATTTACTCTACTGTGATGGAGTGCTTTGAGAGGTTGGTGATGAAACATATTTACTGCCTGAGAAGCAACTTATATCCACTTCATTTTGCTTATTGACAAAATGTCAATAACAGATGTCATTTCATTGGCTATTCACTCACTGGAACAACTGCATAATGAAGATGCGTACATCAAGATTCTCTTCATTGATTACAACTCTGTGTTCAATACTATTATCTTCTCAAAACTATCAATAAACTCCAAGACCAAGGCATCGATACCTTCTTGAGCAACTTGTTCCACGATTTCTGCATCAGTCAGTTCAGGTTGGGAACAATATCTCCTCCACAATCACCATCAGCACAGGTGTACCACAAGGCTGTTAACTTAGCCCCCTGCTCTACTTATCACTAAGGCTAAGCACAGCTCCAATGCCATATTTTAAGTTTGCTGATGACATCACTGCTGTTGACCAAATTGAAAGTGGTGATGAATCAGCATGTAGGGGGGAGACTGAAAATCTGGGTGAGTGGTGCCACAATATCAACCTTCCTCTGAATGTCAGCAAAACCAAGGAGCTGATTATCGACTACAAGAGAAACCAGAGCTCTGTCCATGAGTCAATCCCTTTCAGGAAATTAGAAGTAAAGAGGGTCAGATATCATTTCAGAGGATCTGTCCTGGGTCCAACACGTAAGTGCCTTTATATAGAAAGTACAGCCATGCCTCTACTTCCATAGGAGTTTACAAAGATTTGGCATATCATCCAAAAATTTGATAGACCTTTGGAGTGCGGTGAAGAATATACTGCCTGGTTGGTTGCATCATGGCCTGTATGGAAGCACCAATGACCTTGAATGGAAAATCCCACAAAAAATAGTGAATACAGCCCAGTCCATCATGGGCAAAGTCTTCCCCACCAATGAGCATATCTACATGGAGTTTTGTCACAGGAAAGCAGCATCCATCAGCAGAAACCCCCACAATCCAGGCCATGCTGTCTTCTTACTGCTGTCATCAGGAAGGAGTTTCATGAGCCTCAGGACTCACATCACCAGGATCAGGAATGGTTATTACTCCTCAGCCACCAGGCTCTTGATCCAGAGGGGATAACCTTACTCAACTGCACTCACCCCAACACTGAACTGTTCCCATATGCTATGGACTCATTTTCAAGGATGCTTCATCTCGTGTTCTTGATATTTGTTGGTTATTTATAATGATTATTTTGCTTATTTTTAAATTGTTTCTTTGTATTTATTGGGAATGCCCACATGAAAATTAACCTCAGGGTTTTATATGGCAATATATATGTACTATATGTCAACGACTATTGCCCTATTGCACTCGTATCTACTATGGTGAAGTGCTTTGAGAGGTTGCTCGTGGACAGAGTCAAAGGTCCTAAGCAAGGACCTGGACCAGCTGCAATTTGCCTATCACACAATAGGTCTACTGAGGATACAATGCTACTGGCTCTCCACTCAACTTGTGCTTTGATCCATAACTACAGTGGGTGTGTGACTATTCGATTTAAGTTGTACAGCTGGGAAACAGGCCATTCATTCCACTGAGTTTGTGCTGATCATCAAGTAGCCATTTACACTAATTTTACTTTTTATTCTTCCTATCTTTCCCTCAACTCCCTCCAGATTCTCCATATCATCTACATATTAGAAGCAATTGAAAGCTAACACCAATCTGCACATCTTTGGGATGTGGAAAGAAATTCAGTTGTCAAAATTACTTGTAATTTATCATGTTTTTAATCAATTGACTTGAATACTACCAAGGCAGCACTTTGCCTTACTCAGTCTCAAAGCCAAGTTACTCCTACTTTGTTTCTCTAATTCAGTTCTTCAATTATGATGAAGGCTGGAATGAAGTCTGGAGCTGAATAATCCTAGCTTACCTAATATGAACAGATCATTAGTGTGTAACTGTTGCCCAATTGTACTGTTCTTTTAAAAAAAACTTTTCCTAATGGGGTAACATCACAGTGTTACCTATTATCAAAATTACAGTAATTTTTTTTGGTGATGAATCATGAAATACAGAAGTTAATATGCAAGGATAGAATTTCTTTCTTCTTGGGATTGCTTATTAGAACTTGCCAGGAACTCAGCAGGACCTTTGAGGGTTCTGCTTTGGAGTTAAGGAAATGTATCTTAAAAATCATTTGGAACTTTATTGAAAGTAGGTGAAGAACTTGTGTTATTGTTTACTTTAATTTCATTGAACACCTAATCTATCTATCTCTACATGTTTGCGTTGATGAACTGCTGTGAAGGAGCTAACTAGTAAGAATGATGGAGATCCTGCCTACAGAATGCTGAATCTTTTGTAATTCTTCATGCCACAATTGATGTACATTCCTGCAGTAACCACTCATCTCTAAACTTTATATGCCAAAGGGACCTGTCCTGTATGACAACTATTCCTAAGCAACATACAAAAAATGCTCCCTATTCCTGTTTCCCTCTCACCTTATCTCCATAGCTACCATCACCTCACTCTGATGCTCCTTACCCCTTCCTTTTCTTCCATGGTCTTGTGTCCTTTCCTATCAGATTCCCCCTTCTCAAGCCCTTGTATCTTTCACCAATCAGCTTCCCAACTCTTTACTTCACCCCCCCCCCTTCCTGGTATCACCTGCCACAGTATTTCTTCCTTCCCTCCCCCATCTTTTTCTGATTTCTCCATTCCTTTTCAGTTCTGATGAAGGGTCTTGTACATTCTGCTTTCTGTTCTTCCCATGCTTAGTTACTTTCTTAGGAACAACACTTTTTCTTTCAACCTACCAATTTTCCCTTAATTTTAACTATGTTCAACTCTCTTTTTCGGTAGTCCCACAGAACTGAGGTACCTCACTTCCACTCTGGTTCTAAGAAGTGACTGCCATATGGTCTTTTCACAACTATGTCGTGGTCTAAAAGCATAGGAGAGTAGGCTCTGCTGCGTTGACTTGACTTCATAAACATATATGTATGAAGACACTTGTGCTTTATTCACCCTTCCTTTCATGTTTCCTACCTGTATAATCCCCTCGTTCCTTTGTTCATCTTCCTCTTTCCCCAGCTCACTTCCCATCTCAATCACCTCTCAGTTATCCAACCTTTCACTGGGACTCAGGTTACAGAGCCCTTGGAACCCCATTCCTGACTATCCTGCTGGCAAATGTACAGTCTCTGGAAAATAAAACTGAACAAAACTGAAGACCTCAGAGCTCGAGTGCAGTACTAGAAGGACACCAGGGACTGTTGTGTACTTTGTTTCATGGCAGCATGGCTCACCTCCACCATTTTGAAAGTAGTGCTGCAGCCTGAGGGCTTCACCATCCAGTGCATGGACGGGACAGCAGAGTCTCTTAAAGGTAAAGAAGGTATTGTGTGCTTCATGATTAACTCATTATATTGCTCAGATATGGCGATTCTGGTCTTAGTCCTGCTCATTTGACCTAGAACAACTAGTTGCCAAGTGTCATCCATTTTATCTGCCAGTGCAGTTTTCTGCCATCATCTTGGTAGCTTTGTACATTTTACCCCTGGCTAACGTTAGGGAGGCATTGGAGGAGCCAAACAATGCACCTTTCTGTCTTCCTGGTCATTGCAGAATTTCATCTAGGCCAGCTTAAAGATGTCTCTGAACAACCACAACCAGCCTGTCACCTGTGGAACCAGAGCCAATATACTCGACCACCATCAAGTACGCTTACTGTACCATCACTTGGCAGTACTTCTGTTTCTGACATAGAGGCAGATACTGGACTTTCAGCACCAATGATGAGGACCACAAAGGTATGTTTAAGAGGAGCTCCTACAGGACTGATTTGAATTGGTAGACTGACAATATTCAGGGATTCATCTTCACATCATCTGAACGTGCCACAGTTGACACTGCCTTCATCAAGATGTGTGAATGAGTGTGTGCCTTTAAGAACATAACGGACACACCCAAACAAAAAGCCATGGATGAACCAGGAGATTCACAGTTTGCTGAGGGCTAGATCTGTGACATTCAAGACTGGTGAGCCAGAACTATACAAGAACTCCAGCAGACTTCCGGTAAGATGGCGATTGTTTAGTCGATTAAAACTTTGGCTCATTACATTTCTTACCTTCGCACTCTGTATCTCCGTTTTTGATCCCAGTTTGTTAATTTTTTTGTCTTTCTTATCTGCCTGTGAATACACTTATCGCACAATGGCTACAAAGCTTCCTAAATCTGGGAAAAAAGAAGCCTCTACGTCTCTGTCTGCCGAGATTCTCTCTGTCCTGGAACAGAATCGACAAGACATTCTATCTGATATCAAGTCTGAATTTAAGTCTTCTATCAGTTCGTTGGAGTCAAAATTGGATCAGATTAACGCTAGAGTGGATGATCATGCCATATGTTTATCTTGCATCAACTTCTGAAGATTTAAAATGCCATGTTCAGCAGCTGGAAGCTATCTACTCCAATTTGACGGTGCAAAACAGCAAACTTACTTTCAAAATGACCGATCTTGAAAATCGAAGCAGGCGTTATAATCTACGAATTCTCAGCTTGCCAGAGACCATCGAAAGGGGATCTCCCATTGAATTTTTCTCTTCTTTACTTTGTGAGATTTTCGGGGAAGAATTCCTTTTGACTCCACCTGAGTTAGACAGAACCCACTGGACAGTCGTTCCCAGATTTGACCTCGGTTCTAGGCCACGTCCAGTAATTCTCTGTTTTCATCGATATCAAGTGAAAAACCTTCTGATCATGGAGGCACGCCAGAGAGGTAAATTGGATTATCGGGATAACGGCATTCACATCGTTGAAGACTATGCCCCCCAGGTTTTGAAGATGTGTGCTGAGTTCAAAGATGTTATGAAAGAGTTTTTTAATCGTGGACTCAGACCTTCCCTCTGTAACCCCGCCAATCTTCGAATAACTGTTACTACTGGGGACTACAAATGGTTCAAATCGGTCAAGGAGGCTCAGAAGTTTATTGAACGTCTCCCAGCCACTTCAACTTCTTTAGACTTGGTTTGACTTTCTAAAATGGCCGATAAGTACTATTTTTTTAAAAAAAACCTTCTTGTGGATTCAGATTTTACTTGTGTAATTTAGTCCACTTCCGAATAACTTTCAATACTGAGGACCACAAATGGTTTTAGTTGGTTTGGGAGGTTCAGAATTTTATTGAAGGTCTCCCCGCCAGCTTACTACATCAGATTTGCTTTGTTTTTTTTAAACGGCTGATAAGTACTTTTTTTTAACATATAAAATTTTTCTTCTCTTTTTTTCTCTCTGTTTTCTTTTTAAATTACTATTATTTTTCGTTCTTTCATAGTTTCTCACAGGTAGACTATTTCTCGATTATTATTCTGAATTAAGTTTTTTTTGATGGTATTGTTTCTTTTCATCTATAATCTTGATTTGCAGTGCATAAGTTATCTAGTTTCTGTTATATTACTTAAACGGAGATTATGTCAATGTTATGAAACTGGAAGTCGGTTTTTGGGGTGTCTTTTTTTTAGTGCTTTTTTTGCTATTCTTTTCTATCAAGACACTTTTTTGTCATGATTTTATTAATTTATACTTTTGCTCCAGAACTGTTATTTGAATGTTTGACCCTGTCTATGCCTACTACATTTTATGTTTTAATAATTGATAATGGTTAGTCCGCTGACATTTATAAGCTGGAATGTAAAGGGATTGAACCATCCTGTTAAAAGAAGGAAGGTCTTTTCCCATCTAAAGCAACTTAAGCTGACATTGCCTTCCTACAAGAAACTCGTATTCGAAGTTTCAATAATTCTCGTCTTATGTCAAGATGGGTGGGTCAGCATTTCCATTCCTCCTTCCCAGCCAAAACTGGGGGAGGTGGGTTCTATCCTTATTAATCCAAATGTTCTTTTTGAGCTCCACAGTAAGATATTTGATACAAATTGTCATTTTATTATTGTTTCTGGCAAATTATATAATACTAAGGTAGTATTAGCTAATTCGTATGCTCCCAATTCGGATGATGTGAACTTTTTTTTCTTTATTGCCTGATTTGAATCTATACTCTCTTTTACTGGGCGGTGACTCTAACTGTTGGTCAGATCCAGCTTTGGATCGATCGTCCTCTGTTCCTAGATTACCTACTAAATCTGCTTTAGCTATTCATTCTTTCCTTTCTAACTGTGGTATCTCTGATGTGTGGCATTTGTTTTCATCCTACTGAGAGAGATTATTCCTTTATTTCACATGTCTACCATACTTTTACTAGAATGGATTATTTTTTAATTGATGATCAGCTCATTTCATTTGTTCACTTGTGATGATCAGAGTATATTGATCTCAGATCATGCTCCAGTTGCATTGTCTTTAAATTTTCCCGGTATCCCTCAAATGAACAAACATTGGTGTTTTAATCCGACATTGTTATCGGATGATGATTTTGTTAAATTTATGAAGGATGAGATAACTTTTTTCCTGAACACCAACACGTCATTTGAAATGTCATCCCAGATTGTCTGGGATGCTATGAAAGCATATCTGAGGGGTCAAATAATTTCATATACAGCGAATCTCAAAAGAAAGACCCATTTAGAGTGATAGATTTGATCAGTTAGATTAAAGTACTATATGCTCAGACTAAAAATCCTGAATTGTACAAGAAGCGAGTAGAACTTCAAACTAAATTTGACCTTCTCTCCATTCAATCAGTTGAACGTCAACTTCTTGAAAGCAAGAGCTGCTTTTATATTCATGGTGATAAATCTGGCAAGTTTCTAGTTAATCAATTGAGATGTTCTAAAGCCAAGCAACATATTACAAAGATTCGAATGGAGAATGGGAATATGACATCAAATCATTCTGAAATTACTGATTCATTCAAGAATTTTTATTCTCGACTTTACACCACCGAATCTTTAAATGATAATATTTCTGTTGACCTTTTTTAAATAGTTTGAATATTCCTTCGCTCTCCTCTGACTTTAAAGCAAAACTTAATGAACCAATATCACTAGAAGAAGTATCTTCTGCCATTTCTGCACTGTCGTCAGGCAAATCTCCTGGACCTGGTGGGTTCTCTGCAGAATTTTATAAATTATTTTCCTCACTTCTTTCATCTGAGTTACTTTCAGCTCTATTTGATTTGTTTAAACAAGGTAGATTGCCACCATCATTTAATGAGGCATGTATTATTCTTTTACCTAAAAAAAAGTAAAGCTCCAACAGAGTGCTCCTCCTATAGGCTGATTTCTTTGTTAAATGTTGATGTTAAAATTTTGGCCAAAGTTTTGGCTCACAGATTGGAAAATATTATGCCTTCTATTATTTCTGATGACCAAACCAGTTTTATTAAAAATCATCTTCCCTTTTCTAATATACGGAGTTTATTTAATATTCTAAATTCACCTTCAATTGGTACTCCTGAATGTGTTATTTCTCTTGATGCAGAGAAAGCGTTTGATCTTGTAGAGTGGAATTACCTTTTTGCGGTTTTAGAAAAGTTTGATCTCAGTCAAAGTTTTATTTCTTGGATTAAATTGTTATACTTGTGTCCTACCGCTTCTGTTCTGACTAACTCTCAGCAATCCCAGTCTTTTAGCCTTAAACGAGGCACCCATCAAGGATGCACTTTAAGTCCTTTCCTTGTTCATTTGGCTATAGAGCCACTGGCGATTGCATTTCGAAGTTGTCCTGAGCAGACGGAGATCTGGGGGTGTGTTGAGCATAATGTTTCTCTTCATGCCAACAATTTATTACTTTTTCTATCAAATCTGTCCACTTCCTTACCCCTGATGTTTTTACTTCTTGATCAATTCAGCCAGCTTTCTGGCTATAAACTCAACTTACACAAGAGTAAACGCTTTCCAATTAATAAAGAAACACAAACATTAGTATTTCGTGACCTCCCTTTTAAAGTAGTTAATAATCAATTTACTTGCCTTAGTATTACAGTTACAAGGAATTTCAAGGATCTTTTTTGTGAAAATTTTGCTAATCTTTTGAACTCAACAAAACAGAGTTTGTCACAATGGTCACCCTTATCTATGTCTTTGGTAGGTCATGTTAATGTTATTAAAATGTATATCCTTCCTAAATTTTTATACTTATTTCAATCTATTCCAATTTTTATTTCTAAAGCTTTTTTTTACTCCTTAGATTCATTACAGGTTCCCCCGCAATCCGAAGGTAGAGCGTTCCTATGAAACCGTTTGTAAGCTAAAATGTCATAAATTGAAGAAGTAATTACCATTAATTTATATGGGAAAAATTTTTGACTGTTCCCAGACCCAAAGAATAACACATAAAACCTAAAATAACACAAACATATAGTTAAAGCAGAAATGATATGATAAATATACACCCTATATGAAGTAGAAATATTGTATATACTGTGTAGTTTCACATCAAACTCGGGAAGACAGCAAGCCAAAATTGATTTTGAGAGAAAAAATTCGGCATGTACACACCTACACACGTACAAGCATACGTACACATATGTGTACACACGTGTACGTATATGCATGCGCAAACAACTGCCCGCTCAAGGCTTCACGGTCTTTGTAGTCTTTCTTGGGGTAAGCACACATATAAAGTGGGCGTCTTTTTTTTGTAAAAGCAAAATTCCTCTTTGGTTAGCGAAAACAGGTACTAATGTAGGTCTTTCATAACAGCGAGCTGTCATAAGGTGAACATCCAAAAAAATGGGGAACACCTGTATTTTGTCATATCTATGGAAGGGTAAACGTTCTAGACTTAATAAAACTTACCTGTAAAAATCTAAAAAAAAAGGTGGTATGGCTTTTCCTAACTTCTGTTTATACTATTGGGCAGATAATAATTCGCTGACTTACTTTCTGGTCCTTTTTTCATAATCAGTCTGATTGTCCTAAATGGGTGGCAATGGAGTTGAACTCCACTAAGGATCTCTCTATTTCTGCACTTCTTGGATCTGCACTCCCTTGTTGCTTGCCTAGACTAATTGCTAATCCCCTTGTTAGACATACTCTGAGAATTTGGGCCCAGTTTAGAAAATTTAATGGTCTTCATGGTTTCTCCCTTTCTAGTCCTATCTTGCATAATTATCTTTTCTTACCTTCTGTACAAGATTCAACATTTCATGATTGGTATAGAATGAGTATTAGGCATTTTGAAGATCTTTTCATTGATAATCGGTTCACAACTTTCCAACAACTTTCTGCAAAGTTCAATCTACCTAATGCCCGCTTCTTTAGATACCTTCAAATTAGACATTGCATTAATCCTTTATTATCCAATTTTCCTGCGATGCCTGAGAAAAACGTTGTGGGCCTGTTTCTTTCTATTAATCCATTGGGTAAAGGCTTAATATCTTTTATTCATGATAAATTAGTGACCCTACAGCATGCCCCCTTTGATAAAATTAGAGCGGCATGGGAGCATGACTTAAATGTTTCTTTATCTGATGCGGTTTGGGACACAATTCTCAAGTCAGTTAATTCAACCTCTCTTTGCGCTCGTCACTGTCTTTTACAGTTTAAGATTGTACATAGGGCTCACACGTCCAAATCTAAATTGTCCCAATTTTACCCTGACATTGGTCCTGATTGTGATAAGTGTAAAGATGGCGAGGCTTCTCTTATCGATATGTACTGGGCCTGTCCTAGTCTAGAGAAATTTTGGAGAGACGTTTTCTTAACCTTATCCTATATTCTTAATTGCCATTTAGAACCTAATCCTCTGATTGCTCTTTTTGGTACCTTGGGTGAGGCAGATATACATTTGAGTCCGACGAAATGTCGAACATTATCTTTTGCTTCTCTTTTGGCTAGACGCTTAATTCTTCTTAGGTGGAGAGATGTTGCCCCACCCACCCATGCTCAATGGCTTAATGATATTATATCCTGTTTAGACCTTAAAAAAATTCGCTACTCACTTCTCAACTCGGATATAAAGTTTCATAAGGCATGGGAACCTTTTCTTGAATATTTTCACAATTCCTCTTTTGATTAAGTCTATTTTTTTCAATCCCTTATTTTCAGCTTTTTTTTTCTTTCTTTGGTACTAGTCATTATTATTCTTTGTTTTTAATTCTCATTTACAGTTTTGGGGGTTTTTTCTTGAATTTTTTCTTGAACTAGTTGGTCTGGAGTTTTTTTTCTGTGGGGGGGAGGATACTAACTTTACATGATTTTATTTTGGGTGCTTTTTCATCATTCTTTGAATTATATTGTATGTTTATCTTGCTCCGTATTAATCTTCATTTTGCTGTTTGGCTTTTGTAGTAGTAATTGTAAAAATGCATAAAAATCAGTAATAAAAAAAGAACTCCAGCTGTGACTTCGGAAAGGCTACTTTAAGAGTAAGAAACAATTCAGATGCACATCAGTGTGGCAGGATTTGCAGGCTAGTACTTCCTGTAAGGTGAAGCCTAACATCATGAATGGCTGTGATGCTTCACTCCCGGATGAGCTCAAAACCTTTTATGAATGCTTTGAAAGGGAGAATAAAACTACACCAACTACTGTTTGAATCCCTGCAGCATCTAATGGACCCTGCAATTGCTGACTCGAAGGCTAATATCAGGATGTCTTTCTAGAAGATGAACCCTCACTAGATGTTAAACCCTGATGGCGTACCTGGTACGGCACTGAAAACCTGTACCAACCAACTGTTGGGGATGTCTTCAGTCTCTCACTGGTGTAGTTGGAGGTTCCCATCTTCTGTAGAAGGGTGAGAACCATACCAGTGTTCTGGAAGAGCACTATTAATCGTCTAAGGTGGTGCTAATCAAACACAGTGATGCTTTACGGACAGCTTACAACACTTCTCAATATACGCCAACTTCCTGGCCTGCTGAGTTCCTCAGCATTTTGTGTGTGTTGCATGACTTCTTTCATTAGGAGCTTGTAGAGATTTGGTATGTTGCTAATTACACCAGCAAATTTTTACAGAGGTACCATGGAGAGCATTTTAACTGGCTGCATCACCATCTCTATGGAGGGGCCATTGCACTCAATTGGGAAAAAGCCATAGAAAATTGTAAACTTAGCTAGCTCCATCAAGAGCACTATCTTCCCCGGCATTGAGGGCATTCATCATGAAGAACCCCCTCCATCCAGGACATAACCTCCTCTTCTTGTTGCCATCGAAGAAGAGATATAGGTGGCTGAAGAAACACATTCAATGTTTTAGGAACATTCCTTCAGATTGCTGAACGGGCAATGAAACCATTTACACCACTTTTTTTTTGGTGTCTCTTTTTGCTTAACTTATTTAATTGTATTTAATTTGATTTTATTTATATTCCTTATTGTAATTTATTGTTTTTATTATGTATAGCACTGTGGTGCTTTTGCAAAACAACAAATTTCAAGACATACTGGTGATATTAAACCTGATTCTTATTCATCCCCTTCATCTGGGTCCCTTCCCCTTCACTTAACCTCTCCTTCTCAGCTCCTTTCGCTTCTTCCATTTTCCTCTCAGCTCAGAGTACAGAAGACCATAAGACATAGGTACAGAATTACAGTAGGCTATTCGACTTTGTTCCACCATTATAAGTGATTTATTTTCCCTCCCAGTTCCATTTTCCTGCCTTCCACCCATAACCTTTGATGCCCTTACGAAACAAGGATTTAAATATGCCCAAAGACTTTGTCTCCACAGGCATTAGTGGCAATGTATTCCATAGATTCACCATACTCCAGCTAAAGAAATTCTTTCTCATCTATGTTCTAAAGGTCATCCCTCCTTCTGAGGCTGTGCCCCTCTTCCTAGACATTGTCACTATTGGATAGATCTGCTCCATGTCCACACTATTTTGGCTTTTCAATTTTATCATCCATTCTGAATGCTGTTTTATGTTGCAGCCAATAGATGTCTTTTGACAACTTTGATTTGTTTTTTAGAAGTGTGTAGTACTGGATCTTTTTCTTGATTTTTGCATGAACTAATTGGTATTCTGATCTATAGGAGGGAGGATTAGTAGTCTTACAATTTAATCGAGGTTCCAGTAATCCATGCCAGTAAGAGTTACAGCAGGACTGGCATGGATTTTCAAGTCCTTGAATGACTTTCTAGCACATGAAAATATAGTCTCTGGTCAAGGTGTTTGATTTGAGACACATCTTGAAGAAACTTAAGGTCTAACCTACTCGGCCTTGCATAGTAGTTGTGCCTTTTCATTGCTTGCAGTTGTTTTCTATGTAACTGTAAATTGGACATGTACATTGATTTTCATTTATTAACCTTTAGATTCATTTGCATATTTTACTTAAGCGTTAATAGTTTATTGAATGCTTATCGTAACTCAACTCTATTACTATTATGAGTGATTTTTACTAAATTATTCTGGGTGTCTCTGTTTTTGTAAATAGTAAAAACTTTGATTTGTTTTTAATAAATATATCCTTTAAGTAAATAAATGTATCCTTTAAGTCAACAAATGACCAAAGAAAGCTCACCCTCAGAACAGAACGTGTTTAAAGCTCTGCTGGAGATTCCAGATGAGCACTTAATAGAAAACTGCTTAATACATAGTACAATTCTTAAGCTTCACATAACTTTTTTCATATTTCCAAATACATTGCTTCACCCTTGTTAAGTTTCCCTTGATCAGACATTGACGATCAGATGCCGTTTTTTTTTCAGTCAGAAGATGTCTTGAAAGATGAGAGTGTTCATCTTTGTACAAGCTTAATGCTTAAACAGCCTTCAATTAACCTTCAATTATGAATTCTGTTGAAATTTCTAGAATCCATATTCTTCAAAGATCATAAAAATATTTTCTGTGTACGTATACTATGAATAATTAACCTGGCTGAACAAAATTGCAGATTTGCTTTTAATAACAAAAAAGTATTTTATTTTGAGTGTGAACTATTAGTGACATAAAAATTAAATTAAGTAATGATCAAATCAATAAACAGCATTTTTCAATTTATTTCCACATATGGAGTGGAATGATGATTATTTCTTTGTTAATTGGTGTGCAGTGCATATATTGCAAAACACAGAAATAATTAATGTAACACACACATACAATGCTGGAGGAATTTGACATGCCAGGCATCTATGGAAAAGAGTACAGTTGACATTTCGGGCTGAGAGCCACTTTTCTGTTGGAGGGTCTTAGCCCAAAACCTTGACTGTACTGTTTTCCATAGATACTGTCTGGCATGCTGAGTCTCTCCAACATTTTGTGTGTGTTGCTTGGATTTCCAGTGTCTGCAGATTTTCTCTTGTTAATAATTAACTTGTAGAGTGTTTCGAAATGAAGATTTAAGGTGAATTACGCAGATCACCTAGTTAGTATGTGGTTACAACTGTGTCTTAGATGATTTAGCTACTTGAGAGAGGACCAGAAATATGGACAATCTAGGACAAATTAACACAGGGCTTTATATGACCCACTTGCGAGGTCCCCCAAATAAATGTTGGAATTTCTAAACTCAGAGTAAGTAATTGAGCATGCGTCAGAACGATTATTTGGTTATAACCATTCTTGTTATCCAACAAGTAGACTTCAGCTTAAGATTGCAATTTGTTCTTGTTTATTTGTTTTCCATCTGTTGCACATCTGACTTTATGAAAACCAAACTTGTATTCTGCATTCCTTGCTCTAACCCTTGCCCCACACTCTTCTTTTATACTGATTATCTCTTTTTTCCTCAGTCCTAATAACAAGTCTTCACCCAAAAACATTGATGGTGTATTTCCTTCCATAGATTATGTCTGACTCACAGTTCCTTCAGCATTTTGTGCATTGCTTCAGATCTCCAGCATCTTCAGTCTCTTCTCTTTTATTTTGACTAAACTTCGAGATGTGATATAAATGTTATCTGTGCTAGGTAAAGCTATTTGATTTCTTCCATGATATATATTATCTTCCCTCTTCACTTCCAGGGGAATGGGCAGGGTAAAGAATTATCAAGAGAAGTAGTAAACAATGCAGGCTCAGTTGTTGCTGTTAAACCCCATAAATTCTGTGATCAGTGGTGAATTATTGCTGATCTCAAAAGAAGTGCTCATTGAACTTCATTGATCCCCCAACTTCAACGTGATCAAAATACTGAAGCATTTTTTTATTTTGGCATTTTTAAGTAATGTCACAAAGGTCTGTAATGACTAACCCAGTATCCAATAGCAGAAAAATTCTCACAAATAAAGTTGTTGTTGCTCATGCTTAAATCTGAAAAGCATAAAATTTTAAAGCTATTCAGGAACATGGGAACAGAAACAAAAATAAAAAAAAACTTTGGTATTTTTAAGCAATCAAAATTAGAATTTAGTGAGTTTCTAAATTGATATCCTTGAAAGTTGTTTAAACAACTTGTCAAATTAATAAATTGAGGAAAATCTTTTCAAATGAAGAAGCAATTAAATGGACTTGCAGGATTTCTGTTTCATTCATTTCTATGGAGAAAGAACTATTGTTCTTTCCCAATTAATAACAGTGGCTTCTCTGAGACAACATAGAATTTCGCCTCAAAGTATCCTTGTCACAAAAAGCAAGACAATCAAATCTGGCTAATTGTATTCTATTCATTTTTACTCTGAACTTTATTAGTTTACTCTCAGTCTTCACAGAAGTGATGGGAAGTACTATCAAGTGGCAGTTACTATCTAATAACCTGCTGTATCAATGCTCATTTGGTCCTTATCATCCTTATAACCATATAACAATCACAGCACGGAAACAGGCCATCTCGGCCCTCCTAGTCCGTGCTGAACTCTTAATCTCACCTAGTCCCACCTACCCGCACTCAGCCCATAACCCTCCACTCCTTTCCTGTCCATATACCTATCCAATTTTACCTTAAATGACACAACTGAACTGGCCTCTACTACTTCTACAGGAAGCTCATTCCACACAGCTATCACTCTCTGAGTAAAGAAATACCCCCTCGTGTTTCCCTTAAACTTCTGCCCCCTAACTCTCAAATCATGTCCTCTTGTTTGAATCTCCCCTACTCTCAATGGAAATAGCCTATTCACGTCAACTCTATCTATCCCTCTCAAAATTTTAAATACCTCGATCAAATCCCCCCTCAACCTTCTACGCTCCAATGAATAGAGACCTAACTTGTTCAACCTTTCTCTGTAACTTAAGTGCTGAAACCCAGGTAACATCCTAGTAAATCGTCTCTGCACTCTCTCTAATTTATTGATATCTTTCCTATAATTCGGTGACCAGAACTGCACACAATATTCCAAATTTGGCCTTACCAATGCCTTGTACAATTTTAACATTACATCCCAACTTCTGTACTCAATGCTTTGATTTATAAAGGCCAGCGTTCCAAAAGCCTTCTTCACCATCCTATCTACATGAGACTCCACCTTCAGGGAACAATGCACTGTTATTCCTAGATCTCTCTGTTCCTCTGCATTCCTCAATGCCCTTCCATTTACTCTGTATGTTCTATTTGGATTATTCCTGCCAAAATGTAGAACCTCACACTTCTCAGCATTAAACTCCATCTGCCAACGTTCAGCCCTTTCTTCTAACCGGCATAAATCTCCCTGCAAGCTTTGAAAACCCACCTCATTATCCACAACACCTCCTACCTTAGTATCATCGGCATACTTACTAATCCAATTTACCACCCCATCATCCAGATCATTTATGTATATTACAAACAACATTGGGCCCAAAACAGATCCCTGAGGCACCCCGCTAGTCACCGGCCTCCATCCCGATAAACAATTATCCACCACTACTCTCTGGCATCTCCCATCTAGCCACTGTTGAATCCATTTTATTACTCCAGCATTAATACCTAACGACTGAACCTTCTTAACTAACCTTCCATGTGGAACTTTGTCAAAGGCTTTGCTGAAGTCCATATAGACTACATCCACTGCCTTACCCTCGTCAACATTCCTCGTAACTTCTTCAAAAAATTCAAT
Source organism: Hypanus sabinus (assembly GCF_030144855.1). Classification (NCBI taxonomy): domain Eukaryota; kingdom Metazoa; phylum Chordata; class Chondrichthyes; order Myliobatiformes; family Dasyatidae; genus Hypanus; species Hypanus sabinus. Next base: position 141,586,931 of record NC_082713.1, read on the forward strand.
AAGTTTTGTCAAACATGACCTTCCACGCACAAATCCATGCTGGCTATTCCTAATCAGATCCTGTCTATCCAGATAATTATTAATACTATCTCTAAGAATACTTTCCATTAATTTACCCACCACTGATGTCAAACTGACAGGTCTATAATTGCTAGGCTTACTTCTAGAACCCTTTTTAAACAATGGAACCACATGAGCAATACGCCAATCCTCCGGCACAATCCCAGTTTCTAATGACATCTTAAAGATCTCCATCAGAGCTCCTGCTATTTCTACACAAACTTCCCTCAAGGTCCTGGGGAATATACTGTCAGGACTCGGAGATTTATCCACTTTTAAATTTCTTAAAAGCGCCAGTACTTCCACCTCTTTAATTGTCATAGGTTCCATAACTTCCTTACTTGTTTCCCACACCTTACACAATTCAATATCCTTCTCCTTAGTGAATACCGAAGAGAAGAAATCTCTCCCATCTCCCTCGGCTCCACACATAGCTGACCACTCTGATTTTCTAAGGGGCCAATTTTATCCCTCACTATCCTCTTGCTTTTAATATAACTGTAGAAACCTTTCGGATTTACTTTCACCTTATTTGCCAAACCAACCTCGTATCTTCTTTTAGCTTTTCTAATCTCTTTCTTAAGATTCCTTTTACATTCTTTATATTCCTCAAGCAATTTCTTTACTCCATGCTGCCTATATCTATTGTAGACATCCCTCTTTTTCCGAACCAAATTTCTAATATCCCTAGAATCATTCTTGTATGTTAGATCATTCTTATAGCCTTAGCTTAAAGAGTTAGATCCCATCGGTGTAGTGAGACTAACTGCCTGTGATATCAGACAAATATTTGATCTAATATGCCATCAAAAATCTGGCAAAATCGAACCAACAGATCTTTAAGGGTTTAGGACTCAAATGATTACAGTCAGACTTGTATTAAGTGGCGGTTAATCATTCTAGGATATAACTGTCCCATCTCAGAGAACCACTTGCTTTCCTCTGCATTTTCCTCTGTTTCAATCTACCTCAACATGTTAATCAGTGAGAAATTGCCCCTCATTTCTTTTCTGAGCTTTTCATCATGGTATCCTGTGCTCTCATTTTCCTAAAATGTTGAGTGTATGTCTTCAGGCTCTTGTATCTCCTTCCTGATGGTAACAATGAGAAGAGGGCATGTCCTGGGTGTGGGGGTCCTTAATGATAGACACCGCCTTTCTGAGGCACCAGTAAGAAGAGAGCATGTACTGGGTTGTTGGAGATTTGCTTTGTAAAGACAGCATCTATTTTCCCCTTTTCTATTCATATATCCTGACTGAATGCCCTGGTCCAGATAGCGCTAGCGAACAATTCCGCAGGCAACATTTTGCATATAGTCAATCATTTCAGCCTTTCTACACCTACTTATTCTTTTTATCTTAATTTTGTTTCTGAAACTGTTGGAGCCTGTGACTTAGTCTGTAGTTCGATCGAGTGAGCTAGCACTCTGCTGTCCCTGAGAAAACTCCAAGAAAGAGATACAAGCATGAGCAGAAGCTCAGAAACATGATAAGGGGCCATAATCAACTACATATCTCGTCACTTAAAGTCTCAAGATAGATTGAAACGTCGGGGCAAAGCGAACAGTTCTCAGAGAGAGACCGCCGGTTCGCACCGCTGCCCTCGGAGATGTTATCAAAATTCTGAGATTTCTGGATTGGACTGTAATTCATTTTGGCCTCTTTCAGTCCTGTGTTTTTTTCATGTTCTCACCCATTCTTTTTTGTTGCCAATTGGCTGGCCAGGGACTTGCATGATCTGTTGGTTTTAGTGAGAGTGAGGGGTTGGGGGTGTTTTGGGATTGTGCGTTTTTGTTTCTTTTTCTTTTCATGCAGGAGAGACTGAGTCTTTCAACTACTTATATGGTTTTCTGTTTTCTATTGTTATATAGAGAACAGACAAATTTCAAAGTTTTATTCTGCATGATATTTAAAAATAAAATGAAAATGAACCTTTATAGGTTGACAGCTGTGAAAATTTTATGCTTGTGTAATTAAGACAAAATAAAAGGTCACAGAAGGAGATGGCAAGTCATTCAGGTCTAGTCACCTTTGATTTGTGCTTAATCAACACAAAGCAGGGCTTTCAGCCTACTAGATCCAAATAAATTCCTGTAGATCAATCCATTAATTTTTAAGGATGTGTTGTGATAAATATGAGAGCTAATGTCTTCAGTACAAGCTTTCTTATTTTCCCTCTTTTATTTCAATCCACCATTCTGTCTTGAATTCCCTTTACAATTTACACACTTGCATTTACAATTCTTCATTCAATTGATTTGTCCCACCTGTAGAAGACATATTACTGTTAACACATACAGAAACATGCAGTGCAAATATAATTGAGAGCAGTTGTGTAAGGGTAGGTCCAATGCTAGATGTGTTATTTGGAGTCTTCAGATGAATGATAAATGAAACTGGCAAATTATTTTGTTCTTGATTTGGTGTTAAAATATTTTCATATCTACATATGGATGAACAAAACTATGGCTTTGTTTTTCTGAAATGAGAGGTTTAAGCGGATGGTTGGTAGGACTGTTGATAGGACAAGTAAATCACATTTTGCTGGCCAAAAGAAAAATCATGTTTGTGAGAAATTCTTTCACTTGTTGGAATCCAGCTGAAATAGATCAAACAATTGTTAAGAAATTAAGAAATAAGCAGGCTGAATTTATTTTCATTTTAAATTGTCCTATTTACACAATCAAACAAACCAGAATAAACTTGAGGTTGGTCTAAATATTAGCAGGGAATTATTTCAGACTTAATAAATCTAACAAACCATGTGAAGACAGTTTTCCAACCATATAAGCACACTGAAACTTAAAACATCACACAGTCATAGTTTGTTTAGGCTCATGCTGTTTTGGACATCATCCAAATATAATACTTAGTCTTTTTGTAAAAGAATTATACTTTCAATAATATCACTCTTCATATGTGTTAACTTTAGTTCATGTATGATTTCTGGATTCACTATTTCAGGTAATTTGGAAACTTGTGAATTGTATCATGTAAAAAAAAGTACTGAATAATTTCAAAACAGTGTTCCGAGTCACTTTATGGTTAATGTTAAATAGATCTTTCAGAACAGTTGCTGGAAAGAGGTATTTCAATTTGCATGCATTTATTCTAAACTGCTACTTTGACTTTCAAAGCTGCTGTGCAGGTTGACTCTGTGGTTAAGAAGGCATACCATTGGCCTTCATCAGACATGGGATTGAGTTTAAGAGCCGAGAGGTAATGTTGCTGCTATATAGGACCCTGGTTAGACCCCACTTGGAGTGCTGTGCTCAATTTTGGTCACATCACAACAGCAGGGATGTGGAAACTGTAGAAAGGGTGCAGAGGAGATTTACAAGGAAGTTGCCTGAGTTGGGGAGCATGCCTTATGAGAATACATTGAGTGAACTTGGCCTTTTCTCCTTGGAGCGACAGAGGATGAGAGGTGACCTGATAGAGGTATACAAGATAATAAGAGGCATTGATTGTGTGGCTAGTCAGAGGCTTTTTCCCAGGGTTGAAATGGCTAGTACGAGAGGGCATAGTTTTAAGGTGCTTGGAAGCAGGTACAGAGGAGATGTCAGGGGTAAGTTTTTTTTACACAGAGAGTGGTGAGTACGTGGAATGGGCTGCCGGCGGTGGTGGTGGAGCTGGAAACAATAGGGTCTTTTAAAAGACTCCTGAATGTGTATATGGAGCTTAGAAAAGTAGAGGGCTATGGGTAAGCATAGGTAGTTATATGGTAAGAACGTGTTTGGCACATCTTTGTGGGCTGAAGGGCCTGTATTGTGATGTAGGTTTTCTATGTTTCAATTTGTTTAAAATTTACTAAAGCTTCTTCAAAGTTTGCAAGTGGACCTGAATGCCAATTTAACAATCCTGTTTCAGTAACACTTGGTTTTATACAACTCATCCACAATATCAGTTTCTTCTGTAATTACATTATCCATCACTTTGTATGCATTCATTGGAACAAGATTTGATGTTCATAGACATTGTATGGTAAATGAGGGAGTCTCAAATTTTCTAAATGTTCACATTTAAGCTACCTTGTATCACAGAGCTAAATTATGTAGAGTGATGAAAGAGCCTTGAATAAATTCACTGAGATATATTCGGATAGTTTTTTTTTCAGCACATCAGTGTTGGTGTCCGAACTGTTCCTCAGAAGTTTAGGTTTAGTGAGTTTACAACTAGGCTATTTTTTAAGAGCTAAAAAGTAGCCCTATCTAACTGGACAATGCATAATTTTTTGAAGTTCTGAATTACTGACAAAATCTTGAAATTCTTGTCCATGTTTAGTCATCCTTATCCAGTGAAGTAGTTGGAATATAAACATTTAGGTAATGTAATACTTCCAAAGAGAAAGCTGTTAGATTACATCCTATCAGGATACATATCTCTAGAAATTCAATAATATGATTGGTTTAGTGGAGAGTGTAATATATTTGATAGGTTTAGTTCTGTCTTTCTGAAAGTCTGGGTGAGTATTGAGTTCACAGTGGACTTACTGCAGATGTATGTTTTTTTTTAGCAATGCCCTTTTACCTCTGCCATCATCAAGAGCAAGAGGGACTAAAGACAAGACCAATATAGTGGAAGAGGAAAAGAATAGCTTTGGTTTGGAGATCAAATCCTTTAGGACCCTCCATCAGCCATTTCAAAGTTCTAAGTAAATTTGATTACCAAAGTGCATGTATGTCATCATATACAACCATGAGAAACATTTTCTTGAGGGCATACTCAACCAATCTATAGAATAATAACAGAATCAATGAAAGACTGTCCAACCAAGGTGTTCAACCAGAGTGCAGACTCTGTAAATTCAAAAAGAAAAAACAATTATGTAAATTAATACGTTTTAAATAGCAGGAACATGACGTAAATTGTTCTTGAAAGTGAGTCCATTGATTGTGGGAGCATTTCAATAATGGGGCGAGTGAAGTTGTCCCCTTTGTTCAAGAGCCTGATGATTGAGGGGTAGTAACTGTTCCTGAACCTGGTGGTCCTGAGGTCCTGAGGCACCTGTACCACCTCCTTGATGGCAGCAGTGAGAAGAGAGCATGTCCTGGGTTGGTGGGGCTCCCTGGTGATGCTGCTCTCCTGTGATAGTGTTTCATGTAGATGTGCCCAATGATTGGGAAGTCAGTGTCCTACTTTTTGTAGGATCTTCCATTCAGGATCATTGGTGTTTCCATACCAGGAAGTTAATTTACTCTTCACCACACGTTAATATATGTTTGTCAAAGTTTTATATGTCATGCTGAATCTCCGCAAATTCCTAAAGAAGTAGAGGTGTTGACGTGCTTTCTTCATAATTGCACTTACATGCTGGACCCAGGACTGGTCCTAGGAATTTAAAGTTGCTAACCCTCTCCACCTTTGATCCTTCAGTGAGGACTGGCTCATGGGACTTCTGGTTTCTTTCTCCTGTCGTCCATAATCAGTTCTTTGGTCTTGCAGATATTGGGCGAGTTTGTTGTTATAACACCACTCAGCCATAGTTTCAGTCTCCCTCCAATATGCTGATTCAATACCACCTTTGATTCGTCATACGTCAGTGATGTCAACAGCAACCTTGAATATGGCATTGAAGCTATGCTTAACCACACAGTCATAAGTGTAAAGCGAATAAAGCAAGGATTTCACGTCTATCTGAGGAGCAATTAGTTTGAGACTAAAGTTAAAATGACTGTATGACAGGAATTTGAAAACATGACTAACCATGTATTCAGTGAAGGACTGTTTGTAGAGATGCAGGTCATTGTCATGTTAAGTGTCATAGCCTTTAGAACATTATGGATGCTGGTGGCTGATTCGAGTTCTGTTTTTCAGTTTATGGCTCACTGTTATGTTCAGGGCATCTTGGATGCTCCTTTATGGAGAGGGAATTCATCGCCCTTTTCTTCTGATGCAGAGACCATCAAATATTATGGGTTCATGGATTTTCTGCAGCTTCTCCAAGGTATTCAAAAGAATGATAGATTATCTCCTGTAATATCCCAGTCTCTCTCCCCCCCACAACCCAACTCCAAATTGCATGTGCCCACCAAGCTTGCATGACCATTCATTCCCAGTCTGCTGAGCCTGTTATATTTCAGTCACCAGATTGTGGCTATTTGGGGACAAGGACTAAATTTTGCTTCTCAAGCCATTCTGAACTCCTGATCGAATTGCAATTATAATTTATGGCATGGAGCTATGGAAAACTTCTTTAGAGCTTGCTGACAGTGTTTTCCTTAAAGTTGTATCCCAATCTCTGGATGACTCCGTAAGAGCTCCACATTGTATTCCAGTGTCAATCTTGTACTTCACCATCTTCTGCCACAGGCTAGTCATTCATGTCATTCTAAGAACACAGAGCACAAGCAGGCAATGATGAAGAAAATGATTCTTTGGATATGCTATTTGAGTGCATTGCACAGCCATGCCATTCATTTAAGAACCCATTTGGTGCAACAAGAGCATATAACCATTTCAACTTGAAGTGCAACTGGGAGGGTACCATTGTGTCACATGAATACTTAGCAATGACCACTGGATTCAATAGAAATCTCACTTTTTTCCTCTGGATCTTCCAAGCTTCCTGGAGATCAGCAACAATTAACCAGAAAATTATCCAAACTGTAGCTACAAGTGTATGTCTGTGTCACAATGAATGAATCAACTCCTTTCTTCTTAAAGCTGTTTTAGCTATAGCTTAATCCATACAGCCTTGCTTTCTAGTGTATTGGTATATAAGCTACCCTTCGTATCCCAAGTCACCCATCCCCACCCAGTTCTCTGGCCTGACTGCAGTTTAGAAGCAGGATCCACCACATGCTGGATCCTGCCATTAAACTACACTCTAAGTGAATTGCCTGGGCATGAGCTTGTTGATGCATGTGTTAGGTACAATAACGTAATGTTGTCTTCTGATAATTGCAGCTCCCACAGGCAGGGCATGACCAGGTGATGAGACATATGTAACTGAAATAAGTTAAGTACAGGGCAATGGATATAAATATAGAAGAAGACAGGTAAGAGCATTCATTTTGGAGATATTGGAATGAAGGGAAATGTGAGCTGCAAGAATGCTCATGAGACATAATTTCAGAAAATGATCACTTATTTGAACTCATGATATAAAGAAATCTCATTGATGAATACTTGAAATTTCTGTAAGCTGTGGATGCTGAATTATTGTATGTATAGCCCTCAGGCAACATTTTTCAGTCAATGCTTCTAGGGATTGATCAGAAAGATGGAGCTGAATCTATGATCTATTAGATCTCACTGAGCAAAGGGACAAGCTTCAGGAGCCATATGGCCTATTACTGATTCTACTTATGAGGAGAAGGATTGGGTATAAGTATTCTGTCATTTTTGATGATCACTAATCCACTGCTGGCCACTGATAAAAGATCTTCAAAACCCATTGCTTCCACCATGAAATGAAGTCAAAGTCAAGTAAACTTATTAATAAGCACTTATATGTTATTGTAACCCTCAGGTTCGGCAAGCATGCATTTGTCTAGGGGAAGATGGCCCCTGACCTAGCCAAACTGAGAAATCTCATTTGTGTGGATGTTGCATGGTGTGTTGCCCGATTGCCAATTCAAACCACAAAATATCAGACAGTACACTATATGCAATTAAGTGATTAATCTGACAATAGGATTAGTAAAGAAACTTTTTTTAAAAAGGGCCCATTTTAATGAAACAGTCTAATATGCATGTTGGAGCTAATGGATTAGTCTATTCATTCCCCATCGACCTCCTCCAGGCATTGCTGACCGTCAGACCCTTGCTCCAAGACCATTCCGTCCGCTGGTCTGCCAATTCTTTTCATTTGCATCTTCTCTCTTCATCTCTTGCTGATAAAAGTCCATGAGATCACTGCTCCCAGCCCCACAATAAAAAACAGCAACCTCTCTTTGGATTGCGCACATTCCAAAGCCCCCATTATCTCTAGTCATAACCCAAACATTGCTGCTACTGAGAAACTATTAGCTTAGTGAAACATTACTTAGACGCCATTACATTAGCAGTGAAACCTTACAGCGCGTTACATTACCATATACTACTTTGAGATTCATTTGCTTGCAGACATTTACAGGAGAATAACAAAATACTATAGAATTTATGAAAAAACTATATAGAAAACAAAAAGGAGAAAATTTGCAGATGTTGGAAATCCAAGCAACACACACACGCTACGCTGGAGGAACTCTGCAGTCCAGGCAGCATCTATGGAAATGAGAAAGCAGTCGAATGTTTTGTGCCGAGACTCTTCATCAAGGAATTTTAAATTACTGACCCTCTCCACCTCCAATCTCCTAATGAGGACTGTCTCATGGTCCTCTAATTATTCCTCCTATAGTTGATAACTAAGCACCTAGTTAACAATCACACCCCTGCAATCTGTCACTGCAGCTGGCAAGTAAGTGCTACCTTTTCTAAGAGAGAGAGTAATTTGCATTTGGATGTGTTGCATTGTATATAGTGGCATGTTTCTCCTGGTTGAACTGCTGGGAATTTAAGCTGTGAAATGTGAATGTTGCAAAGTGACTTTTTTGTTGGTGCTTATCTTGACCAATATGAGATCATTTCTGCAGCACGAGACCAAGTGCAGAGGCCATCATTGTGATCATTAAAATCTATCACTGTCCTTTCTCTTTGGTGCTTTATTTCTTCCCTTGATGTCTTCCTCAGCACTGTTCCCTCTAAGTTGTGTGGGTGCACGAATGCGCAGTATCTGAAATGCTCCAGCACACATAGCCTTTGTTGCTGAGTAGCTGGAATTTTCTTTTCTATAATGTTAATATAATTTTGAAATTATGCTAATAATCTATACTAATTCTAAATAATAAATGTACCACACCTTTTACTTTGAAACATTTTAGACTTTCAACATGTTTACATTGTCAGTGTTTCAAGTTACAATACTGTTGCAAATTGCAACAATAAACACAGAATGGAAGTCGATTAATCATTGTTAATAAGCCACTGGCCCACTGAACACAGATTTCCTAATATGCATTTTGGAAATGAAATTAAAGTACCTTATAGAGCAATGGCTGTTCTGCACAACAGTTAAAAAATATTAGAGGGAACGTTGTTCCTGAGCCTCCCTTTGTGCAGGCCCTCTTTGCTGTTGTCTGTGTTTTCTCAAGTGATCCCTAGTTCAGAGTTTCAGAAATGAGGTACCTGTTCCTGAACCTCCACAATGACCATGAGTGTCCTCAAAGATGTACTATGATTGGATCCGATTGTCACCACCAGTTTAAGAATTTCAAATGTGGAATTAACTAGAACTGTTTTTTCAGGTGCACAGGACTCTGGAAGTTATTGTATTTGGAATACATTGAGCTGAAAATGATATGAAGATGCAAAAACACAAGAAATTGCATGCATGAAAATTACAAACCATTTGCACATGGACAAAATGGTATGAGGCTAATGGCCACTGTGAATTTTGCGTAGCTTTTGTGGGCTAATGAATTTCTACCTCATCACATCAGAATGATCAGTACTTAAAGTGTTAAACAAGTAAAATGAATTAATTAAATTACTTGAATGTGTATATTTCAGATCCATTTGTAGTCTTTGCAAAATATTGAAGTTCTGCTGTCAACATCAGCAATTGAAGTTCACATATCAATGTGTAAATAAATTACTGCATTTCAATCATTTATTTTTTTAGTTCTGATAGTTAACATACTTATTTCCTAACCTGTGCCACGTAACAATGTGCAATAAAAGGTATAAGCAAAGAAGGCTCTACTTAAGTATTACTAATGTCAGTCACAGAATTGACTTTTCAATATTTGTTATTTTAGTATTGGGTTCTTTATTATAGTCTTAACGAAATAGGGACACGGGTATCAGATTCCACAAATGAAGTGAGTGTGAATTGCCCTTGAAACCAATATGTTTGACTAAATGTGATATTTTGGAGACCAAGTAAAACTGATTAATGGGAATCAGGACAAAACTCTGCAGTGGCTGATGACATAACCTGATATTTTAGTTGTTGTTGAAGGCTGTTCTCTTAGTCACCTGGCTTGCTTGTATGATTTTCTTGGGGTCAATTTGCCAAATCCAACTCGAGCTGCTTTATTTTTGAACTTTCATTAGGCCAGAAATGACTGATTTTAATTACTGTGGTCAGCTCCTGTCACAATTTCATAGAAAATGAAATAGCCCATATCTATCCAAATATTGCTGACAAGTTTCAAGACAATTACTAGAGTGAGAAAAGAATAATTTGGTGGGATTACCAGCACTGGACTAATCTGTGGACAGTACATATAATTTTAAATGCCAGTGTGTGTCTTTGTTACAGGTATTGAAAACTTCATTGTGAGAGAAAGTAGTTTGGATTAAATTTCTGTAGCTAACTGACCAAACTGATTTTTTTTATTTGCTGAAATAGGAACTTACTAATACATTGTGTCATTTCAAGAGTGCATATATTTCAAGTACACAAGTCATCATCATTTCTTCCAATGGTGTCACAGACACAGCCTGCTTGTTTTCTGTTTGAGTATTCTGAGAATTAACTGGCTAGGGAATGTTGAATTTACTCAGTTTTGCTAATGTAAAAAAAAGTGTTTGAAGGGTTATGCTAGTGAGACACCATCCTTAAGGGTGGACTTTGTTTTGTAGATACATTTGAGAAGGGGAAATGTTTATGGCAGTACAAAATGACCCAAAACTACCTGCTGGGAAGGGATTAATCATCCTATGCTATTTGCAGCCATAGATGTTTTCATAAATAGACTCCATAGAAGCAGAATTTCAGTAGAAGGAGGGGGTGGGTAAGCATGTGACAAGTAAAAAGCAGTTGTTGTGTTGCCCAGTTTTCCAGCAAAAAATGGTATTTGGAATCATTTATTAAACATTTTAGACTCTGGGTCCTCCCCCTCTCAGCTTTTAAGAAGCCCAAACAAGTGGTTTAACTTGATATGAGAGGAAATTACTCGTAGTTAAGATTTATGTCTTGGTCTGCAATTCAAAATGTCCCACTGTGAAGGGAATGTTATGAAAGTTGACTACCCACAGTAGTCTGGCTATCAAGTTTCAGGCATGACAGTTCACACCCTGCAGTGTGAAAAAAGACCAGGGGTGTTGGCAGTTCCATATGTCTTCATCCAGTTGAAAGCAGACATAAAAATACTTGGGGTACACTAACGTACATTCATAGTGAAAGTAGTACAGTGAAAATTATTTAGGAAAATTAGTTTCAAAGCTTCAGAATTGCACACTGAATATTTTAGTCAGGAAACCTAGTTCTGGCACAGCTGTTTAGTTATGTTAAAAGTGCATACTGAAATCTCTAGTTTAAAATCATGTCATCAATAATCTAGTGTTCATAACATTTCATAAAGAGTAGCACAGGGGATTTGTCTGTGCACCTTGCACTGTGATTTGAGGGTATTATCATCAGTCTACACTTTCAGTAGTGTTTGGATTAAATTGTGTTTACATTTGTGCTCAATGAGATCTTTGGATATTCACTCCATATATTAGAAACAGAATCAAGTTTATTATCACTGATAAATGAAGTAAAATTTGTTGTTTTACGGCATTAGTACCAAACAAAACACAAAATCTGTAAATTACACAAAGAAATAGGAACAATGCGGGAGTTCTCATGGGCACCACCTCTTGAAGTTGTCCTCAGTGGAGGTGGTTGAGTCTATAACCCTCTGTAGGTTCTTGCATCCTGTGCATTGGAGACTCTATACCAGACTGTGATCGAATCAGTTGGAAAGCTCTCCTCTGTGGATTTATTGAAATCTGTTAGAGGCTTTTGTGACATTCTAAATAGCTTCAAATCTCCAACGAAGCAAACTTGTTGCTGTGCCACTTTCATGACTGCATCAATAACCAGGAAAGATCCTCTGAGATTTGATGCTCAGGAACTTGAAATTCCTCACCCTTTCCATCGCTGACCCCTCAACGAAGACTGGGTGTGTTCTCCCATCTTTCCCTTTTTGAAATCCACAATCAGTTCCTTGGTCTTGCTGGCATTGAATACGAGATTATTGTTTTGACACCATTCAACCTGCTGATTTATCTTGCTTCTATAAGCCTCCACCAAAATCTACCTGCAACAGTGGCATCACCTGCAAATTTATATATTGCATTTGAGCTGTATAAATATCATAAATATAAACATCATAAATATAAAGAGAGTAGACCACTGGGCTAAACACACATACTTGAGTTGTGCCTTTGTTGAGGAGATGTTATTACCTATTTTCACTCTCTGTGGTCTTTCAATAAGGAAGCTGAAGATCCAGTTGCAAAGAGGTACAAGGCCCAGGTTTTGAAACTTGGTTATTAGTAGCATTGAGGGGATGTTGATATTGAAGGCCAAGCTCTAATTAATAATCAATAGTATGGCATTTGTCTTAAGAGTTGTCCAGATGCTCCAAATTAGAGTGGAGGGCCAGTAAGATTGCATCTGCTGTAGACCTTTTAGGGTGAATTGCAACAAATCTGGGTACTTGCTCAGGCAGGAGTTAACTCAAGCCATAACCAAGCTTTTGAAACACTTAATTATGGTAGATGTGAATACTCCCAGATTAGACAGGAAATGAAGTTGGTGTCATAGTATCCACAGGAGCATTTAGCAAACTCCTGAACCAGGCAAAACAGGTACTTTATGTGTTACAAAAGTCATCATCTCCAAAATCCACAGGTAAGTCAATGATGCGTCTTAATCTCATTCAATGGAGCACGATCTTAAATAAAGTTAGGCTCCCAATATGTGTTTTTAAAGGGATAATATTTTGTTTTAACAAATCAGTTTCTGAATTGTTTCTTCTGTCTACTGATGTAATTGTGCTTTTGTCACTTTCAATGTTTGCTGGCACTTGAATATTACAGAGGAATTGGTCTGGCTGGACTGAATTATTTTACTGTTTATTTCAGTATTTATGGTTGTGACAGAACAGGTTGGCAGTGCTAATTCTCTCACTAACCTTGCCCTTTTGCCCGGTTAGTCACTCCTCTTCGTTCTGTCCCTAGTCTAGTTTCCCCAGCAGTTCACATATTTTGCCCACCCATTCTACAGTTCTTGACATTTCACCATTTACACACTCCCAACAGTAAAACAATTGCCAGCTTGGCTAATCAGAACAATCCCTTCTGTAAATGTGCTCTACTGGTTTATAACTTAGAAAAATAAGGTTTCTAGATATAGGCATTCCAGATAGTTTCATTTATTTTCACTTGCACCGTTACATCAGCTTGTAGACAGCAGAACAGCCCTGAAAGTCCCGAGGGACAGTTTGGTGAGTCCTAAAATAATGCCTGGGTTAGTGGGAGCAGGTGTACTACACCTTACTCAAGCAACACCTCTGGTGGGGAAGCATTATTTTTTATTCATTTGAGCATGTGGACACTGATCTATGGACTTAACTTTAAGGCATTTGTTGTGGAATAGAACTGTAGGATGTCAGAACCCCCGTTTAAAATGGTCTAATTCTGTATCTGAGATAATTATGGTTTGGTCACATGATTACCCCCCTACCACCACCAGCAGTAGAATTCCTGTTCCTTCTAGTTCAGGTGGAGTCAGATTTAAACACTCAGTCTGGCTTTGCTAGAGGTGTGGAGTTGGAGTTAACGGTTAGAAACATAAAAAAACCTACAGCACAATATAGGCCCTTTGCCCACAATGCTGTGCCGAACATGTACTATCCAGTTGGTTCTATGGACACTTGAACCAAAAGTGCTTGAAGGTGTGTGATAAAGCAATTAACAGTGGGCCTTATCTGTCAAGGCTTAAACAAGGACAAATGTTAAATAAGTAGTGTTTTGACTTTACAAAGTCTGAATAACATAGTTTTTAGCTGTCAAGATGGCCATGTCTCTTAAATATATCTTGCTCCTTCCAAGCTCCCAGATATGTTAGTAGCACCTTGGTGTTTGTGCTCTTCCTTCCCCACCCACCCATCACTTTCACAGGAATATTATTTACCTTTATCATAAGGAGCAGTATCACAGCATAAAAGCCAGGACCAACCGGCTCCAGGACAGCTTCTACCACCAGGCTGTCAGACTGCTTAATTCAGGCTGATGCAACTGTATTTCTATGTTATATTGACTATCCTGTTGTACAAATTTATTATAAATTACTGTAAATTGCACATCTGGAGACATAACATAAAGATTTTTACTCTTCATGTATGTGAAGGATATAAGTAATAAAGTCAATTCAATTCATTATGATAGGCTACTTAATAAAATTATTTAACCTGTTGGGGAATAAAAGGGTGAATTCTGAAAGCTGCTTTGAACAGTGGTAAAGAAAGTATCAATATGAAAATGAAAGTTAGCAGTTCAAGTTTCAACTACTGTACAACAATTAAGATAATCTGTGTTGCATTGACATCAACCATGCCATCATTGTGGGTAGTATAAATTAGTGATACCCATCTGTTTCATGTTGGAAAGGAGAGGTTCCAGACTGCACAAACCTTTTGCCAAGTTGTTTGCATTCCTGCATCCCAGCCTGATATGTCGACTGTACTCTTTTTCATAGATGCTGCTTGGCCTGCTGAGTTCCTCCAGCATTTTTTGTGTTCTACTAAAAGGATCACTCATGATTTTGTAAGTAGAACAGTTGGAAGAAGCTGAAAGGCCTACTCCTGGTTCTACTTTAAGATGTGATATTCTTATATAATGGAAATATAGATATGGTATTTCTGAGTAAAGTCGCAGGTGAAGAAATTTCTCAGAAATGCATTAAAAATTTTAGATGATACTGTCCAAAGTATGCTTTAGTAATCCTGCTTATGGATGCCAGGAAAACTAAACTTGAAAGCATATTATTCCAGTAGCTATAACTTTATAGGTCAGCGTACCAGAGATAAGTTTAAATTCTCTTCATGTGGTCTGAGCTTTCATTAAGATCACAAAAACTGTCAAGGTAAAAAAAATAGAAACTTTATTTTAAATGGTCCAAAATTATTGTACTACTTGAAGACCAAACCTCTACAAAGTGATCTAAATTTTGAAAAAATATGAAACACTAAATAATTGATTGCATAAGTATTTACACCCCTTTAATGTGACACACCAAATTATCACTGGTGCTGCCAATTGGTTTCAGAAGCTGCATATTTAGTTAAATGGAGATCACCTATGTGCAATCAAGGTGTTTCAATTGTTTGTAGTAAAAAATTTGTAGTAAAAAGTTTGTAGTAAAAAATATATCTGGAAGGTCCAATTGCTGGTGAGTCAGTATCCTGGCAAAAACTACACCATGAAGACAAATGAACAGTCCAAGCAACCCCATGAAAAGGCTATTGAAAAGTCAGGAGAAGGATATAAGAAGATTTCTATATCACTGAATATCCCTTGGAGCACAGTTAAGTTAATCAACAAGAAAGGGAAAGAATATTGCACAGCTGTAGATCTGCCTAGAGCAGGCTGTCCTGAAAATCTGAGTGACCATGCAAGAAGGAAACTAGTGAGGAAGGCTACCAAGAGACCTATGACAACTCTGGAGGAGTTGCAAGCTTCAGTGGCTGAGATGGGAGAGACTGTGCATGCAACAACTGTTGCCTGGATGTTTCATTGGTCACAGCTTTATGGGAGAGTGGCAAAGAGAAAGCCACCTTGGGGAGGGGGGGTGGGGGGAGAAAACCTCTCATGAAATCTCAGCTAGAGCTAGCCAGAATGTATGTGGGAGATTCTGAAGTCAGCTGGAAGGAGGTTCTATGGTTTGATGAAAGCAAAATTGAGCTTTTTGGCCATCAGACTAAATGTTATGTTTGGCATAATACCACACAAAAATACACCATCCCTACCACGAAGCATGGTGGTGGCTGCATCACGCTGTTGGGATGCTTCACTGCAGCAGGCCCTGGAAGGATGGTGAAGGTAGAGGGTGAACTGAATGCAGCAAAATACAGGGAAATCCAGGAAGAAAATTTGATGCATTTTGCAAGAAAACTGACTTGGGAGAGAAGATTTGTTTTCCAGAAGACAATGACCCCAAGCATAAAGCCAAATCTACACTGGAATGGCTTAAAATCAATAAATTTAATGTCCTGGAGTGGCCAAATCAGAGTCCAGACCTCAATCCAATTGAGAATTTATGGCTGGACTTGAAAATGGCTTTGAAGAACTGCTGTGACCAGATGTGTAAAGCTGATAGAGACCTATCCACACAGACTCAAGGCTGTATTTGCTGCCAAGGGTGCATCTACTAACTATTGACTTGAAGGAGGTAAATACTTATACAATCAATAATTTTATGTTTTGTATTTGTAATGAATTTAGATCACTTCAGAGAGATCGATTTTCACTTTGACATGATCAGTGTCAAAAATTCCAAATTAAATCCACTGTGATTCAATGGTGTAAAACAATAAAATATGAAAACTTTCGGGGGGGGGGGCGAAAACTTAAATAGGCAGTGTATAATTTCTCATTGGCCTAAAAGATGCAAAAGAACTTCAAAAAGATTAACCATCCTGGCTGGAATTTTTATATTTGTGATTTATAACTTAATCCTAAAGGTGCAATTGTTTTATTTTGCTGATGATGAACTTGGTTTCTTTTGTACTCATTGCTCCCTTTTATTTGGCATAGGTAGATTTCAATAGGTACAATTTAATGCCAAAGAAATGATTACAATATACATCCTGAAATTCTTCTTCTTCACAAGCATCCACAAAAACAGAGGAGTGCCCCAAAGAATGAATGACAGTGAAATATTAGAATACTGAAGGCCCTTCCCAGCTCCCCCTCCCACACTTAAGCAGCAGCAAAGCAATGCCTCCCCCACCAGCAAGAAAAGCATCTGCATCCCCCATCGAGCATTCAAGCATGCAGTAATGCATCAATAAAGACACAGACTTGCAGTACCCTGAATACGACTCATTCACCCAGTATTCGACATACCACAGGCTCTCTCTCTCCCTAATAAGGGAAAATGAGGTGTCTCTGTTTCACAACAATAGGGGGGAGACATAAAGCAACTAGCTGATTTATGGTATTAAAAGTCTGTTGTGTCGCTTCTTCTGAGCTCTGTGCCCAAAGAACTCAGATCTGTAAGCATGCAGCTAGCAGCCAGCTCGCTGCTTACATTCTTCCATATCACACGACGCATCAGGCAGCAGTGGCGGCACCAACCTTGAATCTGCCCGCCTCCAGAGCCACAAAAATCCAGCACCCTCAAGGCACGTTAGTATTCCAGGCTGTGTCCTTGGCATATTGAAAAATGGCTGGTCATGAGTGTCCAAGAGCGGGTACCATTTCTGCAAAGAACCAAAGTCAGCATGTAACTCCAGGTCAGTGCCTTCAAAAGAACCTTGTAATGTGAAAAAAAAGATATCAAAGATAGAAATAGAGCTACTTCCAAAGATGTAAGCAAAGGAGTCACCTTTAGGCACTGTCATCTCCTAAGCTCATCCCTCTTACAGTGGAACCATTGGATTTATAACGTTTAAACATTTAGTTTACTTTTGATATTGGAATTAAAGTATTAAATTGGTGGGCCATCAGTATATATTTTAGTAACAGAAAGTGCAAGGAGGTGAGTCTTTGATAAAATATTGTATACTTGTTGGTAGGTGATATTTTTCTTGAGTCTGAATATGGGACACAGTTAGTAATCCTTGAATCTTATTAAATGTACCCACAACCAGAAACTACCTTGAAGTCATTAATAAAGTGGGTTTTTTGGTGGTACCAAGGAAGTGCAGCAAGGAGTGTAAGTGGCCACAGTAAGATTGGGAAATGTGGAGGTCTGAATCAGTGGAAGCTATGGGAGTTACAGTAATAGGCTTGGTTTAATTGTGGATCCTGGAAATGCAGTGATAATCCATTTTGCTTGATGTTCAAGAAGTTTATTTGTGAAATATTAGCTTTTTACTTACAGGGCCTCATTAAATATCCTGGTTAGGTCACATGTGGACATAGTTTTCCTGAAACAGCTACTGATATCAGGGTTTTATAGCAATGAATTGAACAGTGTTTTGCAGCAGTTCTGAATTGCCAGAGATTTGAATTGAAACCAAAATACACAGGAAATCTTTTAAATTTCATTAAGCAGGATTTGAATGAGGGACATGGTATAACTGTAACATTTATATCATTACCTTGTTTCATTCTTCCTATCAATATTTGTTTGGCAGTTTCATACCCTGATGAAATACAAAGGGCTCTGGTTGCTGGACATCTGAAAAGTCAGTTTCAACCTGAAACATTAACTTTTTCCATAGAACTGCCTGACCGATTAAATGTTTTCAGGGTTCTATGTTTTATTTCAGTTTCATATCATGCTGCCATTAGCTTTCTGAATCATTAAGTATGCATTTTGCTGATTAATCCAATATCTGTCATTAAGTATCTAAACTACATGATATAAGCAGCAGTGTTGTATCTACCCTCTCCAATAATTCATCAAATAAAAAGTGAACATGCTACAAAAGGAATATGTGAAAGATGTTTGTGAATTGCCAAGTGCTCAAGCAAGTTTTTGTGAGTGTAGCTATGGAACATTCATGCTTAGTACACTTACTATGTCTCTTATGCTTTACATTTGCAAATGTAATGGGGCTGATAATCAACAGAACCTGGAAACAAAATGAGACTTCCAAAATGCTCTGCACATTTCAGACCAAAATGGGTAGCAAAATGAAGTTGATGTGCTTTGTAAATCAACATTTTGAAATTTAAATTAAAAAATTTCTGAAAATAATCAAATAGGTCATATTTGTTTATTCCTTATTTGCTGGATTATTTCTTCATTATAATTGTTTCAAAAATTCAAAATCATTGTGTGACCCAAAAGATTGCTTATTCAACCGCTTACAAATGCATATACCTTCCATTCTGTCCAATGTTGTTCTGAACCTGGTATCATTGATGATGCTTCTCTGAAGCACCAGGACCTTCATCGTACTATTACAGAAAGGTGCAATTCTTGACTCTTGTTTGGCTCATTTTAATCCTTTTGTTGAACCACAATTTTAAGGGTTGTCAATAGCTATTAAGGAAACAGTAGCACTGTATATTGCAACCACTGAGTCTCTTGGGCGCTTAAGGTTTTTCCTAGCTGTCACGCTCTGTCATGCTAGATTAGGGGTGGACAAACTTTTTGACTTGAGGGCCACAAAGGGTTCTAAAATTTGACAGGGGGGCCGGACCAGGAGCATATGGACGGAGTGTTTTGGTAATACACCTCATAAGAGAAAATAAAATACCATGAGATATGTAGAAAACATGTGCTTTAATTTCAATTGAAAATGAACAAATGCATTACAACAAAATATCTGTCTTTGAAGTCCCATGGTATTTAGCTATTTATTGAAATGACTTTTAAAACGCTGAAAATTAAATGAATAAAATACAGCTTTTTTTAATAGTAACAGTTATTATTTTAAAGCACTGAAAACTCTGTTATCCTTCAAGATATTATCATCATCACTCTCCTCCTGCCTGTCTTTATTTCAAAAACGTTAGGAGATGCAGGTCTCCTTGTCCTGCTCCTTCTTATTCAATTGTCCCCTGTGCCAAAACTCAACAACGACCAGCACAAGGACAGAACAGTGACAGCGCGCCAGTATGCGGAGCGCGTTATTTGATCTGGAGCGCATTTTTTATTTTGAGAACGTAGGTGCACCTACGCGCTACTCATGTCCATCACTTAACAGAAATGACATGTAACATGTAAGGCTTATTGAAAAAAATATTTTCAAATGCATTTTTTACATAACACTACGAAGAGACTTATTTTTAATTTCAGTGGGAACAGTGTTGTTGGTCTCCCTTTTTAGCCAGCGCATCAAAGTCTGGATTTAGTTTTGTTGTGGCGATTCTCAGGATGGATCTGAGGTGTTGGTCAGTTAACTTGGATCTGTGGCTGGCTTTGTTGATGTTCACACAAATAGGTCGAGCCGACCAAAGAGTAAAGCACAAATGTGGAGTAATACGCTGCACCTCAACAAAGGTCAATGTATATAGAGTGCGTCATCTATTGGGAAAACGCCAGAATTGCGGGGGGAAAGACGTTAACAAGGTTTATTAATATAATTTCATCAAGTTCTGCGGGCCGGATTAAAAGGCATATGGCCCCCGGGCCGTAGTTTGCCCATGCCTGTGCTAGATCAAGAAGTAATTTCATTGGCATAGAAAATGTATTGTAAATGCCAGCCTTGAGGGTGTTATCTGGAATGTTGCTGAAGAAGTAATGAATATGTTTATAATTTCAATTATTGCTAACTGCCCTTTCTGCACAATTGCTTGATTTTAATTGATTCTTTTGAGGTGTCAATTTTTTGCTTGTGTCAACTTTTACTAATTGTGATTCTTTAAAATGCAGCCAGTTACATTTTGCAGCATGGGCTTTGCTAATGAAAAATAAGTTAATTTAATATCATCCTACTTTAGAAATACTGAAGTCAGTTTAGAATTTTCAGTGTAATCCTAATGTTACAAAAATGCATCATTTGTGAGGTACTCATTTCTGCCTTTTTTCCAACATCTAAGCATGCTAATTTCTTAAAGCTGTTTTGAAGCTTTAAATGAACCATGCAAGATTTAACATCAAGACAAAAGTCTGTAAACATTAATCTACATAAAGTTTGTGTTTAACAAGATGTGTTTTAAATTAGGCTAAAATAAAAACTGATAGTACTTATTTTTTTCATAAAATGGGATATGTTGGAAGATGTGTGCTTCTGAATTGCAAACTAATGATCCACATTTTAAAAAAAAGCAAAATTGTCACTACAGTTTTTTGTCCTGTTCCTCTAGGATACTTTACGTCAAAAAGATGACCGAATCGAAGAATTAGAGGAGGCTTTGCGGGAGAGTGTACAGATTACAGCAGAACGTGAGATGGTCTTAGCACAAGAAGAAGCTGCTAGAAATGATTCTGAGAAACAGGTTTGTAATATGTGTTGCCACCAGCAGGTGCACAGTTCCTCATTTTAATCCATTAGGCATTTGTGGTTCTCTATACTGAGTGTAGAGCAACTAATACAGGCTAATATTTTGAGGATTTTATTAGATCAATTGATTTCACTTTTAAGATGTAATTATTGCTTTATTGCACAGAAAATACACAAATTTTGGTGAGATGCAGAGTGGCCAGCAATCTGATGTGATGAGTTTCTGCCACCCCCCATAATATCCCAGACACATGCCAAAGGAAAATCGACTTTGTTAGTTATAAAATACAATACATGGGAACTAGAAAGTAACGCTGCTTAACAGAGAACAGTACAGCACAGTACTTGCTCTTCAGCACACAATGTTGTGCAGACCTTTTAACCTATTCCAAGATCAATCTAACCCTGTCAACCTGCGAGACAACTTTGAGGAATCTACTAATGCTGACCACACAAGATCCCTATGTTCCCCCACAGTGGTAAGAATTTTCGCTACTGAGGTATTTAACTTGCATAAGGATTTCTTTTATTACCCTTGTAGTTTCTTAACTTTGCCCACCTGGACTTTACATCTTCTGATCCTTTGAAACTTCTTTAAGGTTTTGACTTCAATTTTTTTTAACCAGCAAAGCCACCCCACCCACTCTGCTCACCAACCTGTTCTTTGGATATGATGCATATCCTTGGATGTTAAGCTTCTGACTGTGTTTTTCTTTCAGCCACATCTCAGTGATGTCTACAACATAATACCTGCCAATTTCTAAATGCGTCACTAGATAGCCTACCTTATTTTGTATACTGCATACATTGAAATATGAAACCTTCATTCCTGTATTCACCACCTTTTGTTTCAATTTGTCTCCATGCTGCCTAAAACTAAATTCTTATCCTTGCTAAATTTTGTCTTGTTCTTTATTCTGGAGACTTCAATAGCTTCTCCTGCATTCTCATTCCTTTTTACTTTCTCCATTCTTTTCCAAGCTGTTGAACCCATTTCTCTGCTATTTAGTTTAAATCCTACCCACAGCCCTAGTAATGCTACTAACCTCGTAACCCTAGTTTTGTACTATTGCAACAGCTCCCTCCTTCCCCAGTATTGGTGTCATTTTCCCACATTACAAACTCACTTCTACTCTGATCTTTGAGCCACATATTTAGTTCTCTGATTGTATTAACCCTGCAATTTTGCAAATGGTGCAGATAACAATCCAGAAGTTATTACCTTTTGGTTCAACATTTTAATTCAATTCCTTGCTGTTCAAATTCCCTGAGCAGCACCTCTTGTTCATCCTATGTCATTGGTACCCATATGGATACCAATTGGATCCTTCCCTTCTCACTTGAAATTCCTCTGTAGGTTAGATGGGATGTCTTAAAGTCGGGCACAAGGCTGACAACACGACCGTTCAGATTCTCAAATGAGACTTGCTGATCTGTTATTCCCAGGATTATCCCTATTACCTGTCTTGAACCAAAGAGTCTAATTTGACATCCTCCATTCTTCTAGTATTATTCCTGTGGCCAGTGAGGATGGAAAAAAAAATCACTAGAAGCACAGCAACCTTTTCTCTTACTTCCTGTAGTAAACTGCAGTATATCTCATCTGATCCCGGGGATATATCCATCCTAATATTTTTGTAAAGTTCCAGCACATCCTGTTTCTTAACCTCAACATATTCCAGCACATTAGCCTGTTCTACATTGTCCTTGCATTTAGTAAGGTCCCTCTCACTGGTAAACACTGATGCAAAGTATTCATAAGAACCTCCCCTACCTCCACCAACTCCATGGTTCCACTGTTATCCCTGATCAGTCCTATCCTCACTCTCGTTATCCTCCTTTTTGTCATGTGCATGTCGAATGCCTATGGGTTTTCCTTAATCCTACTCACTAAGGACTTCTCATGTCTCTTCTCCTAAGTCCATTCTTAAGCTTCTTTCTGGCTGTCTTATATTTCTGAAGCCCTGTCTAATCTTTGCTTCCTGAACCTTAAGTATGCTTCCTTCTCTTTCTTGTTAATCATGGTTCCTTTCCTCCTACTATCCTTTCCCTGCCTCAATAGGACATACCTAGCCAAAACCCCATAACAGGTAATGTTAGTGAAGCATTTTGTGTCAACGTAAGCTATGGTGGATATCGTGATAGGACGAAAAAAAAAGTTAATGCTGTTGTGTACTTAGGAGGCAAGAAATAACCCCACTTACCCACTTTTCCTCCTCACTGGTTTCAATTGTCACTGGCCAGTTTCTACTCCTTCCCTTCTCCCCTTCCCTCCCCCCAACCTTATTGTTCTGGCTTCCATTCCAGTCCTGATGAAGGGTCTCAGCTTGGGGTCAACTGGGTCAACTGTTTATTCCCCTCCATTGATGCTGCCTGACCTTTTGAGTTCCTCCAGCGTTTTGTTCGTATTGCTCAAGAGATCCAGCATCTCTAGAATCTTTTGTGTTCATGGGAGGCTGATAATGTTTTGTTTATGTAGTGCATTGTACTGGTGGTTATACAGTAGATTTTGTTCTTCAATATAGAATGTATCTTGTATACAAAGTTATGGAAATAGCTGAGTTGAGATTTCTGATGCATTAGTGTCATTATAGGATTCTGACATCACTATCATTCTGGTCACTTCATGTTGATCTCCACAGTTGAATAGAAATTGTTGTTTTATGGGCATCTACATGATTGAGTGACTGTGCTGTAATTATGCAGAGGGTAATGTGATAGTTTATATTGCATTTTGATTTGTTTGATTTCATTGAGCTTTTATTTATAGGAAAGTGTACATTCTGGTTTTGTTGTTCAGGAGATGTAATGTGGATATTTGATTTCGCAAGGGAAGTATTACCCGGATTTTGGTTATATCAAGTTTTCTGGTTGAAGAGGTCTGTATCCTGGGTTTTTATGTTGTCAGTGGTAGTATGATTTGGTTTGCAAAATAGAAATTGTAACAGTAAATCATCTTACAAATAAAGTAATATATTTGATTCTGAGTGTACCTGCCATTTCTGTCTATAAAAGTTCCAGATTCATGGATGGATTTTACTGAGTTACTTCAATTCAGTTAGATTATGATTGATCTCAGCAATGTTGAGTTACAAAGAAGAAATGCATCCGAATTCTGGCAACCAATGGAATGTCTTGAGGATGTAACCAGTAGTAAATACATTAAAAAGACCACATAAATTAAGTGCCATCGGGCCTCTAGCATCCATGCAAGTGCATTCGACTGTGGATTGAACAATTTCAAGGGAGTGTTGAACAATGTTGCTGAATTTGTTAAGAATGGAGCAGTGGTAGGAATGAATAATATCAAGAATCCTTCATACATTATGTAGAAGCAATCCAAGCATATTGAGAGCAAAGCATAAACAGTTGATTCAAATCAGGATGCCTAACAGATCCTTATAATTTGTTGATAAAAGAGAAACTTGAAATTCAAGCACTAAACTACAGACTTGTGCCGTACGCCCGCCTGCACTACTTTTATAACATTTGTGTCAAATGGGTACTCATACACCATTTATCAGTAGGATTATCTTTACACTATTGACAGTAAATAGTTCTCTAATTTGAATATGTTCATTCTAATACCTTCAGTGCTCTTCGTTGGTTAATACAGGGATTTATGAGGCATCTGGGATAATAGTGTAAAAACTGAAAAATATTTATAGTTACTTTATGGACCTTACAATATTGGAGTATTCAATGCAATGAACCAGAAGCTCAATCATGTAAAATTATCCCTTGATCCAGTCCTTTTCCTTGGTGTTTTAGCACAAATAACTAATTTTTCCACCTTATTTCCCCTGATTTGTTGCAATATTTGGATAGGCATCAACATTGGAACAGGAATCCATTATATTAGACTTACGACCAGTTTTTAAAAATCATTGTTTCCTCTGGACATGGTGTTAATTGGTGCTAGTGATATTATTGACCCTACTTTCCCCAAGTTTCATTTCATTTGGAATGGTTGTTCATGTGGAAATAAAGCAATGGCTAACACAGGAGGGCACAGTTTTAAGATGCTTGGAAGTAGGTGCAGAGGAGATGTCAGGGGTAAGATTTTTTTATGTAGAGTGTGGTGAGTGCATGGAATGGGCAGCTGACAATGGTGGTGAAGGTGGAAACGATAGGGTCTTTTAAGAAATTCCTGGATAGGTACATGGAACTTAGAAAAATAGAGGGCTATGGGTAACCCTAGGTAATCTAAAGTAACTACATTTTCGGCCCAGCTCTTACCGAAGTCCATACAATTCATATTTACCACTTTGCCTTAGACTTTCTTGGTTACTTCGTCAAAAAATAAAATCTAGTTTGCAAGGTATCTCCCTTGCACAAAACAGTGCTGTCATCTGCTAATCAACTGTCTTTCCAGAAGTACTGCACAAATATCTTATTTTTCAGAATCCTTTCATTACCTTAACAACAGTAGATCCCAACTTCTTTGTTGCTCTTCTTAAATAATTGCACTTGTCCCACTCTCCAATCTAACTGCACCACACCTGTGGCTAAAGGTGATTTAAATATTAGCCAGGGTTCCTGTAATTTGTTCTTTACCTTCTTACAGATTTCTTGTATATACCTGGTCAAATCCTGGAGGTTTGTTTATCTTTGTACTCCTACTGTTTTGCAAATTATCCTTAAGACCTCCCTAGTTCTAAAGTCTTCATGTCTTTCTCAATGGTAAAAAGACAGAGGAGAAACATTCGTTAAGGACTTTGCCCTTCTCTTGCCTTGCCCCAATTTAGAAGTTGAACCTGTGGACCCATTCTGGCCCTTTCACTAAATAATTGAAAACAAATAGAACTATGGTTACCAGTCCTATAGTACTCCCTATGTTTGCTCCACCCTGTTATGTGAGAATAGATCAAACTTTGTCCCCCTCCCAAATATGGAGCCTTGGTGAGACCACATCTGGCATATTGTGTACAGATTTGGTCTCTTAAAATTAATGCTTATACGTGCTGGAAAAGTATTTCCTGATTTTGCCAAGGTCTTCCATATGATGAGTGGTTAAGTAGACTCTACTGTTTTTTTTAGAGATCAGAAGAGTTAAATGTAACATAAAACATACAGAAATCTCAGAAACCTTGGCAAAGTAGTCATTGTGAAGATTTTCCATTGGCTGAATAATATAGAAAATGAATAACTATTTAGGATGGTATGGGAAAAATACTTTAGGCTGAAATGAGGAGAATCTTTTGAATTTTGAATGCCAGAGACTGCAGAGGCCCACATATTGATTGCATTCAAAATGGAGATCATTAAGTTTATGTATATCAGAAGAATTGAGAGATATGGGGATAGACTAGTAAAATAATATTGACATTAAAGATAATCTTATTGAATGACACACCAAGCTAGTGGAGCCAGTGGATACTCTTGTTTATTATGTTCTTATGTTTCCAAATCATGATGTTATGAGGAAGTTACAAGTTCTTTGGTAGAGATTGCTAGCTTAAACAAGAGTAGTAGGTTGTTGCAATACTTCTTATATGGTCTTACATTCAAAGTGTTCCAGGAGTTGAAATACTGAAGTTTTATGGTGGTGGATGGTGTGTCAATCAAGTCACTCCTTTATCCAAGTTACTTTCCAGCTTATTGAGCCCCTGTCCAAGTGAGTATAATTTTTTCCAAGTTGATAGTAAGAATGTGGCGCTCAACAAAAACATCCTATAACTTTTCTTGTATCCACATTACATACGTGTTTTGTTTTGGTTCTTGGCTATGATGATGTCTAACATTAATATGTTCAAAGATTTAGCAATGCTGTTCACATTTCATACCACGGGGGTGAGTTGAATGTAGATGTAGCTGATTCAACTTAACTTTTCAGTCATTTGCTGTCTGATATTTGGATGGCATTAATGTTAATTGCTGTGATCAGCCCAGTATTTGCCACGGGTGGGTATGACTGCTCCATTATCGATGTGCTTTATAATGTAGAGGCTAGGCCTAATCACTGAGTCTTTTGATGGAAGGGAGGTAGGTCATTTATGAAGCCTTGACTTCAAGCGTCCAAAATACTTTGAGGCGAATTGAAATAAGTATGACTCCAGCCAATGGAAGTTTTTTTTTGTTATCCTTGTGCCACACTCATTTAAATACACTAGTATGTCTAGCACAGTCACTCTCACATCACTGCAGGGATTAAGCTGTTTTTTCACTGATCAGATAATTTGCACAGCACTTGTGATTGAAGATGTCAGCCTTCTTTTTCACTTAAATGCTGGAGGATCTATGAACATATCCATTCTGGTGAGAGACATCATCTCACCATATCCAATAAGTTACTCGCTATCAATGATATCTATGTAAGGCAGGACTGCAAAGTTGTAATCTGATCTTTCATTGTGCTAATGCTTAGTTCTGTTCAAGGTTCCATGTTTCTGCTGATGGAGAGTGCCCACTGTCTGAAAAAGGACAATCTTGTAGTTTCATTGGCACTTTTCACAGATATAAGACCATAAGGTATAGGAGCAGAAGTTGGCCATTCGGCCCATCAAGTCTGCTCTGCCATTCAATCATGGGCTGATCCAAGTCTTCCAGTCATCCCCACTCCCCTGCTTTCACCCCATACCCTTTGATGCCCTGGCTAATCAAGAACCTGTTTATGTCTGCTTGAAATACACCCAATGGTTTGGCCTCCATTGCCACTCATTGCAAAAAAATCCACAGATTTACCACCCTCTGACTAAAGTAATTTCTCCACATCTCAGTTCTAAAAGGACATCCTTCAATCCTGAAGTCGTGCCTTCTTGTCATAGAATCCTGTGCCATATTTAATCTGTTCAGGCCTTTTAACATTTGGAATGTTTCTTTGAGATCCCCCCTCATTCTCCTGAATTCAAGGGAATACAGCCCAAGAGTTGTCAGATGTCCTTTGTGCGGTAACCTTTTCATTCTCGGAATCATTCTCGTGAATCTTCTGAACCTTCTGCAATGTCAGTATATCTTTCCTAAAATAAGGAGCCCAAAACTGCATACAATACTCCGTGTGGTCTCTCAAGTGCCTTATAGAGCCTCAACATCATATCCCTAATCTTATATTCTATACCTCTAAAAATGAATGCTGACATTGTATTCACCTTCTTCACAACTGACTCAACCTGGAGATTAACTTGTAGGGTATCTTGCACAAGGACTCCCAAGCCCCTTTGCATCTCTGTAGTTTGAATCCTCTCCTCATTTAAATAGTAGTCTGCCGTTTATTCCTTCCACAAAAGTGCATGAC
This sequence comes from Hypanus sabinus, assembly GCF_030144855.1. NCBI lineage: Eukaryota > Metazoa > Chordata > Chondrichthyes > Myliobatiformes > Dasyatidae > Hypanus > Hypanus sabinus. The sequence continues at coordinate 141,615,109 of NC_082713.1, forward strand.
TATACACTTTCCAACATTGTATTTCATTTGCCACTTCTTTGCCCATTCCCCTAAACTATACTAGTCTCTTTGCAGGCTCTCTGTTTCCTCAACACTACCCAATCCTCCGCCTATCTTTGTATCATTGGCAAATTTAGCCACAAATCCATTAATACCATAGTCCAAACACCGACCTCTGTGGAACTCCACTGGTTACCAGCAGCCAGCTAGAATAGGATCCATTTATTTCCACTCTCTGTTTTCTGCAGACTACCCAATGCTCCACCCACGCTAGTAACTTCCCTGTAATCTCATGGGCTCTTATCTTGCTAAGCAGCCTCATGTTCGGCACCTTGTCAGAGGCCTTCTGAAAATCCAAGTACTCCATGTCTGCTGCATCTCCTTTGTCTACCCTGCTTCTAATTTCCTCAAGGAATTGCAGAAGGTTTCTCAGGCAGGATTTTCCTTTCAGGAAACCATGCTGGCTTTGGTCTATCTTGTCATGTGCCTCCAGGTACTCCATAATCTCATCCCTAACAATCGATTCCAACAACTTCCCAACCACTGATGTCAGGCTAACAAGTCTATAGTTTCCTTTATCATCCCTCCTACCCTTCTTAAATAGCAGAGTAACATTTGCAATCTTCCAGTCATCCAGTACAATGCCAGAATCTGTCGATTCTTGAAAGATCATTGTTAATGCCTCTGCAATCTTTCCAGTGACTTCCTTCAGAACCCGAGGGTGCATTCCATCAGGTCCATAAGATGTATCCACCCTCAGACCATTAAGATTCCTGAGCACCTTCTCTGTTGTAATTTTCACTCCACAAACTTCACTTCCCTGACGCTCTTGAATGTCTGGTATACTGCAGACGTATTCCACTGTGAAGACTGATGCAAAATTCGCATTCAATTCTGCCATCTCTGCATCTTTCAATACAATATCTCCAGTGTCATTGTCTACTGGTCCTATATCTACCCTCAGCTCTCTTTTACCTTTTATATACTTAAAAAAGCTTTTGGTATTTTCTTTGATATTAGCCACCAGCTTCCTCTCATAATTCATCTTTTACTGGATTAATTATTGAATTACCTTATCAGTTCCAGTACTTGAACTTGAACTGGAAGTTTAGTCCAGAATTCTGCTTAACTATTCCATTAACCTAATAATTATCCCTTATGTTAATGTTCCTTATGAATGGGACAGTCATTGTTTAATGCTGTAATAAAATGAAAGATATCTGTTACATCACTTTTGAGTGTGGAGGTATGATAGAACATAGTTAGAACATCGCAAACCAAATACTTCTCCAGCTAGAAAATAAAACAAGGACGTATGTCAACAATATTGAATCTCATCTCTGAGGTTGTTGTAGACTGGTCCACTGGTTAGTACAGTAATGCTTTGAGAACTGAATTTATCAATTCGTATTGAATATTAAGTAATCAGGAATGGAGTAAGAAATTCAACTTTAAAATAGACATTGAGTTATAAAATATTTCAAGGATTTTTGCTATCTTCTGATTTTTTAGGATTTTATTGAATTTCTTTAATTACAAGAATATTGTTTTAAAAATTATAATACTTTAAAAATGTACTTTGAACTCTGCATTTCAAGCTAGAGCCTACATATTCTAGTGGGCAAGTGAGCTATCCAAATATGCTTATGAAATGTGAATAACTGGTGATTATTAAATGCATAATGAAAATGTAAATAGTTGCACTATAATGGAATTTTTATTGGATTTAAGTGCTTCTTTCTGATCTAGTAAATACTTTGCATGCTTTTCTCTCTTCTATTATGCTACACAATGCCTGTATGAAGCATATTATTGAAAGTTTGCATGAATTCAACAGTTTTGGCTTTAAATGGTTTAAGGTATGGGAAACTTTTTTTAATTCTAGCTCACTCCCAGTGCTTTCACTCAATTGACACAAAGAAGTGATTGTTGCTTCTGGTTTCCATTCTTCTTGAATCTAACTCACTTTAGAGTGAGTACTCTGCTCATTTGTTACTCAAGTTTGCTTAAAACCCCAAAAAAATTGCAAGAATTGTCATCCTCCCTATTATATTTTTATGCTTCTAAACTGAGTGCAGCATTAAAGGGACGAGGCGTAGATGAAAATGGCTGACACTGAGAAAGTGGAACAGTTATTACTTTAGTAAGCAGAGGTTTCAGATGCAAGTAATCTTCCACCAACCTTTCAGAAGTAGATGGAAGGTGTGGCTCATTATTGACCTTCATCCTTCATATAAAGATACCACTTCTGTAAGTCATTGTCAGGTAAGCAAAAGAACTGAATTGAGTTTGGAAGTATAAAAGTTGCTGGTATATCAAAACCATGGTAAAGATTTGTGAAGGGTATGCATGGTTCATATTATTAAGATTGTGTATTTTTCAAGTTTAGAATATTTTACAACACCTGATGGACCTATAGAAAAAGTTTTTAATTTCCTTTTCATAGTGTTGACTTGCAGTTCATGCAAGTCCCAATTCAAAATATTGAAATCCTGCACCATAGCAGACTGTGCCACAAGTCCTATCTGAATAACATGTAAAATTCTTTCATGGTATTAAATGGTTTTGAATCATTCAAAAAATGTTAGACATTAAATTGTTCAAACATTTCAAAAAGTATGCACAAAAAAGAGCCCAAACACTTGTAATCAATAAAACAAATTTGAATGAGGAAAGTAAATCACCTTAAACTAACTTCCTTCTTCATAGCTGTTCTTCGCATTTAAATGAATGCACTTCCCTTTTCTGTGCCAGGTATAACCTGAAATAGATTCAGCAAACAGCTTCTTTGTTAAATGTTGGGAAGTTAACAAGTTTGTTCTATGCTCCTAGACTCCACAAGGAGTCCACCATTGGCATTTAGCCAGAAGATTATATATGGAGTTCTGTTAGTGGGTTTAGGTCCTCCATGTTTGCACACAAGTCCTTAACATGTTGGCACTTAGTAGATTAGAACAGTTCAGCATGGACATTTTAGCATTCCAAAAAATTCTGACTTAATTCTGAATAGGCAGATAGGCCTTCATTCTGATGTTTCATATGGAAAGCACTGCCACTGTGCGTTAATGAAGACTTTCTGGAATTAAATGTTTGGGCCTTATAATTTTGACCACCAGCACTTGATCAAAGACATTGAATGGACGAAAAATGGTGCTTGCAAGTCCTTTACCCATTGGTTAAAGTAAAATAGATATCTGAAGGAGTTGAACAAATGAGCAATCTGAAGAAAGGAAAAATGAAATACCTGTACGTATAAATGTGACTTTTGTACAGCTTGATGCAGTTTTTAGTTCTTTAGATCTTAATGGCTTTAGTTCAGATGTAATCTCCTTTCTGTCCATTCCCACCCTTAACTATTGTCCTGAAGTCAAAGAGTGCTTTAACCTTTGCAATATTATATTAATATTGTGTTAAGTGTCAATGTGACAATACATTGCTCATATTTAATATTCCTCCATTTAATTCCCCACTTTAATTTCTCAGAACAAATAGCAAATGGAGAGCAACATTTTCCTCCTCCTCGTATCTGCTGCTTCCCACAGTTTAGTATTAAGAGTTGAATTTGTGTAAAATATATGTGCCAGGTTAATGTGATGCTAATTATCACTACATCTTAAATTAGTTCAAGCTGATCATGGGTTTCACTGTGAGAGATTGTGTAGCTGTGCAGCCCTATCACTGGGTAACAAATTACCCTTGATCTGGATGCAAGAATGATAAATGAGCTGTAAATCCAAAGAGAAGTCATAAAGATACAGAAAAATGCCAAGTCTGAGAATTGGATGCATTTTAAAATTCAGCGATAATGGACAAGGAGCAAAACTAAAGCATGATAGTAAATTTTGAAGAGACACAAATGCATCTAGAGGTAGTTTCAAAGAAAAAAAAATCTGAAGGTAAATTCAAGTTCCTAACAGTTACAAATAGAATTTATGACGGAAGACTAAAAAATTAAAGGGCGATTAAACAATATTTTGGTTTTGTTTTCATGGAAAAGGATACAAATAATGTACCAGAAATCTAAGGAAGCAAGAATCCAGTGAGATTAAGGAATTAAAGGAAATTATATGGGAGGGGGATGTTGAAAAAGTTAATGGAAGTGAAATACAATAAATCTCCAGGGCCTGACAATCTGTATCATGGAGTACTCAAACTCCAACTTGCTGTGGAAATAAATGGTACATTGGTTCTAAAGTTCCAAACTTCATGAATTATGGAATGGTTCCTTCAAATTGGAGGAATGCAAGTGTAATCCTGTGCCTGAAAAAGAGAGAGAAATTGGAGAACTACAATCTGTTTAGCTAACATTAGTTGTAGAGAAAATGCTAGAGTCTATTAAAAAACATGTGATGTCAGGCCATTTTTTTCCAGCTGCATTGGACAACTCATTGATTGAAAAGGAAGAACCAGTGGGCCTGGTGTATTGGCATTAATTAAAGTCCTGCGTAATAAGTTAGCATGTCAGATTAAGGTGCGTGATTTTGGGGATAATATAGTAGCTACCACATTGATTGACGGACACGACACAGGAATAACTAGATCTTTGTCAGACTGGCAAATGGTGTGTATTAAAGTAGCACAGCGGTTGGTGTTTGGAGCTCCTGCTGTTTACAATATGAGAAAGTAAGAAAAAATGCAGAAGATGGAATCTAAAATAAAAATACAAATGTTGGAAGAACTCAGCCAGTCAAACAGATTCTTGGAAATGGAAACCAGTCAATATTTCAGACCTGTGATCTTCCTTAAGACTGGTGTAAGAATAGAGGATTTACATTTTTAGTTGGGGGAAGAAATAAACCGATAAGTGATAGGTGGCCCCAGACAAGAGTTGGTTGCTAGGCAGATAGAACCAGGTGAGGGGAAGAGATCATTTTAGGTGATGAGTGAGGGAAGGGTGATAAAAGAGAACCTGGGAGGACTGATGAAAGTGAGAAAGGAATTTGGAGAGTGGGTTACCTGAAATTGTAAGATTCAGTCTACATGTCTTTCTGCAGTAAGTTGTCCAAATGAAATATAAGGTACACACACAAAGCGCTGAAGTAACTCAACAAATCAGGCAGCATCTATGGAGGGGAGTAACAGTCAGCATTTTGGACCGAGAGTCTTCCTCAGGAATATGAGGTGCTGTTCTTCTAGTTTGCTTTTTACCTCACCATAGCAATGGAGAAAGCCAAGTGCCAAGAGGATGGCATGGGGACCAGAAGAGGAATTGAAATGCAGGTAGAGTACAAGACCATAAGGCATAGGAGCAGATTTGGCCATTCAGCCCGTCGAGTCTGCTCTGCCTCTCAACCCCATACACCTGCTTCTTGCCATATCCTTTGATGCCCTGACTGATCAGGAAACTATCAATTTCTGCTTTAAGTATGCCCACGGTAGGTTGTCCTTTGAGTCCTTTGTTTTTTTGATTTGGTTTTAGAACCTTTAGCTATTGCTTTCCGGGAATCTAATGATATCACTTGTATTTTAAGGAGGAGTATTACCCACAATGTTTCGCTATGCTGATGACCTTTTGCTCTACAGTTCTAATGTGGAGTCTTCTTTACCTTCTTTACTTTCTTTATTCTCTAGCTTTAGTCAGTTTTCAGGATATAAACTTAACTTTCATAAGTGTGAACTTTTTCCTTTGAATAATTTGTTATTAGTTAATACTAACCTTCCTTTTAAAATTGTTAGAGATTATTTTAATTATTTGGGTGTAACAATCACTAGGAATTACAAATTTATTTTTAAAGAAAATTTTTCACACTTCTGAATTATGTTAAGAAGGTACTATCTAGTTGGTCACCCCTCTCTCTATCATTGATTGGCGGAATCAATTCTGTTAAAATGAATATTTTGCCTAAATTTTTATATTTATTTCAGGCCAGACCTGTTTTAATTCCTAAATCCTTTTTTGATTCCTTGGTTTCTATTATATCTTATATATATGGAATAATAAAATTTCTCGATTAAATAAAGTTCATCTTCAAAAAGCTAAAAAGAATGGAAGTTTAGCTTTACCCAATTTTAGGTTTTATTACTGGGCAGTAAATATACAGAATCTAACGTTTTAGTTATATTAATTGAGAGGACTGTCCGGTCTGGGTTTCTTTAGAAGCTAACTCTGTTAATAAATTTTCTATTATTTCTCTTCTTGGATCCCCAATTCCTTTATCTTTAAGTAATTTAACTGATATTTTTGTAGTTAAACACACTGAGGATTTGGGTACAATTTAGAAAATATTTTGGTTTATTGAGTTTTTCACTTTCCAGTCATATTTTTCTAGCTTTTTTGAAACCTTCTATGTCTGATGTAGTTTTTAAAGAGTGGACTAGATTGGGTAGACAATGTTTTCATGATTTGTATGATGGAGATGGTCTCTCTTCATTTGAACAACTATCACTTAAGTATTGTCTGCAGAGAACTCACTTTTTTCAATATTTACAAATTAGAGACTTCTTACATTCTCAAGTATACATATTTCCTAAAAGTCCAGATATTAAATTTACTTGATATAATTTTTAATTTGAAACCCTTCTATAATGCATCTATATCTAATATTTATGGTATGTTGGGAATGAGAAACATTCCTTTAGATAAAATTAACAATCTTTGGAAACAAGATTTACAGATTTCAATTTCTGAGGATACTTGGAATTAAATTTTTTAATTGGTTAATACCTCATCGTTATGTGCTCGTCATTCCCTTCTACAATTTGAAGTGGTTCTTAGAGCCCATATGTCTAAAGATAAGCTGTCTTATTTTTATTCGGATATATCTCCCTATTGTGATAGATGTAATAATGGAGAAGCTTCACTAATCCATATGTTTTGGACTTGTCCGAATCTTGAAAAATATTGGAAGGAAGTATTTCAAACTTTTTCTGTGCTTTTTAAAGTAAATTTTAAACCTAATCCTTTGACTGCCTTATTTGGGATTGTTGGAAGAAATGATATTATTTTGGAGACACACAATTTGCATATTTTGGCCTTTATTTCTCTTATAGCCAGGAGGGATTTGTTGTTTAAGTGGAAGGATACCACTCCACCTACTCCTACTCATTGGTTACATAATGTTATGTTTTGCTCAAATTTAGAGAAGATTGGTTATTCAATTTCTGAATCTAGACCAGATTTTTTTAACATTGTGGGGACCTTTTCCAAATTACTTTCAAAATCTTTAATTTGCTATTAGCACAGATGTTGGCTAATAATATGTCTTACTATATGTTAAGGATTTTTTCCTCTTTTTTATAACCAAACAGCTGTTTTTTTTTCTGGTAGTGGGTATAGATTTTTTGTATAATAAAATTATTTCTTTTCAATTTTGTTTAAATTTTATCTAAATGGATATGAGGTAATTACACTTATGTGATTTCAATATATATTGTAATTGATATATATTATATATCTTACTGTACCCTGTATTCTTTTATGTAAGAAATTAATAAAAATATTGAGAAGAAATATAAAATGTTAAAAAAAATTGAAAGAAACATGCCCATGGACTTGGCCTCCGCTGCAGTCTGTGGCAGAGCATTCCACAGATTTATTACTCTCTGGCTAAAAACATCCTCCTTACCTCTGTTCTAAAAGGTCGTCCCTCAATTTTGAGACTGTGCCCTCTAGTTCTGGATATCCCCAGCATAGGAAACATCCTCTCCACATCCACCCTTTCAAGTTCTTTCAATATCTGTATAGGTGATTTGCAAAGTAGTCACCTATTTAAAATATAAAGGATGAGATATCGCAGCGATCCATTGCAGCAGACCAAATTGAAGGAAGTGCTTGTAAATTTCTGCTTCACTGAGAAGGGTTGTTTAGATCTCCGAGTGTTGGTGAGGGAGTAAGTATAGGGGGCAACTGTCTGATTTGCAGGAGATATAGAGAGATGGGTTAGAAGGGTGATCAGATCAAGAAGAGATGGAAGAGTGACCCCTGCGACAAGTAAATGGGGAAGTGAAGAGAAGATGCAGTAGAAGTGGCAAAAGATGATGGGCTGTATTTGGAGACTGCTTGGGATGAAAGATGAAGGTCAGGGGATCTCTATTTCTGTTGTGCCTGGAGAAGAGCAGGCAGTTATGAGTGCAGAAATGCAGGAAGTGTCTGTGGGTCTTCATTAACTACAGCAGGGATGGAGGGTTGTGGTTTGTGGGTGCAGGGTTTGATGGGTTTGAAACAACATTTCCTGAAGGTGAAGAACATTCCCTCATGAATACAGATGTATCAGAGGTTATAGTGAATCAGCATCAGTTTTCTCCTTTATCTAAGATTTTTTCTTGAAATTAGGCATGTTTGCATTCACCACATACAGCAAACTGCATCCCTCTAATCTCTCTGATAACTCCCCTTAACCTGCCTCCCTTTAAACTATTTTGCATAACATAAGCGAAACATATCAAGTATAACTGGCTGATTTCACATGGTGTCTCCTCAAGAAATGATTTACACTTCTGTGGCTCATCTGCAGAAGAGGACGAGGAAGGTCGTTTAAGGTTCAGCGCTACATTCAACTGAGAATGATTTCCAGGCCCATTAGCTCAATCCTGTTTATCAATTTTTGTCTAAGTACGTGCTTGGAAGAACTCAGCAGGCCAGGCAGCATCTATGGAAAAGAGGATAGTTGACGTTTTGGGCCAAGACCCTTCATCAGGACTGGAACAAAAGATGAGAAGTCACAGTAAGAGTGAGGGGGGGCATGGGAGGGGAGGAAGAACCACAAGGAGAGAGGTGAAGTGGAGAAGGGGTGAAGTGAAGAGCTGATTCAAGTTGACTGGTTAGTGAAAGAGATACAGGGCTGGAGAAGGAGGAATCTGACAGGAGAAAACAAGGCCATGGAAGAAAGAAAAGGGGGAGGAGAATGCCCCCCCCCATTTCACCAGCACCTTATTAGTCTTCCTCCCCTCCCCCAACTCCCACTTTCTTACTTTGACTCCTCATCTTTTTATCCAGTCCTAATGAAGGGTCTCAGCCCGAAATGTCAACTGTACTCTTTTCCATAGATGCTTCTTGGCCTGCTGAGTTCCTCCAGCATTTTGTGTGTGTCGCTCAGATGGCCAGCATCTGCAAACTTTCATTATTTTACTTTTGAAGGTTTGAACTCTGAAAGAAATAGAAGTTCAATAGGGAAGTGTGGATGGGGCTGTGAGAGAGTGGAGAGTGTGTGAGAGATTGTGTGTAGTGTAGCTGTGTTTGGGAATTGAATGCTTAATTGTTCATATGTGGATGTCTGCATAAGAGAGCAGTTTTGACATATCTATTGGGATGATGAATTGTTTCCCAAATTTGCTCCGTTGAGCAAGGATTCTTACTGCTGAAGGAATCGATGCTAGCTGCCTCCTACCAGGCTCTTTGAATTAGAGCACTGGCATTTGTTGCACTTTGCTCATTGGCATTTATTTAGCTGGGAAAGTATTGTTTTTCCTCTTATACCTTTCCTTTCCTTTCTTATACCTGTGCAGTTATTTTCTCACTTCTGACAGGTGTAAATTATTTTCCTGCTGTTCTGCTGATAGGTACATGTGCCTTCATAAGACTGCAAGATATAGGAGCAGAATTAGGCCATTTGGGCCATTGAGTTTGTTCTGCTATTTCATCATGGCTAATCCATTTCCTTTTCAGTCCCTTTCTGGTCTGTGATTCAGTTCTATGGCTTGTCTCAGTAAGTAGTAGCATTTTCTGCATGAGTGACATTGCAGAATGATTGCTGTTGAGTGACAGTGGCCTTTGTAAAGTACAAAGACTAACTCTAACCCACTGGTTAGGTGGTCTGAGGTTGAGTAAATTGGCGAAGCTCTATAAAGCTTTGACATTTGATAAAATAACAAATATTCACAGACATTCTGAACTAATGTGAGGTTATTCATTCTGAATCTGAAAAAGAAAAAGTATTTTTATAATGGTAAGCACTAATATGTATGGGAGAACAATTGGGTTTGCGTGTTCATCAACACAAAGGTGAAGCAAGATTCAGAAAGACGACAGGTTAGGCCTTTATCTCAAAGGACACGTTAAGTATTGGAGAACAAATACTGATAAAGGGAATTGAAATTCTAATCAGCCATGTGGTTCCTTGTGTGGATCCTGTAATTATACACACCAAGAGTATAGAAATTATTACAAGGTTATCAATGCTTACAGGTCACGCGCCATTAGGAGCATGCCCTTTCTAATGGGCTTCCTCTTAGATGATCGGCAATGTCTTTTATATTATCATAAGTGTCCAGAGAATAGTTGCTGCCTATAATAAGCTGCCAGAGGTGATGGTGAAAGCAAATAAGATAGAAGTATTTAAGTGGCTCTTAAAAAGCATATATGAATGTGCTGAGAGGAGGGATATGGACCATGTACAGACAGAAGGGATTTGGTGTCAATAGCTTGGTTTGACACAAAGTTCTGTGCATTAGGGCTTGTTCCTGTGCAGTACTGTTCTGTGTTATAATGTGAATGGTTAAGTTGATGAGGATATTACAGTAAAATAATCAACTTTTCAGACAAGCTTGGAGCACTGAAATTATTCACCTTTGCCAGCAAGACCAACAAAACCTCATTATTTCACTTACTGATCTTATTGGCAAGCATATTCTGATAACAAAAGTGCCACCCATTTCTGTAATTAATTCTAAGGGAAAATTATTGGTAATCATTTACATAACTGTATTTTTGTTTGTGCACCAGTATAATTTCTCAGACTAGTTCTTTTCAGTGCTACAACATGTAGCAATAATACTGAGTAGCACATAGACAATAGACAATAGGTGCAGAAGTAGACCATTCGGCCCCTCGAGTCTGCACCGCCATTCTGAGATCATGGCTGATCATTCACTATCAATACTTGTCCCCATATCCCTTGATTCCCCTATCCATCAGATATCTATCCAGCTCCTTCTTGAAAGCATCCAGAGAATTGGCCTCCACCGTCTTCCGAGGCAGTGCATTCCACACCTCCACAACTCTCTGGGAGAAGAAGCTCTTCTTCAACTCTGTTTTAAATAACTGACCTCTTATTCTCAATCCATGCCCTCTGGTACTGGACTCTCCCAACATCTGGAACATATTTCCTGCCTCAATCCTATCAAATCCTTTAATTATCTTAAACGTTTCAATCAGATCCCCTCTCAATCTCCTCAATTCCAGCGTGTACAAGCCCAATCTCTCCAATCTCTCTGCGTAAGACAGCCCTGCCATCCCAGGAATCAACCTAGTGAATCAACGCTGCACTTCCTCAATTGCCAGAATGTCCTTCCTTAAACCTGGAGACCAAAACTGTACGCAATATTCCAGGTGTGGTCTCACCAGGGCCCTGTACAAATGCAAAAGAACATCCTTGCTCTTGTATTCAATTCCCCTTGTAACAAAGGCCAACATTCCATTTGCCCTCTTCACTGCCTGTTGCACTTGCTCATTCACCTTCATTGACTGGTGAACTAGGACTCCTAGGTCTCTTTGCATTTCTCCCTTACCTAACTCGACACTGTTCAGACAATACTCTGCCCTCTTGTTCCTGCTTCCAAAGTGGATAACTTCACATTTATTCACATTGAATGACATCTGCCAAGTATCTGCCCACTCACTCAGCCTATCCAAGTCTCCCCGTATTCTCCTAACATCCTCTTCGCATGTCACACATAATACACAACCTTTTGCTAGTTTCACATTGCCACATTTGTGAAATGAACTGTATTCATGAGTGTTCAATCAAATCACCATTGAACTACAATCTCAGATTTCTTTCTGTATGAATGGAGAGAACCACAATTTAACTTGGTCATTGTTGTTTATAATAGTTGGATGAATTGTGTGACTTCCAAACACGTTTAGTAAGAATCACTTTCCTCACAATATCATTTAATCACAGAATTTGTGTATTAATTCAATTATTCACATGCAGTCTGCATTAGTCTCATTGTAATCTATATGTGGCCATGAAATGAATGATAATTTCTCTCCTTTGGTTCTTAATTGCTCTCTAGGCCGAATTTTAATAAGCTAGCTATTATAATCACTTTTACTAGTAATAAAAACTTTGAATTTTAAAGTAACATGTTAAAAAATTGGTTGTTTTTCCAGGATTTCTGCATTAGTTTGTGTATTTAAATTGGTATCTCTTCCTTAATGTACAGTAGTTTCCTTCTGCTGTTACAGTGTAACATTTATCAAAGCAGTAATGATAACAATTTTACCTGCTGCTATTACGTCAGCTGTAAAAGTGCTACCCGGAGTGGCATTTCTGTTTGCTTTCCCAGCAGTCTAAATTCAGTGAGGTAGATCATTAATAGCAGGTCATCCACCAATGCAGAGCTAGAGTCAGCACAACACCACAACACAAATAATTTCCCAACCTATGGGTTCAATTTCAAGCATTTTTAAACTTGTGTCCTATAATTAATTAATTATTGTATTTGCACAGTGGTTGTCTTTGTGTGTAGATGTTCATTTATTGTATTTCTTTGTTCTACTGTGAATCCCTGCAAGAAAATGAATGTCAAGGTAGTATATGGTTAAATAGACCATCTTTGATATTAAGATCCATTTTTTGACATCTCCCTCCCCTTTCTCTGTCTCCCTCTCTGGATTTAAACTGTTGACTGGAATTATTTATAAACCTACTGATTCCCACAATTATCTTGACTATATCTTTTCCCACTCTGTTTCCTGTAAAAATGCTATTCACTTTTCTCAGTTCCTTCATGATATCCACCTTCTTCAAAGAACACCTTCCATTCTTCCATTCCTCCACCATTGTTGCTGTCCTCAGCTGTATCTCGTCCATTTCCCAAGCATCCACACTTACCCATCCTCCTGCCTCTTGAATAGTCATAGTTCCTCTTGTCCTTACCTTCCACCCCATGAGCCATTGCATCCAATTCCCCGCAATTTCCACCATCTTGAAACAGATCCTACCACCTCTTTACCTCTCTCCCCCCCCCACCCCCACTCATGCCCCACTTTCCTCAGGTTTCAATCTTTCCGTGATTCCTGTGTCTATTCATCCCTCCCACTAATCTCCCTACTGGTACTAATCCCTGTACGTCACCAAAGTGCTACATGGCCTCCCTCACCTTAATTCAGGGCACAAAGTAGTACTTCCAGGTGAGGCAATGACCCTGAGAAACTCTTAGGGTCATCTATTTTGTCTGGTGATTCCGATGCTGCCTCCTGTACATTGGTGAGACCAGTCAAAATTGGGGGACCCACTTCTTCGACCACCTAAGCTCCATCTGCCAAGTGTGGAACATCCTGGTGGCCAAACTTTTTAATTTCATTTCTCATTCCTGTTCTGACATGTATGTCCATGGCCACCTCTTATACCATGATGAGGCCAGTCTCATGGTGAAGGAGCAGCACCTTATATTTAGTCTGGGTAGCCTTCAATGTGATGGCATGAATATCGAATTCTCCTTCTAGTAAAAAAAAAGTTCCTCCCCCTCCTCTCTTCTACTATTCCCCACTCTGGGCTCTTACCGCTTCTCACCTGCCTATCACAACCCGTGGGTCCCCTCCTTCTTCCCTTTTTTTCCCTATGGTCCACTCTCCTTTCCTAACAGATTTCTTCCTCTCCCACCCTTTACCTTTCCTACCTACTTGACTTCACCTATCGTCTTCTAGCTCGCCTCCTTCCACTCACCCCCTCACCCCACCTTTTTATTCTTGTGTCTTCCCCCATTCTTTCCAGTGCTGAGGAAGAGTCATGGCCCAAAACTTTGACTGTTTACTCCTTCTCATAGATGATGCTTGACCTACTGAGTATCTCCAGCATTTTGTGTGTTTTTTTTTATTTCTAGCATCTGTAGAATTTCTCGTGTTTATACTTTGATAATACTTGGAGCTTTGACGTTTAAGTGACAGCACAAAACAGCAACGACAGTGACTCAACTTTCTTAGAAATTAGCATATATTTAGCATGTCACCAAAAACTTTGACAAATTAAAATAGATGTGCAGCCTCTAAATTGGGAAGCGACACTTTTAGAACAAAGGTAAGGAGGAGTATTTTTAGCCAGAGAGTAGTAAATCAGTCGAATGCTCTGCCAAAGACTGTGGGTATATTTAAGGTGGAAGTTGATAGTTTCCTGATCAGTTAGGGTATCAAAGGTTATGGTGAGAAGGCAGGTGTAGGGGGTTGTGTGGGATCCGGGATCAGCTGTGGTAGAATTGCAGAGTGGACTCGATGGGCTGAAGGACCTAATTCCGCTCCTATATCTTATCATCTTTGGGTTTATGGACAGTGGAGAGTATCCTAATCGGATACATTTTGACTTGGTATGGAAACTCCAATGCCCAGTAATGAAAAAGGCTTCCGAAAGTGGTGGGCACAGTGCATCACAGATGAAGCCATCCCTACCATTGAATACTTTACATGGATTGCTACCACATGAAAGCAGCATTCATCATCAAAGACCTCCATCATTCAGACCATGCCCTCTTCCCTCTTCTAGCTACTACCATCGGGCAGGAGTTACAGAAGTAGGGGTTTCACGCCATGAGATTCAGGATTAGTTATAAACTGACAATGGACAGGCTCCTAAACCAGCAGGATAACTTCACTCGCCACAGACTCACTTTCAACAGCTCTTTACAACTGATGTTCTCAGTTTTTTTTATTTGCTCAGTTTATCTTCTTTTGCTCAGTCTTCATTTATGTGTAATTGGGAAGATGCTTGAAACTATCATTGGAGAAGAAATAGTGAGGCATCTGGAAAGAAAGGAATCCATCAGGCAGACGCAGCATGGATTCAGCAAAGGTAGAATCTTTTGACAAACTTACTGGAGTTCTTTGAGGATATAATGAGCGCAGTGGATAGAGTGGAACAGATGGACATTATTTACTTGGACTTCCAGGAAGCATTTGATGAGATGCTAAATAAAAGACATCCATATGATAAGGTTGCATAGAGTTGAAGTGATGTATTAGCATGGATAGAGGATTGGTTAACTAATAGAAAGCAGAGAGTTGGGATATATGGCTATTACTGTAGTTGGCAATTATTGCTGAGTGCTGTGCCCCAGGAGTTGGTGCTGGGTCCGCAACTGTTCATGATATACATTAATGATCTGGAAGAGTGGACCGAGTGTGGTGTATCTAAGTTTGCTGATGATACTAAATTGAGTGGAAAAGCAAATTGTGCAAAAGATACAGAGTCTGCAGAGGGATATAGGTAAGTTAAGTAAGTGGACAAGGGTCTGACAGATGTATAATATTGGTAAGTGCGAAGTCATCCACTTTGGAAGGAAAAATGGAAGAGCAGATAATTATTTAAATGGTAAAAATTTGCAGCATGCTGCTGTGCAGAGGGACTTGGAAATGCTTGTGCATGAATCAGAGAAGGTTGGTTTGCAGGTGCAGCAGGCTATCAAGAAGGCAAATGGAATGTTGGCCTTCATTGCTAGAGGGATTGAATTTTAGAGCAGCGGGGTTATGCTGCAACTGTACAGGATACAGGTGAGGCTGTGCCTGGAATACTGCATGAAATTCTGGTCTACTTACGTAAGGAAGGATATACAGGCTTTGGAGATGGTGCAGAGGAGTTTCACTAGGTTAATTCCAGAGATGAAAGGGTTCAACTATGAGGAGAGATTGAATCACCTGGGACTGTACTGGCTGGAATTCTGAAGAATGAGAGAAGATCTTACAAAAACATACACAATTATGAAAGAGATTAATAAGATAGAGGCAGGAAAGTTGTTTCCACTGATAAGTGAGACTAGAACTAGGGGGCATAGCCTCAAGATTCAGGGGAGTAGATTTAGGACAGAGATGAGGAGAGACTACTTTTCCCAGAGAGTGGTAAATCTGTGGAATTCTCTGCCCAATGAAGCAGTGGAGGCTACCTCAATAAATGTATTTAAGACACAGTCAGATAGATTTTTGCGTATTAGGGGAATTGAGGATTATGGGTAAAAGGCAGGAAGGTGGAGATGAGTCCATGGCCAGATCAGCTATAATCTATTGAATGGCTGAGCTACTACTCCTATTTCTTATGTTTTTATGTAGGTTTTTCTAAATTCTTTTGTATTTCTTTTTTTTCTTCTTCTGTTAAATGGCTGCAAAGAAATGAAAATCAAGGCAATATATGAATTGACAGAAATGGAGATGATGTTTCCAATAGTAGGAGAGTGCAGGACCAAAGGGCACGACCTCAAAATGGAAGGGGGGGTCACTTTGGAACAGAGCTATACCTTTAGCCAGAGTTTGGTGAATCTGTGGAATTCATTGCCTCAGATGGCTGTGGTGGTCAAATTTATTGGGTATATTTAAAGCAGAGGCTGATAGGTTCCTGGTTAGTAAGGGTATCATATGTTATGGGGAGAAGGCTGGAGAATTGTAAAGAGGAGGAGCATAAATAAGCCATGATCAAATGCAGAGCAAATTCGGGCTGAGTAGCCAAATTCTGCTTCCATGCCTTATGGTCTTATATTTACTCTAAACTTACGCTAGAATCCTTGGCAGACATCTGAGAGATCAACAGAAGATTAATTGTAAGTTAAGAAAATGGGTGCCTATGCCTAATAGCCCATCTTCTGTTCAGAAAAGAACATGTGCTGATCTATCCAGAATTATGTGTCTGATGCAGTTAGTTTGGGGAATCATGAAATTTGCTCATGTAATGGTCAGGGCTGAAATGGACTCATATAATTTGTGTCTTAATCACATCAATTTGATATCACTTGTGTGAGTCCATTTCATCTCCTGTATGTGCTGTCTGTTTAAGATTTATCAAATACACTGTATTAGATTGTGTAATAGTCGATCATAGACTGTTTATCATTGACAGTTAAAATCCATCTCACTATTCTGCAAAATAAATCTAACAGAAGAACAACTTACAGAACATAACTGAAGATTGCTCACCAATAGGTCTTACTTTTATCAGAGGAATAAATTTCTCACTGTGTACTGGGTTTCTTAACATTTCCACCAATCCAGAAAGTTTGAAGCCAGCTGGTATAATATGTATGATTTAACAGACAACAAAAATAAAAAGTTAAGTGAATATTTATGATGGGAAATGAAATAGTTTTAGCTGATCAAACACTAGCAATGGTTATGGAAAGATTGATTTCCTGAGCATTAGCTTAAACTGTACCAAGTCCCTTTAGAGTCATCCCACCACCATTGTGTGCAATTGTGGTCTGGCACACTGACCTCGAACTTGCAGAGACCAATCACCCTTGTGCCTCCCTCTGGAAGGTGATCTCATTAACAAACTTCAGGCCACCATCTGAGCAAGACCATTATAGATCTCCTCAGATCTTGAGATATGTCCTCCAGTATCCAAACTTACCATGGCCCAATTCTGTCTCTTATCTAAGATTCATAAACAGAAGTACCCAAGTAAGCCTGTTACTTCTGCCTGCTCTGGTCCATCCTATCTTTCCTTGTTTTGTTCCTTCCCAATTACACCCAAGATATCTTTCATGCCCTCTACCAATTCAATAACTTCCAGTTCTCTGATCCAAACCAGTTCATCTTTACTAAGAACTCCCAGTTTTTAAGCACCTTCATCCAGTATTATAACAGCATTAAATCCCCTGTTTCTTTCTTGAAGACCCAACAGGTTCCCCTCAACAGCACTCTCTTCTGCTTGGCAGAACTTGTCCTTACGCTCAACCACTTCCCTTTCTGTTCTTCGTACTTTCTGCAAATCAAAGATGTAGTCATGAGCAATTACATGGACCCTGGCAAAATGCCTTTTTTTTGGTTGGAAACACTGTGCAGTTCTTCTTCCAAGCCTTTTCCTGCATACTTCCCCAGTTCTTCCTCCGGCACATCAGCTATATCAGTGCTAACTCCTGCATTCAAGCAGAACTCATTAGTCTCATATGCTTCACCACCAGTTTCGACTCTGCTTTCAAATTCATCTGGACTATTTCTGATAGCTCTCTTCCTTTTCTGGATTTCTTAGACAGAATTGCTATTGACACCTTTTATAAATCCACTGACTTCCATGGCTACTTTGACTATGCTCCACTCACATTACCTGCTGTAAGAATTCCATCAGTCCCTTTTAGCTTCAGCAATGTCCTCCTCCTCTTCACAAAATCGTAGCTTTCCTTCTCAATGGAGTCCTCACGAGTATTTCCTCCATATCCTATGCATCTACTATAATGTTTAGTGTTTGCTATAATATTAGTGTATAAATAATTAATGCTATAGTATTAATGTTGAATTTGATTGTTGTTCAAATATAACTTTTGTATTTGGCTTTTTAGGTAGAAGAGTTAATGGTAGCTATGGAAAAAGTGAAACAAGAACTGGAGTTGATGAAAACTAAGCTCTCCTCTACCCAGCAGTCCCTTGCAGAAAAGGAAGCACACCTCACTAACCTACGTGCTGAGAGACGGAAACATCTTGAAGAAGTCCTTGAAATGAAGTAAGTTCAGTCATTTAAATTCACTGGTTCAGTTCTGAGGTGAGTTCCTTCTGCTTGTCGTACAGATACTTTGTTTGCTTTTCTAAATTAGATTTCATTACTTGTGTCCACTGAAATCTGTGAAAAGGTCTTAATATGACTGAAATATATGGCTTCTGTTTTTGAATAATAGCCCTCTTTAATTAGTTCAGTTCATTTGTGCTGAAATATTAGGAAAGACTTGAAGATGGGCCGTGCTATGGTTCCACTAACACAACAGTTGGAACATATGGAAGCACACTAGTCTAGATTTTGAATCACTATTGATTGATTTGAACCAGAAATATAATTTTTAAAGTATTACCTGAGAAAATACTTGAAGAAAAGGGCTGATATAACTGTTTTGCAGCACGTTGTATAACAAATGAGACTTGAACATTTTATAGGTGGTTAACAGAAACCATTATCAAAGAGATTTTATAAACAAATTGTTATTTTTATTGAATGTTGTATCTCAGTATCACCTTGTTAACACCCTCAAGATATGAGAAGTACTTGGTAATACTGACTGTAAAACATTTTTTGTTTGTAGATCCAGAAAGCACACTTATTATTGCTTTCATGCCATTCAACCTGGTATTGAAACCCTGTATCCACAAACACTTTTGTGACATTAGCTGGCAAATAATCGCTGTGATTAAAACGATGATGTCACTGAGGAAGCAGATATTGTCCACAGAATGCTATTACGTCTGATATTGCACATATGTTGCAGCCCTAATTTATTAATGAAAAACAACAAAAACAAATAATCACTTTATTTTGGCATGTATCTCATCCAATATACTTTCTCTTTCAAAAGAAAACAGATCCAGCCTGAATTTTTCCTAGGGTGTGTCTGAGACAAGAATGAAGTGTTTCTTCATGTTGGATCCTTTAGGGAATTTGCGGATTTTACACCTGTATACATTATTCCTGATATCCCATTCATTCCTAGGCAATAGATATTTTCTAATATTCTTCAGAGGTAACTAAAGTTCTGTGGAATGAGGAATCAAGAGTTACCTTCTCTAGTCATCTTGAATATTCAGCTTGCACAAAGTATGGTCTGAGGTTGAAATATCTTGCCTGGTAACACCTATTGAGTCAGATAATTGTGGTTATGAATTTGGAATGTGTCATACCATGTTGATTGTCTCAAGCTTAGATATGTGGCATATCTTCTCCATTTGAGTTAGGTTTGGCTAAGCTTGTTAGTCATCTACATACTGTGGCAAGTGTGTGGTCCATAATGACAGGCGAGGAAGCTCGTTGAACTCAACAACCGTTTATTGTGATAGGCACAAAACAAACCAGGCACCATGAACCCAGAGAGTGAACTCAACCAGTCTCACACAGATGGGGGAGGTGACCATCACACACCCTGGTTAGAGTGACCCATAAATACACATGTAAATAACTGTATAGCCCAAGCTAAAATTTAACAATAAATGAATCTTTATTTATATTGTATATTACTCCGTCCTTATACCTATTGTGTATTTGTATGTTATTTTCTGCTTTATAAATCTGAGATCACTGAGTACATTAATAGTTCTCCCATGGGTTTACTGGTGGAACATCTCCAATCTAAAAATCATAGCAAATTATTCCTCATCAGTTTTTGTATGACATCTCCTTGCAGCAATCAGAGGTCTAATTGTAAATTCTCAATTGGTTGTCCTGTAAGCTCCAACCCTTTCCTGAGGTTTCTGTTTAGAATGTCAGTTCCTTCTTATCATCAAAATTTTAATTGAGGCTTATTGATTTATTTGACAGACTACTTGTGAACATCCAAATAACATTATTCCATAACCTTGTTGGATAAATCTCTGTCAATTTCATATCCTATCTCAATTAGCTGGGGTTGGAGAGTGGAGCTTACTTGAATAGTTAATGAGCTTCAAAATGCATTGTGCTTAAGCATCTTCTCTGAGATTAAGCATCTCTTTGCAGCATTGAATTTTGACTGGACTTGGTTTCAGTCCATCTCTGATGATAAAGTGATCCACAAAGGAGACTTGCTTCATTTTGAATTTCAGTTTTGTTTGTGAATCTCAGTTGCTTATCAGAGGTATTAACCTCGAGTCTTGGTCTAACCTTGCCACCTATGTTATTTCTCCTCAATGCATTTACTTTGTTCCTTACCCCACAGTGATCCTCAGTCTTTGCTGAAACTCCTCTGGTTCTATATTGATTTCAAATGGCATTCTTTTACAATGGTATCCAGTAAATGGTATAAAAAGCATGTGTTCTCCTCATCAAGCTCTACAAGACAGAACCTGTCCTCCGCATCCAGCGCGTTGAAAGTTTTTCCTTTAAATAGAACATAGAAATTTACAGCACATTACAGGCCGTTCGGCCCACAACATTGCGCCGCCCATGTAACCTACTCTAGAATGTGCCTAGAATTTCCTTAGCGCATAGCCCTCTATTTTTCTAAGCTCCATGTACCTATCTAAGAGGCTCTTAAAAGACCCTATTGTATCCACTTCCACCACTGCCAGTGGCAGTGCATTCCAGGCACCCACGACTCTCTGTGTGAAAAGCATCCCTGACATCCCCTTGGTACCTATTTCCAGGCACCTTAAAACTATGCCCCCTCATGCTAGCCATTTCAGCCCTGGGAAAAAGACTGGCAATCCGCCGATCAATGCCCCTCATCATCTTATACACCTCTATCAGGTCACCTCTCATCCTCCGTCGATGCAAGGAGAAAAGGCCAAGTACATTCAACCTATTCTCATAAGGTAATGCCCTCCAATCCAAGCAACATGCTTGTAAATCTCTACACACTCTCTATAGTATCCACATCCTTCCTGTAGTGAGATGACCAGAAATGAATCCAGTACTCCAAATGGTATCTGACCAAGGTCTTATATAGTTGTAACATTACCTCACGGCTCTTCAGCTCAGTCCCACAGTTGTTGAATGCCAACACACCATACAACTTCTTAACAACACTGTCAACCTGTGCAGCAGCTTTGAGTGTCCTTTGAACACAGGCTCCAAGATCTCTTAGGTCCTCCACACTGCCAAGAGTCTTACCATTTATATTCTGACTTCAAATTGAACCTACTAAAATGAACTACTTCACTGTTATCTGGCCTGAACTCCATCTGCCATTTTTCAGCCCAGTTCTACATCCTATTGATGGCCTGCTGTAACCTCTGACAACCCTCCAGACTATTCAGAACACCCCCAATCTTTGTAACATCAGCAGGCTTACTAACCCACCCTTCTGCTTCTTTATCATTTATAAAAATCACAAAGAGCAGGGGTCCCAGAATAGATCCCTGTGGAACACCACTCGTCACTGAACTACAAGCAGAATATGAACCATCTACAACCACCATTTGCCTTCTGTGGGCAAGCCAATTCTGGATCCACATAGCAAGGTCTCCTTGGATCCCATGCGTCCTTACTTTCTGAAGTACTGTACCTAATTTCTTGAACCTTTTGTAAGCTTTTCTTTTCTTAACTAGATTTTCTACATACTTTATACACCATCGTTCTTTTACCCTACAACCCTTTCCCTACTTCAATGGAATATACCTATGCAGAATCCATGCAGATGTTCCCTGAACATTTGCCACATTTCTGCTGTGCATTTCCCTGAGAACATCTGCTCCCAATTTATGTTCCCATGTTTCTGCCTAATAGCATTATATTTCCCCCTACCCCAATTAAATGTTTCCTAAACTTTCTGCTACGATCCCTCTCCATTGCTATGGTGAAGGAGATGCAGTCGTGGTCACTACCTCCAAAGTGCTCTCCCACTGAGAGATCTGACACCTGACCAGGTTCATTTCCCAATACCACATCAAGTACAGCCTCTCTTCTAGTTGGCTTATCTACATATTGTGTCAGGAAACCTTCCTGAACATACCTAACAAACTCCATCCTATCTAAACCCCTTGTGCTAAGGAAATGCCAATCAATATCAGGAAAGTTAAAATCTCCCATCACAACACCCTTTTATTATTGCACTGTTCCAGAATCTGCCTCCCAATCTGCTCCTCAATCTCCCTGTTATTATTGGGGGGGGGGGTCTATATATTAAAAAAAACACCCAGTAGAGTTATGGCCCCTTTCCTGTTTCTGACTTTCACCCACACTGATTCAGTAGACCATCCCTCCATGACTTCCTCCTTTTCTGTAGCCATGACACTATTCCTAATTAGCAATGCCAGGCCCCCACCTCTTTTGCCTCCCTCCCTGTTCTTTTTGAAACATCTAAAGCTGGCACACTTAGCAGCCATGCTTGCTCCTGAGGCATCCAAGTCTCTGTAATGGCCACAGCATCACAGTTCCAAATAGATTTGCAAAATGTCTTAGATTGGGGACATTGTATATTCAGTAAAAATTAAGTTGCTGTACTTGCACAGGTATCATAATGGCATACATGAATGGGTGTTCTTTCCACTGAATTAGCCATGCTTAATACCAGTTACGTTATTTACAACTATCCTAAATCCAGTCCTTTTTCTGTTCTTACATGGTTCGTCTCCTCTACTCTGTGGACAACATTTCCCATATTCAAGTAACACACAAAATGCTGTAGGAACTCAGGAGGCCTGGCAGCATCTATGGAAAGGAGTACAGTGGACATTTTGGGCCAAGACCCTTCAGCAGGACTGGACTCCTGACTCCTGAGATGAGTGTTGATCCTCATCTTTTTTTCTCCAGTCCTGCTGCAGGGTCTTGGCCTAAAACATCAGTTGTAGTCCTTTCCATAGATGTTACCATGCCTGCTGAGTTCCTCCAGCATTTTCTGTGTGTTATTTGAATTTCCACCATTTGCAGATGTTCTTTTGTTTGTGATTTCCCAAATGCAGTTTATTTTTATTATTCATGAATATTGCGACACATCAGGATCCAAACGACCTTTGCTGTCTTTTCCCTTTTCTGTCTTTTTCGCTAGTATTTCACAACTTGTGTTTCTGTAAGTGGCCATCCAATATTTCAGTTCTTGTTTTGGCTAACTATAGTTTTGCATCTCTCTAAACACTTTCTTGGAGTGAACTATCCAAAGCAGCATCTATTCCCTCTGGTCAGATTCCATAAATAATCCAATCACTTCCTTCCAATCTATGTTATTGCAAATCTACCAACAATCATCTCTGTTAAGAAAAAGTATCAAAGGATTTTAAAGAGTATCAGTGTTTTTATTGAAGGATTTTACCACACATTTCCCTTTTAAAAAGACTCTTATGACCAGTCTCAGATTGGTTTGTTTGGCGTAGCCAGCTCATTGTATTGCATAACCTCTTCTTTCTGCTCTGGAAATTCTTAAAAAAAGTTGTTTATCAGAAAATCCAGTGGCTCAATCACTTTAATTGTTCCATTTTGTGCTCTGTCAGTTGAATCACACAACACACTGTTTCAGCAATCAATTGATATAATATATAAAAGGATAACAACATTAAGTGAACAATTATTGTCTAACTACCAATTTTGTTTACGCACCAATATTGCAATATATATTTTAATTATGTGGTTTATTTAAAATTTGTAGGATCTAATATTAATGATAACAATATGGGGAAATTCCTATAGGTACCAACAGGGATGACACATTCGTTTTGCTTTTGGACTTGACTATGAAAGTGAAATTGTGAGGAAGTCAAGTGAATGGTGGATAAAGTCAGCAAATAAAGTTTAGACATTGGACTTCGGACTTTAGTGCTGTACCAGCAGATTTCCCAGATTATTGGATGTTATTCCCATAAGTGTCAAATCGGTTTTTTTTTGGATTTTACACTACATCATGATAAATATTAGACGCTACTCAGCATTATAAATTAAAGGGAATTTGGGGGCTCAGTGAGTTAGAGACATAAAAATGAAGGGTTGCTGAGTAGAACGTGAAACTGGAAAGTGGGGGCCCAGTGATTTTCCAGGAGTTTATGGCAAACATCTGGTGAACTAGATGCCAAACCCTTGGGAATCAGAAAGAAGATTACTGGAGTTTTACTGTATCATTTCTTTAAAGAATAATATATGCCAGCATGTAAGAAACACAAGAGGTTCTGCTACCATGTATGTAGTAGAAAAAATTACTTACTTTTGATAAGGGTTACTTATTTTATCCCTGATTGGCTAAGGTTTCATATGTCATATAGAACTGTATTATAGACAATAATAAAAAAACATCGTCTCTGATTCCATATGCCGAGTATGCATTGTATCTTGCCATCTGAATGTTCCCAGCATTTTCTATTTTGTTTCAGATTTTTGGTATTTGTAGTTCTTTTTTAAAACCTTACTGTTATTTGGGGACATCATCTGCTTCTGACATGGATATGCTATGTGCCTGTTGGTACTAGCTCGTACAGTGTTGAATGTGAACTGGAATATCAATGCAATGGGAGTTGTATATATAAATTCCAAATGAGGTGTCAAGAAATAAACAAAAGTGATTAATTATATTTAAAATGTGCCGAATTAACAGTTTGATTCCATTAAATTGTATGGGTAGTTAGAAAAATTGTTTGATTGCTCAAGCATGACAATTAGTGCAACAAGAAAACCTGGTGTATACTGCACAAAGAGACTCGGTCTTACAGTCAATGGAAAACATACACTGACATTTGCTGTTGTCTTTGTTCTATTATTAAAATACTGCCAGTAGGGTGCCCTTGAAATTCCAAGCAAGTATTTTTCTCAAGATTGTATTTATTTTAGTAGATACAGTTATAGCATCTTAGCTGGAAATGGTCATGTTTTGGCCAAGTTGTGTTGTTTAATTTGGAACATTGTTTGGAATTTGGCTAATAAAATGGAAAGGTTAGTATCTTTTTCAAGGTAACTGTGCACTCACAAATATTTCTAATTGTCTAACCATTCGGACATCCTTATGATAAGTGTTATCATCTTTATTTTATTCGCCATTAAAATTGAGAGTGTTGCTTATTTAGTGAAATGACAATAATTCTTTGACCTTTTTTTGATCTTTGCAAATTCAGCAATATCTGCAGTAGCTGTCTTATCAATATGTTTCTTTGATTTGTATGGATCACTTGAAGCAAGTCACTAAAAATATGTTCATGGATCTTTTACTTTTGGTGGGGGAGGGATGCTACACTCCAGATTCATCTTGGGTCTGATGTACATCAGCTATACTTGGTAATTCTAACTCACACAGGTGCAAGCTTAGCTCATCTAGTCTTTCTTCATAAGACAATCTGGTTTTCTAGGTGTTAGTTGAGTCAACTTTCTCTTGACTGCTTCTAACTAAATTTTCTGTGCCTTATCATTCCATTTACTCCCCACAAAGCATTGATTGACTGTAAATGAACAATATCAGTGCAGGCACCTACTGCAGATAATGGACTGTCTTCACATAAAGGTTTTGACAGTTACATCCTCCAAATCTTCATATCCATTGTAACATTCAAGATGACTATTGATACTTCAAAATTTTCTGTAGTTCCTTACTTGCTGAAGTAGTGAAATCATTTCATTTTCACTCCTCACTGTTTCTGGCATCTCCAAGCTTGAATGCTTGAAACTGCAGTGAACAAAAGAGTTCTGAATTGTTTTACTGCTTATTTTTTGCCCACTATCAATGATAAAAATCACTGTTGTTTTTAAACAGAATGAACTCACACATCTGATGCTATTTAAAAACTTAGCTCTAAGCATGGTGTCGTGTACAATGGCCATGCAAGTGCATGCAACTGATGCTAGTTTAAAAACTGTTCGGCAAAGGTCTCCTGTTCCAATTAAGCAGTATAGTGTCCCAAATAAACAAAAGGAATCTTGGCTATTTTCTCAATTTAGTTTTTGTTCTTCAAGAGTTGTCGCAGATCAGTGTCTGCCCCAGTTAACCGGTGGCCCAATTTACCAGAATCTACTGTTTACTATACGCATTGAAACTTTCCCAGCTCTATTGTTTACCTGTTAGAACTCATCATTAATTGTTGTAATTATTAAAACTAATTTGAAATGAAATATTTGTGCAAAGTCAACTATTACTAAAGTATATGACTATCATTCAGTTAGTTCATCTTTGAGAATGCAACTTTGATAAATTGGTTATCATTTCTGTACTATTGTATGGAAAGCTCCATCTTAGTGTGATAACCATGTCATGTGGCAAAAGATGTACATAAGTATAACAGAGGCTGTTTCTCTAAATATCTAAATCCATTGCTGAGTAGTACATAATAAGAAAGGAAGTACAGTGTGATGAGCAATAACATACCATTTACAGTGGTTTCTGGTTAATTGGGACACATCAGGACCAGTACATTTTGGCCCCATTCAGCCTCTTCTTTAATTGGACAAAGTTTCACAGAAATCATTAAAAAGGTATAAAAAGACAAACTACTGTTTAACTGAGTAACAAATTTAAAAAATGTGGGCTTTAAGTCTAGTGTAGTGCCCAACAACAACACAAATGCACACAACTGATGCTAGTTAGAAACTGGCAGTGGACTCCTGTCCCAATTAAACAGCATAGTGTCCCAAATAACAGAGAATCCAAGCTATTTTCTTGATTAGTTTTTGTTTTTTAGGAATTGTCCCAAATAAGTGGCTGGCCCAATTAACCGAATCCACTGTTTATTCATTTAAGAGAACTGATGAATTGCAATCTTTTCAAAGCACACCCCTAAGAGATTTGCAGTACTCAAAAATGGAAGAGCTTGCTTACAGTACAGTGAGCCAAGCTTGTATAATTAAAGTTACCATTGCATTACTTATATTATGGAGTGAACTTAAAATTTAATACTGAAGGTATAAGTGAGTGCCAACAAATTTGAGTTTTGTGATTATGGGCCAAGGTTTGATAATATCTAAAAACAAGTAAAAGAAAAGCTGTCAACATATAACACTTGCCCTTACACTTCCTCCCTCACCACCATTCAGGGCCCAGACAGTCCATCCAGGTGAGGCAACACTTCACCTGCGAGTCTGCTGGGGTGATATACTGTGTCTGGTGCTCCTGGTGTTGCCTTTTATATATTGGTGAGACCCGATGCATACTTGGAGACTGTTTCGCTGAACACCTACGCTCTGTCCACCAGAGGAAGCAGGATCTCCCAGTGGCCACACATTTTAATTCCACGTCCCATTCCCATTCTGATGTCAATCCGTGGCCTCCTCTGCTGTTGAGATGAAGCCACACTCAGGTTGGAGGAACAACACCGTATATTCCGTCTGGGTAGCCTTCAACCTGATGGCATGAACATTAATTTCTCTAACTTCCATTAATGCCCCTCCTCCCCTTACCCATTTTTTTCTCTCTTATCCTCTCACAATAACTCCTTGCCTCTTCTCCATCTTCTTCTGGTGCTCCCCTCCTCCTTTCTTTCTTCCAAGGCCTTCCGTCCTATGATACTCCCCTTTCTCCAGCCTTGTACCCCTTTTGTCAATCAACTTTCCAGCTCTTAGCTTCATCCCTCCCCATCCTGTCTTCTCTTATCATTTTGGGTCTCCCCCTCCCACTTTCAAATCTCTTACTGTCTCTTTTTTCCATTAGTCCTGACAAAGGGTCTGAACCAAAAACGTCGACTGTACTGCCTGGCCTGCTGCGTTCCACCAGCATTTTGTGTGTAGCAAGTAACCCCTATTTGTTTTAATGCAGGCAATATGCTCACCTCCTGTTGACTGTCAGTCGTAATCACTGTAGTATTCAGTTGGTGCTAGAATGATGCATATTGGCTAGAAGCTTCTTACCAGTGCCAGTTAGTATTTCAAGATCAAAGTTCAAAGTAAATTTATTATCAAAATGCATATATATCATCATATACTACTTTACGATTCACTTCAAATACATAGACCACCCAGGAGTGATTCTGGTTATCAAGAAGGAATTGGAACTGTGACATAGTCCCATGCCAGAGCATGTAGACTTGTTGGATCCTTGCTCTAATTAAAACTGGTCAATACTATATAGACCAGATAAACTTGATTTCCTTTCCTTTGGGAACTTAAATTTACTTTTTTTGTAAAAAAAAATGCCTTAGGGACTATCACTGATTTCAGAACAGCTAGACTGATGTGTGAAAGGAGAAACTTGCCTCCATTTTCTGCCATGTGTCCATCATAAAATGAGGTATGGCTGGAGTTACTCCTCCCTTCAAAATTCCTGCTCATTTAGCTTTTATTAATCTCAACACCATTTATACCTAAAGCTGTTTTTTCTTTGCAAGACAGCACATTTTGACTTAGAATGTCTAGTTTATTTTGGCTGAAAATAAATTTATAGTGAAAATTGCAAGCTATAGTGAAGACTTAATCAGAATCATGGGAATGTGCTAGAATAGTTTTGTGTTCATTCTTTGCCCTTACTTAAATCACATATTGTTTCGGATGCTTATCTTTAAAAACACTAGGGTGGTATCCTGATTTACATATCTTCCAGGCTGAATTCAGATGAGATTGCAGAGGACTGGAATATGAGGTATATGTACTGACATCAAAAAAATTGATAGATATACATCAAGTTATACATTTGAAATTGTACTAACATTGCCATGAAAATTTTTTTTTGTTGGTAGAAAATTAAGACACAATTCATTTAATAAAGGAGAGAGTGAGCAATATATGGAATACTCTAGTACCACAATAAACTGAGCTATTTCAGAAGGGAACTATATTTAAAAACATTGTGTTACTAAATTTTCTAATTAAATATAAATTCCTTACAGACCATGAAGGTGGTAAATGGACAAATTTCTATTTTTTTTTACTTCTAATGAAATATTTTGTACATGTGGAAAAAGTGGCAAATCTATTCAGAAACATGAGAATCTGACTATTGTTGGCTGCAACTTTGTGGTAACGTTTCGCAAAAATACAATAGATAGCTGGAAATGATTACCTTGTTATGACTTAATTTAGAGTATTTTGCAATTACTGATAGATAAATGGCAACAATCTGTTATTAAGTTTGTTAATTTTGTGTACACTATTTCATTTGTAAAATAAATTATTGTTACAGGAATTTTGGAAGCAAAACATCAATTATTGTTTGTTCCCTGTCTCAAGTCCAATTTTTAACAGATACTGCCAGTTATTTTCAAAAAGCAAAACACAGTTTTGAGAAGGAACTGCTTGAAAAGGTAATGCAATTCAAGGTTACAGCAAACTCTGCTAATGTATCTTCCAAATTCTGTAGAATTACAAAATGCTCGCTGATAGAGTATGGCTATTTTTAAGATGACAACATCTTTCTACTTCTCAATATATTGCCCTAATTGCTATCTCCTAAAGTGATCTGTTAAGCCAATGGAGTAGAAATTAATTACATCTTATTTTGATCCTGGAATAAGAGAGGAAGAGAGTAATTGGGGAGCGGGGGTGGGGGGGGTGGGAGAGAGATTAAGGAAGAGAACACTGGCAATTGTGTAAAGAAAGCTACTCTTTGGATTGCTGCAGAGCAGGCGATGCACTAGTGTTCTTCCAGGAAAGTTAACAAATCATTTTGCTTCACTGGTGCTTAGTATACAGCATCTGGAAATTCTGGCGCCTGCTCTATAAAGGATTTGCTAAAATTGAAGAACTGGAACAATTGGTAGTGTATAGGAGGACGTGTATTATGTTTTACATTGAGGCCTGAAAAATAATCGGAACAGGCATTGTCCATTCTGTGCTACAAGCAGGTGTATTGAAAATCTATTTTTAATCTGAAAAGTTTATCATTGTTTTAAAATTGATGACCAACTAAGTGATATGTAATTTATTATCTATTACAGCCCACTGCAGAATTAGCAAAATGACATTATTCTTCAAAATTAAGAGGCAGATAGTTATTATTGTTGTAGATGTTCAAAATGACAAACTTAAGAACAGATTGTTCCCATTTATCAATCAGTTATCGCAAAACACCCTGAATTAAGTTATAACAAGGTAATCATTTCCAGCTATCTATTGTATTTTTGTGAAATGTTACCACAAAGTTGCAGCCAACAATAGTCAGATTCTCATGTTTCTGAATAGATTTGCCACTTTTTCCACATGTACAAGATATTTCAGTAGAAGCAAAGAAAACATTGGAAATTTGTTTATTTACCACATTCATAGTCTGTAGAGAAGGGCCTGTATTGTGCTGTAGGTTTTCTATGTTTCTGTGTTTTCATGCTGCTATCTTCCCCCTGCCCACTACCTCCATTCAATCTCCTTCATCGCTCTATTATTATACCTCCATCTTTATGGTTGAGCAAGATATGCAGAAGAACCAAAGATCCTACAAAGGGATAAATAAGCAGAGCAAATTGTTAGTAACTAGTGTGTAATGTGGGTTATTGACTTTGGAAGGTAGAATGTATGAACAAATTGTTATTTAAGCATAGTGAGACTACAAAATGTTGCTTTACAGAGTGATCTTGTGGTGCTAGTAGTTGAAACACAAAGGGCATACATACAGATACAGTAAGCAATTAGTAATAGAATATTTGGCTGCCTTGCAATGGTTAGGGAGCATAGAAGAGAATTTGATACAACTTTACAGGATGCTGTTGAGATTATACCTAGCGTACTGCATACATATTTGATCACTGTAAGGAAAAATATCAGAGGTGAGGCAGAGAAGGTTTACTAGATCATTTCTTGGGATTTACAGAATTGATGTGCAATGAGAGGTTCCATAGATTGGGCTACAGAACAGTATGAAATTATTTGATGAAAGCATAAGTTATGAGAGGTTGGATTTGTTAAGGCATGGATATCTGGAACTAAAAAGATGAAGTTGCAGGAAAAGAGGTTCCTCTTTTAAGACAGGGTTAAAGAGGAATTTCTTCTGAGGAGCATGACTCTTTGAAATTTTATACCCCAGATAGCAATGGAGACAGTCATTGTAAGTCTCAAAGAAAGAGGTTGAGAGACTTGAGAGAAATAAAGAGTTGTACAGCATAGAAGAAGGCATTTCAGCCCACTGTGTTTATGTCATCCATCAGAACCTAGTTGTTATAATCTCAATTACCAGTACTCAATCCTTAGCCATAATTTTGATATGGTGAGCACAAATGACAGTGTACCTTCTAACAACTCGAAGTAGTGTTATTTTAGTAGATGTAAAACAAAGATGTTGATCGGCTCTTTTGGACTTGGTTTAACTTTTAAACATATTTCTTGGCTTCAGAATCATCAAATTCCAGCAAATGTTTTTTCTTGATATTTAACAAACAAGTACAAGTTTAGAAATCAGAATAGAGAGAAACATACAACTGATTTTTATGTGTAAATTACAAAATGTTTGTGCCCATTTCCTGTTGAATTCCTATCCATTTAGAAAATGGATTATTTCTACACCAGGTTTGAGTCATTTCAACATTGTTTCTGTGCTCTTGATAACATAACAAATTGTTTGTACATATTTCTAGCTTTGCTACAGAAATTGCGTTGAACATTGAATTATGCAGCTTTGTTGTGTTCACTTAAATTAAAGCATAGAGCACCATACAGAAAATCAGCAATTAGAGTCTTTTCTGGGATATTATCTTTATTTTCTCTTGATTCCCAAAAATTATTCAACTCTTATCTAAAAGCTTGCAGATAGCAAGATGGGGCCTTATCAAACTGTGATATTAATCCCTCTTTCTGTTCAATTTTACGCCTTTAATTCCCTCACTCATTTTTGGCCCTTCCAACACCTCCACCCTTGTTCTCTCATTTTCACCATTGCAGTGGCATTTATGCACTTGCCATAGAGAGATCACGTTAACAGTATTGACCTATTTAGCAGTAGATAGGCCTGAAATGAGACAGTAGCTGTGAGCTCAGACACAGCTGTCATTTATGATACACAAATGATATGTAATGGATTAACTAGGAGAAAACCCCAGAAACTATTTCTTAAATCAAAGATGCTTCAGCTTAGTACTGATGAAGAGTCTCAGCCTGAAATGACAACTTTATTCCTTTCCGTAAGTGCAGCTTGATCTGCTGAGTTCCTCCGAAATTCTGTGTGTTACTCTGGATTCCCAGCATTTGCAAAATATTTTGTGTTTATGTCCCAGCTTAGCAATTATTATGTTTTTGACTCGTTTGGCATTAGGACAAAATATACATATTTCAGCTCTATTATGTGTGAAATCCAACCATCATTTAGTTATTTACATCCACATTGTTTATTGCATCCCTTTGAATATTCCAACCCTTTATGTTTCACTTTCACACTTTTCCTTTTCTATTTCCTATCCAAACATGGGAGTAGAATATTAGATTCAAACTGCACGCACATAATTAAATCTGCTTTGAATTTTACCGTTTCCTACTTGTGTCTAAATTGTATAAAAATTGTAAAATCTGGGTTTATTTCCAATTGGAAGGTTGCAACTTAAAGCAGTATTTTGGACCTGATACAAGGAGAAAGTGGAAATATACATTGAAAATATATTTATTCACAATAGTTTCGTTATTCCACCACTGCTGATAGTATGTATTCTAAACATTGATTTCTGATACAACGAATGACTATTAAACTTTTCAAAATGTGCAAGTAAACTTACAAAATTATGACTGAATACTTAAAGGCATTTCATTTTGAGTTGAACATACTCAATGTCATGCCTTAGTTAGTGATAAATGCCTTGAGTGATTTCTTTGAGCACTTTGGTTCGCAATATGTCCAGAATAATTTCTTCTCCCATTTATCATCAGTTAATGCATGTGTCCTGCATCTTAATTACTTAATTTTCATGTGTTCAACATAGCAGCGTTTTTCTAGTCTGCCTTGTTAAATGTTCTTAGCTCTTGGTTGTTGTTGACAGCGTATCCTCTGAAATCTCTTTTAACGTGACCTTTCTGCAGGTGGTCTGCTGCCTGCCTGAACTCCTACCATTTATCCTTCATAAGATTCTTTGTAAGATTAGAATACTCTGGCGATTTTTCTTCTCTTTTCTACGAAGATTGAGAGGCTCCTGATTTTCAGATGTAGCTTGTCAGCAATGATTAGAATCAGAATGACCTAACTTTGATGGTTTGATGCTTATTAGATCATACCAGAGCAATATATTTGTGTCACACTATTTATCTACACCCTTAATTCTTTCAGTTAGGACCATTGTAAGTTTAGTTGAAAATATTTCCCAACCACAATTACAGTAAAAGTGATCATTATGGTCAAATACTGCAAACTCTTCAAAACTTTAGTTCATCAAGTACAGTTTTTTGGAGGGTTAGCCTTAGATTAATATCATTGTTTTATCAGCTAGGGACTGTACTTACTGATTTATATTACCTTAAAATTAGTAACAACCAAGAGTTAATCATGAAAGTGGCATAGTAATAGTTCACAATAGTTTACAGGATGGGATAGAGTTTATGAACTGTCTTCTTAAATTTTCTTATTATGTTTCCTTAATATGTTCTTACGCTTCCTTAATATATAGAGGTCCGAACTAGAAGAAGTGTGATACTGGATCTCCTATTAGGGAATGTGACAGGACAGGTGAGAAAAGTGATATCGAGGAAGACTGTATAGATCTAGTGATCATAATTCTGTAAGACACATGGTATTTATGGAGAGCGATGCACTTGTCCTTGGGTTGAGATTCTAAACCAGAAGAAGGCCAATTTTGATGGCATCAGGAAGGATCTAGCCTGTGTGGACTGAAACAGATTGTTTTCCGGTAAAGTGGTGCTTTGTAAGTAAGGCCTTCAAACGTGAAATACTGAGATTACAGAGTTTGTATGTTCCTATTAGAATAATAGGCAATGTTCAAAGTAAATTTATTATCAAAGTACATGTATGTCAACATATACAATCCTGAGATTCATTTTGGTGGGCATTCACAGTAAATCCAAGAAACACAACAGAAGCAAGGAAGCTTGAGGCCTAGTCCACACAGCTCACCTGATGTCCACTCCTACTGTTCTCCGATTAATCGGTGAATCAGACTTGCATTATTTCACATTAACAATGTGTAATAGGGTCTTGCAATCACAAGAAAAGTGACCAAGACAATGAGTTGCTGTTAGACTGCCCAGCACCTTCACACTCTGACTCTCTGCAGTCAGCAGCACAATCCACATCTTATTTACAGATTTGTGACGATTGGTTTTCAAGAGATTTTGGGACCCTGGTTAAGAAGAAGGAAGTGCATAGCTGGTATAGGCAACAAAGAACAGATAAGGTGCTTGAGTATAAGAAATGCAAGAGAACAGTTGAGGGGGAAATCTGAAGAGCTAAAAGAAGGCATGAGGTTGCTCATGCAGACAAGGTGAAGGAGAATCTCAAGGCCACCTTTAGTGGATTTAATATTTCAGTATTATTGTAAATACAATACTGTGCAAAAATCTTAGGGATATATAAATAATTAGTGTGCCTAAGACTTCTGCACAGTACTGTAATAGTTTTAAGCATTTCACTGTACTTCTGCCACCAAAAAAAAAATTCAACCTGATTGTCTGTTGTGGACTGAGAATGGGAAGTGGTCAGAATGCGGGAGTCGTGGTTGGAAAAAGGGGAAGGGGGGGGGAATGGAGTGACATTCTGTAATGTTCAATAAACTAATTGTTTCAAATCAAATGACCTCGTCTTGGGTCTGGGTGTGTTTGCAACTGCACAATCTCCTGCCCTAGGCATTTCTTCTCTGCCACCTGTCCCACACCTTCCGGCGCTCCACCCTCACCATTCCTAATGTCCTTTGCTCCTGCTAGATTAACAAACTTGCTCTCTGCTCCACATTGACAAATAAAATTACTGTGCAGAAGTCTCAGGCATGTTAGTTATATACTGTATATGTGCCTAAGACTTTTACACAGTACTGTATTTAGGTTGATTAAGCATTCTTTGTTTACATAATTACAAAATTTAAATATGTGAGTGGCATATGTCATTATACTACTACATCATATGTGAGCACCTCACTAAATAAAAATTAAGTAGACAAAACATATCCTGGTCACTGTGTTCTTCTTTCAATTTATTGTAAGTTTTTGGAGTTATAAAACATAACAGTGGTGATGAAGATGTTTTAAAATGAACCAAAGATGATACCTACCTGTTAAAGCACTGTCCATTTTTTCTTCAGAAGGGGAGAGACATTAGAGTTTGAAAAAATGGCAGAAAACATACAAAAATCACAGGTTCATAAACAGGCGATATTCATAATTTTTTTTAAAAAAGCAGACATATCTGGCTCTCTCAGAAAGATGAACACATTCAATTGTACAGCAGAAAACTGGTTGACGTATACTGAATGAATCAAGTAATATTTTGAAGGGAATGAAATAGCCAATGAAAAGTGTGTTCCAGTATTAATGAGTGCAGCAGGTGGAAAGGCATACAGTTTGCTTAAAGGTCTAACTGCTCCAACCAAACCAGCTGAAATGAGTTTTGCTTATATCTTGAAAGTAATGCAGGAACATTTAGAATCAAGACCATTGTTGATTGCAGAATGCATTAGGTTCATATGTGGAATCAAAAAGAAGGGGAGTCCATATCAGCTTGTGTGGCTGAATTGAATAAGTTGTCTAAGCATTGTCGGTTCAGTGATGGGCTTAATGATGGCTCTGATATTGTGTAGTTTGTGGAATCTTACAAGAAAGCATTCAAAAACAGCTCCTAACTGAAACACAAATCACATTTAAAAGAGCAGTTAAAATTGCTGAATCCATGGAAACAGCAGATAGAGATGTAATTGAGTTGTAGTCAGGAATGAAAGTAAGTGTTAACAAAATTTGCAACACCTAAACAGAAACCTGCCTGGCTGAACAAATTGTTTTACCATTATGGCAGGTTTAAAGGTGAAATTTGCCAAAAATGCAATGTAAGTCACATAGAAAGAGCATATTGGGAAGACAAAAATAAATGGCTGAAAGGGAAGAGAAAAAGGTTTTCAAAAAGTCAAATTGCAGTTTCAAAAAGAGCACAAGCTCCCTGCAGGGTCGCTGCACATGTTGATCATCCCTTAAGGTTGCTGTACAGGTTGATAGGGTAGTTAAAAAGGCCTATGGGATGCTAGGCTTCATTAACAGGGATTGAGTTCAAGAGTAGAGAGGTCATGTTGCAACTCTACAAATCTCTGGTGAGATCGCACTTAGAGTATTGTGTTCAATTCTGGTCACCTCATTATAGGAAGGATGTGGAAGCTATGGAGAGGGTGCAGAGGAGATTTACCAGGATGTTACCTGGTTTGGAGAACAAGTCATATGAAGCAAGGTTAGCAGAGCTGGGACTTTACTCTTTGGAGCGTAGAAGAATGAGAGGGGACTTGATAGAGGTCTACAAGATTATGAGAGGCATAGATAGGGTGGATAGTCAGTACCTGTTTCCCAGGGCACCAATAGCAAACACCAGAGGACATAGGTACAAAATTAAGGGAGGATAGTTTAGGGGAGACAGGGGTAAGTTTTTTTTACACAGAGGGTTGTGAGTGCCTGGAATGACTTGCTAGGGATGGTGGTGGAGGCTTAAACATTAGGGGTATTTAAGAACGTCTTGGTCAGGCACATGGATGAAAGAAAAATGGAGGGCTATGGGGTAATGTGGGTTTAGTACTTTTTTTAAGGATTATATGGGTCGGCACAACTTGGAGGGCTGAAGGGCCCGTACTGTGCTGTAGTGTTCTATGGTTCTATAGCACTAATCTGCATGCTGTTGATGAAAAATCTGATAATGATGAGAATGACTTAGGACTAGGTAGCCTTGAGATTTATAATTTATAAACTAACGAGACAACCAATATGGCTTAACACAGAACTGAATAGCAAATTATTTAAAATGGAATTGGACACTGGCTCAAATCACACAATGGTTTGCAAAAGTTTGGGCACCCCAGTCAAAATTTCTGTTACTGTGAATAGCTAAGTGAGTAAAAGATGACCTGATTTCCAAAAGACATAAAGTTAAAGACGACACATTTCTTTAATACTTTAAGCAAGATTACTTTTTTATTTCCATCTTTTACAGTTTCAAAATAATAAAAAAGGAAAAGGGCCCGAAGCAAAAGTTTGGGCACCCTGCATGGTCAGTACTTAGTAACACCCATTTTGGCAATTATCACAGCTTGTAAACACTTTCTGTTGCCAGCTAAGAGTCTTTCAATTCTTGTTTGGGGGATTTTCGTCCATTCTTTCTTGTAAAAGGCTTCCAGTTCTGTGGGCTGTCTTGCATGTACTGCTGTTTTGAGGTCTATCCACAGATTTCCAATGATGTTTAGGTCGGTGGACTGTGAGGCAAAACCTTCAGCTTGACCCTCTTGAGGTAGTCCATTGTGGATTTTGAGGTGTGTTTAGGATCAGTATCCTTTTGTAAAAGCCATTATCTTTTCGTCTTCAGCTTTTTTTTTACAGATGGTGTTATGTTTGTTTCCAGAATTTGCTGGTATTTAATTGAATTCATTCTTCCCTCTACCAGTGAAATGTTCCCCGTGTCACTGGCTGCAACACAAGTCCAAAGCATGACCGATCCACCCCCGTGCTTAACAGTTGGAGAGGTGTTTTTTTTTCACGAAATTCTGCACCCTTTTTTCTCCAAACATTGCAGCCAAAAAGTTCTATTTTAACTCCATCAGTACACAGGACTTGCTTCCGAAATGCATCAAGCTTGTTTAGATGTTGCTTTGCAAACTTCTGATGCTGAATTTTGTGGTGAGGATGCAGGAAAGGTTTTCTTCTGATGACTCTTCCCTGAAGGTCATATTTGTGCAGGTGTCGCTGCACAGTAGAACTGTGCACCACCACTCCAGAGTCTTGATAAATCTTCCTGAAGGTCTTCTGCAGTCAAACTGGGGTTTTTATTGCCTTTCTAGCAATTCTATGAGCAGTTTTCTCGGAAAGTTTTCTTCATCTTCCAGACCTCAACTTGACCTCCACCATTCCTGTTAACTGCCATTTCATAATTACATTATGAATTGAAACCGCGACCTGAAAACGCTTTGCTATCTTCTTATAGCCTTCTCCTTTTTTGTGGGCATCATTTATTTTAATTTTCAGAGTGCTAGGCAGCTGCTTAGAGGAGCCCATGACTGCTGATTGGTGGGACAAGGTTTCAGGAGTCAAGGTATTTATAAAGCTTTGGAATGTACATCACCTGACCTTTCCTAACGATGACTGTGAACAAGCCATAGCCCTAACAGGCTAATTAAAGTCTGAGACCTTGGTAAAAGTTATCTGAGAGCTCAAATCTTTTGGGGTGCCCAAACTTTTGCATGGTGCTCTTTTCCTTATTTTCACTCTAAAATTGTACCAAACAAAAATAATACACTAATCTTGCTTAAAATGTTGAAAAGAATGTTTCATCTTCTACTCACTTAACTATTCACAGTAACAGAAAATTTGACCAAGGGTGCCCAAACTTTTGCATGCTACTGTATGTGATAAAACCAGGAGAATCAGCATTGTGGGTTATGATTGGCTGTGACAACTACAACTTGAATAGGAGATCCATCCTCCATTTGCATGCTACAGCCCCTGCAATAGGGTCAACTGAAAGCGAATTATAAAAGGTACTGGATGCTACAGCAATATTCAAGGATGACAAAACTCAGATATATCAAGGTAAAATAGTATTAAATGAAGAATGCCACACCCAACATTTACAAAGCCCGTCTGATTTCCAAGTGAGCTAGATCTCATAGACGCTGGAAGAATTCTTTTCAAAGTTTTAGTTTAAGTGGAGCCCATGGGCATCATCAATGGTCTCAGTAGCCTAGAAGAAAGGGCCTGTCAACATCTGTGGTGATTTTAAGTTCACCATCAATCCAGTACTGAAAGATCATTACCTTCAGAATGTGTGTGTCAGGATCTGTGATGATTTTAAGGTCACCATCAAACCAGTACTTAAAGTGGTCAATACCCTCTGCCCAGGATAGAGGATATTTTTGCAAGCCTTTCTGGAGGGAAACACTTTAGCAAAATGGACTTAGCTAAGGCATACCTACAGGTTGAAGAAGAGTCCAAAGTGGTTCTCACTGTAAACAGTGACAAATGGCTTTATCGATATAGTAGGCTTATTTTTGAAGTAACATCTCTACCTGCATCTGGCAGAAAGCTATGGACCAGGTGCTGCAAGGCTGCCAGGCACTCAGCGTTAGCTAGATGATGACATTGTTACCAGTGAGGATGACAAGGAATGTCTCCAAAATCTCAAGACAGTGTTAAAAAGATTATGAGCAAGTAACAAGTGTGAATTCTTTATACTAAGCATCACTTACTGTGACCACATCACTGATGCACAAGATTTACACAGTGTGCTGAGAAAATTCAAGCAGAGTTGAATGTTCCAAGGCCAAAGGACATGTCACAATTGTGGTCCTTTTACAAATTTGTCCATTGCTAATACAGGTTTCTGCTAAACCTGACTAGAGTTCTCCTCCCTTGGAACTCATTCCCAATCATTAGTACAGATTGGGAAGAAATAGCAATGAACAAAGCTGTGTGAGGTGACTTTCCAAAAGATAAAGGAAATGGTGACATCAGACACTATACTCATACATTATGATCCATATCGTACAGAGAAGCTTGCCTATAATACGTTGCAGTATTGTACAGCTACAGTCATGTTACACATTATGAATGATGGACGTGAACACCTCATAGCCTTTGCATCAAGTTCCCTTACTGCTGCAGATAAGAATTACACAGAAATTGACAGTGAGAACTCGAGTCTAGTTTGGCATCTAAAACATATCAACCAGTACTTGTATGGGTGGGGGGGAAGTTTACCCTCATTACTGATCATCAACCACTAGTGTTATTTGTGGATCGCACTAAGATTGGGGCATAGTGGGCAGTGAGGAGGGCTATTAAAACTTGCAGTGGGATCTGGCCCACCTGGAAAAATGGGCTTAAAAGTAGCAAATGGAATTTAATGCAGACAAGTGTGAGGTGTTACATTTTGGGAGGATAAACCAAGGTTGCATTTACACTGCGGATGGTAGTTCATTGAGGAATGCAGTAGAACAGGGGAATCTAGGAATACAGATCCATAATTCCTTGAAAGAGTCACCGTAATTAGATAAGGTTGTAAAGAGAGCTTTTGGCACATTGGCCTTTGTAAAACAGTGTATTGAGTAAAGGAGTTGGGATGTTCTGTCAAAGTTGTATGAGACATTGGTCAGGGCATTTGAAATATTATGTGCAGTACAGGAAAAAATTACAAGAATATTGCCAGGAGTTGAGGGCCTGAGTTATAGGGGAAGGTTGAATAGGCTTGGACTTTATTCACTGGAGCATAGAAGAATGGGGTGAGATTTGATAGAGGTATACAAAATTATGAGTGATGTATAGATAGCTTAAGTGCAAGAAGACTTTTTCATCTGAGGTTGGGTGAGGCTGGAACTATAGAGGTCATAAGTTAAGGGTGAAAGGTTTAAAGAAGAAACCTGAGGGAGGTCAACTTCATTCAGAGAGTGGTGCAATTGTGGAATAAGCTGAATTGGTGGATGTGGATTCAATTTCAACATGTAAGAGAACTTTGGATAAATACATAGATGGGAGGGGTGTGGAGAGCTGTTGTCCAGGTGCAGGTCAATGGGACTATACAGAATAACAGTTTGGCATGGACTAGATGGGCCAGAGGGCTTGTATGTATGTCATAACTCTCCAGTGAAGAAGTTTGTTTTACATGCCACCTACACAGATCATTTCATTGCAACAGTACATTGAGGTAGAGCAGAAGAAAACAATAAAAGAATGTAGAATAAGGTGTTACAATTATATAGAAGGTACAATGCAGATAGGCAGTATAGTGCAAGGCCATAACAAGATAGATTGTGAGGTTATGGGTCCATTTAAGTGCATAAAGGGATATGTGCTTTCAGGATTTGGTACCTTCTGCCCAATGGAGGGGCAAGAAGAGAGAATGTCCAGTGTGGTTGTCATCTTTGATTTTTTTCAGTTGCTTTACTGAGGCAGTGAGAAGGGCAGGCAGAGTTCATGGTAGGGAGTCTGGTTTCCATAATGTGTAGAACTGTGTCCACAACTCTGTCTATTTATGGACAGAATGGTATTTAAAGACAGACTGAATGTTAATGGCGAAGGTGTTAGTACAGGTAGCATGTGGAGTAATTTTTAAAATCTATAGGAATGGTGAAACATAGTTTGAGGTGGAAATTAAGACAAAGAAAAAGCAAAAACTCTTGCCACTTACAGAATGTAATTTTGAATTTTCTAATTTACTATACTGAACTATGGAACAAAATTCACTCAGTAACCCAAAGGGGCGTGTTATTGTTTGACATCAGAGCACACATTGCCATCTTATGCCAACTGAAGAAAACATTTAAATAATGCCATATGAAGCAGACTATTGTAATATCTCATTCCTTCAAATCATTGTTGATCTCCTGTGAATTTATTTTCTAAATAAACTATCTTTTAGATTTTTTTCTGTTTGAAGAGGTACATGGGTATGCAATAGTTACATTGACTTTACCTAATGGAAAATTATATATTGTTTATTAAATCACTATTGTTCTGTATTAACCTATTTACTAAAATATAAGAAGCCTGTCATCCAGAATTAAGCATTAGTCTGAAATGCAATAGGCAGTGAAAGCTGGTGTCAGTTGCATAATTTTACAAAATTCATTTCTTAAATGACAGAAAACACATGCTTCTCGTCTACAATTAATGGTGAAAGTTCAAAGTGTAATACGCAAAGTCAGTTGCTGCTTAATTGTTCTGCAAATGAAAAAATAGTAAAAATGCTGCTTGCAGTTCACTAATAAAAATAGTAAAATAATCTTTGAAATGTGTTCTTCTGTTTTCTCAATAAACATTCCATTAGTTATTCTCAAGCCCAGAGGACCGAATACAAATGCCACATAAAGGTTTTTATAGCAGTAATATTTTGTTACGTCACACTAAGACATGGTATACACTTTTTTGAACTCTACCTTGCTCCTTATTCAGCATTTATATCATAGTGTAAATGCTTTTTTTGTTCAACTTGTTCCAAAGTAACAAATTCACATATGATTTTAAAAAATGACTCGATTACTGTGTGTTTCTGTTGAAAGTAATACTTATCATGTTACTCAATAGTGCAGTGTGAGTTCCATCAGATCTACCAAGACAGGAAAAAAATGTCCAGAACAGGATTAACAGCAGGTTAGTGCTTATCTATGAGGCCCAAATCACTGCAGA
The DNA here is from genome assembly GCF_030144855.1 of Hypanus sabinus. Lineage (NCBI taxonomy): Eukaryota > Metazoa > Chordata > Chondrichthyes > Myliobatiformes > Dasyatidae > Hypanus > Hypanus sabinus. The sequence continues at coordinate 141,657,528 of NC_082713.1, forward strand.
CATACTTTGGCCATGCCTACTCTACCCTTTGCCAACCTTGAGATGGCACAAGGTTGCATTTTGTCTGTCCTGAATGATCAATCCTTAATTATAGGACAGTGATCCCTACTTCTAAGTACCCCAGGCAGGGTAAGTGTTAACAGCTATAATTGTTCTAAATTCTGGAGAATATTAGTTAAATAAGCTTATTCTCTCCTCCTGTGACAAATCCATCTTGCCAAGTATCTTTCTAGTTAATCTGTTCAGGGCCTCCTCTTTTACAAATATATCCTTAGTAAAGAAAAGCAGATTTGGCAATACTTCAGATGTGACTAAATAATGCTGGAATTAACTAAAGGCATTTCCACTACTGTACACAAAGCTTTGTGTAATAAAGACTACACACCATTTGCCTTTCTGCTTGCTTGCTGCTCTTGTGTGTTAACATGCAGTGATTTGTGTACAAAGGCATCCAGATCCATTTTTAATATGAATCAATTTTGATCTCTCACCATTTAAAAATGACTGTACCTTTCAGTACCATCAAAGTGGTTAATCTTACATTTTTGCACATTACTTTCCACCTGTACGACCTCAGCTGTCGACTTAAGTTGCAGATACGCATTAACGCCTCCCTGCGTCACAACCACACAAACCACAATGCATCTGAGTTTTTAACATCAGATCATCTGGATACATTGCACTCTATCCTCTCAATGAGATCATAGGTGTAGGTTATGAATAGCTGTGGACCTGGCACCAATCCTTATAGCACCCCACTAGTTACACCTTTTCTGCTCTACTTATGGAGCATTACCCATTATCCAGCACATGTCATAATAATATCCTCAGTATTATGTGCTTTAAGTTATTGAGTCATAACGGTATGGAACTGCAGCCAGGTCCAGATTCAAATTCAGATTTATTTATCACATATACAGCAAAGCATACAGTGAAATGAGTCATTTGTGTTAACAACCAACATACTCAAGAATGTGCTGGGAGGCAGCTTGCAAGTGTCACCACACATTTCAGCGTCAGCATAGCATGATCACCATGTTTGGCAGAAAAACACAACGCAACAAAACAACTACAGCAAAACAAGGACTTTCGTCCCTCACACCACACCCTCCCATGCAAATAGTCCTCCTATCTGAGATCTCGTCTCCCAAGCCTTTGGGCTTCGACTTTTGGATTTCAATCTTCAGTATTAACCCCGTCCCCTTTCAGACAGGCCAAGCCAGACATTGATCTCTCATCTTTATTAATCCCATCTTCTAGCACTTAGCATGAACCCTTTTATGCTGAGGTATTGTAAGTGCAATGCTTGCAGATCTGTCAGCATACATGAGGAAATCTGCAGATGCTGGAAATTCAAGCATCACACACAAAATGCTGGTGGAACACAGCAGGCCAGGCAGCATCTATAAGGAGAAGCACTGTCGACGTTTCAGGCTAAGACCCTTCGTCAGGACTAACTGAAAGGAAAGATAGTAAGAGATTTGAAAGTAGGAGGGGGAGGGGAAAATGCAAAATGATAGAAGAAGACTGGAGGGGGTGGGGTGAAGCTGAAAGCCGGAAAGGTGATTGGCAAAAGGGATACAGAGCTGGAGAAGGGAAAGGATCATGGGACAGGAGGCCTAGGGAGAAAGAAAGGAGGAGGGGAGCACCAGAGGGAGATGGAGAACAGGCAGAGTGATGGGCAGAGAGAAAAAAGGGGGGGGGAAGAATCTAAATATATCAGGGATGGGGTAAGAAGGGGAGGATGGGCATTAACGAAAATTAGAGAAGTCAATGTTCATGCCATCAGGTTGGAGGCTACCCAGCCGGTATATAAGGTGTTGTTCCTCCAACCTGAGTGTGGCTTCATCTTGACAGTAGAGGAGGCCATGGATAGACATATCAGAATGGAAATGGGACGTGGAATTAAAAAGTGTGGCCACTGGGAGATCCTGCTTGCTCTGGCGGACAGAGCGTAGGTGTTCAGTGAAACAGTCTCCCAGTCTGCGTTGGGTCTCACCAATATATAAAAGGCCACACCAGGAGCATCAGACGCAGTATACCTCACCAGCCGACTCACAGGTGAAGTGTCGCCTCACCTGGAAAGACTGTCTGTGGCCCTGAATGGTGGTGAGTGAGGAAGTGTAAAGGCAGGTATAGCACTTATTCTGCTTACAAGGATAAGTGCCAGGAGGGAGATCGGTGGGAAGGGATGGGGGGGGGGGGACACGAATGGACAAGGGAGTCGTGTAGGGAGCGATCCCTGCGGAAACCAGAAAGAGGGGGGATGGGAAAGATGTGCTTGGTAGTGGGATCCTGTAGAGGTGGCATTTGTCAGCATGTTGTGTCTTTAATATTTCAGTAATATTCGAGTAATCTTTGAGTGTATACGAATTGCATATGTCATCACTTGACCACATGATAAGTGCACACCTTGCTTAAAGTAAACATAGTTAGACCTGCATTCCCAGACTCCTGTGTCTTCATTTGAATTGGTGTTAAAAAATCTAACAACGATTCTGCTTCCAGCACTCTTCCTGACAGTATATTCCACATACGTTCCTTTCCTTGGGTGGAAAGCATTAACCCCCCCCCCCCCCCCCAAATGTACATTAAATCTCTTATTACTTACCCCAAATTTCTTATTTTATTCACCACTGACATGTGGAAAATTTCCCTGCAGTAAACTCTCATAATTTAATATATCTCAATTATGCCCCTCTTAACCAATTCCCCTCCGGGGAGAACAGACTTAGCTTTTCCTGTCTCTTCTCAAGAGTGAAATGCTGCATCCCAGGCAAGATCCTGGTGAATTTTCCTGCATCTTCATCAGCACTGTTACTTTGTTCCTATAGAGCAGTGATCAGAACTTTGTAATACTCCAGCTGAGATCTGACCAATGTTTTGTAAAATTGAAGCATAAACCTCCCTGAGCTTCATTAGACTGGATAATGAATATGAGATCAGTTTCCCATGTACCTTCTTAGCCATGTAATGTATCTGTGCTGTCATCTTCAGGGATCTATAGACATTTACACAAATGTCCTTTTTCACAGTACTTCCTAAGACCCATCCATTCATGGTGTATGTCCTAATCTCATTAGTACTTTTAAAATGCATCACCTCACGTTAATCAAGATTAAACTCCACATCTATCAACAATATCAGCAACATGTCAATGTCACCCACTGGCCAATGACTACCCACCACATTATTAACAATTCCATCATTTTTAGTGACTTCTGAATTTATGAATCATGTCTTCAACATCCACATCCAAATCATTCATGCATATAACAATCAGCAAGTGTCTCAGCATTTAATCCCTGTGGAATGCCTCTAGATTCATATATCCAATCAGAAGAGCAACCCTCTATCACCACCCTTTATATCCTATTGCCAAGTGAACTTTAGATCCCTTTTGCCAACTTAGCCTGGATCCCATGTGCTGAACATTTTAGATCAGTCTCCCATGGTTTACTTGATATATAGAAGTCAATTCTCCAATGTTTTATTTCTTTGTTGGTTTCTTCCATTTTCAGCAGATTTTTCTTAAACTTTAGAAGCAGTTAAATAACTCTTTTCAAAAAGCATAGATTTGCTATTGTTTATTCATAGCCCTTCATAGACAGATGGTGATTCTGATCAACTTCCTTGATAATAAAGAAAATATTCAGTCAAAATGTATGGAATGCTGTTCCTTATACTATACTTGTGTACGGATAACTCTAAATAATCAAGAAAATACAATAGCTGAACCTGATCATAGAATATAGACAGATTCAGGAAACTTGGATACATTCACTGATCTCTCATTTCCACCTTTGAATCACGCTTTAAGGTAGTCGGCATAAATTAGTTTGTGTGGATCAGAAGGATGTGGTTCTGAGTGATACACACATACGTAACTCAAACATTTTATAGTTTCTATTCATGGAAAACAAGAAATAAAAAATTAAAAGGGAAGTATTGTTGGTCAAACTGAAGTTGCTCCATAAAAACAATTGTTCAACAAACATTTCTGTAAGTCAGGTGAGTCAAATACTGTGGATTCCAGTTAACTGGGACATATCAGGATAAATATGTCAAAGATAAAATCTTGTGGCCATAGAATGGATACACTTGGCATAATGCTGGTAAGAAGTATGAAGACTAAGTTTAAAATACAGACACTATCAAATGCATATAGTGGGTAAAAGACCACTTTCAAAAGATAAGGAAATGTTTTCTTTCAAGCAATAAAACACAGCTGCAGAATCCTGTATATTTCCATTCTGTGAGTGTGAACGAAATTGTAAACAGAAGATATGGAGGTGTGCACTGCTGTCTGAATACTCTCAAGTATGTTATTCACATTATTTATCTTATTTCGGGATTAAATTTTATAGGATCATAGTTTTGTAGTTGAGGCACAGATATATCATGATGAAGGGTCTTGACCAGGAAAGTCCATTGTCTATTTCTCTCCATTGATACTGCTAGACCCACTGAATTCCTCCAGCAAGCAGCTCATTTATTTTACATGTAGTAACCTTTTTAACGAGGTTGGAGAGAGATCCACACTGGCTGAAACCTAACTTCTCTTTATGGACTGGAAAATATGAATTGGATTCTGTCTGCCCTCAGCCAGAATATGCTCTCAAGGCTTATTCTGATCAATTTTGCTGCCATGCTTACTTTCTACCCAATGTTAAATGGGGAAAGTTGAGCAAATACCTATTTAAATAAAACTAATTGCACAACTATACTGGTATCAAATTAACTCTTTGAATCCCTGCCACCCCCCAAAAAGTTTAAAACTTACAATTGATTGCAGTACGTAAAGTTTTATTTATAATTACTGATAAAAATCAAAACATACATGATAGTGTACCTGTAAAAAGTAACAGTGTCAATTGCTAATGCTCTTAAACTTGTTAGGAATTTTATACAACACAATTTCCTGGAAGAACTCTCTGGTTCGAAAAGCATCTGTGGGAAGAAAGAAATTGTCAATGCTTTGGGCTGAAGCCCTGCATCAGATATGTTGTTCCAGATTGCAGTATCTGCAGTCTCTTGTGTCTCTATAATAATTATAAATCATCAGAGGTTGGGTAACTCAAAATTAATACAAGTATTCCCCTTTACAGTCCTGTTATCACACTTTTACTTAGATTGTTGATGTCCATCAAGATCACATTGAGTCATTCCTCCCTAAACTATTGAGAATTATCTATAAACAACATTGTTTCTGAAGATTTGCCTCCCTGGACTTATTAGCATGTATCTTATTATTAATTGAATTCATCCACTGTCATTCTAGCTACAATAATAAATGTAACATTTATTGTCATGTTTATTATGATTTGCATATATACCCTTGGTATAAATGTCATAAAATGTTGCTTATTGTAGCAGCAGAGTACAGAACATTACAGAAATGATAAGCATAAATTACATAAACATAAATGAACATAAATTATATATGACTTGAATGATAAAATAAGCATAACAACGTTCATACAAGTTGAGAGAAATATAAATTAGGTAGAATTAGGGCTTTCCAGTTTGGTTTGAGCATCTGAAAACATTAGAGAAGAAGCTGTTGTTGAACCTTAAGATGTGGACCTTCAGGCTCTGTACCTTCTGCTGGATGGTAGCAATGAGAAGAGAATGTGACCTAGATGACGGGTCCTTAATGATGGATGTCACTTTTCTGAGACATTACTTCTTGTGGATATCCTCAATAGTGGGGAAAGCTGAAACGTTGGTGGAACAGGCCAATTCCACCACTCTCTGTAGCCTCTTGTGATCCTGTGCATTGGAATTCCTAGACCAGGCTGTAAATGAACCAGTCAGAATGCTTTTCACTGTATATCTGTAGAGGTTTGTCAGAACCATTGATGATATGCCAAGTCTCCTGAAAATTCAAAGAAAATAGAGATGCACCTCCTTCATGGTTGCATCTACTTGGGGCCCACAATAGATCCTCTGAGATGTTGCCACTTAGAAACTAGGAGCTGCTTACCCTTTCCATTGCAGACACTTCAATGAAGATTGGTGCTAGTTTGCCTAACTTCCCCTTCCTAAAGTCCACAATTGGTTCCTTGGTTTTGCTGACTCTGAGTGCAAGGTAGTTGTTCTGATTCCACTCAATCAGCTGACCTATGTGACTCCTTTATACCACCTCCTTAACATTTGTGATTCTGTCAACAAATGTGATGTCATCAGCAAATTTGTAGATGCATTGGAGCTATGCTTAACCACACAGTTGTAACTAAAGAAAAGGAACAACGACGGTTTAATACCTCTGTTAGTGATGGAGAATATGTCTCTTAGTTTATTCCTTGATACTTGGCCTTAGGGCAGAATCATCTAAGTCCTATATGTTAACAGCATCAAAAACAAGCATCTGTCTTTTCATGTCATTACAGGTGCGTTAGCAAGTGCAATACAATTGTCCTGCATCTTTGCCTGCACCCCATCCACCCAATTTCCCTGCATTTTTTTCTTTCAAATACTGATCAAATATTCTCCTGAAAGCAAATGCTCCTGAAAGGTAGAATTAGCTTCTACCAACTTGTCAGGCAATGTATTCTTGATATTTACTATATTCTACATTAAAATAATTATCATGGTGCTTTTTTTTTGTGTGGGTGACCATACATTTATATCCTTTGATTCTGGCTTAGTGAGAGTTTTCCTCTTCTAAGTACCTCACAATTTTGGACAACTCTATCACAAGTTACTCTGTAGATACAGGAAATCCAGAGCAACACTCAAGAAAATGCAGGAGGAACTTGCAGGTCAGGCAGCATCTATGGGAATGAATAAATGAGTCAACATTTCAGGCTGAGACCGTGAGAAGATGCCAGAATAAAAGTGTGGGCGGAGGGAAAATAGGACAAGCTAGAAGGTGATAGTTGAAGCCAAGTGGGTAGGGGAGGAGATGAAGTAAGAAACTGGAAAGTGATATGTGAAAAAGGCAAAGGGCTAGAGAAAAAGTAATCTGATAGGAGAGAGAAGTGCGCCAGGGTAGAAAGGGGACTGGGGAGATGATTGGTAGGTGAGGAGAAGAGTTGAGAGGACAGAGTGGAGAATAGAAGAAGAGGGAAGGGGGTGAGGAAAAATTTCACTGGAAGGAAAAGTGGATGTTCATGCCATCAGGTGGGAGGCTACCTAGATGAAATATCTGGTGTTGCTCCTCCACCCTGAGAGTAGCCTCATTGTGGCAGAAGGTAAGGCAATTGACTGACATGTCAGAACAAGAATGGGAATATGAATTAAAATGGTTGGCCATAGGAAAATTCTACTTTTTGCAGATGGAACAGAGGTGCTTGACAAAACTATCCCTCAATTTACATTAGATCAAACCAAACTTAGAGGAGGCCACAACAGGAGCACTGGATACAATTGATGACCCAAACAAATTTGCAGTAAAGTCTTGCCTTACCTGGAAAGACTGTTTGGGGCTGTTAATGGAGGTGAGGGAAAAGGTGAATAGGCAGGTATAGCATTTCAATTACTTGCAGGGATACGTGCCGGTGTGAGATTAGTGGAGAGGGACAAATGGACAGGGAAATCATGGAAGAGCTCATCCCTGTGGAAAGTGGAAAGTTTGAGGGGGGGGGGGGGAGAGGTATTTTCAAACTTTTCTGCACTAAAATTATCAATTCACTAGCCTTTCCCTTATTTTTCATTTAATTACACAATATGAGTGACATTGTCAAAAACCAGCATTTATTGTCTATCCTTTTTTGTTTTTTAATCTTCGAGAAACAATGACCAGCAAAACACAAGACAAATTTTGTATCCCATACACTCATAGAGAAAGAGAATTAAAACTATTTATTTCTTATCTAATGATGTGATCTCTCAATTAAGCCACTGAACCACCTCCTATTCTGCTTCAATAATAATATTTCCTCTCAATTTTATGTTACTTGGTGAGTGGGTCAAAATGTTAAACAAAGTTGTCAATTGTCTTTTTGTATAAAAGGCAGTAGTTTCCATGAACACTTAACTAATTCATAATTAGTTTTGTCAATTTGTTATTTTTTGGAGTACGATGAAGGAACATAAATGTCTACAGGTCCATTGGTTGTATACTGATTGTCATTCCACAAATGGGTCAGATCTGGCACAGGAGCAACAAGCCCATTCATCCAAATACAGAATAATGGCTAGAGGATGAAGATAAACTTTTTCTAAACTTCCATTGAGTTACTTTAAATGTAGTTAGTTATTGAGGGGGAGAGTTCAGTGTGACTTTTTTTCTAGATTTTATACCGTAGTTCTTAGATATTTATGAATACTCATGAATGTTTCAGACACTCATGAATATTCTGGTATTTTGACAGCTTTAACAGGTGCTGCAACATGGTAAAAATAGCAAAAATGGAAAATTGTCTGACAGAGTATCTCAATGAGATTGCCAATCAATAAGTCCCTACATTGCTTATGGTTTGCCAATTGGATAAAGGCTGGCTTCCTTGTGAAAAATCTAGTGTAGAGAGGAATAGTTTTGTGTGGTGGTGACCATTGCTGGTAAACAACTGAGTGGATGTGTTCGTTCCAGACTAAGTTCTTAGACAGTGCTAGGCCTTTTGCAGTGATCTTTCACCAATCCAAACTCTCCTTTTAGCTCTTTCCAAAATCTGATAGATTATAATAAAAAATAATCGATCCCTTGTCACTTTGACCTAAGAATTCTTTTAGGTTTGAATTTAATTTTTTCTTTCAAAAGATTTATATTTCACAAACAGAACTACTATTCTCAGTTTAGTATAAAATAAATGAAATATGTATGTATTTTGGAAGACTGGTTTAATTATTTATGATTTAGTCAGTAATGTGACTATAATGTCTTCATGGTGAATTTTTGTTTATAAACTGATCTGAAGAAATTGTTGATTTAAACTAAAAAAGTCTCTGGTTGTGTCATGAGCCTGTTCCGGCAGTTTGGAAGTTTTCTTAATGTTACACACGCATGTGTTTTGGCCAACTAAAACAAAAGAAAAGGATCAAAGTTTTAAATGGAGAAATGTGATTGGATATTCTTACAACTGCCAAAACATGAAGTGCTTTTGGATTCCTCTGATTTGATTGTCAGTGGGCACATTTGGCAGGGTCATGTTGATTGAGTCTTAGTGAAAAGATTAACAAAATAAACTCCAGAATGAAACTTGACTAATTTAATTATTAAACCAGCAGCTGAGCAAATCTGTTGGCGGTCTCGGATAATAAATTTTCTGTGCTTTTTATTATTATTGCCCCCCTCCCCCAAAGTGCCCTATTTATGAGAAGCTGTTTTCTCTTAAATTCTTTCTATATTTAGGATTATGATCAAGGCTCAAGGCTATAAGCTACATTATCTGTTTTTTCATGAAGGACATTGCATAACTTAGCAATGCAGGAGATGGTTTGAGTTGTCAGTGTTAAATGAGAGGATTTTTTGGGTTTGCTAGATTATATTCCCTCGGCATTTCATTTGCAAAATACATACTGTTTTACTTAATGTAGAATATAGGAAAAAGTATCCAGAAAAATGTTGTGGTTTTACTTTTGGGACAAATTTTCACCAGTCTCAGATAATATCTTTGATTTCACAATTAAAATCACAAATGCTCTTCTACCTGAACCTCATTACTCTGATGCTGCAATTCTCAGACTTGTTAGCTTTAGGCATACCAAATTCAACGCCTTCCTGTCTGAGGTTACTTCTTGTACCTCTATAAATTTGTCATTTAAATCTCTGCTGCCTACCACATAGCTATATATACACTACTAAATCTTTCGTTTTCTGTTTGTTTGTGACCTCCAATTAGCCCAAACAGTGCATTACTGCGGCACTTTTTTTGACTAAGTCGACTTAACATGCACTAACTTACAGAATGCATGCAAAATTCAGGGTTATATTTTCATATAAAATTGCTCACTCGTCAAACAACAGGTCCCGCTTTCCACAACCCTAGCCGATTTCAGCTTTAATGGACACCACAGCGCATGCCCAGGGCCAGCCTCAGCAGTGCCTCATGATGCTCACAGTAGTGACACCAGGCGGAGCAAAATGGCAGGATTGGGACAGATCAAACTGCCACCCATCAATAAGAGATAGTTAAATCTAATTGTAATGACGTACTTCGAAACACCAATCAAACCCTTTGCTGCAAAGGACAGCAGTGACTATCTCACATCCATTAAGGAGAGCGCTAACCACATCATGAAGAATAATCAGCATCCTGGAGGCTTTGGTGTTACTGGTTCGTATCTTCTATCCAGCATTAAGGTAAAAAAAATATGGTCAGCTTAATTATGCCACATGGAAAGGGAAGAGGGGCATTATGGTCAAGGGATGATGCCAAACGTCGTCAGGAAGCAGCAAGGAGAGGGAGAGAACAAGAATCGGATGAGGCCAGGGCTGCACGAGTCCAGGGTCAGAGACAAAGAACAAACAGCAGAAGAGATTAAAAGGCGGGCTATGAAAGGGCTGCACGTCTCCAGAATGACAAAAACAGGCACAGGAGGAGGAGAGAAGAAGAGACAAAGGAGCTGAGAAATGCACGTCTCCATGATCAGAGGCAAAGAACAAATAGCAGGAGAGATGAAGAGACGGCAGATGAAAGGACTGTACATCTCCAGAATGACAACGAAAGGCACAAGGGTGGCAGATCAACCAGAAATGATGCCATCAAAAGTGTCCTCCATTAAACAAGGAGGAGCTCTATTTGACTTGCTATGTGTCTTTCTTCTTTACTAAACTGAGTTTTTCTTCTTTAATTTCCAAAGCACATCACATCAGACTGCACTACCTTTCTCTCAAAGGGTGCCCCAACGGATCTCCCCATTGTCTAGTCAGTGTTAATACTATACTTTTATGTTCATTTACTGCTCACTAAGCAATGCCTTGATTTTAAAATTCCTGTCTTTTTTCATCACTCAAATGCTTTGCCTCTGCCTGTCTCTTTAAGTTTCTCCAACAACCCTACAACTCTGATCATTCAGTTCTGGCTGCTAAATCATTCCTAAATGTGATTATTTTGCCATTGGTGGCTTGGGCAACAGGAAAAAATAGGTCTTAACAGTTCTGTTTTGTTTGATGTGAAAACTGGACTACTGGTTCACTATGTTTTTTTTATTTAAAAAAGATGGGGGATAACTGTTCAGGCTGTTGGTTTTTGAATAATGAGTTGAGAATGTAAATGTTGAGTAAATTAATGAATATTTTGTGTTTTGGGTATGGTCAAGTTAATCACAGTTTAACATTCTTACTCCCTATTAAATTTATTAGCTTTAAAGTCATACAGCTCTCTAGTACTTTTGTTTCACATCGGGAACATAAGTGTGCAGAATTAAAAGTGCCTCATTCCAGATCAAATAAAATCTAGATCGGATGAATCTTGAGGGGACACGTGACCAATTCTTGTTCCTAATGTTCAGTCCCTTTCCTGTTCAGAAATTTCCAACTCTAGTGGACTGCCTATATAGTCTAAAGCATTGCCTGAATGATGCAATATTGTGATGAAGATTCTGGGTTTGCTTGGGTATTCCAGTTTTGATACATGGAGGACTTTTCAACTGAGCTGTTTGTGTCCTTATCTATTCCCTGTCTAAAATTGATTTCTGAGATAAGTCTTCAGTTGTTATTTACTTTATCATCCTTTTTGTAGTACAGCTACATAATGTATTTATTTATTTATTGAGAATTAGCACGCTCCTTTGAGCCATGCCACCCAGTGATGCCCTGATTTAATTTGAGCTTAATCAAGGGACTATTTACAATGATCTACCAATAACCTAGCAATTGGTACATCTTTGTTCTGTGGGAAACTGAAGCACCCGGAGGAAACCTATAGGGTCACTGGAAGAACACGGAGACTCCTTACAGGCAGCAGTAGGAATTGAACCCGGGTCACCTGTACTATAAAGCGTTGTGCTAACCACTATGCTACCATGCCATTGTAGAGTGATGTCCATGTAGAATAGAGATGAGGAGGAATTTCTTTAGCCAGCGAGTGGATAATCTGCAGAATTCATTACCACAGACAGATGTGGGGGTCGTCAATGTGTAAGAGGATGGGGTCAAGAGGGATAATAAATCAGCCATGATGGAATGGTGGAGCAGACTCAATGGGCCAAATGGTCTAATTCTGTTCCAATGTCTTGTGGTCTTAGCTGGGTGGCATGTAAGACCGTGATGGGGGTGGTGAAGGAACAACCACATTCCTGTGGGTCTGAGGTCAAATCTTAAACAGAAGAGAAGTTTTCTCTATAAAACAGTATTAATGAGCAAGATCCAGAGATTTTCATGTCAAAACAATAATTTTGAGGGCATTTATTGATACTCAACTTTATAATAACTTTTTATTCAATATTATGTATGAAACTAAATTTGAGATCCCCACTCTAATGATCAGATTTGAATTTGTGCTCCGTATCATTACTCCAAAAAGATAGATTACTAGTCTAATGCAGTTGCAAGACCACATTTCTATCATACACCCCTCATTACAAACATTGACACATTTGGATTTTGTGTTTGCCCCATCTTGCTGTACAATGTACAATCACAGTACAATGATAAAGCTGTGATTTGTTTTAATGCCATTTAGTCTGAAGACTAATTGTGTGCTTTAGATTATGAGGTACCTGGGACTCCCAGTACAGAATTTCCTAGGAGCAAAAAAATCATTATTGCAGATGTATGTTAGACGGGGATTGTACCAAATATCATTGTAACTGCCATTATGCCATAAAAACAATGCCACCTCTAGCAGCAAGTATTCCTTAATGCTGCATTGAAGTAATTAGTAGGTTATGGCATAAGGCTTGCAACCCACAATCTTCTGATATTAATGAGAGAGTGCTAGTGCTAAGCCAAGCCTGATGCTAAAAATAGAGAAAATAATGTTTATTTTAGAAAACGGACTTGAAAGAGATTCTGGAATGTATTCTACAACCTGCTTTACTGTGACAAACTTGTTATGAGGCATCAAGTATGTTTAAATTAGCCAAGTGCTGGCATTATCTATGTGACAGACACACTCAGCACTTAGCCCTTGCATTGTAAGTACTGCCAAATATTTAGCTTGTGATTTTTCTGTAACTTGAGTCAGAGCCTTGTTGCGAATATCTTTGTTGTTTTTCTTTCAAAGCTTTCAGAAGGCAAAGCTACTGTGTCACAAACTTTTAATATTTCCAGATAGTGCAGATGCCTTACTGTTGGTCAGGTTCACTTAGTTTAGTGTAGATGCAGTGTTGTAATTAATTACTGAGCCATGCAGTTGACAAGAGCAGCACTCAACCTACACCCAGAGTTCTGTTTTCACAAAATCATTGCAAATTCAGTTGTTTGATTATTTGTCTTTTCTGATGTTGAATAAATATAATTCCCGCTGCATGTGGCTCCAGGTACCTGAGCTAATAGAAAATTTCTAAATTGTAATAATTCGCAGATGTTGGTACATAAAGTAATTTCAAAGTACACATCCTTTGCTTTGCAGGGAATGATGAAAGATCCGTAGGAAGTAATTATTTAATAATTAATTTCCCAGATGTCCCTACATTTTAAATTCAGAGTAACAGTAACATGATCTGCAGTAGGTATATTAAATTTTTAAATAGAACAAGATCACATTTATTTCATCAGCCAAATGGTTACTGATGTAGCATCCCATTGATATCCAAATTAAGGAAGAAATCCCTCATCTCACACGTGGCTTGATGTTATTCTGAAGAATATAAATTCTATAAACTTCAGGATCTAAAATACTGAGTACTTTTATCACAGTTTATATTACAGAAACAATGAATGAGTTTGTTTCATTATTTGTGTACAGTTTTGGTTACACTGTTATAAGCAAGATATTAAGCTGGAAAAAATTGCAAATAAGATTTACAAGAATGTGGTTAGGACTACGGGGTCTTATATGGGAAGCAGTTGGGCAGGCTAGAATTTTATTCTTTAGCGCAAAAAAGACTGCGCTGTGACCTTAAAAGTGAATAAACTGACGAGGAGCATAGATAGGGTGAATACACACAGATATTTTTCCCCAAGGAAAAGAAAATTAAAAACCAGAGGGGAAAATGAGTGGGGAATGATTAAAAAAGGACAAAGGGGATACCTCTTCACACAGATGATAGTGTGTATATGGAGCATTGTTTCAGAGGAAGTTGTTGACACAGATACAATTTGAAAAGCAATTGCACATATGAATGTGAAAGGTTTCGATGGTTAGTACACCAGCTGAACTGAAGGTCTTGTTTCACTGCAGTATAATGCTAATTCTATGACTATTTCTTCTTTATGTATGATCACAGATAGTGTGCTATAAATTGACTCTGTTCTTACCTAACATTCATCTTTGCAGGGGAGTCAGTGGAAAACAGAAGAAAGAAGAATTTTCTTACAAATTGTACCCCAAGAATGCTGAGACTAACTGGAATAGTTATGGGGGAATAAAACGAATGACTTAACCTTATATTTTCTTGATCACCATTTGCTATAAACACAAGAGATAATGCAGATGCTGGAATTCCAGAGCAGCACACACAAAATGCTGGAAGAACTCAGCAGCTCAGGCAGCATCCATGGAAAGGAATAAGCAGTTAAGGTTTTGGGCTGAGACCTTTCTTGCAGACTGGAAAGGAAAGGGGAGGGGGAAGGAGTACTAGCTCGAAGGTGATAGGTAAAGTCAGGCGTGTGGGAATGGTAAAAGGCTGGAGAAGAAGGAAGGGAGAATGCAAGAGAAGAGAATAGATCATGGTCGAGGTGATAGCAGGTTAAAAGAAGAGGTCAGGGACCTGAGTGGGGAATAGGAAAAGAGAGAAGCGGGAAGGAAAAACAATTTTACCAGAAGGCGAAAGTGATATTATGTCATCAGGTTAGAGGTTATCTAGTTGAAATATGAGGTCTTGCTCCTTCACCCTGAGAGTGCTTCATTGTCGCAAAAGAGGAGTCCATGGGCCGATATGTTGGAATGGAACTGGGGATAGGGATTAAAAAGGTTGGCCATGAAAAATGTTGCTTTTGGCAGATGGAGTAGAGGTGCTCGAGAAAGAGGTCCCCCCCCCCCCCCCCAACTTACATCGGGTCTCATCAATTTAGAGAAAGCTGCATTGGGTGGCCTCCTTTACTTTATTTACTTTCTGAACCACCAGATATTTCTAAAATATTTTGATACTTGTTTATGGAGCAAAGAGGTTCTGCATTATCAATATAATTAGCAAGGCACTACATTCAAAAGCAGGACATCAAAGGTTAAAATCTTTGGAATATTATTTAAGTCATGTGCAATTGACACAGGGAGAAATGAATGTTTGGCTCAAAAACTGATGTTGTGTTCTGGGGCAAAATGACCAGTGCAGAGGAAACTGAAGCTATACCATTGGGATGGCCTTCACCTGAACAATGCTAAGATCAGTGTTCTGGAGAACTTGTGAAGTAGAAAAGATTTTAAACTAAATAATGGAAGTGGGATATGAAAGAGTCAAATATATACCAAATTATATTGACACAGTTAGACAGAGATGTAATAATGTGAAACAACAGATAGACTGGCGTAAAGGGATGGAATACAAATCTAAGAATAAATTGTGGTTAATAGGGCTAATGATAATGACATTGTGCCTGAATGGAAATTGCATTCAAAACAAAACTAATTGAAGCTGCATGTAATAATAAACATGTTCAATAACTGTTACAGAGACTTGACTGCAGGATGGCATAGATTGGACTTGGATTTTGAATGACAGGAAACAGGAAATGGTAAAGATTTAACTATGGAACAACCTTAGAGAAGGATAGTGTGACTTCAGGCAACCTGAAATTGAAAGTAACACACACAAAGTATGGAGGAACCTAGTGGGTCAGGCAGCATCTACGGGGAGGAATACACAGTCAATATTTTGGAATCAGACCCTTCAGCAGCACCTGCCTCAGAATGTCACCACAGTAGCGTAGCAGTTAGCACTAAGCTCTTACTGCTCAGGGCATTTAAGAGTTCAATTCCAGTGCCATTCTGTAAAGACTCTGTATGTCCTCCCCACGGAATGTATGAGATTTCCCTGGGTGCTTCGGTTTCCTTCCGCAATCCAAAGACATACCAGGTAGGTTAATTGATCATTGTAAATTGTCCTGTGATTAGGTTAGGGTTAATCAGGGTTATCAGGGTTATAGGGTTGTTCGGGTGGTGTGACTGGAAGGGTCCACTCTATACAGTACCAATAAATAAATAAATAGATAGATAGATAAATATATATATATATATATCAACTGTGTAATCCTCTCCATAGATGCAGCCTGACTTACTGAGTTCTTCCAGCACTTTTATATATGTTGCTCAAGATCTCCAACATCTGCAGAATCTCCTGTGTTTCGAAAGTGCTTTGAACGGAGATGGAATTAATGGAAGGGAGAAGTCTTTAGGAGAGGCTCTCCAACAGTAATTACACAATGAAATGGAGTAGAAGATCATGGAAACTTGTCAGAAAAGTGTGGTGTTAATCATAGGAGATTTTAATCCTCATGCAAATAGGAAATCAGTTGGGCAATGTTAGCATGGTGCATTTGGGATAATTCCTTTGAAAAGCACATTCTGAAGCTGCTGGAGAGCTGGCCATACTTGACCTGGTGTTGTGCATTGAAATAGAATTAATTAGTGACCTCATTGTGAAGTCAACCCTCAAAGCTAGAAATCATAATATTATTGAATTTTACATTATGTGTAAGGTGAATATGTCCAAGACAGGTATTTTAGTGATAATTATCAGAGCAAATAAAAGGAATGAACTGGCAAATTGATTTACAGGAGATATTGTGACCATTATTTAAGAAAATCTTTGTGATAAGATATATTCTAAGGAGGGAGAATAGTTCTAAGGAGATCCGACTAAGAGTAACTAAATTTTTTTTAAAGTTTAAAAGAAAAGAAATATATAATTGTCCAAGCTCATGTAGAAGGTCAAAAGATCATTCTGTTCTAATTTGCCAGTTAAGCCTCTGTCCACACTGGGAAACTCAATACCATCCTTTGCACATTTGGGTAAATGACAGAGATTGCACTTTCACTGCACGCTGATGGAGGGTGCAAATATTTAGTACTGTGGATGGGATGCCAATCTGATTTTGACTGCTGAATATTGTTGGACCATGGGATGTTGTTAGAGCTAACCTCATTCAGGCAAGTAATGGTGGAGAAGTTCTGGACAGTTGGAATTGAGTTGATCACTGCAAGATCTTCAGCCTCTGATCCATTCTCGGAGTCATGGTGTTCATATGTTGGAGATGGCCACTGCTTGCTGTTTGTATGGTATGATTATTGCTTGCCATTTATCAGCCCATACTTGAATGCTGTCTAGATCTGCCAGCAAGAGAATAAAAGCTGCTTAAGTTGCTGAAGAATTGCAAATAGAAATGAACATTGTCCAATAATCAGTGAGCAACTCCTCTTCTGACTGTGAAGCACATTTGCAATGATCGGCCAAGTGCACTTATTTCACAAACTTTAGAGCATGCAATTTCTAGTAGCATTTCCATGAGCACAGCTCCCAGCTGATCAGCAACTATAAGTCACTGGCCCTGCACTTAAGGAAGAAGTGGCCTGGGAGAGGTTGAAGATCAAAAGAGTTGGAGAAGAGTGATCCTCGTGAAGGCAAGGAGAGACAAGCATCAAGAAAAATAGGAAGGCTGAAGGAGAGAAACTGGATTTTTGAAAATCTGGAAGTGCCCTGAGAATGAGAAGTAACTAGAGTAGATTGAATGTCACAAACAAAAGAATCTGTCCTGATGAAGGGTCTTGGCCTGAAACTTCAACTACTTACTCTTGTCCATAGATGCTTTCTGACCTGTGAGTCCCTCCAGCATTTTGAGTGTGTTGCTTAGATTGAAGATCATTCAGGCTGGAGATATCAGACAACTAAAGGATGTCAGGTCATTGCATCCAGTGACAGTTCATTCTCTGATAATGCTGCTCATGTTACAGTATAGTTGTAGGGATTATGTTTGTTAGCGACACACATTTTGAGCAGGTCTAGATGTTGTAGATCAGCAGCCATTCAGTAGATCAGGTACATCAGAGATGACATTTACAATCAATAGCTAAAAGTAAATACAAATCAATGGAAATATTCCTTTAAACTTTGTAGATAATTTTAAAGAATAATTGATATGGAACATGTAAATGTGTTTCTCATTTTGTAAAGAATGTTTTGATAAGCCCACAAATCCTGGAGCACCATTGGGTCACATCATTTTATTTACATATCTGTGAAATTGATTGAAATCCTGACAGTTGGGGTGAAATGACTCAGTACATTTAGCATAACGATCATGGCTGGACTACCACTCAGTTCACTGTCCCAGTGTACATCCACCACTCAAACTGTACAACCATGGATGTAATTCAAACTAATCTCATAATTCTTAAAGGTGTATTTTCTCAAAGGAGACTTCACCTGACATGGATGTACCACCCACCATATTCACAAACAAATTTGGAACTGCCTGGATGAATGGATTATAGAAGCCTTAGGTTGAAGATTTTCCTGCATTTTACTGTGTCCACTGTGAATATGATGCAACAACCTGTGAAGGAGTCTGGCCGTGTGTGATAGCATCCAAGGTCAGATCATGTATGATTGGAAGCCAGATCAGTATATTCAAATTATACATATGGTTTATTGATGATGTGGGCAGTTCATGCAAAGGTAAGCGTTCACAGTGCTGTGAGACCTGCTACGTTCTTATGTGCTCAATCAGGTCCTACTCTGTGGGATCTGGTACAGCAATACCAAAGGCTTCTAAACAATACAGTTAAGTGACTTGATAGCAGTTTCTCTTACCTTGTAGTTGTTGCCCAGTTACTCCCCTCATTGACTTCACACCCCTTGCAGAACCACATCAACCTGCTGCACACACCCCATTCCTTAGCCACCAATCTCAAAATCAGTTTATCATCACCAACTTAAGCAGTATGAAATTTGTTGTTTTGCAGCTGCAGGTCATAACATGTACTATAAATTACAAATTAAATAGTGGATAAAACTATTTAAGCTTATTTCCTTTATTTAAACTCCTATTTCTTTTATTTTTTAGCTTTGTTTCCCATTATTTTTCATTATTGTAATGATCTGGAACGGTACTGAATCATCTGTAGTTTCAAAAACAATGTATGTTTTTGTATTATCTTCTTTGTGCAATTAGTTAACTGTTAATGTGTGAAAAATCCTTTACTGGCATAACACTGCTGCTCACCAATGATACCCTTGCTGAATTCAACATGAAATGATAGTGCATTTGAAACTTGTCATTGCAGATTTGTGGCTGCCAAGCTGCTCGAAAGTAAATTGTGTTCAATTTGTACTCTGCATATTGCAGACCTGCTGTCTGGTCATGGAAACCATAGGCCACAGATATAACTTTTCCAGAAACTGATCTTTAGATGTATGTTTTAGTTTTGGTTCACTTGACCTTGATGTAAGAAACCAGTCTTTGCTATCCATTGGGACTACAGCAATTTGATTGGAGCTTGCAGAAGAATCTCTTCTTGTGTATTGCAGTGTAGAATTACAGGTGAGCTCATCAGTATGTATTGCTTGTAAATCAAGTAGATTTAAGTAGCACATTTCTGCTTGGATTTGTTTCCACAAGCATAGTAAGAAATTTACCATTTATATGGGGTAGATACAGAAACAGCCCCGTTCTTCTCCTTGCATTGCAGTTATAGCAGGAGAGTAGAAAATTCCCCATGGCTTATTCAGCCTATTAATCATTTAGTTAGAACTGAACCATTGAAAGAAGTGAAATATAAAACAAGGATTTTAAAAATTCGTAATGAACATTCTGAAGCTTATTCATAGTAAGATCAGTGAATATGATAAAAATAAAAATAACTACTTGGCAATAGGGAGATTATGGAAGGTGCAAAAATGTTGGATGAACTAGAATTAAAAAGATAAGACTGAGTGAGAACAACTTGTATTCTTTTGAGCTTTTTATGTAGTAGTAGTAGAGAAGGTTCTGTGAAAAACTACAAGTTCTTTCTGTTCCTGGGTCACAAAGAAGCTAAAGATGAAGATGATAGAAATTTCAGTGGAGAAGCAGGTCTATATTTAATACTTACACCTCTTCTCTTTGCTATTCTAACAAAAAGTAAGTTAGAAGCAATAGATCAGATTGGATGTTATAATTAAGGTGATTTTGTGAAGCTTTTTGTTCTTAAAATTGTCAGGTTGCTTACCTTGTATTTGGACTGTACATGAGCTCTAGTCTCTTAGATTCAGAATTAATATCCAAACATTTATTTCTCCATAAAGAAAGTCTCAGTTCTTTGGAATTCTCCGTCTGTTGAGCTATGAAGGCTGAATAATTGAAAATATTTGAGGCTGAGTTAGATTTTTGCTTTGTAAGGGAGTCAAGGGCATTGAACAACAGTTAGGGATATAGAATCGAGTCAAAATCAGATCTGCTATGATCATGTATTAAGATTGACTCTTGCTCCCAATTGTTATGAACTTTTTCCCTTGGTTCCATCAATATTAGAAGAGACAAGATTTTGCCTCCTACATTATTGCACAGAACTATTTCAGAAAATTGAAATACAAACACACTCAACTCATATTTGCTTGCTATAATTTTGTTTATTGCTTTGTATCTTTTAACAGCTTAATAACATACAGGCCGTCATAACAATCAATTATTCAAATCTGTGGCGTGCTTCTTGTTACACAAAATGCAGAAAGCCTCTGGGCATTAAAAGCTGACATAGTTTGCTTTTTAAAGCCAACCCATTTTTTCATTTCTACTTTTCCACAGTGAAGTAATTCTCGGGGTGCAGCAATACTCCGGGTTCCTGGAACTAGAGTTAGTGAAAGGAATCTCTAGTGGTCTGAGAATGACTGAGAAACCTGAAAATATACCTCCAATCTGGAGTTCTAAAAGCTTTTTGATACATTTAGTGCATTAATACTAGTTGTTGAAAACTCCCAGCTTTGTAGCCCCTTCATTCTGACCCCTTTAATTATTTTCACATTTTAAAATTTTTCTTGCCTGAATTTTCCTACTCCAACATGAACTGCTCCCATTTGGCCATCTAACCCTGAACTGTAAAAGTATATGAATGTCATACGTCATTACGCCACATCATAAGTGAGCACCTCACTTAAAGGTAAGGAAGCATATGTGTTCTCCCAGTTCCCCCATGCTTTTGTTTTGATTTGTTTTATATTTTGGAGTTACTAAACAAGCACTGGCAATAAGGATGCTTTACATGAACCCAAGATGACGACGTACCTGTTGAAGCACAGCAAGACATTTGATTTAAAAAGAAACAAAGCAGCCTGTCTCTTTGGAAGGGAGAGAGAGAAGATGGTTGAGTTTAAAAATTAGGCAGAAAGGGTACGACATCACGGGTTCAAAAGCAGTGAGTACCATGAGAATAATACATTTTAAAAAGAACAGAATTGACTGGCTACATTGGAAAGATAGATGCATTCAGTTGCACAATGGAAAACTGGCTCATGTGTACTGATCAAATAGAGCAGTACTTTGAAGCAAATAGAATAGCCAATGAGAAGCAAATGCCAGTTTTGCTATGTATAATAGGTGGGAAAGCATAGTGATTCCTTAGAAATTTTACTGCTCCAACCAAGCCAGCCAAAATGAGCTTTGCTAATATTGTGAGAATAATGCAGGAACATTTAGAACCAAACCTATTGAGAATGCTTTAGGTTTCATAAGCAGAATCAAAGGGAAGGGCAGTTTGTTTCAAAGTACATATATGTCAGCATATATAACCCTGAGATTCATTTTCTTGTGGGCATACTCAATAAATCTATGGAATAATAATCAATATGAAATCAATGAAAGATGCACTAACCTTGGGCTTTCAACCAGTGTGCAAAAGACAATAAACTGTGCAAATGCAAAAAGAAAGAAATAATAATAATAAATAAATCAGCAATAAATATTGAGAACATGAGATGTAGAGTCCTTGAAAGTGAGTCCATTGGTTCTGCAAACATTCAAATGATGGATCAAGTGAAGTTATCCCCTTTGGTTCAAGAGCCTGATGGTTGAGGGATAATAACTGTTCCTGAACCTGGTAGTATGAGTCCTGAGGCTCCTGTACCTTCTTCATGATTGCAGCAGTGAGAAGAGAGTATGTCCTGGATGGTGGGGGTCTTTGTTGATGTGCTCAATGGTGGGGAAGGTTATACCTGTGATGGACAGGGCTTTTTCAGTAATTTTTTTGGATTTTCAGGGGCATTGGTGTTTCCATACCAGGCTGTGGTGCAGCCAGTCAATATATCTCCATCTATAAAGTTTTAGATGGCATGCCATATTACTACATATTCCTAAGGAAGTACTGTGCAGTCTGCAAATTTGCACTTACATGCTGGGCCCAGGACAGGTCCTGTAAATTATTAACACTGAGGAAATTAAAGTTGCTGACCCACTCCATCTCTGATCCTCCATTGAGGACTGGCTCATGTACTTTTGGAAGTCAATAATCAGTTCCTTCATCTTACTAACATTAAGAGGTTGTTGTTAAGGCACCACTGAGCTAGATTTTCAATCTCCATCCTTTAAGCTGATTCATTGCCACCTTTGATTCAGCCTATATCAGCAAACTTGAGTATGGCATTGGAGCTGTGCTTAACCACACAGCTTACGTGTCTGAATTAAAGAAGTTGCATGAATATTGTCAGTTCGGTGATGGGCATAATGATGCATTGAGATATCATTTAACTTGTGGAATCTTACAAGAAAGCATTCAGAAATGTCTTCTAACTGAAGCATAACTCACATTTAAAAGAGTAGTTGAAATTGCAGATAGAGATGCAATTGAGTTACAGTCAGGAGTGAATGTGAGTGTTAACAAAATTGCAGCATATAAACAGAAACTGGCCTGGCTGAACGTATTAGTTCTATTGTGGCAGGGGATCATATAAATCAGACCACTGCAGATTTAAATGTGAAGTTTGTAGTATGAAAACTGCATATGAACACATACTATATAAACACATACAAAGAACATGTTGATTAAACAAAAGTAAGTGGTCTGCACGGGGAAGAGATAAAGATAAGTCAGGTTGCTTTTTCAAAAAGAGCACTAATCTACATGTTGATGAAAAATCTGATAATAATGAGAGTAATCTCAGAATACAGGACTGGATAGCCTTGAGGTTTATAAATCTGAAAACTAACAATAGACAAGCAATATGGCTTACACAAGAAGGGAATGGCAAAGTAATAAAAATGGAAGTTAGCACCGCTGTTTTGTTCATTCCACAAAATGAGTTTGAATGGCATTTCAAAGATACTAAACTGAAGCCTGCAGATATCCATCTAAGAACTTATATTGGAGAAAAGATAACTCCTGTGGGAGTGACATTCGCAACAGTGAAATACAACAACCAACAAGCCACATTCGGCTTGTATGTGGTAAGAACAGGAGAGCCAGCATTCTAGGGATGTGAGTGGTTCAGACAACTACAACTTGATTGGAGATCCATCTACTATTTTCATGTCACATCCCTTGCAGTTGAGTCAACTGAAAGCAAATGAAAAAGGTACTGGATGATGCCACAGCAGAGTTCATGGACGACATTAGTAAACTCCAATATTTTAAGGGTAAATTAGTATTAAATGAAAATGCCACACCTAAGTTTTACAAAGCCTGCCCAGTTCCTTATACCTTCTGCGATAAAGTAGTCAGTGAGCTAGATTGCATGGTTGAGTGGAGGCCATGGGCAATGTCAGTGGTCCGAATAGCCAAGAAGAATGTGTCTGTCAGGATCTGTGGTGGGTTTAAGGTCACCGTCAACCCAGTACTCAAAATGGATCAATATCCTCTGCCCAGGATACAGTTTATCTTTGCAAACCTTTCTGGAGGGAAATTCTTCAGCAAAGTGGGCTTAGCTGAGACCTACCTACAATGGAGATAGAAGAAGAGTCCAAAGTGTTTTTCACTACTAAGGTATTATTGCTATAATAGCCTTATTTTTGAAGTAGCATCTGCACTCTGTCATAATGCAATGGACCATGTGCAGCAGGCTGTCCAGGCACTCAGTATGACCTGCATGAGGTTATTGTTACCAGTAAGGATGATAAGGAACATCTTCAAAATTTCAAGACAGTTTTAAAAAGATGAGAAGATTATGGGCTCAGAGCACAACACAACAAGTGTGAACCAAGCATCACTTACTGTGATTACACCATTGACGCACAAGAATTATACAGGAGTGCTCGGAAAATTCAAGCATTGGTGGATACTCCAAGATCAAAGGACATGTCAGTGTTGCCATCCTATTTAGGGTTTGTCAATTACTATAACAGGTTCCTGTCAAACCTGGCTACTGTACTCTACACCTTGAACTCATTACTGCTGATCAGGAAGAAATGACAATGGACAAAACTGTATGAGGTGACTTTCCAAAAGACAAAGGAAATGATTACATCAGGGACTCTACTCACATATCTCTATCCATGCCGTCCAGTGAAGCTTGCCTGTGACGCCTTGCTATATGGTATAGGGGCACTCATTTTTAACCTATCGAATGGTGAAAGGCCTTCATAGACTGGACGTGGAGAGGATGTTTTCTATGTTGGGAGAATCTAAGGCCAGAGGACACAACCTCAGAATAGAAGGGTGTCTTTTTGGAATGGAAATGAGGAGGAATTTCTTAAGCCAGAAAGTGGTGAATCTGTGGAATTATTTGCCACAGGCAGCTGTGGAGGCCAAATCTTTATGTATACTTAAGGTAGAGGTTAATTGATTCTTGATTGGTCAGGACATGAAGGGATATGGGGAGAAGGCAGGAGATTGGGGCTGAGAGAAAAATTGGATTAGCCATGATGAAATGCCAGATTTCAATGAGGCAATGGGAAAATGGCCCAATTCTGCTCCTGTATCATATGGTCTTAGGTTGAGTGGTAGAAGTGAACACCCCACAGCCTTTGCATCACATTCCCTTACCACTGCAGAGAAAACGCAAAAAATTGACAGAGGGACCTTGAGTCTAGCTTGGGATGTAAAATGTTCAACCAGTAAATGTAGGGGAGAGAGTTTATACCCATTAAAGGTCATCAACCACTCGTGTTCATTTTCAATCCACACAGCAGTGTGTTCCACTAACAGCAGCAGCTTGAATGCCGAGATGGGCTCTGTTTCTTAGAGGACACAATTACAAGATTGAATTCAAGAGGACGACTAATCATGGAAATGCTGATTAATTGTCCCATTTACCCTTGGAAAAGGAAATAACCTGAAGTATTTACAAAAGAGGACACTCGTCTTGAATATTTCTCTCTCATGCAACTCAAAAGTCTCCTTATTATGGCAGAGATGATACAATGGGAAGGCTTAAAAGACCCCACACTGTTTCAGGTCTACATAGCCACCCAAAATGCCTGGAATGTGCAGCTGAAGCTCCAGTTCCCTCATTTTTTAGCAGTACTGGGATGAACTTGCCCTTGACAGTGGTTGCCTTTTGCATGTATTGGGAGTTGTTCCATCCAAGCTAAAATATTGGAGGAGCTACATGCTAGTCATCTGAACGTGGTCAAAATGAAAGTATTGGCTCAAGGTTTTGTCTTTTGGCCTGGGATAGAACAGGAGATCAAGCAGCTTTCCATACACCATTTGGGATACCAGCCCGCCCAGACGAAACGTGTCCAGAGCTTTCAGAACCAGCTTCTACTATTCCAGAGTCAACTCATACAACCAGCATGAAGGAGGCCCCAGAACCTGAGGTTTCACAGTCACAGGTTTCACCTGCCAAACAGAGTATAAGAAATCCTTCACAATGATTAGATCTTTAGGCATGAATGGGACAATTTAAAATGTACTGTATGTATAGGTTGACCACTGATTTTCCAGCACCCTGAGTTCCTGAGTCTTGCCAGATTAACTTTTCTGCCAGATTAAAAGAGGTCACACAATAATAATGGCAAAAATTGAGTGTAGATGCTTACAAATAATGTTTCTTCTTAGTTAGCTTTTTAAACACTTCATCTAGGCCAAGTTGTTTCATGTGTTTTGATCTTTCCCTGTGTAATTTTTCTTGCATCAAATAAAAATTCAATAGCTCTTGTTCCATCACGAAGGTACATTCATCTAACCCTTTGATTAAATCACTCAATAACTCAGTTAACTTGTCAATACTAAATCTTTCAGTTTCGTCTGGTTCTTCAGCATTGTTGTTGCCATCTTCATCATTGCAGTGTTTTCATCAGCATTCAGAACTCTGCCTATAATTTCTGAGTCCATAAGGTGATGCACAACAGGTGTTCCATTGTTGACAATCATCCACTCACATAGATTTTCTTCACTGAGACTACTTGCTATATCTTTGAAAGCAGGTCCTTACACCTTTTGCATACACAAGCAAATCATGAACAAATATTTTCTCCTTTCGTGTGTGAAATCCTGTAAAATAATCGTCAAGCTTTTCTTCAGGTACATTATCAAATATCAAACATCAACTATGTCAGCCATTCTTTAGTGTTGAAGGTTCTCTCACCCTCAAATCAATGAACCAAAGAACAGCCTCCATATTAAATTCTTTAATAAATGTCTGTATAGAATTTGCCAGCGTTCACCTCATCTAACAGACGTTTCATGAAAAATGACTGATACTTGGCCCTTAGAGAGCACAGTATTCCTTGGTCTTGGGGGTTGGATAAGCGATGTGCAGTTTGGTAGTAAATATACTGCTAAAACTTTATTCTTACAGAGGAGATCAGCTTTGTGGTGAACTGAACGGTTATCCAAATTAAGAAGAATTTTGCAGTCTTCAGTTAGCCCTACAGATGTGCAATGTGCTCTGTCTTCTGGCACAAGATATTTTTCAAACCACTATAACATAATATTGGTGGTAATCCAGTCATTTTTATTTGCTCAATATGTTACTGGGTAAATTTTAACACTTTCAAGGCCCTAGGGAATTTACTTTTTCTGATCACCAGTACATCTGTGAGTACCTCTGTGTTGGAGCAGCCCAAAATGGTAGCTCTGTCCTAAGATTGTTTGAATCATGGGGTTGTCTTCTGTTGCTAACGTTTTCTTTGGTGTGCATTGTCAGTATAATGCAGTTTCTTTGACACTATATACACCTTCTCAGGACTGAAGGTTTCATCAGCTATGAGCTTAGCAAATTCATCCACATACTCAGAGTCTGCTTCATGATTTGCAGATGGTTTTTCTCCTCACAGTTTATGCATGGAAATTCCATGGCGCTTCTTAAACCTTTGAAGCCATATTTCACTTCAGTCGCACAAATGTTCTGATTTAAATTTTTTTAAGGAACATCTTTGGTTGGTACTAAATTGAGTGGAAAAGCAAATTGTGCAGAAGGTACAGAGAGCCTGCAGAGAGATTAACCTATTAATTAAATAGGTTAAATGAGCGGGCAAGTGTCTGGCAGGTGGCGTACAATGTTGGTAAATGTGAGGTCATCCACTTTGGGAGGAAAAATGAAAGAGCAGATTATTACTTAAATGGTAAAAAATTGCAAGCATGCTGCTTGCGAGGGACTTGGAAGTGCTTGTGCATGAATCACAAAAGGCTGTTTTGGAGGTGCAGCAGGCTATCAAGTTGGTCTTCATTGCTAGAGGAATTGAATTTAAGAGCAGGGAGGTTCTGCTGCAACTGTGCAAGCTGCTGGTGAGGTCACACCTGGAGTACTGTATGCAGTTCTGGTCTCCTTACTTGTAGAAGGATATACTGGCTTTGGAGGCTGTGCAGAGGAGGTTCACCAGGTTGATTCCAGAGATTGAGTTGTCTGGGACTGTACTCGCTGGAATTCAGAAGAATAAGAGGAGATCTTATAGAAACATAAAGGGATAGAGAAGATAGAGGCAGGAAAATTGTTTCCACCGATAGGCAAAACTAGAACTAGGGACTAGCCTCAAGATTCACTGGAGTAGAGTTAGGACGGAGATGAGGAAGAACTGCTTTTCCCAGAGAGTGGTGATCTGTGGAATTATCTGCACAAGAAGCAGTGGAGGCCACCTCAGTAAATATATCTAAGACAAGCTTGGATAGATTGTTGCATAGTAGCATAATTAAGGGTTATGGGGAAAAGGCAGGTAGGTGGAGATGATCTTATTGAATAGTGGAGCAGGCTTGACAGGCCAGGTGGCCTACTCCTGCTCCTATTTCTTATGTTCTTATGGTTCATTATCAGATTGCCCAACAAGTTGATTCCATCATTCTGACGCTGGGGAAACCATTCAATCATCACTCGATCATGCTCAGTGCTCTTGCCAACTTTCATAGTTTTTTCTAATGCTCATTTGCTTTCGCAAATCACTGTTTGCATAGAATTGCAGATTTCTTTCTCTTTGGTGCTTTATGTCATACACAATTGATGAACCAATGCCATATAAGTCACACAGCTCATGCACAAAAACACTTTGGTCCAGTTTTTTTCAACATTTCAACTTTCTCTTGGATTGATGTGGACTAATGTTAATGTTTGACACCACCACTGGTATTTTAACTTACCTTGGGAGTCACAGTTAGGGTTAAATATACATAGAATAAGCACAAAATATTGGGATACCAGCAACAAGTTTAATGTAAATAATAAAAATGCCGTGTTTTTGTCAATATGAGTTGGAGGAATGTTGTGTATTTAATATTTCAGAAACCTTTGAGTAATAATGCAAATGTTGTTTTAATTAAACACTCTTTGGTGTTTAAGTAATTCATTATAGGTTATAGAACATAGAACATTACAACACAGTACAGGCCTTTCAGCCCATGATGTTGTGCTGACTCTTTAACCTACCCCATGTTCAATCTAACCCTTTTCTTTTACTTAGCCTTCCATTTTTCTTTCATCCATGTGCCTAAGAGTCTTGTAAATGTTTCTAATGCATTGGCCTCTACCACTATCCCTGGCACCGCACTCCAAACACCTATCCCTGCCCTGCCTCTGACATCCTCCCCCCTCACCATATTTTCCTCCAGTGTTACAATAACACATACAGTCACAAAATAATAGTAGCTCAAGGCAGTGAGTGGCATGGCCTGAAGATTGATGATGCATAGGCTGTTGTCCTGGAGCCACGTTTTTGCAAGAACAAGCACGCAGCAGTTCATCATCTCGCGCTGGGTCAGCCACAGATGAAGGCAGTCCAGCTTGTCTTCCAGAGAGCGAACACTGAAGAGCAGGACTGATGGGAGAACGGGCCTGCAGGGACTAGCTTCCAACCCAGTACAGATTCCAGCATGCCCACTGTATCTCTGTTATTTCTCATTCCAACTCTGGTGTCTCCTTCCCTGTGCAGCATCAAGGCCTCTTCCACACAGCAAACACCATGCAGCTGATCTTTCCGATGAACTAATGAACTGCACTTTCAGTATTTTGTAGTACCAAACCCCAACCGGGTTTTGCAATCACAAGAAAAATGTTTAAGACAAACATTGTTTGTTGGACATGGAGGCTGCTGTGACTAAGCATGCCACCATCTTACCAGAAGTCCACTCAATCTATGTCTCTTATCATCTTGTACAATTCTATCAAGTCTCCTGTCATACTCCTTTGCTCCAAAGAGAAAAGACCAAAGATCAAGCTCATTCAACCTGTCTTCATGAGACATGCTCTCTATTCCAGACAGCATCCTGGTAAATCTGCTCTGCACCCGTTCTAAAGCTTCCACATCCTTCTTTCAATGATATATGTAAAAGTATGTGAATAGCATGTCATTACGCCACCAAGCGAGTGTGTGCCTCAAAAGTAAAGAAAGGAGGCAAATACTTTCTTCCGGACTTGCTGTGTTTTTCTTTTGATTAATTGTATCTTTTGGAGTTGCAAAACATAATAGTAAACATACCAACCATTTTCCATTTTAGGAAAATGAAACTTGGAAATTACCAAAGTTTTCTTTGTGGAGGTGTTCAATGTTCACAATGCAACATTACCTCAATATCGTTCTGAACTTCAGACCCAAATAGAGTTCAACTCAAACTTAAAATTTCCTGCATTCCCAAGACAAATTTTAAAAATAAATTTATTGCTTGGCATATTTACTCTCCTTCTCTCCCTCTCCCCACATCTTCTCGATGCATTCACATATCTCATGTTAATTTGATTCCTTCCTACTGACCCTACAAACTACAATTAGTTCTATGTGGAGGAGTGATGAGCATTAGAATGATATTCCTCTGGCTTCTAAAACCATTGCATTCGGTTGAGAATGCCATAATTTATTTCATCAAGGACACTTATGAGCTGACAGAAATTGAGGGTGGGGGGAGTGTTCATTGTGTATCTCAGCCGGTTTGGAAATCCACATCCCATGGGTTGGAAGAAAATTTTATTTAATTGATTGTCAAGCTTGCAGCAAGTTTCTTTGAGAGGAATTTTGTTTAAGTAAATGAGTGCACTCTATTATCATAATGTTGATAGTCACTTTTTTGGCTTGGATTGTATTTTAATTTCCTCTGGTCATTTATCTAAAATTTAAATGAAATGTTGTACAGAAAATTGTTTAAGAAGTAAATGGAAAATATAATTTATAGCATTTGTTATGGACAAGCAATATATTAATAATCAGACCCTTTCTCGGTTCCTTGAAGGAGAGAATATAAACGTGGAAAATTTATTGCCTGAGAGGAGAAGTTATTTAAGCTGCGAAAACAAAATTGTAAATCTTCGGGAAAAAGGCTTTTAATGTGCCCTTGATGCATTAATCTTGTATTAGCATATATACAGTCAGATTTGTGAATCGTTTCTGCAGCTCATCAGTTTATAGATAGCAGAAGGGGAATTTGGACACTTGTGCAATACAAGGAAAGCAGGAGCTGTACAATATCAGCAACTAACTGATATCTGGCATGACAGCTCAGTCTTCCTGCAGCCCTTCCAAAGTAAAATACAAACATGTGAAAAAAGCTATCTGAAAAGACCTGCTGATATACTCTCCCTTATCTATCAGCATAATCTGGTCTAGGCATGTCAAGAAGATTCCTTTGGCACTCATCTCATTTTCATTTACCTTCCTGGGAGAAGCAAGAAGATGAAGGAAAATAATTTCAAACCAAAAAATTCAAAGAATTTTGTAACTGAGGTTAGAGATTGAAATGGCATGTACACCCCACCCAATGTTTAAATCAGATGAAGAGGGAAACAATTTCTCTGACATTTGAAAATTCTCAAAGGTTTAGAAAAATGAACAATCGATTTTGTAACTGGTTGGCATAATTTTACATATGTATGTAGAACTTGCAGCTTTTGCTGGATTATCAGTGTCCTGGTAGCTTCTTGATGTTACACTTGAAGAGTTACATGTGCAACACTACTTTTCATATTCATATTTTGCAAGGAAAAGCCCTTGGTTGAGTGTGTTTGTTGTGGCTAACAGTATAAATAACTGAATTTTAAATCCTTTGTTTGTCTTTCAGATATTGGAGACTGAAATTTGAAATATATTGCATCACATTTCTTCAACTGAATACCTGTCTTTCAATCTTAGATTACTGTACTTTTTTCTTCAGTATTTTCACCTGTACATTCCACAATGTACTATCCACCACATATATTACCCGCCAGCTCCCTTCCTCCATCTGGTTCTGGGTGTATGTGTCTTTATCTCTCTGCCAGAGTGTTTGTGTGATGACAAATCCAACATTGTGTTAACTATTCTTCTTAACAGCCTGTTGGTGAATATTTTGCAAGGAAAATGATGACTTGAAGTTAGACATTTTTGTATAATTTGGTGATCATACTATTATACATAAGAAGTCATAAGCAAGATAAACTGGATGAAGGGATGAAGGAAACACTAAGGAACGTGGTTTCGACTTCAGTTTGGAAATCTGAATAGAGCAAGGAGCTGAGGCGGGGGATAGTGAAGTGAAGTTTGTAAAAAAAAAAGTTTGTGAATTGATTTACTATTGTCACAAGTCATGAGATTACTGGAATTATCTTACATACTGTTCATGCAGTTCAATTCATTACAACAGTGCATTGTGGTAGTACAATATATTAACAGCAAAGAATAAAGTGTTGCAGTTATAGAAAAAGTGCAATGCAGGTAAACAATAAGCTACAAGGTCATAACGAGGAAGATTGATAGATCAGGCTGGTACCTTACCATACTAGGGAACTATTGAATGGTCTTATAACAGCAAGATAGAAGCTGCCCTTGAGTCGGTGTTAAGTGCTATCAGGATTTTGTATCTATTGCTGGTTCAGAGAGAAAGAGAGAAGGTCTGGAGTTATTGGCTTTTTCAAATAACTGGCAAGGAATTCTGTACTAATGATGACCAGCTTTTATTTTGAATACTTCCTGGAGTTGCAATTCAAAATATTTTGTTTATTAAACTGCTCTTTCTTTTCTCCCAGTTATCAAGAATGACTCCTAGGTTGCATTTTACAGCTCTTGCCCTGTATGTATATTTTGCTGTGCAGTCCTGAGAGACATGGTTACGTGGCCCCAAATAATGTTGCAGTTCAGAAATATCACCAATTGTTTCCTTAACGTTTACTCATGAAATGAAGTTATGTCAGCAGCACACACAACAGCTGGTCATATACATTTAAGCTCTTGATGTTGACGTTGATAGGATTTGATAATGATCTGCATTACTTAATTCCTGCAGGTTGGATGGTGCTTATGAAATGATGCATGCTGTGCCTTCAGAGTAAAGCTGGCCAGCATGGATTGGGTGATATGATCCAATATGGTCATATTATTAATCACTCTGATAGCCAGCCTCCGGAGGGTGTTTTAATGCCATCTTGGTACAGTTTTCTTGTCATTCTAGGTCATTGATCTGGAGGGTCAGTGCTTTTTCTCTTTATTGTCTACAGCTTGAAGAGGTATTCAAGGAAGAGAATAGGTAATGATTACCAAGCCAGGAATGGGGCCTTTTGCCCACAACGTTGTGCTGAATTCACTTGAAATAGCTGCCTAAGTAAACTATTCCCTTCTGCCTACGTAATGTCCATATCCATTACCTACATATTCCTTTGTTATCTCAAAGCCTGCTGAGCACTCTCATCATATTTGCCTCCTTCACCACTACACCAGGCAGCACACTCCAGGCACCCACATCTCTCTATACACAAAAAATACTTACCCCACATATCTCCTTTGAACTTAACTCCCCTCACCTTAATGTATGATCTCTGACATTAGACATTTTAACCCTCTCATAATCTTACAGCTTTATCAGATCTTCCCTTTGTTTCTGATGCTGCAGAGGAAACAACCCAAGTTTGTTCAACCTCTTGTTATAGCACATGCCCCCTCATGCAGGCAGCATCCTGGTAAACCTCTTTCACAACCTCTCCAAAGCCTCCACATCCTATAATGCTGTGATGATAACTAATTGCAATACTCAGAATGTGGCCTAACTAAAGTGTTAACAAGCTGCACCATAATTTCCCCAACTCTTGATCTCAGTTACTCCACTAATAATGACAAGTATGTTGTGTGTCTTCTTTACCAAGCTATGAATCTATGGAACCACCTTCAAAATTCTATAGATTTCCTCCTCAAGATCCTTCTGCACATCAACACTTTTAAGGGTCTTACTGTTAACAGTTTACTATCTCTTTACATTTGACCTACCAAAGTGCAATACCTCACATTTGGCTGGGTTAAAGGCCATCTGTCATTTCTCCACCCATATTTGCAAGCATCTTTAACTCAATTTATCCTTTGACAGTCTTCTTTGCTATCCTCAACACACCAATCTTCATACCATTTGCAAACTTACTAGCCCATCCATTTATGTTTTCATCCAGGTCGTTTATATATATCACAACCAGTACAGCTGGCTGTGGAACACCATCAATCACAGATCTTTAGCCAGGCAAAGTCCCATCAACCACTACTTTGTCTTTTTTAGGCAAGCCAATTCTGAATACAAATGGCCAGTTCACCATGAGGGTGTTTGTCAAATGCATTACTAAAATTTATCTAGACAACATCCACAGCTCTAGGTTCATCAGTCACCTTTGTTACCTCCAAACACCTCCTCCTCTGTAATTGTTAGGGTCCATGACCTCCCTCCTACTTTGCCTCACTTTTATAGACTATTGTTTCTGTCTCCTGGATAAATACAGATGCAAAAAATCAATTTAACATCTCTATCATCTCTTTCAGCTTCATGCATAGATTACCACTTTGATCTTCCACAGGACTAATGTTGTCTCTTGCTGTCCTTTTGCTCTTAATATTTCTGTAGATGCCCTTCGGATTCTCCTTCACCTTGTCTGCTAGAGTAACCTCATGCCTTATTTTAGCCCTCCTGGTTTCTTCCTTAAGTGTTCTTTTGCATTTCTTATTCCTCTTATCCACCACTTTTGTTCCTACCTGCCTCTATCTGCTGTGTACCTCCTTTTGCTTAACCTTGGCCCCAGAATTTTTCAAAAACTGAAGTTCCTCAAACCTGTTATCCTTGTCTTTTATTTTGACAGAACATACAAATTCTGTACTCTTAATAGTGAAGGCCTCCCACTTACCAAGTGCCAGAAAACAACCTGTCCCAATCCACATTTGTCAGATCCTATCTGATACCATCAAAATTGGCCTTTCTCAACCTGAGAACCAGACCTATCCTTTTCCATAATTATTTTGAAACTAATGGCATTATAATCACTAGATGCCCTGTCTCATTCCCTAATAGGAGATCTAGTATTGTACGCTCTCCAATTGGGACTTCTATGTACTAATTAAGGAAATTTGCTAAACACATGTGACAAGCACTTTCCCCTCTAGCCCTTTTACAGTATGAAAGTCCCAGTCAATATGTAGAAAGTTAAAATCAGCTGCTGTCACAACCTTATGTTCCTTGCAACAGTCTGCGATCTCTCTAAAATTTGCTCCTCTAAATCCTGTGGACTGTTGCATAGTTTATAATATAATCCCATTAATGTGGTAAAATCTTCCTTATTCCTCAATTCTACCCAACTAGCCTCACTAGACGAGCTCTACAGTGTGTTCTGACTGAGCACTGGCATGACATTTTCCTTGACTAGTAATGCCACCCCACAACCTTTAATCTCTTAACCTCTCTTGCTGTGTCATGTCTAAAACAACGGAGCCCTATTCCTCTTGCGACCAAGTTGCACTAATGGCTACGATGTCATGATTCCATGTGTGATCTATGCCTTAAGCTCATCCACCTTCCTACAGTACTCCTTGCATTGAAATATACGTCATTCAGAACATCAGTAGGATTAACAACATCTTTCTCCACAACTACTCCACTGTCTATTCTGGAACTCTGGTACCTATCCCTCTGCAACTCTAGTTTATACTCTTCCCCTCCCCATCAGTGCAGCACTAGGAAACCCTCCTGCTAAGATATTACTCCTCCTCCAATTTAGGTGCAAACTGTCCCTTTTGTACAGGTCCCAGCTTATCTGGAAAAGAGTTTAATGATCCAGTATTCTGAAGCCCTGCCTCCTGCACCATCTCGTTAGCCATGTGTTATACTCTTCCTTTTCTAGTCTCACTGGCATGTGATGTGGGTAGCAATTCTGAGATCACAAACTTGCAGGTCCTGTCCTTTAACTTAGCAGCTATCTCCCTGAACTCACTTTGTAGGAACTCATCACCCCTGTTACCCATGTCATTGGTACCGATGTAGACTATGATCACTGGCTGCTCAACCTCTTGCTGAAGAATGCTGTTGACTTAATCCAAGATGTCCCTGATCCTGGCACCCATGAGTTAACATGCATCTGGGAATCTCATTCTCATCCACAGAACTTCCTGTTCAAATAACCAACAAATCCCCTATCACTGCAGCTCATCTCTTCTTCCCCTTCCCTTCACTTCTGAGCCACAGAGCCACATTCAGTGTTAGATTCCTGTTTGCTGTGGGTTTGCTCTGGTAGGTCATCCCCCACCAACGGTATCTAAAGTGATATATCTGGTGTTGGGAGGAAGGCCACAGGGGTACTTTGTACTGGCTGGCTGTTCCCTTTCCCCCTCCTGAAAGTCACCTAGATTCCTGTGTCCTGCACCTTTGGTGCAACTACCTCCATGTATGTCCTGTCTATCAACCCTTCAACCTCCCATATGATCAGGTGTTCATCTAGTCTCAGCTTCAACTCCTTAACACAGTCAGTTAGAAGCTGCAGCTGGATGCACTTCTCATAGTTGTAGTCATCAGGGACACTGGAGGTCTCCCTGCCTTCCCACATCCCACAAAAAAAGCATTCCTATCGTACCTGGCATCCCACCTGTTCTAAGTGTGTCAAAAGAGATAAAGAAAGAATAAATAGCAAAAAAATTTACCTATGGTCGATGCCTCTCCTCGCCAAAGCCTCAACTCCCCACTGTAACACTGGCCCACTCACTCAATGGCCACTCCACTTAACTTCTTTATATTGGCCCTTGGTCAAGTGCCTAACCATGTGCAATGCAATGTCTCCTGTAGCACTTAAAATGTGCTGTCTGCCCCGCTCACTTCTTTTAAATTCTCTCCCTCTTCATAAATGATATCTCCAGTATCTAATCTAATGCCTTATATTCGTACATAAAAAGACCTAACTTGTAAAATCTTAGAGTGAAAAGTGTGTTAAAATTAATTGCTACAATTAGTATGTATTTCTCAGTTTTATTTCTATTCCCTTTATATTTTTGACAACAAACATTGTAGGATCTGACTAGTGGCATTGTTGAACTTGACATAGTGGAGTAAAGAGATATATTTGAAATTTTAATGGCACGATTGCTGATCCCTTGCTGACACATTGACTAGAACACCACTAATTTCTTTGCATATTCCTTCTGCAACTTCAATCACAATAAACATCTCAAACCGGAATTCCTTTTAGGTGTTGTGTTTTTCGGGGAAGTAGGCTATGTCTTTATAGTTATAAATAAGGCATGATTCAAACTTAGTGTGGAAATCTGTGCCCTGTGCATCATGAAAGCCTTCAGGTACTTCCAAAGAAATTTGCTACAGTGCTGACAAATTTGAGGGAATTCAATCGAAGGAAAATTTAGTTGAAAAGATGGGGCAGAATTGGAGGGAGAGTTATTCATTCTCTCAAGAGCTGGTTACCAAAAGATGAAGATTCAAGGTACTTGCTACACGAATCAGATTGTTGCTTTATAATCCAGAAAATGAATTTGATAGTGATGGAGGCAAAAGAAATAGCAACTTTCAAAATATATTTGTTGTTTACTTAAAGAGGATAAAGAAGGAATGGGACTAATTAGGTACTTCTTTCAAAAAGCTGTAAGAATTATTTTCCAAATTATGGAAAATAATGAAAACAAACTATCTCATTGCAATTGTTACTTCAGTGATAGTTTTTTTATTTTGAGGGCAGATTTTCAATGGAACAGTGTTTATTAGCACCTGCTCATGGACCAATGTTCCCTGCAGCAAACTAAGATACAGTATTTTACTAAGAATTTGGTTCTCAACATATCAGAATGCCAGAATGTGGCAAATGAGTTTTTACAGACAACGTTTCAATTTTTGGTGTATATCGGTACATTACGAAGCATTAGTGGACACTGTCGATTCTGCAGAGAAACACAGGTAATTCTGGCATTACTGTTGGCGTCAGGTTGGAAGAGCAAGCTATATAGATGTTTCTTTCCAGTAAGTTCCTGACCTGGAGAAAGGATCATTTGGAAATGGGTGTAATTCAAGTACATTTTTCTATTGTAGCACTCTTGTCTTTTCTAGCAACTGGAAAAATGTTTAGCACAAATGTGATGAAATACATTTGTAAAATTTGTGAATAAATGAAATACAGAAAAAATTAGAATACTAACAATACTACTACTGTACTATAAAACAGTGAATTTGTTCCTAATATTTATCACTAGAGGAATTCATACAGTGTATACTGTCACATTCTTTTTATTGACTCTAAATGAACAAAATTAGTTCAGACACCTAATGCAGATAATCAGTCCATTGCTCTCTTTGAACCTGATGGTGTTGCATGTTTATAGCCAAGGGAACAGTTTGGCATGGCTCAATTTTTTAAAAAAAGGCCTGTTTCATTGTCATTATAAATACCATTTGTACAATATTTTTGAAGCAAGTCAAGATTTGTAGATTTCCATATTTCTGCACCTACAGTATCAGCACTTTCTTTCTTGCTGTGTGATTTCTTGAATTTAATGTTGTACCAACATTTCCAATGAGACAACCAACCATCTGTCAGTTTAGAATTTTCACGACCAGCTTCTTAGAGAGCTCTTTTGACATTTTTTTAAACAGTTGTCTACTGACACACACACCTTGTCAAGTTACAATGGAAAACTATTGATTGAGGTCTTTTTATTGTTCCTTAACTTAATGCTTTCATTTTTGAGATGTTATCTGTTATCCCTTGTGAATGCACATTTTTCTCGCAGTTTATCTTGCAGATGTATCAAGCCTGCAAGTGTAGGTTTTGGCACTCCAGGTATCTCTGCAAGCTGATGATTTTTTTAGCTAGTGTCAAATCCTTCTGTAGCATCTTGGCAAGGGTCTGAAATCTTTTCAAGTCAAAATAAAAAACAAAATGATCAAAAATCGATGTGTTTTTGAATTGGCATCCATCAGCCCAAACAGATAACCTAACACAAGCACATTTAAAAACTTGGTTCAAAGCAAGGCATAGGGTCAAATGGTCACACAAGTGTATGTGACTGGCGCTAGTTAGAAATTGTTAGGCAAAAGTGTCCTTTCCCAATTAAGTGACACGATGTCCAATGCTCCCTCTTTTTTTTACAGCTGTGCAGCTCAACCATTGCTTGAGCAGGTGATTTTTGCATAGCCTGAAATCTGCGCAGCACCCTAAATGTTTAAATATTTTTAAAAATCCAGCTGCATGGCTACAAAGGCTACATGTACATGAGTATTTCTGTCACTGAGTGAAATAAACAAAGGGAATCCCAGCTATTTTCTCAATTAGTTGTTGTTCAATATTTGATGGAAAGTAAGATTGGGTTTAGCTATATTTGTCTCTATAATTTAATAGCTGGATGATAGCAAATTAAGTTACTGAGGTATTTGAGAATGGATCTTGATTAATTCACTCACCAAAGAATAGAAACATATTCAGATGAAATTTGTCTTTAATTGCTTGTATTAAATATTGTAGCAAGCATTCAGTCCATGATGACGGATGAGAAAAGCTTGTTTAACTCAACAGTGTTTTTATTGCGACAAGCACAAAAACAGACTGGCGCTATGACCTGGGGAGCGAACCCACTCAGTCACATACAGATGGGGGAAGTGATTATTACACAGTCTAAAGCCTATATTTTATTGGAAAAGGAGACTGTGCAGGTTTATAAACATAAAATGTATGAAATATTTAGCTGAAGAAGCTGTATTTGAGGGAAAAGGAACTTTAGTCAAAGACCTTGCATGTGTAGGCCATGCAATCACCTTCCTCACGGAAACATCAATGAGGTGTTTCTGGGAAGTCACCAAGCCCACACTGTAGCTGGAATACCATCATTAGACCAAGTGGAAGCTATATCTACTACGGGAAAGTATCATGTTCATGTCAGTCTATTAAAAATCCCCAAAATATTCAAAATAATTAGAAGAAATGCTACTCTGATTTCTGAAGAACAGGCACATGCACCTGTGCAGTCTGTTTCAGCATTACCACACTCCATATTCCATTGCTTCTACCTTCAATCCTATTGTATTTTTGAAGGAAAGTTCATGGATAGCTGCTGTCATAGGACCTCTTGACTTAATCTTCCACAGCATAATGTCACAGTACCATATTCAGCCAAATTTTCAATATTCCAGAGATTTTACCCTTGCTCCAATGTATCCAATTTTAAGACCCTCAGTTCCAATCACTCCATTGCCCTGCTCACACTATCCAAACGATGATTTCTACCTGCATGTTCTACAGGTTATATTCCTGTAACACTGTCATGTCCAGTCTTTCCACTTTTATGATCATCAGCTACTTATTCAACCAGTAACCCTGTTACTTGTAGTTTGCAAACTTCTTCTTGGTTCTCTCCAATTTTAAATGTCTTTAAGAAAATAGTCCCCTGCAATCATGCTTTCACATGCTTCAAAAGCCTTTCTTTCCTTCTCTTCCCTCTGGAATGTTGTCTATTCTTCTGGCCCAACAGTAAATAAAACTGAAGTGTTAACTTTGTATTGCAGGAGTTCAACAGCAGTATGAGTTTGTTGAATAGTTGTTAGTAATCTGGAATTATCAATTAACAAAGGGTAGAACTTCCTGCCAACTGTTTTTTTCTTCTAAAAACAAACATTCATTATTATTTTATTCATAATGCATAAATATGGAAAGCTACCACCAGTTGATTGTATAAATTGCAGTTGCTAAAGCCTAAGCTATTATGTGTAAAACCTTTATATTTCTTTTTTGCAAAGACATGTTCTAATAAAATGTTACTAAATAAAATATATACTTGTGTTGGAATAAGGGATCATTCATTCA
Organism: Hypanus sabinus; assembly: GCF_030144855.1. NCBI lineage: Eukaryota > Metazoa > Chordata > Chondrichthyes > Myliobatiformes > Dasyatidae > Hypanus > Hypanus sabinus. Next base: position 141,697,905 of record NC_082713.1, read on the forward strand.
GAAAATAATAAAGGGATCATTCAGTCAGAAAATAATGATGTTTTAAAATGAAACCTTTTCCTAAATATGACTTTATCATAGGCTTATCTTTAAAGCATTCCTCACCTAAAGAAAGATTCAGATTTTACTATTTGTGTTATTATGAAGGACTACAGAGCACTATTCTGAATTGTTTTCCCTTCATTCATTATATTTATTTTCTGAGACATCTGAACATCATAATTGTTCACATTTAAGTTGTAACGTTTTTTTTGATTGTGTAAAAACAGCTGTTCACAATGTTCACATTTGGATTCACTTTGACTTGACAAAATATTTTCAAGATCTAATTAAGCATTTTTAACATATTTTTGTCTTTTAAATGCATTGATTTCTACTTATCTAAGAGTTCAATCACTTGAGTTACTTGCTGGTTGGGAACTGGCACCATGACCTCGTTCATGAATGTGGAAATCTGTGAAAATTCCTGGTATCTCTTTCCCACAACATAGTTAATTGATAAAATGAGTAAACATGTTCAGCATTGTTTGATTTGATGAATAGACATGACCAAACAACCAATGATTCTTGTAAAGAAAGCTGCTTATTTCAATAGCTTTTTGCTTTATCAAAATTAAATCCAAGAATTACACAATTAAATAGTAACAATCAATGGCAATAAAATTACCATCACAATGAAGTAAAATATTTTGTTGAGAAGCTTTGTTTTCAATCTTTTTCCATTGCCCCTTTGTCTCCCCAGGTTGGGCCAACTGTTATGCAGATTGATGGATATCTTCTGACACCTAATAGGTGGCCATTATAACAGGAGTAGCCTATTCAGTACATTACGTCTCTTGTGCCATTCATTCAGGGCACCTTCTACCCACCTTGATTCTATATTCCATATTCCTTATGGCTAAATGATCTTTAAAGTTACGTATGTGTAATAATGTTTAATCCACTAACAACACATGGCCCTTTGGCTATCACATTTGTCTCAAGAATAAATCACTATGCAGACTGCTGTGTAGGCCAGTTGTACTAGGAAATGTGACGGGAATGGAGTATGTTGCCTGCTGTTGCAAAGTGGTAGCTGTGGTGCTGGAGAATAAACAGCTGTTTTCAAAATCATGTTGTTCTTTATTATTGTTGAAATTATAATTCGGTTGTGTCCAGATCTGTTAGTTTGAGGTTAATAAAACTCTTGTAATTCAAACATTTTGCTCAGATTTAGCTAAAAGTTATTTATGAAGTCCTGGCATCTATTTCAGGTGGAGTCAGTTACTTTCATGTATGCACATCATTGGATCTTGAGGGCATAGACAATAGGTCTCTAAATAGAGAACAGTCAACAATATATATATATATATATATATATATAAACTAAAGACTTTGAACCACAATTTTGGTCAGGAGTTTCTGTTTGAATTTGAAGATGTTTGTGAATCTACTCGATGAACTTATTTGACCATCAAGCTACCAGCAGGGTATCATAGTTATAGAGAGATCGGCACAGAACCAGGCTTTTCAGCCCACTGAGATCGCCAGCACTTTAGCTTCTACTAAAATTCTCATTCTTAGCTTTTATTTCTCTATCACTAATCTTTGAAGCTCTTATCTTGTGAAATACTTCATTATTGATCTAAATATTATATGACTCAGTATCAATTTTTCTTTGATAATTTCTACAATGAAGATAGTAAATAAATAATAGATTGCCCTTTGAGTCAATTTGGTTAATTTGTTTTTTGAGATGAGTACTGTGACGTTAAGAAAATCCCTAAAATGTGTTTTATTTGTTGGGCAATGAAAAAAAATTGCCTAGAGTTCAGGATTGATGGAATAAGCATAAGCCAAAAATGCATAGACCATGTATAGAGTAAGAAGGACAGGAGATTAGAACAAGTGACAGGAATAGAGCCCTCAAAGAATTGTTTTACTGACAGTAAACTTTCAAGTATTAATTAAATACTCTATGAAAAAGGCAGAAGCAAAGAAATCAAACAGAAAAGAAGAATTGGGCAACAATCATTACATATATTTATTTTGGAACACCAGAAAACTATGGCTAATAAGCTCTCGTTAATAAATCCAGTGTCACATATTCTTTTGGGATACCTCAAACTATTTTCTCCAAAGATAACACATGTTGCCAATTTCATTAGATTCCTGGTAATTTATTCTAGTTTGATATACTCCTGTGGAAATGTAGTTCCACCTGACTCACCTTCTTAATATTTAACTAAATTTATGAATTCCTCACACAGTAAACAATTTACTTGAATTAGTTTTATTAGTTTTCCTTAATTTTTAAGACTTCCATTTGACAAGGTCAGTACTTTTTCCAGAAAATAAATTTCCATCAACTTTTTTTTAATCACTGTTATTCCTGAAACACAAAAAAAGTTGCTAGGGGCAACACATATTTGGAACAGCAAATAGTTAGAGTTCAAATAACTTTTATTGTTGGCTTTCTACCTCCTTGCTAATACAACATGCAAATCCATTTAAGTTTTTTTTTCAAATAAGAACAGTATCAGACTTAAAATTACTTATCCACTACAGTCCTGTAACATGGCTATTTTCAATGCATATTCTCTATTTTGGTTCCAACTTTTAAAAAAAAAGTCATGATGTACATTGAACTCGTGAAAATGCAAACCAGTGAACATATTGGAACTATGGAACTGAAAACAGATGATGCTGGAAACTTATATGTTTAGTTTTTTAGTTGAGGTATTTGTTTCTCTTTCCACAGATGCTGTTTGACTTGCTGAGTATCTCTAATATTTTCTGTTTTTCCATACTTCTAATGATATAGTTATTTAAAAAGATGGTAACTCCAATTTTACCTCAACATACAGGAATTGGATTAAGTAACAAGCACTGGAAAGAGGACAGTGAGACATTTTAACTCCCAGTTTTCTTTTTAATATTGAAGGTGAGATTTGCCCTCAAACTAGTTGTAAAACCCCTAAAGCCTCAATGGTGGAGCCAGTGGGGGTTTTGTGTGGCAGAAGGCAGCTGCAGGATCATTTCACAACCAGAACCTAAGTAGTGGGCTTAAATTTGGAGTGCACTGACTGTCACTGTTAACTGCTCAGGTCTTTTGGACAGAAAGCTGCAGTTGATCAATGGCAGGGGATACACAAGGACCGTCTAGCCTTGAGTTAAATTGCTGACAGCATAGGAAGATATTTAGGAATAACAGGGTGGACAGGTATGACATACCATGTGCTCATCACTGCTCCTCAGGAAGAGTTAAATTTTGTCTATTAGGACAGCTGCTTAACCTGCCTGGTTTTTTTAAATAAATGACTGATTCAGTTCACATTTGGAACAAAGTAAAAATCTTAGAATATTAGTATGATTTTATTGGGGGAAATCAGCAGATTAGCAAAATTTCATAATTTCAGAATATTCTTGAAGATTCTTGAAAATGTGGATACATTTGCAGACAATACAAAAATCTGTGTTGTGGATCGTGTAGGTTGCCAAAGGATAGAGCAGAATATATACCATTTGCAAATATGAGTGGAAAAAAATGGCAGATGGAGTTTAATCTGGCAAAATGTGAGGGGTTGCATTTTTGGAGATCAAATATATAGGTGACCCTAACCCTAACCCACATTTTAGTAGCAAGACCCTTAACAGTGTCGATATACAGGGGGATGTTGGGATCCATGTTCATAGCTTCCTAAAAATGGCTCTGCAGGTTAATATGATGATAAAAAAGGTGTATGGCATGCTGGCCTTTATCAGGAAGTTATGTTGCAGCTTTATAAAACTCTAGTTAGGCTGAATCTGAATCAGGTTTATTGTCACTGTCTTATATGACATGATTTTGTGGCACTAGTACAGTGCAAAGACAAAGTTATTATAAATTACAAAATGAATAAATATAGGCATCTGTTAGTCTCGAGAGACCATGAATTTGTGCCTTTGAAAGTTTCCAGGGTGCAGGCCTAGGCAGGGTTGTATGGGAGACTGGCAGTTGCCCATGCTGCAAGTCTCCCCTCTTCATGCCACCAATGTTGTCCAAGGGAAGGGCAAGGGCAGATACAGCTTGGCACCAGTGTTGTCGCAGAGCAATATGTGGTTAAGTACCTTGCTCAAGGACACAACGCGCTGCCTTAGCTGAGGCTCAAACTAGCGACCTTCAGATCACTAGACCAACAATGCCTTAACCACTTGGCCATACGCCAACACTAAATAAATAAATAGTGCAATAAAAAAGGAATAATGGAGTAATGTTCACGGACCAAACAGAAATCTGATGACAGAGGGGAGAAAGCTGTTCCTGAATTGCTGAATGTTAATCTTCAGGCTCCTGTACCTCCTTCCTGATGGTAATAATGAGAATAAGGCATGTCCTGTATGATGAGAGACCATAATGACTGATGCCACCTTCTGAGGCATTGCCTCTTGAGGATATCGTCAACAGGAGGGACAGTTGAGCCTGTAACCCTCTTCAGCCTCTTGAAATCCTCTGTGTTGTAGTCTCCATATCACACTATGATACAACCAATCAGAATACTCTCCACAATTCATTCGTAAAAACTTGCAAGTCTTTAGTGGCATACCAAACCTCTCCAAACTTCTAATGAAGTGGAGACACTGGTGTGCCTTCTTAATGATTACATAAGTGTGTTGAACTTAGGACAGATCCTCAGAAATGCTGACACCTAGGAACTGAAAATGCTCATCTTTTCCACCACTGACCCCTTAATAAGAGCTGATGTGTGTTCACCCAACTTTACTGAAATTTGGTCATCCCATTAGAGGAAGGATTTTGAGACTTTGGAAGTGTACATAATAAGATTACCAGGATCCTGGTGATATCATCACCATCAACACCATCATCCCCTCAAAACTAATCATTAAGCTTCAAGACCTTGGTTTCAATACTTCCTTGTGCAATTGGATCCTCGATTTCCTCACTTATAGACCCCAGTCAGTTGGCAACAATATTTCCTCCACGTTCTCCATCACCACAGTGCTTAGCCCACTGCTCTGTTTACTTTACATTTATCACAGCTCCAATGTCATGTTTAAGTCTACTGATGACACCTCTGACCTAGCCCGAATCAAAGGTGATGATGAATCAGCGTATAGGTGGGAGATTGAAAATCTGGCTGAGTGATGCCATAACAACAACCTCTTACTCAATGTCAGAAGACCAAGGAGCTGATTATTGATTTCAGGTAAAGGAAACCAGAGGTTCATAAGCCAGTCCTCATCGGAGGACCAGAACTGGAGAGGCTGGGTCAGCAACTTTAAAGTCCTTATTGTAATGACTTCTGAGAATTTGTCTTTAGCCAAGCATGTAAGTGCAATTACATAGAAAACATGGCAGACCCTGTACTTGCATAGGTGTTTGCAAAGATTCGGCATGACATTTAAAATTTTGATGAACTTCTATAGATGTGTAGTGGAGAGTATATTGACTGGCTGTATCACAGCCTGAAATGGAAACACCAATTCCTTTGAACTGAGAATCCTACAACGAGTAGCAGTCCATCAGAGGTAAATCCCTCCACACCATTGAGCACATCTACACAAAGCATGATGCAGGTAAACAGCATCCATCAGCAGGGACCCCCATCACCTAGGACTTGCTCTTTTCTCCCTGCTGCTGTTAGGAAGAAGGTATAAGAGTCTATGGACTCATACCACCAGAATCAGGAACAGTTATTATCCCTCAACCATCATACTCTTGATACCTTCACTCATCTTCATTTGCCCCAGCATTGAAATGTTCCCAAAACCTGTGGACTCACTTTCAAGGGCTCCACCCTTCCCCAAATACACACAGACACCATGTCTGAGCAAAGTTCCCTCGGTAACAGACTGGAGCAAGATATTACAGATTATCAAAAAAAGAGTTGCATACTTTTTTGGTAAACATATGAAATGTTTAACTGCTGTAAAATGCAGATAAATAAATGGAAATACTGTTTTGTAACTGAAAAAAATTATACTTCACATGTCATTTTTTAACACATTAAATGGTGATTTCCTAACAAACTCACTATACTGGTATCCTGCTTAGCGGTACCCAGTGGAGTGCTGATTCAACATAGGACTTTTAATCCTCCAGTCTGAGTTCTCACATCACAAGTATGTAACCCCTGTGCTTTAACAAAGACATCTGCTTGGACTGAACACTGCTGTGCCAGGAACCTGGCATGAATCCCTACCTTTCCGGTTCTGCTCATTGCTCTGTAGGACACTGGAATGTCAGGAAACTAGTACAATTCCCTGCCCTCTGTTGACATTCCTCAATAATAAATCACCCACAGCTTGATGTTAAGTGACTGTTTGTAGGGGCTAGTGTTGTACAGGCAGGAGTGAGTGGTGCTGGTGAGGTATAGTACTACATCCTGGTCAGTCAGATAAATGTGAGCCATTGTAGAAATACATAGAAGCTGCTCCATGCATTGACTGACTAGAGAGATTTCTCTTTGGTAACAAGATCAATGGCCAGTAACACCATTGAGCTTATTATCATGTAGGAGTCTCAGGTTTGGGGAGAGCTGTACAGCCAAGCAGTAAAAAGGAGAGAGGGATAGCCTCTATCACATCCAACATGATGGAGATTGTTGGATCCTTATGCTGTTATGATATTTTACCACATGTCCAGCAATAGTTCACAGCAAAACATCCACTGCTAGTCCACAGCAGCAATGCACACTCTCACCATGTCTGTCAGGTGCAACCCTGACCCAAATAGCATTACTGAGTGGTCACTCCACATATCCCAGCCCTTCACACGGGCATATGAGGTGGTTTCTTGCTAGATTCATACCAGGTTTTTGGCACAGTAAGGTGGAGCAACATGAAGGGAAATGATTCACACCAAGTTGTAGGCACAGAAGTGTAGAATTGACAAACTAGGTTCTCAGCGCCACCACACAGGCAGTGAAGCTTCTATTTATGTTTGAGGCTATAATGGCACCTTTTACTGCTGAATTATTTAGTGCTCACTCTCCTGAAGTACATCTTGCATGCAGAATGAGGTACCTTAATATTTTGTATGCAGTTTTGTCCATCATTGTAGTATACTCATTGCAGTAAAATGGATGTAATTTGGCTCTTATTATATAGTTTAATCTACCTAATGGTAATTGAAAAAATAGCAGTGTTACTTATTACCATTAGCTAATTTTTAGAAAACATGCTGTTTTATACAGATTACTCAAATTGGTTAATTAACGTCAAATACTGGGCGTAATGTCATATGTGAAAATTAAAGTTTAATTTTTCCATGTTATTAACTTTCCAAACAAAAAAACTTACTACATCTTTAAAGACTAATTAAGCAATAATTGCTGAAGTGGCAGAAAATTACAAATAATGGCAAAGTTATTCGAGGAATAACAGCAATTTTATATCCAGTAGTTCAAGCGTAAACAGAAATGATCTCAGAACAGATTTTAAATAGTAATTTCTGCCATGAAACCCAGAATACAGTCCATACCTAATATTCCCATCAGTGCATAGAGTGAATTGGCTCAGAACTAGAGTGGAAATATTAGAAAGTTGTCTATTATTTCGCAAAGCTACATCTTTTTGAGGACAGAAAAATAGGTTCAGACTTGTTGCTCTTGAATCTCAAGAAGTCAGGGACCAGGGATTGGCATTCAGGCACCTGATTAAAAGATCAGGGCTTAAGATGCAGGTGACTGAAGGTAGCAGGGATTTTGGTACAATGGGAAGATTGCCAAAATTACTGTACTTACTTTCTGGCAGGCAGCCTTGTGGGACAATGCACTGGTAGGAGACATCAATTTTTTACCATTTACATCATCTCCAAGCAGATCAGTTGTCCTCAATAGCTATCACCACCCTCCGTCTCAGCCAGCATCTCTACCACTTGTGGCATTCAGTCCCCCTTTGGCTTCATCTAACACAGTCATTCTATTTGTTCTGCTGCCATCTCTGTAACTTAGAGAAAATGTTTTCTAACTTTTCATAGTTCTGAAGAAGTTTCATTTACTTGAAACATCAACTCTGTTTCATCTTGATGAGTGTTACTTGACCTACACGGTTACAGCATATTTTGTTTTTATTGGATTTGGAAAACTTGTTGGTCCCAAATTACCCCACTGTGCTTCAACAGGAGCAATAAACAAGGAATTACATCATTCAGTGTTCATCTGATGTGGAAATTGTGACAGGAGTACAATGATAGCTCATGCCTGGGCAAATTTCTGGAGTGACATAAAACAGCCCAGAAATGGGTGTTACTGCTTCTGGGAAAGATCAGTTTCTAATGGTATACAGTAGCTCTGAAAAAAAGAGTGTTATTCACTTGAATTTCTCGGAGCATTGAAACTGAATCACTATACAGATTGTGTTTTTGTTAGAAGGCATTGTTCTGAAGATAAAATGTTTTAATACTTCCAGAAAACAATTTGCTATAGCTGAAAAATAGGGATTTATATAAATCTCGATATATCCTATCATGTTCTGAGTTTAACCATAAGATGATATGAAATCTCTCAGGCCAATACTGTTGAGTAGATAAATGATCTGTGTCCATTTACTCTTTGCATGCCTTTGTGATTTATGTTCACTACTTCTTCCTCCGCTGTACTATTCTCCAGGCTTACTGTAATGGTAGATGTTTTTTTCAGTTGTTCTGTTTAACAAGATAAATCATCCATTTGTTCAACATTTCATCCATAACAAGGCCCTACTGTGGAAAATGATGTGAGTAGGAGGTTTCCATTCATGGATGGGAGACAATTGGGTTGAATACGCAGATGGGATGCTCTTTTACTGTGTTTGTCATTACAGATAGCTTCCTTTAATCCCAAGACTGCACTATGTTTGAACTGAATTATTTCACATAAATTCACCTCATGCATGTAGTACCTTTTATTCTTCATTCCTAGGGTTTGCTCGCTTCATAATGTTTCATACAAAAGGATTAAGTAAGTTGATGCAGCTAAATTGACAACTGGTAAACATGATTCTGAGGAGGCTACTAGAAAAAGAAAAAGACAGCTCATTTGTTCAACTTGTGTTTTGTAGTTAGTTGCTTTGAAATTTTCTGTGCCTCTGATATGCTTAAATGTTAGCTGTTATTTTAATACATCAAGTCAGTTTCTGATGAACCTACTGTTATGAAATTTGTATTTGAATCCATTCTGAATTAGTAGAACTGAAATTCTGCAACAATTTCTAATGTACTAGGCAAAAATGGATTAGCCATCGTGATTTAGATTATTGTTAAAAATTGACAATAACCCAAGTTTGTTTTCTGATTACAACAATGAGGAAAGTGCTCTCCAGTGCTCTATCAAAAATAGGGTAAAGACATTACATACAAAAATCTCAGTTCTGTTTTTCAGCAGAGAGCTGGAGCCTTCATTACTTGTCTTAATATGTATTTAGCATTAAGGCAGAGCCATTTGTATGTTCTCCAGAGAAAGGGAACTTGATAACAATTGATTATTTTCACTGGTGGGGAAACAGGGTATTGGAACCGTATGGCCTTAAGTGCTGCCAAACATGCTGATCTGCTATCAAAGTAATTGAATGCCCAGAGTTTTCCCATCTAGAACCCTATCATTGTCATGGTTCCTTCTGGCACCTGGCTGTCTTAGGAATTGGGCCTTTAATACCTTGTTAGTTCCCAATCTATTCCCAGGTTCCAATAATTACAAACACCTGCATTCCATCAAACAGTAGTATAAGAGTACTGTGACCACTACCAGAAGGTGCCTGTTCGTTGGTCGACTCGTATACAAGTAACCACATGCCATGGTGTTTAGGACTATCAGTTCTAAGTCAAGCCTTGTTCCTGAATTATCTACCAAGACCAAGACTCTGGGTTAAACCCCCCTTGGAACCCTTCCCATGCTTGCTACAATGGCAGCGTCTCCCTCTTCGGCCTCCGTGCCTGTGTTCAGCACTTGGGTTCGTTCCACCGCCACATCCTTGCAACAATCGTAGAAATGCCAATACCAATACCACAGACCAATAATATGGCAATAAATGCCATATTATTCCTAGAATTCACATCACTGAGTGATAAGAAAGGGAAATGTACTCAGCCAGTCCCATTTTAATTCTTGGCCCATACTCGGAATATGCCTGAGCCATACCTTGTCATGCCTAGTCACAGATTTGCACCTTGAGTTGGGATGTGGCATATTCGGATCCCTCTCAAATTTGCTGAGTTAATTGCTGCAACTCTGACTGATTTCCCAGAGGAAATTTGAGATATTTTTGTAATCGTGCAGAGGGAATGTTGCCTTCTATGAGTCCCAGGCTATATGTGACCTAAGGAGTGCACCACACTGAGAGAAAAAACATCTTAATCATAAAACTACATTCTTCCCCGGGGAATCCTGTTAAAACAAAAAAAAAAATGACAAGCTCTCTTCTGACATTATTCTTTACAGCTGGACCAGGGTAGCATTAGGGATTCAATTCCATGATCTGGAGTTAAAGCTGGATTTTTTTTTCAGCTGAATGCAAAACCTATTGCTCTTCAATTTGACATGATGAAAATCAAAGTACTGTTGGAATGCCAACATTGAAAATGAAAAGGAAATCTGTCTAACTGCTTAATAGAGATGCAACCCCTCAAAGTACTGATGAGTTCAAAATAAAGCCACTTTTATAAATCAGTTTTATTTGTAAAGAAGCAATTTTGTTGGCCAGCATTTCAGCTAGGTGTGCCCAATATTCCTTGCACTCCAGCTGGTTTAAAATCCCTATACATGAAAACTGTGAAAGATAAGTATATATGTAATGTTGAGAGGAATATAGGACTCTGCTCTTTGTGTGCATGACTACAATCATTCCTGATTTTTTGCATTGCATTCAACAACATTTCTACAGTTCTGAATTTGCAGTTTTGTATATTTCTAAATGAGGCATATGCCTCAAATAGCCGCTGACAACCAAGTCCAGCTCCTGGCCTTCACCTGTGATTTAGCTACCAAGTCCAGCGGAACTGTTTCTATTGACAGGAGAAGGGGCAAAGGTGGGAGCTGAAAACCTCATAGATGAATCTTCTGCTGAGGAGGTCACACCCAGAGTTCAGGCTTCAGATAATAGATGAGTGGCCATCAGTAGAAGTAAGAGGAGTAAGCATTCAGTGCAGAGTTCCCCTATGGCCATTCCTCTCAGCAACAAGTATATCCCCTTCGGATAATTCTAGAGGGAATACCTATTGAGGCACAGCAGCAGGAACCAGGTGAGTGACACTGTAGCTGGCTCTGAAGCTCAGCAGGAAAGGGTAAAGTCAGGCAAAGTGATTGTGATAGGAGACTCATTCTGTGGCTGTAACAGAGAAGCCAGAATAATATGTTTCCTCCCAAGATGTATCAGAGCGGTTGCAGAATATTCTCAAGGGGGAGGGTGAGTGACCAGAGGTCATGGTGCACATTAGCACCAATGATATGCGTAGAAAGCGGGAAGACATCCTGTGCAGTAAATATAGGGAGTTAGGAAAGAGACCGAACAGCTGGACATGGACATCCAAGGTAGTAATCTCAGGATTACTCCTGGTACCAGGTGCTAGTTAGGGCAGGAATAGAGTGAGGAACTGGGGCAGGGGTGACCTGTACAAGAGGGACAGTTGTACCTGAACTGAAGAGAAACCAATATCCTGGCTGGAAGGTTCACTAGTGCAGGGGGATGGAAACCAGAGCAGCATGTCAAAATGGTGGATGTCAGGGCCAATAAAAGCAGTCAGGAGCAAAATAATAGAAATGATAGGACGGATAGTTTGAATTGATCAAACAGATCAGTACATAGAATTATGATGTGACCATTACAGAGATTTGCTTGGCCAGCTGATGAAATAAGATAACATTATTGATTTTACTGTGAACAGAGCAAGTTCTCTGTCACCCAGTTAATGACAGAAAAATCATTATGCCAAAATACCAGAAGAAGTCATGCCTTTTCATTCTGACAGAATGTTTACAGTCAAATTGGTTTGCTTGCCTTGGTCTGTCTTATGTCAGCACTTTGCTGGATGCTGCTAGTTGCTTCCTTCCCTAACGCTTGTGCTGACACATCATGTGGCTTCCTGTTTATGGTCCCCAGTATTCCATTCTTGTAATTCCGTTTTCAAGGAAATTATCTAGAAAATGTGAAAAAATTTCATTTCTTATGATTTTAAATGCTTTTCCACCTCCTCTCCAAAGGCTGATCTTTCTTTCAACCTGAAGTTCTTCACTCCTTCTGAGGGAGTTCAGATTTTGAATTCTTTCCCTTTGTGACAGTTAGCCAATGATAATCTACTTTACTGTTCTAAACTAGTTCGTTATTTTTATAGGCTAGCAGAACTGGTTAATATCTGGAGTAAGTAAGTGGACTTAAATGGACATTGAACCTGTGAACACTAACTCATTTTTTTGTGATTTCTGCTTTTGGACTTTTTAATTGAACTATTATATATATATATATTTACTGTGTTACTTATTTGAAGTCAGTAAACAGCTCCTTGGTCTTGCTGACAATAAGAAAGAGATTGTTGTTGTGGCACCATTTAGCCAGATTTTCAATCTCCGTCACCACCTTTGATTCAGCCTATGGGATTGGTGTTGGCAGCAAACATGAATATGGCATTGGAGTTATGCTTAGCTACACAGGCATAAGTGTAAAGTGAGTAGAGCAGGGGTGTGGGGGGATGTGGTGAGCACACAGCCTGCTGGTGCACCTGTACTGATGAAGATCATGGAGGAGATGCCCATCTCAACTGACCTGAGTCTGCAAGTAAGGAAATTGAAGATCCAATTGCACAAGGTGGTATTGAGGCTGAAGTTTTGAAGCTTATTGATTACTTTTGAGGAGGTGATGGTATTAAATGCTAAGCTGTAGTCGATACAGAGCTTCCTGTTGTATGCAATTTTGTTGTCCAGATGTTCCAGGATTGGGGTGAAGAGCCAATGCGATGGCATCTTCTGTGGCTTCACTAAGCAAACTGGAGTGGATCCAAGTCCATTCTCAGGCTAGAGTTGTTTAGGCACCAGTATAATTGAAGCCTGCTTGAAGCAGGTGGGTACCTCAGACTAAAGGTACCAAAGCTAAAGGTTAAATATCTCAGTGAACCCTCCAGTCTGCCATTGACTACTTCCATAGCATTCATGATGCGATACTCCAATATCTATACTCTGATATCTAAATGAAATATCTGCTTAAAACATATACTTCGGAAAATAAATCAGTCTTTTCAAAACTGAATTCTTATCAAGCAACTCAGTCTTTTAGAAAATACATTTATTTAATATTAATCATTAAACTGTATTGCCTATGGACATGAACATCTAGATATCAGCAGTGTCGACAGGAGCTACTGCTTCAAGAAGGCTACAGCCATCATCAAAAATACCCACCACCTGGGCCATGACATCTTCTTGCATCTACCATCAGGCAAGAGGTACGGAGGTCTGAAGAAACCTCAGATTGTCGAAGTGGTAGGTTAAAGATCTCAGCAAACACTCTAGCCAGTTGATCAGCACAGGTCATTGGTACTTAGCCAGGTACCCCATCTGGGTCGGATGCTTTCTGTGGGTTCACCATCCTAAAGGATGTTCTCACATTGGAAATCACAGAATCATTGAAGGTTGTAGAAGTTTGTGATGGTTTCTCCATGTTTTGACGGTCAAAGCAGACATAGAAGGCATTGAACCCATCTGCAAGTAAAGCCCTGTTGTTGCCTTTGTCAATTGATTTAACTTCATAAGAGGTGATAGTATCAAGCCCTGCTACAACTGTTTAGCATTCTTTGTTGATTCAAGTTTAGTCTGGAATTAACACTTTGCCTGTGATATGGCTTTCTGGAGATCATACCAAGACCTCTTGTAACTTTCTTGGTCACCAGACATGAATTCCTCTGATTTGGCTTCAGCAGATTGTTGATCTCATGGTTCATCAAGGGCTTCTGGTTGGGAAAGATTTGAATGATTTTGAGGGACACACTCATCTACAATTGTTTTAATAGAGTCTGTGACAACCATGGTATATTCATTCAGATCCTCAGATGAGTCGGGTCTGTGAATGCAGATTTAAGCATTTGTCAAATTAAATGTTAACAAAATGAAGGACACGTACAAACGAGCTGGATGAACTCAGCAGGTCGGGCAGCATCCGCTGAAATGAGCAGTCAACGTTTCGGGCCGCGACCCTTCATCATAATCGACTCTTAATAATTGGAAGTAATGATATAGGCAAGTTAAATTTGAAATTGAGGAACAGTTCAAGGCAGGAGCAAGTTTAAGAAAACCAAACTCCATCAAGCAATGTGAATCTTTTAAGAAGTGATGAGTATGAACAAAGTGTGGGTAGCTACAGTACACTGGTAAATAATCCAACAAGGCTAAACTGTTAAAAGTTAAAGACCAAAATTAAAAACACTGTGAATATGAAATGAATTATTCAATGCATAAATAGAGGAAAAACTATTAGAGACTGTAGATCTTGGTGGCCAGGGTAAGTATTTGATACTAGGATGGGTCTAAGGATAATAATTGGGAGGTAGAAAGGGGTAACAGTGTTGGCCCTGGTAATAAAGGATTGTATTAGGGCAGTAGTAAAAAAATAACATTTAATTAGAAGATCAGAAAGGAGAAAGAGTACTGGACAAGTGGTGAGGCAATAAAGGAGAGAAAACTTCAGAGCCAGTGGTTTATGCTCTTAACAGTTTGCTGCCATATTGGAGAGAATATTAGTTGTGAAATAGAAGAAGCTTGTACAAAGAGCTCCTTGTTTTGATTAGGCAAGTCAAATCAACAAAAATAATTTTTGACCACTTGTTCATTCATGACAATTTATTGGGCAAATATATATCAACCAAATATATAAAATAATCTGTTTTAGTTGATTCTGTGATGTAGCTGTCCCAGAAATAGGATGTAGATTATGCAAATAGATTAGGAAAAAAAAGGAAAATACTGAGGATACTCAGTACGTCAGCATTATATAGATACAGAGTTCATCACTATTAAAAAGGTGAAAAAATAAGCATGTTTTAAATTTTGGACAGTGCAAGGGTTAAAGAGCACAGAGGGAATATCTGTGATATGTGTATTTAATACCTAGTTTAAGGAACTGGACTCTGATTTTTTTTTCCATCTTTGAAACACCTATAACTCTTCCAGGAGGTATTTAAGGCTTCAAAGAGAAGACTGAAATGCACTCTAAAATATGGCCACCAGAGTGTCAAGAAACAAATGGTAATAACTAAAGACGCTTGCAATTTTGTTTGAAGATAAATATCACCCATAGCCCTTCATATTTCCCTTCAGTAAGCTCTTATTTCGTTACTGTCTGCTTTAGATATTTCCTCAGCAATGAAAGCCATATGCTTAAAAATTCATCCTTGGTTGGTAGTGCTAAATGTACGATATAGAATCCTGAACACATTATATCTGCCTCTGAAGTTCAGTCCTTTGAAGTAAATGGATGAATTTCAGAGGTCAAGTGCAAAATGGTGAATTGACAGTATAGCATGTTTAGTGCTACTAAACAATGATGAATCTGTTTGCAATGGCATGTTACTTAAGGAGAGGTCCCATACTTCATTGTATCTTCTCCCAAGCATCTTGACATTGTTTTATTAGATCTGTATTTGACACTCTTTCTGCGTCAGCTTGCTAAGACTGTTGGTTAACTTTTTCTAGTTGTCTGTGGTGGTATGAGCAAATGACTCTAAATATGAAGTAAATTACAATCAGCCTTACAATCAGCACATTCACAACCAATGTCAAGGAGCTGTTTGTAAATTAACATGTGATGAATGTGATGATCAATAAAGCTTTAGATTCCTTCTCGGTGCATGATCTCAGTCAGCTAGGGTAAGAAATTATTCAGATTCCAATTGTATCAACTCATGCTGCATAGAATAACCAATAATGAAATATATTAATGGCATTGTTAGCCAGGTGCTTGCAAACTGTTCATTTATTTCAAAGATGCACACAAGCAGCTATCTTACATCCATTTGGTTAACCTCTGACCGGCTTTGCATATTGCATTGAAATTTGATCATTACTTTGATTCAAGTATGCCTTGCCTTATCTTCTTGACACCTAAAGATATTTTAAAGCTGCAACAATTGGTAAAACTCTATTTTATGATTAACTTTGTCCCTCTCATCAAGGCATAATCATTGCCTAACCTATCTCACATTTCTTAATTCAGGTTCCTAATGAGAGAATCAAACCAATTGTACAGCAGGTGGTACAAACAAAAAGGATTTAGCAGCTTTTATTTTGGATAATACTATTGATGATGTCATTCACAAAAGCAACAGTATTCAACATGATAAAACTATATTAACATTAGAGAAATCAATAGTTCAGCCAACATAGTTCAGCAATTATGTTACTTGCAATGTTCGCAAGTTTTTTCTCTTGAAACTGGAAAGATTAACTCTATTTCTCTCTGCACAGATACTACATGATGTACTGAACATTTTCTGTCTCAGTTCTCACTACTAAGATTTTTTGAACTTGCCAAAAAACTCTTTGCAGCCCATCCTAAGCCCATGCAAGTGATATTCTTGAGCAATCCTGAATTATTGTGTCTCAATGCAACCAATACAGAAATAGGCATTACCTGGCACACTCATTCCCAAACATGTCTCCTTTTGCAAAAACATTTCTCAGCAACTGTTTGTTTTGAGACAGATATTTCAGATAAATGAAATATCACACCAACTTTAATCATCTGCTCACGAGTGCATGGACAAGTATGTCATAACATCCCTCTTTTTATCAGAACAAAGAAAAGGACCAATTGTATTGACAATTAAACTCAATTTCTCTGGAGTTTGCTTTCCAGTATATTTTCATGGAATTAACTTTCAAAGCATTCATTAATCATGCCTTATATCTCTTGTTACGTATCCCGTAACTGGATAACTTACCAGCAAAGATAGAGAGGTCTATTGAAGTCTGATGTCACTATTTTCAAATGTTTTTATTTATAAAGGGGCACAAAAGTAAGGTTAATACAAACATTCAGATAATGCATGTCGTCAATACTCAATCTGAATCGCGGGTATAGTAATAATCATCATTAAGAAGTAATCTCGACTGTTGTCTAGGGGATAATATATTGTCCGTTGGAAATATAAAAGTCACTCAGAAGTCTGCAGACTTTAGCCTTTCGGGAAATCGCTGGGTTTCATGTGTTTTAGAGGGATCGGTGAAAAACGAAAAAAAACTTGCCCGGGTCTTTATGAAGCCACTCCGTAAAATAAGGGGAACGTTGTTTCCCCGTTGTTAGTTCGAAGTCCTTCTCGGTATTATCAGCCACCTGCTCCCCAGGCAAAGGAGTTAGGAGCGCACATGGCGTTGAGTGGCTTCCAGCTATTACGGGAGCATTGAGCGAGGGTGTCCTTCTGGTGCGTCGCTGGGGTACTGCCTCCTGCAGTCCCCTTTTATCTTGACTTGCAGAGTTGTAGATGTCCATCAAAGTAGGGTGATGCAATCCCCACCCCCACATTGCCCGAGGATGTCCAAATGCATGGTAGCTGTCACATAGCAGGGACATGCACATCACACAGGTGCCTCTAAGAACAATGGCCAAAACCGTTGCATTGTCTCTCACTTTCTGGGTCCGAGACCCAAGTTAATAGCGATCTTGCGATTCTCTGGAAGGAGGGGGCTGCTCCCGCCCCTTCGGCCCCTCAGAGCTGTGGTACATTCATAACACTCTTATGCCTGTCACAAATACATAGCACATTATTTCTGTTTGTATGAGCATATATACAAAATATAAAACATACTAAAATTCAACTTTAACTTCAAACTACAAACTACACAACCTCAAATAGGACATGGTCCTTCTTTATAAAAATTACATTAAAATGTCAAATAATGTCACAGACTTATTGTTGAATTGTTCACACAATTATTCAATGTGGGACAAAGTCTTCTAGATTTTGTGGCCTTTTCACTGTGCGGCCAGAACGAGTTTTTACTGTTTTGTCTGAGTCCTAATGTTTGTTATTTGCACGTTTCAACGCTTGTGTTAGTATTTGTGTTGTGTCATTACCATCTGCTGGTGTTTGGCTGTGTGCATTTGATGGGGTACGCACACTGTGGTCATTGATCTCAGTTGCTTGACCTGATCTTGCCTGTTCATGTGTGATTAGCTTTTCAGGCGGTTCTTAGCCATCTTTCGTAGATATGTGCGATTACATCAGTAGATCCCAGAAGGGGTTAGAACATATGAACGCTCATCAAGGCACCAACACACAATTGCTTTCTCCCAATTCTTTTTACCTTGCACCAGGGGTTGCATGCGCATGGTATCCCCTTCGTCGAGTGGGGCAAGATCTTTGGCTGATTTGTTGTAATTGTCAGCCTGTTGCTGGATGCATTGTTTCATGCGCTTGCATTCGTGTACAACTCTGGGTTCCAGTAAACTTGCTGTTTTAGGCAGGAGTGTGCGTGTGCAGCAGTTCATCAGACGCTGGGCGGGACTCATGCTGAGCCCTTGCGAAGGTGTGTTGCAATGGTCTAGAAGTGTGATGTAGCGATCTGCTCACGATTTGTTGCTCTTTGTGAGGATCCATTTCGCTGTTTTAACTGCTGATTCAGCTTCTCCATTCGCTTTGCTATTTCCGGGACTGCTACACAAGTGCTCAAAATCCCATTCTCGTGCAAATCTGTGAAACACTGCTGACATGTATTGCGGCCCATTATCACTAACCACTTGTTTTGGGCTACCATATCTCGCAAAATGAGCCTTCAATTTGCAAACAATGGCAACGCTGGTCATATCACAGAGAAATTGCTGTAGTAATCAATGGTGACGAGGTACTCTTTTCCTTCGAATGTAATTAGGTCAGTACCTATCTTTTCCCATGACCGAGCAAGTACCTCATGACTCATAAGCAATTCTTTCTGCTGACTCATTTCGTATGTGCGACAAACATCACACGTAGCAATATATTGCTTGATGTCGCTGCTCATGCCTGTCCAAGAAAGGCATTCGCGTGCGCGTCTGAGGCATCCTTCTACGAATGAATTCTTTCCTTCATTTGCTTTCACTCACTTTGCGGTATGATGACACGCTCACCTTTGAAGATTAAGCTGTCTTGGACTGCGAGCTCATCCCTATAGCTATAGTAAGGTGTGAGTTGTTCTGGTAGTGCGTCTCGTTCGTTCGGCCATCCGCTGATGATTACGCGTTTCAACATCTGTAGTCTGTCATCTTTTGCTGTTTCTATGCGAATCTGCTCTAGATGCTCATCATGGATTGGCAGGTGCAATAGCATGTTAACTTCGTCGAAGCTGTTCTCCTGGCCCGGAGTACCGCTAACTGCTCGCGATAGCGTATCTGCGAGGTGCATAAGCTTTCCTTGACAGTAGGTGATGTCGAAATCACAGCTCTGCAGGCAAAGAAGCATTCCCTGTAGGCACTTTGGTGCCTTCTCTAATGTCTTCTCGAGTGGCTTGTAATCGCAGAGTACTCTTGTGAAGCAGCCAAAAGTGTATTGATGAAACGCTCAAGTGCGAAAACGATTGCAAGCATTTCCTTTTTGATCGCTGCGTAACGTGTTTCTGTGTCCGTTAGCGATCGGTCGCCCATTCTGGAGGCATGCTGCCCCTAGGCCTTTGTTGCTGGCGTCACATTGGATGGTTAGCTCTTCCTTAGAATTGTAGCATGTTAACACCAGTGCTGTGGATACCATCCGCTTGATTTTGGAGAGAGTGTTTTGCTGCTCAGCTGACCTCTCCCATGCTACATCTGGCTTTGTCAGCTGTCTTATTGGCTGAAGGGTATCAAGAGTATCTCAAGGGAGATTTGGTAGGAAACGGCTCAGGTAGATGACAAATCTGATCAATCGTTGCACTCCCTGCACATAAATGGGTGCTGGCACGTTGATAACGTCAGCGACCTTTTTAGGATCAGGCTGAAGTCCCTCACTTGTGATGAAATGCCCCAAAAAGGATATCTCTGTCGCTCTGAAGACAGATTTGTTCTTGTTGAGCCTGGTATGCTGCTCTGCACAACGCTGTAATAGCTGCTCAAGTTTCACATCCTGGTGGTCCTTCCAGCGCTCAATGTAGTTTGTGCTGGAATATCTCTGATGAAATGCTGGTTCCAAACAGAAGTCTGAGCTATCTATACCGCTCGAAAGGTGTGTTGAAGGTGGTGAGCACACTTGATTCACGGTCCAATTTCACTTGCCAGAATGCAGAACTCATATCAAGCTTGTTGAAAACCTTAGCCTAGTCAAGATCTGGCAAAATATTCTCTATCACCAGAAGGGGGTAGTGTTCTCTCCTCAGCACTTTGTTCAATGGTCGAGGGTCAATGCATATACGAAGATTGCTGTTCTTCTTCTCTGCAACCAGTAGCTGGCTAACCCACCTTGTAGGTTCATGGACTGGAGCTATCACCTTGTGGTCTACCAGTTGATCAAGTTTGGCTTTCACTTTCCGCTTCATAGCGTAAGGTAGACGTCGTGGGGGTAACACTGTGGGTTGAACTTCATCAATCTGCAGGTGGACTGCACCCGGAAGCTCCCCAAGTGCATCATTGAACACCTCTGCATAGCGTTCTTCTGGTGTGCATTGTTTTTCTCTAAGTGTAGATGCATGCACCCTGCGAAAGTTGTCATTGTTGACCGTAATCAGCTTCTTTTGTTGGCTGGCCCTGCTTCCCAGCAATGGTGTAAAGTCATCAGTGACCACGACAAATTCAACAGAATACTTGTGGTTCGTCATGGGGTTACGCAATTTCACTCTGCACATCCCTTCTGGTAGTCTTGTTCCACATCATCAGCTTTTTTGTGCATTGTCTTAGTGTGTGATCTACTCCCTCCAAGTATTTGCGGGGTAAAATGTTAATGCTCGCCCCGCTGTCGACTTGGAAGTCTATTGGCTTTCCCTTGATGAGCATCTGTGCAAATACGTCATCCTTTGTCTTCAAACTGTTGACCCACCAGTACGACATTGTCGATAAACTCGGTGCTGCTGTCACTGTCAGTTTGGTCATGCATGGGCTTCTGCTTGCATACCTTTACAAAGTGATTTTGAATGCAATACGCCTTGCACACCTGTCTGTATGCTGGGAATTATTGCTTGTCTCTTGCATGTTCCGTGCCACAGTACTTGCAAGAGTTCACTTTGCTTCTGTGGCTGTTCAAGGTGCCTTTTGCTCTGGCTCCACCACTAGCACTAGCCTGCTGTCCAGGATACTTTGAACCTTTCTTATTAGTGCAAGGTTTAATCCCATGGACAGTAGCGGACCTGCTATCTGCAGCTGTACTGAATGCTTGTAGGTGTGATTCAGCCATTTCTGTGCTTTTTACAGATGTCAGTTCTGTTATTGAGCATTAGCTTTCTCTCTTGTAACAGACCTTTTCTGGTTTGGGAGTCATTAATCCCCAGTACGATCTTGTCTCTCAGCAGACTGTCTGACATACACGAGCAAAAATTACATATCTTTGCAAGAGATCTAAGGCTGGCAAGAAACCATTCAAAGGTCTCACCTTGTTCTTGTTGCCACTTATTGAACAAGTACCGTTCATATGTCTCATTTTTCTCACCGATAGCTTATCTATCAAATGCAGCTAAAATCTTTGTGAGGTCTTGGCTTTCAGCCTCATCTGAGAATACAAAACTGTTGTAGACCTCAAGTCCTGACAGTCCAATTGTACGCAAAAATAATGCCATGTGGTATGCTGGAACTTGTTTGTGCAGTTGTGCTATGATGCTGAAGTTAATCCACATCTGCCACCATGTCTTCCATCCGTGTATCAGTCCACGGTTGACCGTTACAGCCGGTGGCAGGCAAATGCCGCTGACTGGGGGAGGCCTTCTGCCCCGTCCATGGTTCCCCGGCACGAGGTTGCTCATGGGTGCTGGGTACTGCTGAGATTCTGCTGTCTCACCTCCAGACATTGTTACTGCACCCGTCTCTATTTGTGGCTAATTGCTCATCTCAGTTGACGTTTTTCTACCCTTATACTCATTCTCCGATGTTTCAGAGATGTGCTGTTATTATGCTGCCAACTGCAAGTTGAAAAAATCGGGCAGTGCGGTTGATAAAAAGCAGTTTTCCGAGCACCACTGCTGCCACAATGTTTCAAGACAGATATTTCAGATAAAAACAACTGCGCATGTGCACCAACTTTAATCATCTGCTCACGAGTGCATGTACAAGTATATCCTAACACTGTTCATGGCAGTCCTCTCCGTATAGCTGCCAGTCATATAGAAACATAAGCTTTGAATTTCAGAGAAAGGAATAACACAAGTTTGTATACTGTAGATTTGCCTCTACTTTTGCAGTAGCAAACTGAACAGCAACAGATTGAGCTCATCATTGTTCGTTTGCATTTTTAGCAGTTTTGTCACTTTTTCATCAAAGGATGTCAGGGTTAAAGGTTGGAGGTATTCCAGTTGCTTGTAGTTTTTCTCATGATGTGTAATGTTTCCCTGAAAAGAATCATAGTTATTGTGCTTTATCTGAAAATCTGATGCATCCACATATTACAACAGACTGAGATTCAAATAGTAATAGCAAGTCATGAAAATTAAGATGTAGGGCTTCAGGTTTTGCAGATAATATTGTGAGAGAATGTCAGCTGTGAGTGTAAGGATATCAGCAAGTAGTATATTAGAAACCCTGTCACAATTCTTGAATATTTTATGTAGTATTGAATATACTATAATACATTCTAGAAAACTGGGAATGTTTCTTTACCTTACCAACTTGCAACGAGTGGTCAAACACTTTACAACAGTGTATTACCATCTGCAGTGAAGGTTAGCAGCTAGTATATGCTTTCAGTAGTTTTCACTTGTATTCACTCATGCATTTCAGACTAGCTCTGTTCTTCTCCAGCTCCATCTGCTACATAAGAATCTATTTGAATAATTTCTGCTTGCCGCATTCAAAGTGTATTTCTTACATCAGTCATCTCCTAACCCAGTATTGTTACATTGCTGTGCTTCAAGAAACCTTTAAATTTCCACCTTTTCCATTGAGTTACTGTTGCATTTTTAATCCTTCTTCATCGTCTCCTAACATAAATAAATCATAGAAGGTAGGACTTGACATGAATTGGTTTCAGGAAATGTGTTGCATTAAGACTTACAGCCAAAAGTCTTGCATTATCACATTCTGAACTCTTAAGAAAAACAACCCTTTCAATTTTATGGATTTAATGGGATAGACTAGTTAATCAAAAAACTTTGTATACTCCAATTTACTCTGAACAAGTCATAGGAGATCTAGTGACAACATAAATACTTAAAGAATGCCTCATGGGTGCGTCCATATGTGGATACACATATGTACGTACATCCCATGTGCATTCATGCACATACAGGTGCGCGCGTGCGCGCGCGCACACACACACACACACACACACACACACACACACACACACACACACACACACACACACACACACACACACACACACACACGCATGTACATGCACACAAACATCAACAATATTTATCTTTGCAGACACAACCTTTCTCCGTAATTTTGTATATATAAATAAGTGAAAACATAAGAACCAGATGCTGGTCAGCAAAATCTTTGACAGAATTATTGTACCAATTTAATCAGGTAATAACCAAATGGAAACTTGATATAATTAGAAATACAGTATCGTTTAAAAGAGATATGGGGCACTAGCAAACACATGTGGATATACTGCCAAACATAAATAAATGGAAGTCTTCAAATTACATAAGTTTGTAAAAATTTCTCTTAGTCATGAAACTGTTAAAAGGATTGAGCTGCCAAGCATTATGCCTACCCAAACTATAAAAATAATTATAATGCTAACGTTAGATTAAGTCTAGGAATCTCAAAGACTTTATGGATTTCACTTTCCATGGCAAAATGTGCCCAGTGTCCTGTCACAATTAGGGACAGGTTCCCATTGGAAAGTAGCTGAATTGGTACAGTACCTTGCTGATGGTAAAATACCTTACCACTCCTTCACAGGTGATACCAGTTCTTTACCAAGCTGTTAGCAGTTAAGAGTCTTCCATCCTTGCTTTAGTGAGTAGATCTGCTATTCAGTGATCCAGCACCACTGTGATTTAAGTGCAACTGAAATGCTGGAAGATGGGAGATCACAGGCTGTGAACACCTGGAAAGGGCTGGGATTTCTAGCTCTATTGGAACACTGGAAATATTATGCCTCATGTTTTCTAAGTCTGGATAATGCGCGATTTGGGAAAATTGAAAATGGTAGCACTTTCATGAATTTTCTGCTGTAATGATTGAAGGTTGCAGGTGTCTTAAGTTTGAGAGATGCTGTTGAAGGGAGTCTTTGGAAATTTCTGCAATGTAGATGGTGCACTTTGCATTCGTGGTGTAGTGGTGCAGTGAGTGTATATTTAGATGGTATATTAAAATACAAAGTAAATTTATTATAAAAATACGTACAGTACTATGCAAAAGTCATAAGTACACATATATAGCTAATGTGCCTAAGAGTTATATAGCTGGGGTGCACAGCACTGTATTTGTCAGTGTGGAGTGGAGAGTGTGTTTGTAAATCTGATGAGAACAAACGACACTGGAATGTGAGGGTGGAGGATTGTGGGAGGGATGTGGGACAGATGGCAGAGAAGGAGTGCCTGAGACGGGTTGGCACAGGTGCAGACACATTTAGTCTCGAGACACCAGTCAAAGTCATAACAGATTCAGATTCAGTTTCAGGTTCAGTTTATTGTCATTTAGAAACCACAAATACAATGCAGTTAAAAAATAAGACAATGTTCCTCCAGAATGATATCACAAAAGCATATGACAAAACAGACTACACCAGAAAATCCACATAACGTTTGGCAATCCCCAATCCAGAGTCCAGAGAGGCTGCTGCATATTAATATCGTGCTACCTTCTTAGCATGTTCCCCGGAAAGGAGCTCCAAATCCACCAGACAAACAAGACCAAAAACTAAAGCTACAAGACCTGCACAAAACCACATAGTTACAACATATAGTTACAACAGTGCAAACAATAGCATAATTGATTAAAAAAAAACAGACCGTGGGCACAGTAAAAATAGTCTAAAGATGTTAAAGGACTATAAGTTCAAAAGAAATCACCACACAGTTTCCACAAGTCCCCAGGGTCCTGACAGACTCGCTATCCCACGCCAGCAGCAGAAGGGAATACCCCCGTTATGGACTTCCACGGCATCGCCCGACTCAGCCTCGCAGACGCAGCAGACAATGAAAGCTCCGTCGAAACCAGCCTTGCGGACGCAGCACACACCGAAAGTGGCCTGACCACAGCGGACTCCGAGTCTGTCGAACCTCCGAGCCGACGACCATCCCCTCCGGCACAGCTTCTCCGAGCACCATCCTCTGCCGAGCGTATTAAGATGGCCACGCCAACGGCCATTGGCAACGCGACCCTGAGGACTGGGGGCCTGTTCTTCCCAGCAGAGTCCCAGACCTCAGCAGCAGCAACGAAGAAGGTCTTCCTAGAGATTTCCCGATGTTCCTCCGTGCTCCCACGTCCGTTTTCAATCAATTGTGATTGCGCATGGCACCCCACTTCACAAATAACAGATATGATGCCGAACAATTGGTTTATTAGTCATTATTGTTTGTGTGTCTGGTGATTCCCCTTTTCCCAACCATGATTCCCCTCTCCCTGACCCTTTCTCACTCTCAGTCAGCAATAGAGACCCATATCAGAATCAGGTTTATCATCGCTCATATATATGATTTTTTTTTGCGGCTGCAGTACTCTGCAATACATAAAATTATGACAATGCTGTGCAAAAGTCTTAGGCACAGGAGTTATATATATGTACCTCAGACTTTTGCACAATACTGTATATGTCACCATATACTACCCTGAGATTCATTTTATTGCTGGCATTCACAGTAGGACAAAGAAATACAAAATAATAAATGAAAAGCTGCACACATACAAAGACTGACAAACAGCCGGTGTGCAAAAGAAGAAAAACTGTGCAAGTACAAAAAAAAATACTGAGAACACGAATTGTACAGTCCTTGAAAGTGAGGCCATAGGTTGTGGAATCAGCTCAGTGTTGGGGTGAGTGAAGTTATCCACATTGGTCAAGAGCTTGATGATTGAAGGGTAATAACTGTTCCTGAACCTGGTGGTGTAGTGCTGGTGGCTGATGCTGCTGATCAAATCAACGTACTTGTTGGCCACTGAGTACAGCAGAGTGAATGGTATGAAAGTTTGCTCACATATATATTTATAATGTATTCAATTCACAAGGTACCAAGGTAGAACATACAAGGTGAATGGTAGGGTGCTCAGGAGTACAGTAGAATAGAGCGATCTAGGAATGCAGATACAATATTCCCTAAAAGTGGCGTCACAGGTAGATAGGGTAGTAAAGAGAGCTTTTGGTACATTGGCCTTTATAAATCAAAGTATTGAGTATAAGAGTTGGAATGTTCTGGTGAGGTTTGGTAAGGCAGAATTTGGAGTATTGCATGCAGTTTTGGTCACCAAGTTACAGGAAGGATATTAATAAGGTTGAAAGAGTGCAGAGAGGTTTACAAGGATATTGCCAGGACTTGAGAAACTAGGTTACAGAGGAAGGTTGAATAGGTTAGGGCTTTATTCCCTGGCATATAGGAGAATGAGGGGAGACTTGATAGAGGTATATAAAATTATGATGGGTATAGATAGAGTGAATGCAAGCAGGCTTTTTCCACTGAGGCTAGGGGAGAAAAAAAACAGAGGTCATGGGTTAAGGGTGAAGGGGGAAAAGTTTAAAGAGAACATTGGGGGGGCTTCTTCACACAGAGAGTGGTGGGAATGTGGAATGAGCTGCCAGATGAAGTGCTAAGTGTGGGCTCACTTTTAACATTTAAGAAAAACTTGGACAGGTACATGAATGAGGGGTGTATGGAGGGATATGGTCCAGGTGCAGGTCAGTGGGACTAGGCAGAGAAATGGTTCAGCACAGCCAAGAAGGGCCAAAAGGCCTGTTTCTGTGCTGTCAAGTTCTATGGTTCTGAGTGGAATTTTAACTTTATGGTTTTGGATGTGTGAACTTATTCAAATTTGTAAATAATCAGAGCTGAGATGTGGATGTAGTAAAATACACACTTTACTTTTTGCACTAGTGCATGATTTCAGAGAGAAAATGGCCATATTGCATGTGGATGATATAAATTATAATAACATGTTTCAGATACATTTGAGTATATTCCATTTTGTGAATAGAAACACTAATCCCAAATATCCATAGTATTTGGACTTGTAATATGCTTATCAATAATCCATTTGTAGGATCATTATGGGACACTAACATCACAGGAGATCAGGATCATCACCAATGATGTGCCTGCAGCATCCAGTATGGCTGGATATACTGTTGGTTGGTAACAGTAGGGGATAGTGAGAGGAGAGAAGTTTGAGAGTGGAATTGAAGTAGGTGGTTGAGTGATATCAGTGTACCAACTACAGTACTTCATACTATATTCCCCTGTATCTCCATTTTGTTACGATATACATTGAAACTCTCCAATTGGGTCCCTTGGGACCTGACATGTGCCAGATCACAGGAATTGACCCTTAATCATGTTCCTCTGAGCAGGAGAATGGTTCTTTTTAAAGAAGAGTTCCAAGAACTACCCATAAACCAAAGTTTCTATAAGTTGGAAATGTTGCCTGCTGATAATGTAGATGTTGAGCATATTGGTTAGTTAGGTATAGATTAATGCTGATCTTAATTAATTGTAGATTTTAGTTAGAATTAGGTAATTAGTACAGGTTGAGTACCTCTTAGCCAAAATGCTTGGGACCAGGAGTGTTTTGGATTTTGATTTTTTTCCAGATTTTGGAATATTTAATGAGATAGTTTGGGATTAGCCTAATTTCCAACTCTGAATTTATGTGCTGCAGTCTTTGCCTTACACTTGTTTATCACACGTGTACACAACAGTAAAGATTAATGCATACTATTAATATAATGAAAATAAATGTGTGCAGAGTAAAAAAAGCAGCAGAGCAGCATTGGGAGAATACCTGAATCAGGTCTTGAACAACAACAGACAACGGCAGGCTTTCAGTCTCCACCCACAATGCCACGTTTTGATTTATAGATTATAGTACACTCTTACTTTTTTAGGTTTTATGTAAGGTATAAAACAATCAGCAGTGTAGAGCTGTTCTGGTGCCAGATTTTCATGATCAGTAGACGTTTTACGAGAGTTACAAGAAGTCCAAGTGTGACCTATGGAAAGCCACCTCACAGGTGAAGTGGCAATTCCGGACTAAACTTGAATGAATGAAGAATGCTCTACAGTTGTAGCAGGGCTTGAATACTATTACCTTTTATAAAGCTAAATCAAGTGACATAGGTGACAACAGGGCTTCACTTTCAGATGAGCTCAATACTTTCTATGCTTGCTTTAACTATCAAAACCTGGAGGAACTATCACAAGCTCTCACAGTGCCCCCCCCCCCCCATGATCATTTGATTTCAATCTCTGAGGTCAAAGTTGCAGGCAGCCTTCAAGAGGGTGAATCCACAAAAAGCATCAGGCCCAGATGGGGTACCTGGCCAAATATTAAAAACCTGTGCTGATCAACCTGCTGGATTGTTCACTGAGATCTTTAACCTCTTGTTCCTGCAGTCTGAGGTATCCACCTGCTTCAAGCAGGTTTCAATTATACTGGTGTATAAGAATAACATGATAACCTGCCTCAATGACTATTACCCTGTAGCACTTACATCCACAGTGATGAAATGTTTTGATAGGTTAGTGATGAAACGTATCAACTGCTAAACATGAGGAAGTCTGCAGAGGCTGGAAATCCAAAGCAACATACACAAAATGCTAGAGGAACTCAGTAGATTAGGGGGATTATGGAAATGATTATGGATAATAGATTATGGAAATGAATAGGTATTTGATGTCTCAAGCCAAGATTCTTCTTCAGGACTGAGAAGGAAGGGGGTACAAGACAGAATAAAAAGGTGGGTGGAGTTAAAGGAAGCGAGCTCTAGGGGATGTCAGGTGGATGGGAAAGGTGAAGGGCTGGAGAAGAAGGAGAGGAGAGTGGACCACAGGAGAAAGGGAAAGCAAGGGGAGAGAGAAGCAATAGGCAGACAAAAAGAGGGAAAAGATCGGGGGGTGGGGGGGAGCTGATGGAACGTGATTACCAGAAGGAGAAATCGAATGTCTTCAGGCTGGAAGCCACCCAGACAGAGCAGAAGGTGCCGCTCCTCCACCCCGAGGTTAGCCTTACTTCGGCACAAGAAGAGGCCATGGACTGACACACTGGAACAGGAATGGGAATATCAATTCCTACCTGAGCAACAACTTGGATGAGCTCCAATTTGCCTGCTAGAGCAATAGGTCCACAGCAGATGCCATCTCATTGGCTCTT
Organism: Hypanus sabinus; assembly: GCF_030144855.1. NCBI lineage: Eukaryota > Metazoa > Chordata > Chondrichthyes > Myliobatiformes > Dasyatidae > Hypanus > Hypanus sabinus. Next base: position 141,727,248 of record NC_082713.1, read on the forward strand.
TGTTCAACCCTGAAACATCTGCATACATCAGGATGCTCTTTATCATCAACAGCTCAGCATTCAGTACTATCATCCTGTCAAAGCTAATCAATAACCTTCAAGACTTTGGCTTCAATGCCTCCTTGTGCAAGTGGATCCTCGATTTCTTTCCTTGCAGACCCCAGTCATTTTGGATTGGCAACGACATCTCCAGGATCTCTATCAGCACAGGCACACCACCAGGCTGTGTGCTCTACATGTTTATGCTTATGACTGTGTGGCTAAACACAGCTCCAATGCCATATTCAAGTTTGCTGACAACACCACTGTGAATGCCAAATCAAAGGTTGGAGATGAATCAGCATACAGGAGGGAGATTGAAAATCTAGCTGAGGGGTCCTATAACAACAACTTCTTACTCAAATGTCAGTAAGACCAAAAAGGTGATTATTGACTTCTGGAAGAAGAAACCAGAGACCCATGGGGCCAGTCCTCACTGGAGGATCAGCAACTCTAAATTTCTCAGTGACATCATTTCGGTGGACCTGTCCTGAGATAAGCATGTAAATGCAATTATGAGAAAAGCACAGCAGCGTCTCTACTTCCTTAGGAGTTTGCAAAGATTCAGCATGACATCTAAAGCTTTGACACCATTATAGATGTGTAGTGGAGAATATATTGAATGGTTGCATCACAGCCTGGTATGGAAACACCAGTGCCCTTGAAAGGAAAATCCTGCAAAAAGTAGTAAATATGGCCCAGTCAATCATGGGTAAAGCCCTCGCCACCATTGAACACATCTTTTCAAAGGGGTTGTCACAGGAAAGCAGCATTCATCATTAGGACGCCCAGCACCCAGGACATGCTCTTTTCAAACACGAGAAAATCAGCAGATGCTGAAAATCCCAAGCAACACTCAGAAAATGCTGGAAAAACTCAGCAGGCCAGGAAGCATCTATGGAAAAAAGTAAACATGTCAACTGTTTGTTCTTTTCCATAGGTGTTGCCTGGCCTGCTGAGTTCCTCCAGCATTTTGTGTATCATGCTCTTTTCATGATGCTGCCATCAGGAAGAAGGTAGAGGAGCCTCTGGATTTACGTCAGCAGTTTTAGGAACAGTAATTACCCTCAACCATCATCCTCTTGTACCAAAGGCGATAACTTCACTCAACACTTGCCCCATCATTGAAGTGATGCCACAACATATGGACTCACTTTCAAGGACTCTTCATCTCATGTTCTCAATATCTTTTGCTTATTTATTTATTTTTATTATTTCCTTATTTTTGTATTTGCTCAATTTGCTGTCTTTTGCACAGTGATTGAATGCCCAGGTTGGTGCAGTCTTTCATTGATTCTACTATGTATTTATTGAGTATGTCCACAAGAAAATTAATCATTGTTTTATATGGTGTCATACATATATGTACTTGGTAGTAAATTTACTTTGAATGTTGAACTTTAAAAATGTTATGCCATGTTTTTTCTTAAATTGCTGCACCCTGCTGAATATTCATAATTACTTTCAATTTTCAATTCATCCTGATAGATCTTTGCTTGTTTCATGATCAGTATACTGTTATGCTGCATGTGTTCACTCTGATGCTGATAATACACCATTGAGATGTTTATTTTTCACTTTATGCAGTGTTTTCTAATTTTCATTAACTTCTGTTCACTTCTCAGAACAGTTTGTGGTGTGTAGTGATCTGCACATCACCTGGGAACCTTCCCAGTGCCTTGTGCAATTTTCCATTTGTGACTCACATCAGTGCTCAAGAATAAACTTAAATTTCAGACGTTTTTGGATTTTGGAATTTTGGATAAGGGGTACTCAACCTGTATAGATATAAACTACATATTCAAAACAGGAAAAACCATGGTAGTTGTTGGATCACAGAATACAGGACAATAGAGTTTTGACCTGCAGTAAAATATTAACTACATCCATGTCTTTAAAGATCTTGAAGTCCCAGTTCACACAACTTTTGACTCAGTCCGATAATGTACTTTTTAAACCAGAGAAGATGTAATCCCCAGTAAATGAAGATCTTGTCTCCAGTTCTGCATTTCTGATAGCTCCCAAATTGTGAAAGACAATGCTGGTATCATTGTCTTTTGCAGAGTTACCGCACCTGGGAACCATTGAAATACAAAGCAGTATGACGAAACTGAAGATGAATAAGATAGACGTAATATATAGAATGGAAACATTACACAGAGTCACCTAGTGGTCAGAAAAATGACTGACTTTTTTAAAGTGTTTTATCAGGAACTGATATTTTGGAATGGGGATTGGTAGGTAGGTGGTAATCTGAAAACGTAAAACTCAATTGTGTACCTCTGCTCTGTCCTAAAACTACTATACATTGTAATTTTTTTTCCAGAAACTTCTAAATTATGCTTTCAAATCCCTGTCATTTAATCTTTTTTTGTCTCCAGTCTGTTGTGCTCACCCTTGTGTGAAACACGGAAGGGCATTTTTCAGTGTGAGGATGACATAAAAACATTTATTGCAGTTGAAGGTTATCATCCCACACCAGAGAAATATATTTCCTCACATTGCCATATTTTAATAGTTGTTGAATGATTCATGGTAGATTCAAATGCTGTATAGTTTCAGCAATTATCCAAAGTAAACATGGTATGGATTCAGTTTCACATTCAGATGAATAACAGAACTAATCAGCACGTGATTGAACTACCATGCGTATACCAATTGAAGAAAAGCTCTGAACAAAATTTATGGGAAAGGTAAAAGTCAGTAGATGATATGGAATTAATTTTCAAAAGTGAAGGAAGAGAAAACTCCAGCTAACACATGTAACCTCATAAGCAGTTACTTGAATATCACAACCTATGACCTCCTTGATTGCTGTGTGTAACGTCTAAGTAAAGAGATAGAACCAAGTGACAACAGAATGAGGTGAATAGCTCAAAGAAAATTTTACTTATGTGCATACAGGAGAAGAAAGTCCATTCATGCATAATTAATAGAGTTCAGTGGACTGAAGTACAGTATGTCAAAATTATGTCACTCAGTTCTGCAAGCTGTTGGATTCCATCTTAAGCATGTCATATAATGTTGATGAAATGTGATTTGCATGCTAAAAAGGAACTTACAAATTCAAATAATATTTGGATCTTTGTTGACACATGCAAATGTACGATTACATTTATCTGGCATCAATACCAGCTCCAGCTCTTTCTCCAAGAATACCAGCCAAGGGAATTTCCACTCCAAAAGCATTTTGCATGTGATGGAGGCAAAATAAGAATAATACTTGCAGCAAGTGATGTAGGGGATCATGGACAACAACAAATATGTATGAAAAGAATGCTAATATATTATTGAAAAATCTTAATATCTACAGTTTAAATATTACTGCGACTTTCTTTTAATCTTCAAGTTTACTGCTGCCAAGTAAGTAAGACATATTTTCAAATACAGTAGGTGTAATTTTTATTTGACAGATGACATTGTGAGATAAAAATTCCAATATTGTAGCTGCCTACTTGACTTGCACATTTCCTGTCATCCTACCCACCAAAAGGGCTGTTGAAATGCAAAGTGCTGATTAGGACAGGACTTCTTCACGTGCTTCCTCATTGACGGCAGACATGCAGACTTAAGATATTAACGTGAAGAAAGTTGCATTTGGTTCTGTGAACACCTTTGTAAAAGATTGCCAAATGCTTTTTCACCCCAGAAGTATTTTATTTAAGCTCACCTTCAAGGTTAAATAGAAAATAAGATAGATTATTTCCTAGGATGGATGAAGATCTTTTTCCCTTTTCTGTTGTTCATTATGTTTACATTGTATTATATCTTAAGGTAAATTGCTTTTTTTAAACGAAGAGTTATTAGAATTTGCCATGTTATCACAGATTGGGGGTAAAAGCAATCTTCAGATTGACAACTTCTGGAAAAAATTGTGGATATTTATGCATCAGGGCTGATTAATATCATTTCAAGATAGAGATAATGAGAAGTAGTTACTATGAGATCCCAGGAGGATGCACGTGCCAGTTTCTTTCATTAATCTGTGATATAATATGAAGGGGAAATAATGCAGAATTGTTGATTCAGTACTCTGATTTTGAAAAAGATCTTTTAAAATATTTTATACTAAGCCACAAGGTAAGAACCACATTAGAAAGCAGTGAAGGAGCTGTGTGCCCATTGGTGTATTGAAGTAACAATAATAAAAAAAGTTCATGGTTTTAGTGCAACAATCTGGTGATGGAACTCAGTGGGTTGAGCAGCATCTCTGGGAGAAACGGAGTTGTCAATGTTTCATGTTGAAACTCTACAGCAGGACTGGATTCTTTGGTTACTACTGATGCTTATTGGCCCATTGGCTCCTCTTGGAGATTGTTGCTCGTTATTCCAGCATGTGAAGTCTCTTGTGTCTTGTTGATTTTGTTGATTCTGCAAGGAAATCATTACTATAAAATTGGATCAACAAAAAATAATAGCTGGATTACAGATACCTCATTCAAATGTGTATAGAATGATTTAGGCTAGAAGCAACTATATTTATCAGGGTTTTCTGCTAGAAAAATACATTGAGTAGTAGAACAAACAAGGGAAACAAAAGGCGAGCAGCCAAAATTGAAACTCCAAGACTAGTTTATTTAACAACTTATTAATTTGTGTATTCCAATAACAATTCAGATGTAAATAGCAAAGAATTTTTTTAGTTTTGTTTCTGTCATTTCTTCTGTGCTCTGCCGAACATGTATTCCTAAAAATTTATGTGCACAGAAGCAAGTTTGTTTTATTCTTTCTTTCCAACAAAGATCTTTATGAGGCTTAATTAAGTATTGTTAGTTCTGCAGCTGAAAGCCCAGCACTATTTTATACATTTTTCAAGGTAGTTTAAAAATAAAGCTGCATGTCAAGGGGGCTTCCTTTCATAAATGTGTTAGTTGTTAAGGAGTTATTGCAAATTTGTTACATCTGTGCAATGTTATAGCCTTGCCAAACACATATGGGGGATAAAGTTATTATCAGAACAGTTTTACCACACCACAAATGAACCTTGAGTACTCTATACTAAAGAGGCAGTTGGTTTGCATTACAGACTGTGAGAGTAGCAAAATATACTATATATGAACCTGGTAATTTGATTCTTTGTATAATAATAGCAGTATACCAACAACAATGGACCTGAACCTTTCTAACTTGTTTTTGTTTTAAAATAGATAACTTGACTTAATTTTGAGATTAAGACCATAAGATATAAGAACAGAATTAGGCCATTTAGCCCATTGCATCTGCTCCACCATTTCACCATGCCTGATCGAATTTTCCTCTCAGCCCAATCTCCTGCCTTCTCCCTGTATCCTTTCATGCCGTGACCAATCAAGAGTCTATCAACTTCTGCCTTAAATATACATAAAGGCTTGGTCTCCACAGCTGCCTGTGGCAAAGAATTCCACAGATTTACCACTCTCTGGCTAAAGAAATTCCTCCTCATCTCTGTTCGTAAAGGATGCTCCTGTATTCTCAGCCTGTGTCCTCTGGTCCCAGACTTTCCCACCATAGGAAACATTCTCTCCACATCCACTCTATCCAGGCCTTGCACCATTTAACAGATTTCAATGAGGTCACCTGTCACTCTTCTGAATTCCAGTGAATTAAGGCCTAGAGCCATCAAATGCTCTGCATATGACAAGCCATTCAATCCTGAAATCATTTTCATGAACCTCCTTTGAACCCTCTCCAGTTTTAGCTCGTCCTTTCTAAGCTAAGGGACCCAAACCTGCTCACAATACTCCCAAGTGAGGCCTCACCAGTGCTTTATAGTCTCAATATTATGTCCTTGGACATCATTAAAGACAATTATCTGCAATTTTACTGTGATCTTTCCCCTTTCAAATTAATTCTTAATAGTATTTTAGATGAAACAGTTAATGAGACCTTTGAAGTCATCTTTAAATCTAATACAGGCCTTCCATATGCAGCAGATTTGGTTATAAACTTCCTTCAGTGTATAGCTGAATTGCTATTCTATACATTCTCTTTAAGTTGGAATGTCTGAACTTGTGCACAATATAATGATGAATAATATAAATTGGGGGAACAATCCTTTTTTCAAGAATTACTGACCTTGTTTGATCTTTACCTATTAAATCCTGCAGCATTGTATTTAAAAAAGAGAGCACCAAAATCAAAGCTTCAACCATCTGGGGCTTGTCTGACAGGGAGTGGTGATCAGTCATTTAACACAGCTTCTAGTTTGTTTATGCTTGGCACACCATCTAATCCCTGTACTTTGTCATGATCCCTTTAGTATTTGCGTAACCTTCCCTATCTTAAAGCTTTCCTTGTAGTGATAAGGGGCATTTATTTCCCTTGTCCACTCAAGGATCAAAATGTAACTTTGGGGTTATCTCTTCCCACTTCATTGCCTAACCTTACCATTGTGTGCAATGAACACCTTTCTGATAATTAACTGGAGCAAGAGGGTAGAGAACAAGAAATAAATCATAGTCAACAAATAATTGTTTCATTGTAAACTCATCAGGAAGCATAAAAAAGTGATTATTTTTTCAATTGTATTTATTCAATTTGTCTTGATCATAATTGTCAACGACAAATTGAGAGAATCATACTAAATGGTTCAGATTTTTTTTTATTTTGCTGTCTTATTATAGTATCAATAATACTGTCCTGACTTCCCACCACCACCTAATTCTATCTGTTTATTATCCTCTCCCAGTGTGGATCCACCCATGACCTACCAGCCTCCATATCACTCACTTCCGCCTCCCACCCCCATCGCATGTAGTTCTAGATACTGGCAGTTATTCCTCTTCCCTCTCAGTCCTGATTCAGATCTCAACATAAAATATTGACCTTTGCTCCAATATACGCTCTCACCCCACTGAGTTCTTGCAGCACTTTTTCCAGCAATTTATTTTGTCTTTGGTAAATATAGATCCAACTGTTTACTTGTACTTGAGATCTAGCATGACCTGTTGCCTCCATAGCTCTGTTATACCTTACAGTCTTACAGGGCGTACTATTCCTCTGTAACATGCTCATGTGGTCAAACAAGACTCTACCTCTGAGAAAATGCAGATCTCATAATAGGGAGATAAATTGATCCCTCTAGGCGAATACAGTGACAAGCTTAGAAAAATACAATACTCAATCCAGTCATAATGATCAAGAACGGAAGCCAATTCTAAATTAAATTAAATTATGTCAATGAGATTTGATAAGGATATCTGCATCAACCACATCTTGATAGGATTGAAAATATAAACTGATCTTGACGCAATCAAAATTATTATTTCCATCACTCCAACATCAAAACAAAAGCAGCAGCAAAATTTGCTGCAAATAGTTTAATGCTGAAGATCTCAAAACCCTGCAAAAATGGCTATATCAGTATCTCAGGAAACCTGAAAGTCCCCAACTACAAGCAACAGAATGTCCACAGGCCCTACAATGCCCTGAAATCTGGTAGAACATGAGAGTGCACCAAACACATTTTTTCTTGGACAGCTAAATACTGATATACAAGTATTGACTTTTTTGAGAGGTGATTCTTGAGATATGGAAAAAATCCATATTTTCCAGTGTTTTGTAATAGGACCTTTTATCAGAGGTCAATATTAGTCAATCATATCAAACAAGTTCTGGTGTTTTCTGGTGTTAACCTGAAATTCATAGTACCTATGAAGTGGCTTCTTTCCTTGGACATTTAACTGTTCAAGGAAAAATGTGTTTGGCACACACTCATTCTACCAGATAGCTGTGAACCCCAATCTTCTAAATTGTGGATTATTTACAGGAGGCACCTCAAAACTTTAGTCTGGATATCCCATTTCAACAATAAACTGACCAAACATCAGGTTCCTAGTCTAAGCTAACAGCTGCAACCCAGGGCCAAATTCATAAAGTCGCAGTTCTTTTTTAATCTGTCCTAGGAAGAGATTACCATCCCAATAAAGGAAAAGATACAAGGACGTTCTCAAAGATTGATTGAAGACATCCACATTTCTGACTGACTTGTGGCAATCCCTGACTTTTAACTGCTGAACTAGAGCATTCAGCATAAAACTGAGACCCTTGTTAATTCAGCAAGCACAAAGAAGCCCGGCATAAAATACCAAAATATATTGATCTCAGTTTGAATATTTTCATAAAATGAGCATCTGCACCTCACTGTGAATCTCCAAACCCCATTCTCATTTTTATGACTCATATTCCTCTTCTTTATGGTCCAACTTTGCTCCTCTTCACTTCCTTGATCTCATTTTCTGTGATCCTTGTCTATCTCTATGACCTCCATTTTCTCTTATTTTACATTTTGTTCCCATTTCCTCTTGGATCTCCTGTTTCCAGGTCTCCCTATAATATATACATTGTCTCTCTTCACTTGAACCCAGTTTCCTGCCAATGTTATTCCCAAACTTCCTCTCTTTTATTCCAGTCACTATTTCACACCAGCTTCCAGCTTCTCAGTAGCTGTCTCAACTTTTAGACATCACGCTAGCTTCCAGAAATTTGCAGTGAGTGAAACAGTTGCTGTGCATGATGTAATTCCATGCTCCTGCCATTCTATTGGGAAACAGTGTGTGCATGACAGTGTTGCAACCATGTCTTTAACATTTGTTCCTAGCGAGCATGCTCCCAATGGTAGCATGGAAATATGGAATTCACCCTGTAAAGAATATTTTCTAATTTCTAATTTCAATAAGGAAATCTTCCCCTACTCATACTTTATCTCAACAGTGGTTGAAAAGTGATCTGCAGTGCATTTTCACTTGACTTGAAGATTAACTTTTTGACCAAGCTGCAAAATTAATTTCTATAAGATTTACTGTTAGTCACTGAAATTCTGAGGTGGTTTCTACAACTTTTGCTCTTATAAAGCCAACATTAAAGTTGTTTAACTTAAATATGTGGAAAATAAGGTGTCTCTACTGAGTAGGGCTGATATTTATTGCTCTCTGCAATGGCAGTCATTCATGCTTTTGTACAAAAGAGGAAAATCTGCTGAAGTGTTTTTAAGAATTTGCATATAGTTATTGGTCAAAGATAGGAGACTTCGATTGTTCAGAAATTGCATCAGTGCTGAAGAGGATCACGATACCTGTACTACGTTGTTACCTTACACATATCCATGCTGGTGCAGCGTAGTGATGATGTTTGATCAAAATATTTTCACAGGGATATTTCAGTTTGAGTGCAGCATTAGCTTTAAGTTATTAATAGTGGATCATCATGATTAGTGGCTCAGGACACAAATTTTCTGACCATTTCTGCCCTTACTGGCACCAGGCCTTTGGCCATTAAAGTCCATCTTCCCATTAATCAGGAACCAAAGGACTGATGGTATGTATTGTCTCCTGCTGCTTCAGTCCTAAAGTAGCAGTAGAAAAGATTTGACGTTGGAGACTTAGGGGTATGTCTTCAATACAAGAAGGACTGAATCTTCCTGAGCTTGGAACAATGTCCCAAGAAGTTCTATGACATAAGAAATTCAAGGTTATTTCTCTGATGTTTTGAATTCTACCTTACACTCAAGTAAATGCAGCTGGTCTACTCCCAGTGCTCAAATCTAAGTATATGCACTTTATTGTTGTCTGCTACATCAAAGTAACCTGACCAAAGGAGAGCTGAGACTTATCTACAAGCTTTCAGCTGGGTGCAGGAAGAGCAAGTGGAGAAGCAATTGTCAAAAGATAGGGTAAAGTTGCCCTGACTGGACATTCAGTCAACACTCCACAGGTTCTGGAGTCAGGTAGTGAGGTATCGTGGGAAAGATGCAGCATGTAGCCTTGCTGTTCAGTTGCCTATGTTTATGCCAGGATGTTATAATGCAATACTTACTCTTTGACAACCATAGCCCTCATCCATTGTAGCTTCTCAATGTCTTAAAGCTTTATCTGTCGTGAAACCTGCAATATTTTTTTCACAAAGCTGACTATGACACCTAACCAGTTTCTTTTGAGGAACAGAGGATGCCTCATGTAAATGCAGCATTAACTAAGTCATGAGGAATCATTGAAAAATATCGTGTAGCTGAATCGCCAGTTTATCTATAGTTTAGACTTATTTGAATGCACCATATTATAATCAGCAGCTGTTAATAGGCAAGAGAAAATATGCAGATGTTCGAAATCCGAGCAGCACACACAAAATGCTGGAGGAACTCACAGGCCAGGCAACACCCAGCATCAGGGATCCCCACCACCAGGCCATGCTGTCTCCTCACTACTGCCATCAGAAAGGAGTTACAGGAGCCTCAGGACTCACACCATCAGGTTCAGGAACAGTTATTACCCTTCAACCATCAGGCTCTTGGACCAGGCCGGATAACTTCACTCAACTTCACTTGCCCCATTAATGAACTGTTCCCACAACCTATGACCTCATTTTCAATTGCTTGTGTATTTATCAGTATTATTTCTTTTGTATTTACAGTGTGCTGTCTTCTGCACAGGGTGGTTTGTCCTATGAGGCGCAGTCTTTCATTGACTATTATAGTTATTGGATTTTTTGACTATGCCTGCAAGAAAACAAACAGGGTTGTATATTGCGACATATATGTATTTTGACAATAAATTTACTTTGAATTTGGAGAATTAGTATTACATCCAGGTGCAATCTTTATATATTTACAGATGAGTGGCAATGGTTCATTTTAATTACTTATTTATTTAGAGATACAGTGCAGAACAGGCCCTTCTGACCCATCAAGCTGCAGCGCCCAGCAATCTGCCTACTTAGCACTCATCTAATAACAGGATAATTTACAATGATTATTTAATCTACTAACTGGTAGGTGCTTGCAATCACTATAATCAACAGCTGTTCACAGAAGTATTTTTTAGTTTGCATACTGGGATTATGCAAAGCTATGAAGTATTTTTGTTGAGAATCCCTAAATGAAGTCCTGTGAGCATCCATATCTGAGTCCATCCTTAATGTTCTGAGACAGGGGTTTTGATATCTGGATTGTTGGGATCTCTTCTAGGAAAGATATGACCTGAATCCAAGGAGGACCATTATCCTTGTGGACAGATTTGCTAGAGCTGTGGGGGAGGGTTTAAATTAATTTGGGAGGGGGGGTGGAAACTGGAATGATAGGGCTGAGGATGGGAAGTTGGTATACAAGTAGATGCTGTGTGTATTGAGGCTGTGAGGAAGAAGTGGCAGATGATAATAGAAAATTGCATTGAGTGGGATGAGTTGAAGTGTAACATGGTGGCATGAAGTCAAAAAGGGTGATGAATACAGAACTAAAGGGGTTATATTTCAATGCAAACAGTATATGGAATAAGATAGTTGAGGTTGTGGCACAGTTAGAGATTGGCATTTATGACGTAGTGGGCATCGTGGCTGAGAAAAATCATTGTTGTGAACTTAGCATCCAAATATATGGTACTATGCAAAAGTCTTAGGCACATATACATAGCTATGGTGCTCAAGATGTTTGCACAGTACTGTATTTGTGAACATGGAGTGCTGTAAAATAGGTATGAACAAAGTGTGTTAGAAATGGCAAGGGTAGAGTGCCGTGGGAGGGTAGTTAGACAGATGGCATGACACCAGGCAAGGTCATTTGGTTCTAAATGATTAGGTTATTGATCATTACAGAATGTCTTTCTGGTGCTTCCCACTCCTTCCCTTCTCCCTTCCCCTTTTCCCTTCCCCTTTTCCCAACCATGAATCCCCTCTCCCTGCCCCTTTCCCACTCTCAGTCCACAGTACAGACCCATATCAGAATCAGGTTTATCATCAATAACATGTGTCATGAAATTTGTTTTTTTTGTGGCAGCAGTACTGTGCAAAACATAAAATTACTGTGCAAAGTCTTAGACACCCTAGCTATATGCATCTATCTATCTAAGACTTTTGCACGGCACTGTACACATTGTATCGAAAGGACTGACAGGTAGATACAGTGGGTTGTGTGGGTCTTTTAGTTAAAAAATCAAATCCTTAGAAAGTGGTGATTAAGATTAGAAGATGTAGAATCCGTGTGGGTGAAGTAACTGCAAGGGTAAAGACACCCTGATGGAAACTGTATACATGCCTCTGTATAGTAGCCAGGATGTAGCATATAAATTACAATGGGAGATAGAAAAGGTATGTAAAAAGGGCAATATTAAGATTGCCCTCTTGGGGATTTCAATATGAAAGTAGATTGGGAAAATCAGATTTGTGCTGGATCCCAAGGGATGGAATTTATAGAATACCTACAAGATGGCTTTATAGAGCAGCTTGTAGTTGAGCTCACTGGGGGAAAGATGATTATAGATTGCGTGTTGTATAATAAACCAGACTTGATTAGGGAGCTTAGAGTAAATGAACCAGATTTAATTAGGGAGCTTAGGAGGCAGTGATCATAATATCACCCTCCAGTTTGAGGGGGATAAAAATCAGATATATCAGTATTACAGTGGAGTAAAGAATGTTGAAGAGGCATGAGGAAGGAGCTGGCTAAAGTTGATTGGAATGACATATTATCAGGGATGATGGCAGAATAGCAATGGCTGGAGTTTCTGGGGAAAATTCAGAAGGTGTAGGGTAGATGCATCCGAAAGATGAAGAAGCATTATAACCATGGCAGACAAGGGAAGTCAAAGACAGTATAAAAGGAAAAGAGACAGTGTATGATATAGAAAAAATAGTAGGAAGTTACAGGATTGGGAAGCTTTTATAAACCAACAGAAGGCAATTGAAAAACTCAGAAGGACAGAAAAGATGAAAAAAGAAGATACGCAGGTCAGTAATGTAAAAAATGTTCCAGAAGTTTTTTTCTGGTATATAAGGAGTAACAGAGAGGTGAGGCAGACTGAATGACACTGGAGAGGTAGTAATGGGGAGTGACAAAGAAATGGCAGACAACGTTAAGTACTTGGCGCTAGTGTTCACTGTGGAAGACACTAGCAGTATGTTAGAAATTTGAGAGTGTAAGGGGGCAGAAGTGAGTGGTGTTGCTGTTATCATGGAGAAGATGCTTGGGAAGCTGAAATTTCTAAAAATAGCTAAAACTCCTGGATCAGATGGAATACACCCCAGTATTCTGAAAGAGGTAGCAGAGGAGATTGAGGAGGCGTTAGTAATGATGCTTCAAGAATCACTAGATTCTGGAATGGTTCCGGAGGACTGGAAAATTGCAAATGTCACTCCTCACTTTGAGAAGGGAGGAAGGTGGAAAAGAGGATATTATAGTGGTAGGGAAGATGTTGGAATCCATTATTATAGATGAGGTTTCAGAGTACTTGGAGGGACACACATGATAAAATTGCCAAAGTCAATATGGTTTTTCTAAATGGGCAATCTACTGGAATTATTTGAGGAAATAACAGGCAGTTATAGACAGAGGAGAGTCAGTGGATGTTGTTTACATGGACTTTCAGAAGGTCTTTGACAAAGTGCTGCATATAAGACTGCTTAACCAGTAAGAGCCCATTGTATTACTGGAAAGATAACAGCATGGATAGAAGATAAGCAGTCAGGCAGGAGATAAAGAGCGGGAATAAAGGGAGCCCTTTCTGGTTGACTGCTGGCGACGAGTAGTATCGCTCCACAGGGGTCGATGTTGGGACTGGTATTTTTTTAATGATGTATAAATAGCTTGGCTTGGCAGCCAGATTTGCAGATGATATGAAAATAGGTGCGTGGTAGGTAGTATTAAGGAAGCAGGGAGTCTGCGGAAAGACTTGGACAGAGTGGGATAATAGGCAAAGAAGTGGCAGATGGAATATTGGGTAGGGCAGTTTATGGCCATGCACTGTGGTTGAAGAAATAAATACTTTTATAAATAGGGAGAAAATTCAAAATCAGAGGCACAAAGAGATTTGGGAGTTCTTGTGCAATATTTGCTAACTTGCAGGGTGAGTCGGTGGTAAGAAAGGCAAATTTAATGTTAGCATTCATTCCAAGAAGTCTGGAATATAAGAGCAAATATGTAATGCTAAGGCTTTATAAGGCGTTGGTCAGACTACACTTGGAGTTTTGAGAGCAGTTTTGGGCCCCTTCTCTTAAAAAAAATGTGCTGGCATTGGAGTGGATCCAGAGGAGGTTCATGAGAATGATTCTGAGAATGAAAGGGTTAGTGTATGGAGACCATTTGATGGCTCTGCACTTGTACTCCCTGGACTTTAGAAAAACACAGGGATCTCATTGAACCCTATTGAATATTGAAAAGTCTAGATAGACTAGATGTGGAGAAGATATTAAATGGAGAGGACGTGGTGAGTCAAAGGCCAGAGGGCACATTTTAGGAATAGAATGGATTATTCTGTTCTATAAAGAACAGAAATTAGAAGAAATTTACTTTGCCAGAATGTAGTGAATCTGTGGAATTCATTGCCACAGATGGCTTTGGAGACTGTCATTGAGTAAACTTAATAGAGAGGTTGATAGATTCTTGATTATTCAGGGTTCCAAAGGTAATGGAGAGAAGGCAAGAGAATGGGGGTGAGAGGGATAATGGGTCAGCCATGACAGAATGGTAGAGCTGATGGGCTGAAGGCCAAATTCTGTACCTATGTTTTATGGGCTTATCACTTCTGACATCTGTGGGAAACCTACAGTCCAAATTTGTATGGTTGTTCAACCACATTTTTTAAAAAAACTTGAGCCAAAATCATTAATTTCCTTCAGTTGCAGCCCTTAATATTTCAATACAGTACGTAGTAGTCATACTCCAGGAGTTTATGTAAGTAGTAATCTACAAAGGCTGCTATTCTATATTTGTAGATGGAACTGGCACAGTAGCTGAGGGGGAAGAGGAGTAAAGGAAAATCATGTCTGTAACAGCTTTGCAGTGTGATACAGGTTTCCCCTGCTATCTGAAGGTAGAGCGTTCCTATGAAACAGTTTGTAAGCCGAAATGGCGTAAAGCGAAGAAGCAATTATCATTAATTTATATGTGAAAAATTTTTGAGCATTCCCAGAACCAAAAAATAACCTACCAAATCAAATCGAATAACACATAAAACCTAAAATAACACGAACATATAGTAAAAGCAGGAATGATATGATAAATATACAGCCTACATAAAGTAGAAATATTGTATGTACAGTGTAGTTTCATGTATTAAAATCGGGAAGCCAGCGAGCCAAAATCAATTTGGAGAAAAAAATCGGCATGTACACGCATACGCACGTACACGTATGCGCACGTACACACGTGCACACACAACTGCCCGCACAAGGCTTCACAGTCATCGTAGTCTTTCTCGAGGTAAACACATGTATAAAGCGGGCGTCTTTTTTTCGTAAAAGTGAAAATCCTCTTAGTGAAAACAGGTACTAATGTAGGTCTTTCCTAACAGTGAGCTGTCGTAAAATTAACGTTCGAAAAATGGGGCCACCTGTATTGTTAGCCCCATTCCTCCATGGTATTGTGCCATATCGTGTTCTGTCAAGTTTGTATCTTGCTCTGTTGGAATGCCCAAATTGATTTTATTTCCTCTACACTTCCATGTAATAGGTTCCATGATCATTAACACAATTGATTTAAAGTAATTTTTCCTCTTTTTTCTGTATTTTCTCCATTATTTTAAATCTATGTTTCCTTGTCCTTGAATGTTCTAACAAAATCTCCTCTGTCATAACCAGTCATGACCTGATATGCTGTGTCAAATTTTCTCACAACAATCTTTGCTCTGATGAGTGCAGTGGCAAATCTTTAACTATTGAACTACCAAGTCTTGGATACGATACACTTTATAAGCTGCTCTGTCGATGCGCCCTGCCAACAGCAAAAAGCTGAAAACCCTTATTTACATTAATATAAAATCAGAAAATGCTATTCCTGAACATTTGGCTTCCAGACTTCTATCCTAAACCAAAAGATCAAATTTTGTGTTTGTCTTCTTTTTCCAGCCAAATTTCATAATGTTCCATTCTTTGGCTCATTGTTGATTTTATTCATTTTCTGTCTATAAAAGCACCTTGGGGTGATTTACAATGTATCAATAATGTATGACTGTCATTTTGCAATTAAGCCCTTAATTGGCTTTTAAATTTTTTTAATTGAAATTTTTCTAAACATTCTTAAAAGTGAAACTACGTTTCCTAAAATTTATTCAGAGGGATTTTAATCCTCTGTGGTTCTCTTAGCATTTTATATAATTATACCAGTCTAAATTTTTCCAATTTTATTTAATCTTTATAAAATAATCATTATCTAATCATGAAATACTCCTTTCTTAATTTTTATCAAATATATCAGAAATAGTTGAAAGCAAAATTATTTTAATAAAGGCCAAAGCCAAATATGATTAAAAGTGTACTTTACACACAACGTTTTAACTTTTTGCATTACTTATTATGACATGATAAACTAGTCCTGCAACTTTTAAAGGGGCTGATTTTCTGCCTGGTTTATGCCAGATCTTATTTGAGCATTCATGACAAATGTCATTCATTACATTGATAGTTATGACAGTTCGTGAGTTTGGGACCTCAGTTTCTGGCTGAGCTGCATTACTTTTTCTGAAATCGCGAACTGCTGCTTATTAACCCCTATGCTGTACTCTACTGCCCCATGCTCCCAGCAGAAGACTGTGCCTAGGGCCATGCTGGAACAAATAGCTTGGCTTGGCAGCAACAGGAGATCTGTTCTAATGTTTGTGTCAGGAATTCTGTGTAATAAAATGTAATGACAGAACATTTCATCCACTGGAATGCTGTACATGATTTAATGGTATTTGTTCAGACAATTAGATTTTGAGAGAAAAGATTTCAAACATCAGGGTTTTACAAGAGCCATGCGAAGTGGTTTAGTGCCAACAGTGTTTATATAATTGAGTAAAAAATGATTGGGTCCTTCTTGATTTTGTTCACTTTGTAAGTGAGTCTCTTTTTTTTGTTCTGCTTCATTAGACAGGTGGTACAGAAATGTTGGAATTTAAGTTTCTAATTTACAAACACTATTGGATTATCTCAGCTATTTATCATTCTTGAATAACTTAAAAGGCAATTGAACTGATATTTATCATCTTTATCCAAACTTTTATGGTTGCCATAATGAAAATTATTGTTCACAATTTGAACTGTTTTTAAAATATGCTAAATAGAATGAGTATTCTGACTGTTTAAATTTGAATTAGAGGAGTGTATATGCACCTTCGAGCTAGAATAGGGTGCGTGCAGATCAAAATATGACTTGCGGATGGGCAAACTTCACTGAACGGAGTCATTTAATATTGTCGTTTTTATGTCTCAGCATGAAAATTTCATGGTTCGCCAAGATCACGGTCTGAATTTTATTGAAAAAGGCCCACCACCAGTACTTGCTACCTACCTTCTCCAGTTTGAATGCATCATATCCAGATGTAGAAGGTTTACATTGCAGACTTAAAGCATCCCGGATCCATCTGATGGAGCCTCTGCCACTGCAGGGTCCAACAGCAAATTATAGCTGTCATATAAGATGCTTAGGATTATGTTCAACTCAGACTTTAATTACAAGAAAACACAATTATAACAAATAAAAAAAAATATTTACTTTAGTGTAAAGTTGTGAATATTTTTATAGAGTTGGTAAACTGTAGTGATTAAGGTTTTGACAATTGGTTCAGGAACTGAAATGGTTGAAAGGAAGTAGCAGTTCTTTAAGCTGGTGGTGTGAGACTTCAGGCCTCTATACTTTCTTTCCAGTGGTAGCTACTAAAAGATGGTGTAGCCTAGATGGTAGACATCTTTGGAAGATACATGTTGACATCTTGGGGCAGCACCTGTAGATACTACTGATGATGGGAAGGGATGTACTGGGCAGAGTTCACTACTCTCTGCAGCTTCTTACGTTCTTGTGTATTCAAATTGCTGTACTAGAACATGATGTAATCAGTCAGGATATTTTCAACTGTACTTCTGTAGAAGTTTGTTAGCATGTTTGGTGACAAAATAAACCTCCTTAGCTTATGAAGAAAGTAAAGACATGAGTGTGGTTCCCTTATTACTATGTCTATGTGCTGGGCCCAGGATAAATCAACCATATGTTAAAACCCAGACACTTAAAGATGCTGACTTTCTCCTCGGATTCACCTGTGTAGATTGGCATATGTTTCCCGTCTTTCCCTTTCTTGAAGTCAACAGTCAGTTCTTTACTTATCGGTAGATTAAGCTTTGATTAGTAATACCATTTCAATATCTTGAGATGTCTTCTACAGGTGGTCCATGTTCCTGAAGCATAGACAAAGATCACTGCCCTCTATAAGGCCATATACTTTATGCTGGGATTGAGTCCTCAAACATATTTTGCCTCAGTCATAGATTTTGTTGGTACCTTGGAGGTTATAGTGAGGAAACAATAACAAAAATTTAATAATGATGTTAGGATTGTTTGTTAGTGAGAAAAACATAGCAAGTCTAGAGGTTTGTATATTAGAGTGAGTGAGAGGAGTGGTTAATTTCCCATTTGCAATTAACAAGGAATAGATCAAAAAACAATAAAAAGGTAAAGGTAAGGGTCCAGAGAGGAAATATATTTTCATAAGCTGCAATCACATCTCTCTGGTAATGTGGAATGTTACGGTGAATCCATGCTAACTGGTGTTATATGTTTTCTAACATAACTTCCCTACTCTCAGATTCTCTACTTCGCCTTGTAAAGAAAATAGCTCCATATGTATGTGTTTTTGGTAAGCTTGTTGTTCTTCTCCTGCTCTCTTTAAGGATCTACAGACATACAGTATGCTTCAATGACCCAACATATTACCCAACATTCTTTGCATTATTGCACCTCAATGGAGCATTATCTCATTTTTTTTCTGGATTAAGTTTCATTTTCCACTATCCTGTTCAGCTGACCTTTATGTCTATGGTTTTCTGTCTTCTAAAGTTCTCCTCTTCACTGTCAACTTCTTGGCTAATTTTTGTGTTATCTGTAAACACCTTTATCATGCCCCCTGCATCAATGGATATATGATTGCACTGAAGTGAATGCAGAGGAGATTGATGTCGCTTTTGTCAAAAATGGAGAATTGTAACAATGAGGAAAGGTTGAGCTAGTGATCTGTACTAGAAGATGTGTGGAGCCAGGTCCCATTAGAGGAACGGAGATGGAGAGTGCCAGTAGCTTTGAATTCCTTAGTGTTAACATATTAAGAGGATCTTTCTTGGCACCAATGCACATAAATGGCAACACAATGAAGGCATAATAGTTATTACTGTTATGCATGGATTCAACATGACACCTGAAACATTGACAAACTAGTATAGTGGAAAGTAGCAGAACTGGTTGCATCACACCAATGCCCAGGAACAGTGAAGGCTACAGAAAGTGATGGATATAACCCAGTTCATCACAGGCAAAATCCTCCCACCATTGAGCCCATTTATATGGAGCATTGCCACAGGAAATCAGCAATCATCATCAAAGCTGCATTTATCTACTTTAATGCTAAGTCTGCTTTGAACTTTGAAACCCACTGGTAACAGCCTTCTGATAATTTTGCTTTCTCAGGCACTTCTGAAAAGTTTTATCTTTAAAAATGATCAACCCAGGAAGGGATTAGGTCTTTTTGCATGTTGTCAAAGTTTCATCAAATTATTTTATCCTTATATGTTTGATTCGTGTAGCAAAAGTGTTAAGTATGGGTCATTGTAAATTCTTCTCCTGTGTTTTACAAGTTTTTTCTTAGTGTACGGTTTAAAACATAACACAAAATTATTGACGGCCAGAATATAAAATGACTAAGAAGCAGCTGATTATAGGCTTTGCTCCATTTTCTTGCTCAGAATTAACATTTAATTTTCTGGGATTTAAGTTTATTATTTCAGATGATGAACAAATTAGAGATCTGTTATGAATAGTGATAAATTATTATAATTAATTCACCCAATTCATACCACAGTTTGTCTGTGCTAAAGATCTGCAGTTAAGGGCTGACTTATTCTATTTCGCCATGATCTTTTTGATGCTATCAGATTTTATGGTCACAGCGGAAGGATTTAAATGGGCCAGAAATCTACTGCCAGATCACTGCTTGAAAATGTTAAATTACAGACAAAAGGAGGAATTTAATGCTATTTTGCCCTAATCTTGTTAGCAGAACAAAACGTATGCCTATTACTTTATCCTTAATGTATAAATAAACTCACTTAAGTGTTACTTAAGAAATTATGTGCAAACTTATCATTAACCTTCATAGTACATCAAAATTTTTGAATTTCTTTTTGAAGCCAGCATGGGACTGAAAGTACCCTAAAGCAAATGTGGTTCTCAAAGGAAGAGGAAGTAAACATGACAATGGCTTCTTCTCCAAACGTGGCAGTAGCTTGTTTCAGAGTATATTAATCTCAGGTGTTGATGTAGAACAGGCAGTGCGGTTAGTGTCAGGAGATCTGCAAATTACCCAGCAGGGGTCCTTTATGGAGCCGGTGACATGAAACAGACAGGCTGCATGGAATGAATGAATGAAGTATAGATGGGCATTCATTGAACATTATCAGTATCTCGGTTAACAGTGATCTGTCAGGAACAGGAAGAAGCTGATAATGGAGCCCTCTGGCACTTAACGCTCTGACAACGTCCAAAGGGTCACATATTAATAGACCTATAAAACTCATTAAATCAGTTCTTCCATACAGGAACTTCCAAAGAGTGCTGCAGTTTGCAGCTCAGTGGTTGGCGGGCTCCTGGTTAAATATACTTACATGTTTTTCCCACTTTAACTCATGGAAGTTCTTTGGATTTGCTAAACACTTCACACAATACTTTTGCTACAGCACTGCTTTCACATGAGAGTCCTTTCTGACCCAGTCTTCCATTAGTTTTGGCCAAATTGGTGTCATGAAAGATTAGGAGAATGGGCAAAAAAGTAATAGACAGAATACAATGTAAGCGACACACATAAAATGTGGGAAGAACTCAGGCAGCATTTATAGTAAAGAGTGCAATCAAAGTTTTTAGGCCAAGACTCCCAGCAGGTCCTACCAAAGGGTCTTGGCCCGAATACAATTCGACTGGAATACAATGTAAGGAAGTGTATGGTTATGTATACATGGAGAGCAAATTCAGAAATCTGAGATGTAAAGGGACATTGGATTCCTAGTGCAAGATTTCCTAAAGGTTAATTTACACATTGAGTTGGTAATAAGGAAAGCAAATGTAATGTTAGCATTCAGTTTGAGAGGACTAAGAATATAAAAGCAATGATGTACTGTACTTTTGAGGCTTAAAAAGGCATTGGTCAGATCACACTTCGAGTATTGTGAGCAGTTTTGAACTCCTTATCTAAGAAAGAATGTGATAGCATTGGAGCTGCTCCAGAGAAGTTTCACAAGAATGATCACGGAAATAAAAGTATTAACAGATGAGGAGCATATGATGGCTCAGGGCCTGTACTTTCTGGAGTTTAAAAGAATAAGGAGGGATCTCATTGAAACGTATTGCATATTAAAAGGCCTGAATAGAGTGAACATTGAGAGAATGTTTCCAATTGTAGGAGGCCAAGAGGGCACAACCTCAGAATAGAAGGACAACCATTTAAAACAGAGGTGAGGTGCAAATTTGTTTAGCCAGAAGCTGGTAAATCTGTGCAATTCATTGCTACAGATGGCTGTGGAGGCCAAATCACTGGGTGTAGTTAAGACAGAGGTTGATAAGTTCTTGATTAGTAAGGGTGTCAAAGGTTATGGAAAGTAGGCAGGAGAATGGAGTTCAGAGGGATAATAAGTAAGCCATGATGGAGTGGTGGAGCAGACCAGGCCAAATGGTCCAATTATGCTCTTATGTCTTACGGTTTTATCTTCCGACTCATGCTTTGAAGCTCATTGGAATGGCTCACCACACATGCCTGTTGCAAAAACATCTGTGTGGTATCCTGTGCCTTTAGCATTCAGGTCCACTATGCAAGCAGATTGTTATCTGTCTACCATTGCATCTACCATGGTCACAATCCAGTGCTTTTAGAAAAGTGCTATGGGAGAAATCCGGTGCTACAGCTTTACACTTAAGTTATGTGTCAATATTAAAAAATGGCTTAAAACCCAAAAATGAAACAAAGTCGGGGATTGCTAAAATTATAAAATAAAAGGGATTGCCGAAAATACTTCAGTGGTCAGGCAGCATCTGAAGAGAGAAAATACTGAATCAACATTCCAGGCAAATGAGCATTCAAATTTGAAAGATAAGTTATCTGGAATTGTTGAATTCAACAAAGTATCCCTGGTTGGAAAATTAAGTGGCCTTTAAACTTGTGTACACTTGGAACACTGTAAAAGTTCAAAGACAGGAAGGTCAGAGTGGGAGAGGATAGAGAATTAAAGTGATAAGTAGGAAGTTCAGGATCACCTTTGCAAACGGAGTGGAGGTGTTCAGCAAAGCAGATGGCCAATTGCATTTAGTTTCTTTGAAATATAAAATGCTATATCAGGAGTATCAAATGCAGTACATGAAATTGGAAGAAGTATAAGAGTAGCATCTTTACTGGAGGGAGTGTCAGGGTCCTTGAATCATAGAGTAAAAGAGAGATGCAACCTAGAGATAGGTCCATTGTGATTTTGCCCTTCATCAACCACCTATTTATACTAATCATATGTTAATCACATTTTTCAAGTATCACCCCGCACCTCACACCCCCCAAGATTCTATTACTCATCAACATAATAAGGGCAATTTACAGTGTCCAAGTAACATACAAACATCCACATCTTTTGGATCTAGGAGGAAAACAGAACAATGGGAGGAAATCCACTTGGTCACAAGGAGAATGTGTGATCTCTGTACAGATTGCACTAAAGTCATGATTGAACATGGATCACTGAAGCTGTGAGACAGCAACTCTATGGTGACTATGTTCAGAAGGGTAGAGGTAAAAGGACAGGTGTGGTATTTCCAGAGGTGGTGTGGGAAAAGACTATGTGAAGAAGAGGCAGGTGTAATGAAAATGGAAGAGTAAATCCAGGGATCATGGATAGAGATCATTATTTCAGCTCCTGAATATGTATATGTAGAAATGGTTCAATCAAAAGACATAATCAAGAAGCCATCAGGCATAATCATAGGACACTGCTTGAACTGCGTTTGAGACAACCTTAGAATCTTGTTAGAAGTAGGGTCTTTGTCCGACTTAGCCATACCTGAAACAGAAAAAAAAGAGTAAAATTAATATAAGCTCTGGTTTATTTGCAGAGACCATTTAAATGATGATTTCAGTGTTGCAAATTAGATGTAAACGTTCTAAAAGTTGAAACAAAATAGAGACTCTTAAATAAAGAAAAATCTATACAACCTTTAGCTCTATAGAGTAACTGTTAACAATCAGAATATTGTCCAATTTCTTGAACTGTTAAACAATATTAATTAGACCCAGTTCTACTGAATACATATGTTTGACATATACAACCATGCTTTAACTCCAGTTACTGTTGAAAGATATTTTTTCTTTGAAGAAATATTCACATGACATACTGACATTGATTTACACAAACCCTATTTTAATTAACTATTCCCTGCTTCAGCTGAAGCTTCAATTAAAGTGGAAGGAGAATCACACTGGAATGATTTCCATAGCCAAGGTAACAAATTGTTAATCCACTTACATCTTTTCACAAGCCAATACTTTAAAGAATTTAAACAAAGTAACCTTCAAATGGAAGAATCTGTTTGAAGATAACATGGATTATACAATTCAAATCAAGAAAAGTTTGAAAGGAATCAGTTGTGTGGCGCTATTGGGTAACTGCTGATGGTAATGATTTTAAGATGTTCTAAGGTGTTAATGTAGTTTCTGTCCTCCATCTTGCACACAGTAAAAAGGAATGTATAATTCATGGTAAGATGAAAGCCTGAACGGAAATGTTTTATTAGTCCTGTAAACTTGTGATCTGCTCTCCGCTAATTAATGTCTGTGTAACAGGTGCAGATTGGCATTACAATGATGCCGTGTGCTGTAGCAGCAATAGGCTGTCATCTGGAGTTAATGGACATTGTTTCAATCACCTTGATCAGAGCCATTCTCAATAGAGAAATGTCAGCGGAAGTGATGTGTTTCCTTTAGGGAAATGGGAAAGTAGAAACAATCACCACTGCATTTTTGCCTCCTGGTAACTAATCAAAGAACTAAAGTTCAAAGTAATTTATTATCAAAGTACGTATGTGTTGCCAAATACAACCTTGAGATTCGTTTTCTTGTGGGTATACACAGTAAACCCAAGAACTACAATAGAATCTGTGAAAGACCTCACCCAACAGGAAAGACAAACTACCAATGTGCAAAAGACAACAAACTGTGCAATTACAAGAGAGAGGAAAAAATAAATAAGTAAATAAGCAATAAATATCAAGAACATGAGATGAATAGTCCTTGAAAATGAACAAGATGCTACATGGCAAAAATGCAGAGCTCTGCATTTTGGTGTAAATTAACAAATTAAGATGTTGATTTGTGTTAAGGGAAGCTGCTATGCAAAAAAGCTCTGCCTGCTGCTTCTGGAATAATAGCACCACAGCTCTCTCACCTCTAGAAATGTAGTTAAAAAAATTTGATGACATCAAGAATAATAATGCTACCTCACCTCAATTATTGTCCCCCTTGGGTATGATAGAAATCAACACTGATAACACCGTAAATTTACTTACCGATCCTGAAACTTAAACTCTGGTTATAAGATTCATTAACTCTGAATCTAGCAACAAATTTAATGTCAATCTACCTTGTATTCAAAAGTTGAGGATGACATGTTACATCAGCTGTCTGATTTCTTCAGTTAGTTCCTTGTCATGAGAGAAATCTGGCACGCATTTGTTATCTTTTAGCTCGAAATTGACAAAACCTGGCAAGTAAACTTACAGCTTTGTTGTTTTGTATCAGGTCAGTAATACATGAATAAACCCAGATGTGGTATTTTGCTTAGTTCAAAGTTGTGAAGGCACAGAGTTAGTCAACACAAGAACTATATCAGGAGTGTTTCCTCATATACTGCTGAATTGCCAAGTTCCTCCATTATTTTGTTTTGTTTTTGCTCTGGATTACAAAATTTGCGGTCTCTTGAGTTGCCTTTCCTCTCCTGCTCTTAAACAGAAAACCATTTATGAATTGGCCCTGTTAGTCATGTATTTGTACTATAGGTCTTTATTTATTGATTAGAAAGTGGATCAGGTAGTAACTAGTGATGCTGTAAAAAAAAATTTAAGTCTTTTTAGAAGTGTTGAGTGTCTTAAAATTGACTATCTTAAATTTACATTTTAGGCAATTGATCCCCCAAGTGCTTGTGCTGGGTTGTTGAAAAAGTGATCCATCAGTCTCACAATTGTCTGTTTAAATATACATCTATACTCATATAAGCTTTGGAAAAGTACATTAGAATGCAACATACTTCCATTTCCTTTCCATACAGTTCATTTTGGATCACAGCTTGCTATGTTAAAAAAATACACCTTATCTCAACAAGCAGGGTAATTAAAAAAATGTTTTCCAAGCATGGCGCACCTTAAGACTTGATATTCTGTTCTGATCACAGTGTTACTTTAGATGGAATACTCAGAAAACGCAAAGGTTTGGGCAGTGGGTTTGGTGATAGTGTTTATTTGAAATTGAAATGAATTGTGAATAAAACAATTTCAGCCTGATATTAATACTCTGGCATCACTAAGTTCTCCCAAGAAAATTTTGATCTGTCTGAATGCCTCAGCTGTGTTGTTAGTAGCAATTATTTTCAACAGTTTGATTGGCACAGTTACAAATTATGGGTTTTTTTAACTCTCACAACCTTATATTCATGGATCTCACTGATAACTTGTCAGTGGGTCCTGAACTTTGTTCCTGTGGTATGGAGGAAAGAAGCAAATTAATTAAAATAACTGCATGCTCTTGACAAACCTTTTGAGACAGGTCCATTAAATTGTAGTAATATTTTGCAGAGTTAGAGTTGTGCACATGTGAAAATGATTCGGTGGCTGGCAAGAGGAATATAGATAGTCGTCAAGAGTTATGGGCATAAGTACAGTGAGAAACGAATGCACGCTGTCAGGGTAAAATAGTGAAAGATATTTGTTCATTGCCTGATATATAGCGAACGAAGGTGAAATGAAGTGTTGATTCTTAAAGACCTGCATGACAAAAGTACTGAAATAATTCAAAATAGAAGATAAATGGGAAAAAAACTAAATGTAGAAAGAAAAAAATGTGGGAAAACTGTCAGGAGGATGGCATTATGGATATAAAACTTAATTATAATACTGTCTTCACAACAATGCTTGAATCCTGAATGTTTTCCAGCATTTCTGATTTTACTTTAGCTTCCATGGTTGGTGAAACAAACATGAAAACTCAAAATATTGTAAGATATATTTGCATAGGCAGCAAAACATTTTTCCAGGGACAAATCAGGGAATAGGTATGCATATTTGCTAACGTGTAGATCCACTATGAATGCCAAGGAAATGCATACACAGGCTTTGAAAGCACTTGGAGATTCAAAGGCTGAACATGGATGTTTAGATACTGGTCTTGAAATTCCATGGGGTTTCTTTCAGTCTCCAGCAATAACTCTGTTGAGAGATTGGCAGAGACCCCAGGGAAATGATGCTAATGCTGAAAATAAGTAGTTTTGTCAGGATTTCGCTGCCTCTGACAGGACTTAGAGCAGAAGATGTATTACTGAACTCAAATTTAAACAAGCTTTGCTATGCATGCATGGACATTTTCCCTGAATTTAATTGATTTTATTGACTGAAACCATTAAAACCTTTGTGAAGACTGTTCAATCATGAAAGAACATCTTAGTTTTTGATGCTTAGTTCTGACAGTTACTTACAATGACAGAAAGTAGACTGAGAGAAATACTCAAAGGCTTTTTGAAGTAATCCACATGCCACATCTGACATTGTCGTCTTGGCAGTTCTTAGGATGTACAGAATTTATATGAGCCCTTGAATGAAGAAATCCAACCTGAGTCATAATAGCATGAGAAAACTATTAGCATTGTTGAACTTGGTGTCATCCAATTACTGCCCTAAGCATTTATACATTTTTCTATTATAACATAATGTGTTGTCACAATTTAAGTTTCTGGTTTAATGTGGGAATTTGCTGATTCAACTTTCAAAACAAGCTGATCTAGTAACAAGCTTTTGACAGTGCAGCTTGAGTTTGGTACTATTTAGAGGGTTTCTCATACATTTTAGGCTATTTCTGTAGTATTATTGATTCCAAATTCTTCTTAATGTAGTTTATTCCTGTCACATTAATTACTGATAGTTTGGGAGAAATTAGTGCACTTCCGTTTTGTCACACATCAGAAGCAAACCGTGAGTATCTTTGAAGAAATGTTGCTGTTGGAAAATCCACTTTTAATTGTATCTTGCCAGATGATGGTCTAAATATTTTACTAGGTGTTGAGAGCACTTGGTTCCATGTTGAACTTCCTTTATCTCTGATTTTATCATTGTCCATATCAGTCCTTTAAAAAGCAAACAAAGGTCATCAATTGCCAAGTGGCTAGATGCACTACCAGGCATCATGCTAAACTATACAGGCCCAGACAATCACAGTCTGATCTGAGCCAGGGTGGGCTGAGACAAGTTTATTTGAGCCTATTATCCAATGGTAGAAATGCATGATAATCAGTGAGGTTATCTGCTCCCAGCTGCAATCATTAATCCTGGAACCTGAAACTGCATGGATATTGGCTAATGACAGGACTGCCTTTGTCGTGGTACAAATTATAATCAGGTAGTTCACATCTGATATTTGCTAACTAGAGCCTCATACTGTTTAAATGTATACCTGCAGCAAATAAGCAGACATATGAATGTTTTCAATTGTTTTCAATTAACAACTTTAGAGATTAAAAAAGATAGTTTTGTCACAAAAAATGTTTGCTGAATGACCAATTATTTTTTTTGTAAATTACACAAATAGAGTTTATTAAACTAATGTAAGATATAAAACACCACACAACCATTTGATAGGAGCAGAATTAGGCTGTTTGGCCCATCAAGTCTTCTCTGCCATTCCATCATGGCTGATTTATTATCCCTCTGAGCTCCATTCTCCTGCCTTCTCCTTGTGACCTTTGACACATTGACTAATCAAGAACCTATCAGCCTTAGCTTTAAGTATATTCAATGTCTTGGCCTCCACAGCTGTCCATGGCAATAAGTTCCTCAAATTCACCACCCTCTGGCTGAAGAATTTCCTCATCACTGTTCTAAATGACGTCCCTCTATTCAGAGGCTGTGCCCTCTGTTCCTAGAGTAACCCACTATAGGAAACATCCTCTCCACATTCACTCTATCTAGACCTTTCTGTATTCAAATGGTTTCAAGGAAATCACCCCTTATTCTTCTAAACTCAGCGAGTACAAGTACAGACGCTCCTCATATGTTAACCTTTTCATTCCCAGAACCGTTCTTGTGAACTTCCTCTGGGGGGGAGGGGTAATATGACAGCCCCCAGAGGACACACTTGGGTCTTTTGTAGGATTCATTTAATGACAGAACATGATGATTAGGGGAATATTTCAGGTCTATTTTCTTCTTCCAGCAGTTTCAGAAACTCAAAATTTCCTTTCAGGGAAAGTCTAAATGACAAGATGCATATCATTTTGCGGGTAATTGTTATTCTTTATTTCTCCTTATTTGCAGATCCAGTAAAATGACATGTAAGTTTTTTCTCACAATAGCTCTGCAACAACTCAAATTTAAGGAACAGATTGAGGCTTAATGAAACTTCTGTTTTGCATTTACCATATTGAACCTTACAGTAATTTTTGGCAGTAACAGCAAAGAGAAAATATTCTATGATAATTATTAATTTAATATTTTGGACCAAAACAGAAACATTTTTTTAAAAGTTGATCATTTGCATTTTTTCAATTTTGTTGAGGAATTATTATTTCTGTCCAATAATAATAATTTCAAATGCATCATCTGATATTTTTTTACCTTTGTGCATCTGATGTTATAGCTTCGAACTTGAAAGTAGCATTTTAGATTTAATTTTGTTCCCTCCTGCTTGATTATCACCCTTTTAGTATAGTTTATACTGCATAATAGTTAACCTAATAGATCAACACCTCATCTTTTAGGACAGATTGTCTAGGATAAATCTACCTGCTTTTCTTCCATACTTATTATTTCTTAACTTCTCAACCATCAGACTCCTGAACCAGAGTGGGAAACTTCACTCAACTTCACTTGCTTCATCACTGAACTGTTCCCACAACCTATGGACTCACTTTCAAGGGCTCTAATCTCATGTTCTTGACATATATTGCTTATTAACGATTATTATTATTTCCTTTTTTTCTTTCTTTTTGTACATGCAGTTTATTGTCTTTTACACACTTGCTATCTATCCTGTTGGTAGGGTGTTTCATTAATTCTATTATGGTTATTGGATTGATTCACTATGTCCATGAGAAAATTAATTTCAGGGTTGTATGTGATGACATATATGTACTTTGCCAATAAATGTACTTCGACTTTGGAGAATTAGTATTATGTCTAAGTGCAATCGTTGTATATTTGCAGATGAGTCGCAAAGGTTTATTTATTTATTTATAGATACAGTGCAGAACAGGCCCTTCTGACCCAACAACCTGCACCACCCAGCAATCTGCCTGTTTAGCACTCGTCTAATAACAGGACAATTTACAATGATCATTTGATCTACTAACTGGTAGATCTTTGGAATGTTGTGGGAAATCAGAGCACCCAGAGGAAACACACCAACACAGAGAGAATATGCAAATTCCTTACAGATGGCTTCAGAATTAAAGTCTGAACTCTCATAGCTTTACGCTATACACTATGCTAATGTGGCACCATTAGCACAGAGCAAATATTATTCTGCCAAATCAAGACTAGTAATGCTGCACCTTATAAAAAGTAGAGTTTAGATAAATTTAAAGTTTCTCTTAGTGTCAGATTACTCTGTGCCTTAACTTCTCAAATGCCGTTTAATATCTAATCTTTCATGGCCATCTCTCACAAGATGATCAATGTCAAATTAGTATTTTTAAAAGCATCTTGCATTCATTAGGATATTTATCACACAGGTCAGTGCAATATCAAACTTAGATTTATAACACAACAAGCCACAGAAAGTAGTAATAGCAAATAAGTTAATAAATTGGAAATATTTTAACTACTTTGATTTGGAGCTGTTCTCAGAGATCTCCCATCAACGTTCTTGTGAACTAATGACTTTACAATAGGTAATAGAACAATAAACATATTCATGCACTGCTTTTATAATAATATTCCTTAATATCAGCATTGGTGGCTTGATTTATGGGTGTGGGTGTGTGTGTGTGTGTAACCCTCTCACCGGACTCGTATACAAACTTGGCTCATTAGCTAACTCTATTAACAGCTACATGACTAAATGGTGAGAAGGCCACCTTTCATAAACAATATATATATATAGGGTCAGAATGATTTTGGGTTCAACCAAACAGGAAAGTTGCGATGTTCTGGGGAGGAACATTGATTGTAGACAATGTTGTGTATATACTGGCCCATGCAAAGTTATCGTTTGCCAGGAAACTAACAGATCATACATCGTCATAAAATGGCTAAGGAAATATATTTAGAAATGTTCAACGTTAGCAAATAATTACAGGTAAAGAAAAGAAATATCAAAAGGCCCATTACAGTTAAACCAGTCCAATGTGCATATAAACGCTGGAGCTCATTTCTAAAGTAATCAGGTGTATCACTGTACTCATGCACATATAAACGCTGGAGCTCATTTCTAAAGTAATCAGGTGTATCACTGTACTCATGCACTGAACCCACATTCTGTGTGAAAGACACCAGCCATAGTTCGAACTTCCATCGAAGACCATCTTGAATTAACTGGCTAATCAGAAGAATTGGCACTTTCTGCTTGAAACCGTTCATCTGCACAAAACACTTCTTACAATGGTTTCTCTTTTGGGCAGCATTCTTCGGGCATCTTCCCTTGTGGCCTGCTCCCGCCAAAAGACCCCAAACCAGACTACTGTACTTCAGAAATCTCATCACACCCAGCTGTCTCGAATGTTCCATGCCATCCCACTGGGCAGTAAGTTACAACACATACCAAGACAATCCTAATTGGCTGACACCACATTCCTAAATTGGATAACATGGCTCCTTATCTTTAGCCAAAGCCGAAACACTCATACTAGCAGGATACAGTGCTCTTGCAGAAAACTGCTGAAATACAAAAAACATCACAGAATAGCATAGAAATCTTAACTAGGGCATTACAAGAACATCATTGATCCTGTGGGATTTTAGAGGGAATCTTTTCACCTCAATTGCAGTGGGCTATTATCTGGAAAATAGTGACACTGGACAGTTAAATCTTCACTCTTGGTACTTTGTTGTCTCCATCTTGATTCATCAGCAATCTGTAATTAAGTAGAGAATAAAAGCTTTTCATATGAAATCCACAGCATGAATACCTGACAAGTACAGTGTGTGGTTTGGGGTCTTTTGCAGGGAGCAGGGCACAGGGATTGTTATGCAAGTTAATGTATGTTATTCCAAAGGTATAAGTAAAGTATTCATTGTGTAGAAGGATACCATATTGCATTGTTTGAAGGCACTGTTAAAGAATTTTGAGTACCCCAAGACTGACTAAGTTTGGTGGGATAGAAGACTATAATAAAGCAAATCTTTTTTGACAGCTATACTATAGACTTAATGCAATTGCAGAAAAGTTGGAAAAACTTTTAGGTGGTTGTGTTTGGCAAGGAAATTCAAGGGATTGTGAATGAAGCATCAGGAATTCTGGCTTCTTGTCAAAATTTTCAGACTTCTCAAATTGTTGACATTTGTTTTGGGCTAAGAGTCAAATTTGCTTCCTTTATTAAAACAGATATCTTGCTTGATGCATATTGGGAAAACACTTGATATCAGATGCCTCCTGTGCTGGTCAAAAATTAATGCAAAATATAAATATTTAAATATTGTGCTTTTTACAGCTACGGAGCACGATCTTGGAAAACAGCTTAGATTAAACGGTATTTTCTCTGATGAGTGAATGTATCTTTGATGCGCTGTGGATCGTTATAGGAAGTAAATCTGTCCATGGTGCCTACAAAAAAAGCAAATAAATAAAGATTTCTACAGCACTGCAAAATGTAAACACCTAAATCTTACTTCAAAGTTGTAGTTGCCATTAAAAGTCATTGAAAGAACAAAAATAAAGAAAGCAGAGCAAAAAATGCTTCCAAGTGACACTTGGTCATCTGTTGTGGGCTATTGTTAGTCCAAATGAAGGAAGATGCATTTCAAAAATGGCAATAATTTAAAGTTATATATGAATATGAGCATAATAAAATGTCAAACTTCCATGAACACCTCTCATGAATTTTGTATATCCCGTTTTTACTAGAATGAAAAATATTTAAATTCTTCTTGTATACCTAGGTAATATTGTTTTTTGCTGTGAAATTAAATTGAAACAGCAGGGGTTGCTCTGGGGACATTTTCAACCATGTTAGGTACACTAAAAGGTTTCCAGAAGTAACTTATTATGTAGTCCCACTTGGAGCATAAATCATGCATAGTCAATGAAGAGTTGATTTTTTTTCCCTGTTCCATCATTGTAATGTTGGTTGTTTTTAGTTTCCTTGCATTGAAATAGCATTTGTGTGGTTATATGTAGACAGTATTATTTAATAGATTCAAAATGATGGCCTGATAGTATGTCAGTAACATTAATGTTCAATATCATGAATCAAAGAGCATTATGGTGCATACCTACAGTTCTTAGCACAGGTGTCTTCCCAGTCTTTATTGGATTTCTTTTCAAAAGACTAAGCAAAGATCAGATGTTTCTCCACATGTAGAGATTATCCCTCAGCAACCATAACCCTTGCGCTGCCCTTCATCACTCATTTTCAAAGTTCAAGTTGACTGGAAACATGTTGCTAGCCTCTTTGTGACCATGGTTGATGTTTGGTGCATGAAGTTCCAATTAGATTAAAACCTGAGAAGAGAACCCCAGCATGATGGCCTTATTTTAAAAAAAGCAAATCAAACTGTAAGGAAAGACATAACTTGCATTTATAAAATACCTTTCACTGCCTCAGGAAGTCCCAAAGCACTTCACAGCCAATAAATTATTTTTGAAATGTGGTCACTGTTATAATATAGGAGCTATACTTTTATTTGCTACATATGCCATCACAGCATATATTAAGAGCAGTAGATCATTAAATTGCTGAGTATTCAAAGAGAAAATGAATAATAATGCTCAGTATCACAAGAGAATTGCTCCTTCCAAAAAAACAGCAAAAACACATAAAAGCAATCAGTCTCATGTGGTTTATTTTGTCTTTTTACACATTATTAACCAGGTAACCCAAACATTATTTGATGATTTATTACTGAACATATTTGCCATGCTAGTGTGTAATCATATCTTGAGTTGATCAGCTCTTGGGTTGGAGGTTAAATGTCAAGGTCACAGTAGCCGTCTTTGACTCGTTGAAGTTTGGTACCTTGTTGGTGCAATAACATGAGAGCAGTGTGATGGATTTGAAGCAAATAGAGTAAGAAAACAACCTTCATCTTGAATTGATTAAGTTTAGAGATCAGGGGGCACAGGTCACTGGTTCAAGAGTAATTTTTACTATTAAAAGATGGATTTTCCTTCTTAACATTTAATGTCTTTCAGTGAAATGTAGTTATTTAATAGATTTCAATTAAGACTTTTATTTGGAATGTAATATATTAGTTCTTTAATCTAGGATAGATTTGGAAGTTCCTTAACTTCCTCTTCAAGTCTTATTATATGATGTAATGGTGATTAAACAGCTACAGAAATTTATGTTTTTCATTGTGTCACCCAGAGCAGTTGTGGCTTCATTGCTTTTTAAGATTAGGGTTATAACAGGCTAATTTTGATGAAGACTACAAGTAGTCATTGTTCTTCAGCTGGGAAAACAATTCTTCAAATTTGTAACATTGAATCATTTGAACAGAAGAGTTGAAGATGACATTAAAAGACCCCATCTCACAAGGGGTTGAATCTCTGACAGTCTTGGATTCCAGTTCCAGTCTGATGGGATTAAAGTTCTCTCCAGTACTTTTAAAAGTTGAGAACAAAATTAGTTTTGGCAGACTCAACTAGATTTAGGGACATGCATTTATATTAAATCGTTCATAAAAGATGATATAATAGGCTGCTTCATTCAGGAAAGCAATATGAATGGCTGTGAACAATAAAAGTACCACAGGATATAGCAAGACATGAAGAAAAGTATTGCATTTAACTGACACTGAGTTGGAATACTACTGTACCTGACACTTCAAATCCTTTTTCTTTGGGCCAGGTTGAGTTGCTTATGGCTTATGGTTCCAAAGGTATTCAGCCTCATGCAGACAACCCCACAATAACTCCAAGATGAGCTGAGTTGTTGAATACAATGAGTATTGTATTCAGATTAATGACACTCAATTGAAAGATCCCAATTCTTCTGTCATGTAGGTCATAAGACATAGAGCAGAATTGTGCCGTTTCACCTATCAAGTTTGCTCTGTTATTCAATCATGGTTGATGTTCATTTCTTTCATCCTCATTCTCCCTCCTTTTCCTCATAAACCTAACCACCTTAACAAATAAAGAGCTTAGCAATCTCTCTCTTAAATAAACCCAATGACTTGGCCTCTACAGCTCACTGTAGCAATAAATTCCATAGATTCACCAACCCCTATCTGAAGAAATTTCTCCTTGTCACAAACAGGAGAAAATCTGCAGATGCTGGAAATCCAAGCAACACACACAAAATGCTGGAGGAACTCAGCAGGCCAGGTAGCATTGATGGAAAAAAGCACAGTTGACGTTTCAGACCAAAACCTTTTGGCCTGTTTTAAAAGGTGTGCCCTCGGAGCCTTGGATGCCTTATTAATGGAGGCATCCTTGCCATATCCACACTTTCCAGGCACCTCAGTAGATTTCAATGTGATCTTTCCCCCATTCCCCTCGCTCAATTCACATCCTTCAGAACTCCATATAGTATATAGAGAGTTTGGATAGGTTAGATTTTATTTCTTGAAGCATAGGAGACAGGACAAGATCTATTAGAGGTGTATAAAACCATGAGAGGCACTCACTTTCTTACCCCCCCCCCCCAGGCTGAGGAATCACAAAGTACAAGGCATAGATTTAAAGTGAGAGAGAAAAGATTCAAGGGGAACCAAAGGAGCAAGTAGAATTAACTGCCTGCAGAAGCAGTTGATGCCAGTACAGTAACAACTTTCAAAAGAGTGTTCAGGAGGTACGTTAATTGGAAAAGTATAGAAGTTTATGGGACAAATGCTAGCAAATAGGAGTAGCTTGGATAGGGCCTGTATGAGTATGAATACAGGATAGGGCCTGTATGAACTCTATTATTCAAGAATTCATATAGCTCTATAAACTCTTGAGTATAGCCCAAAAGCCTTCAGTCACTCCTCATCCAATAAGACTTTCCTTCCCGGGATCATTCTTGTCAGTCTCCTCTGGACTTCCTCAAGGACATCTTTCCTAAATGCATAGCCCAAATACAAGGCTAAATTAAAATCCTATATCCTAATTGCAGTAGCACCTGAATTTCTTTGTGGCTCCATTTACATACTTAAGGTAGAAAGGGTACAAATTGAAGTTTTCAACCTACTGGAATTTATGTTGCGGTATCTGAACGAATCTTGCTATTTTGGAGCCACAATTCTCCCATCCATTCTTCCTTCATTCCTTAATAATTGTTGTTTCACAGCACCCCCTTTCTCATCGTCACCATTATAATGTATGACATACATAAAATTAGAAGAAAGGCTACAATAGATGCCCATTTGATGTTTCTCACCTACTCCTATTGACACACTGCTCCTTTGGAAAAAAAATGCCAAATCCCAATTAATCTCAAGGGCTGATTGTTTGAAGTGCAGTTAATTCCTGCTTTCTGATCTCTATTTCCTCAATTCTGATATTTTGGGGTCAGGCTGCTTTTCAATATAGACCCCAATAGTAGGTCCTATATTTCCCTTTATAGAGGTCAATATGTCCCACTTTGTGTAGATTAAAATGAATTTACCTCATAAACATTGTTTTTCTAGCTATTCAACTTTATTTGAACAGCTGGTGAACAGATAACGTGTTCAAGCGTTAGGTCACTAGCTGTGCTAAGCAAAAGAACTACACCTCAAAAAGAGATTTTTGGAAGAAAGTGAAGTGGTAAATTTTAAATGCTGACGAGGACATTAAAACTTATAAATATAATTCAAAAATGTGATTATAATTCCAGAAAATCTAATATTCCAACTTTAGATTTGTTGACACTCATATGTTGCATGTTGTCCATATGTTGTGAGAGAAAAGTTTTTTTGTTGCATAATAGATATTATAAAATTAATTTAATGTTTCATTATCTAAATCATGGTTAGATTCCTGTGATGTATTGTCTTTAGATTAAATTGTTTCATTTTCAGTTTATTACTAAAGACTAGATGTAATGCATGTTATTGATCAAATTTTCTATTCAGCAACTAAAGGTTAAGAGATGAGATCAGGAAGGAGGCTACCTTGATGCTGTGAATATGAGGGGAATTGCAGAATGGGCATTACTCCAGAATGATAGGTCACTTCTTTATGATAGAGATGAGAAGAAATTTATTTTCTCAAAGCGTTGTAACTCTTTGATTTCTCTACTGCTGAAAAGTGCAGAAACTCAATAATTCAAGATATTATGTTTGTGGATTTAGTGGGAGTTAAGGATTATGTAGAGCTAGTAAGAAAGTAGAGGAAGCTAGGCCTAATCAATCATGATTTCTATAACTATCAAAAGCTCAAGGGCCAGATGCTCTGATTGCTTAGGTTGCTGTGGTTTGGATTTTATAGACTCCTGAAGACTGTTTACATCATCCATTTTGGGAATGAATGCCAGTGGCCCTTTTGTCATTGTACCAAGAGGGGAATTTACTGAGAAATCCAAAAATATTGTGGTGATTATGTGCATCATGATCACTGGAGGAATAGATGTGGTATTTGTGAAGGAAATAAGTAGGCTGGGGCATATGCTGGGGAATGTCGAGGTCAGATTACAGACTAAAGCTATTGAAATTTTGAGATGTCAAAAGCAAAATATGGATGAATACATTTAAAGAAAGAAACATTTCAAATATCTACCATTTCAAGGAATGCAGTGAGTAGATCATTAACATGGTGGAAATACTGTGAATGTTAAAAATGTAAAATAAAAATAGGAAATCTTAAATTTTCAAAATTATCACGAAAAGGAAGGCTGTAATGTGCTTCATCAGAATGGCATCAGGAACACAAAGGTAGATGAGAGATGTATAAATATTTGAGGAGCAAAAGCTTAGAGTTAGGGATGTGTAAGGGGAGAATTGTAGCATGGGTGAGAGACTAAATGATCAAAGTTATTTAAATATTTTGTTGAGGTCCCAATCAATGTTAGCAAAATGTAGTTGGCCTGGTAGTGCTTAGAGATGGCCTCTCACATGTCTCGATCGTGACTGGTTGATAAGCTGATTAGAAGAAGGTTGTTCTAATTGGTAAATGATTCAAGTACCAGGCAACATAAATTTAAAATGTTGGGCAAAAGTTACAAGGGATACATAAAGGAAAATCTTTATTTATTCTGAGAGTAATCTATGAGGCAGTGGAAGCTTTGAATTGAGTTTATTTCTTACATCCTGCACGTACATGAGGAGTAAAAATCTTTACATTACATCTCCGTCTAATGTGCAATGTGCACTTTATAGTCATTTGTAATAAATAATATGTACAACAGGCCAGTCAGTATAGCATAGAACTACAATTGTATCTACTTGAATTAATCAGTTTGATAGCCTGGTGGAAGAAGCTGTCTCAGAGCCTGCTGGTCCTGGCTTTTACACTTTGGTACCATTTCACAGATGGTAGCAACTGGAACAGTTTGGGGTGACTTGAGTCCCCAATGATCCTTCAGGCACTTCTTATGCACTGTAAATGTCCTGAGTAATGGGAAGTTCACATCTACTGGGCTCTCCGCACCACTATCTGCAGAGTCCTGTGATTGAGTTCCCATACCAGGCAGTGATGCTGCTGGTCAGGATGTTCTCAGTTGTGCCCCTGTAGAAAGTCCTTACAGTTTGGGGACTCAGGCCAAACTTCTTCAACTGTCCGAGGTGAAAGAGGCACTGTTGTGCTTTTTTCACCACACACCCAGTATATACAGACCACGTGAGCTCCTCAGTCATATTTATGACGAAGAACTTAAAGCTGTTCATCTATTGACGGCAATAGAGATTAGCCCGTTTCAATTTCTCCTGTAGTCCACAACTACCCTCTCTGTTTTTGTGACATTGATGGAGAGGTTGTTTTCTTGACACCACTGTGTCAGGTTGATGACTTCTCTGTAGGCTGCCTCATTATTATTTGAGATGAGGCCAATCAATGCAGTATCGTCAGCAAGTTTAATTAGCAGATTGGAGCTTCGGGTGGCGACACAGTCATAGGTATAGAGAGTAAAGGAGGGGGCTTCAGACACACCACTGAGGGTCAGAGGGGCAGAGGTGAGGGAGCCTACTCTTACCACCTGCCGGCGATCTGACGAAGTCTGGGATCCAGCTGTACAAGATAGGGTGAAGACTGAGGTCTCTGAGCTTCTTGTCAAGCCTGGAGGGAATTATGATGTTGAATGCTGAACTGTAGTCTAAGAACAGCATTCTTACATAAGCATCCTTCTTCTCCAAGTGTGTAAGGATGGTGTGTAGAGCTGTGGCTATTGCATCAATTTTGTCGGTAGGCGATTATAGGGGGCCAGTAGTAGGGTAGTAGCGTGCTGCAGATGAAGTCTTTGACCAGCCTCTCGAAGCATTTGTTTATTATTGAGATGAGTGTGACACAACACCAGTGATTCAGACATGTTACCTTGGTGTTTTTAGGTTCAGGGACAATGATGGATGTTTTGAAGCAGGTGGGCACTCTACATTGGGAGAGGGAGAAGTTAAAAATGTCTGTAAATAGACTTGTCAGTTGTGCTGCACACATCCTGAGTATGTGCCCTGGGATGCCATCCGGTCCCGCAGCCTTGCGACAATCCACTCGTTGGAAACTCCTGTGTATTTCAGCCTCAGAGGTGACTGAGGTACAGGTTGCTTTGGCTGCACTGCTTGGGGGCTCAGTGTTGGCGATATCAAACTGAGTTTAAAGAGGGTTTAGCTCATCTGGGAAAGAGGTGGTGATGTTACAAGCACCACTGCGCTTAGCTTTGAAGTCTGTGATAGTGTGCAGACCTTGCCATAAGCTGCGTGTGTTGTTGGAGAATTGTGTCTGGATCTTGTTCCTGTGTTGTTGTTTTGCTTCCTTGATGACCTTGTGTAGATCATAGCTGCATTTCTTGAGTTCCTGTTGGTTACCAGCAATGGAAGCTCTATCTTGTGCGGTAAGTGCTGCTTGCACAAAACTGCTGATCCAGGGTTTCTGGTTTGGATAGACCCTGACCAATTTTTGGGGAACAGCATTCTTGACACACTTCTAGATGAAGCTCGTGACCTCTTCGTTGAACTCGGAGATATCCTCAGTATGAAAGCCTTTCTAGTTGACATCATCAAAATGTCATTTCAAGAGAATTGGACAAGCACTTTGAAGAGAATAATTTTCAGGGACTTGGGAAAGAGCAGGGGAAATGGAACTGATGAGATTGCTGCACAGCTCAAGTAGAAGCCTGATGGGCCCATGTTCTCTTTCATGTTGAAATAATTCTGTCACCATGCAGAACTGTCTAGAAAAAAAGCAGTGTTTTTTGTTGCCACTCCATCCACCAGCTTAATCTGGCACACTGGGAAATGGTACTAGCTAGAAAATGCATGTTAACTACTTGGCCCGGGCAGTAATCCCATCAGTGCACATGGACAATTTCCATTCAGGTCATATCCTTAATTGAGGACAACATGCATTTGTACTTAATGCTATTAAATGTACTACCATGGTCTATTTCCATCATATTTGAATGAATGTCCTGAGATTGTTTCTGAAATACAAAAGGTGTTCAGCATATGCTGCAATTGTTGGGGTATCCTCTGGTTGTGACATTGCAATGATAAAATGTGAAAATAAGAATCACAGTAAATAGCATGAATCGTAAATTCTAAAGTAGTAAATGCACAATGTTATTTTTTAGTTTTAGGGACATTGGTGATGCTTTTCAAAGAGCCTCATATTTATAGTAATTTAATAGCTCATTTAAACTGTTTCATGCAAACTTCCAGTTGGTCCTGGCAGTTCATTAACATTTTACCTACAGAAATTGGGTTATTTGATTATGCAGTGTAATTAAAACCAGATACCAATAAATATAGGTTGTATCTGCTTTAGGTTAGCCACAAGCAGATGACTGGTTATAAAGTAATAAGTTTCAAAACTATAGGATATGTTGTTCTTGAAAGTAAGTTCCTTTCAACAAAGGTCCTGTGATGTTAAAAAAATCTCTTTGTGCAAGGAGTCACCATTCTTTTAAAAGGTCAGACTGGAATAAACAGTCTTCATTAATCCACCATTACTGCTGCAGCGACACAGGACGCTTTGCTGCTAACAAAGAGTTAGAATTAAGTTTAAGTCGCCACAATAGGCACTTTAATACTGAGAGGCATGCATGATTTTTATTCCATTAGATAGGAATTTCCAAAGAAATTTGAGCCAGCTTTAGTGACGTCTAGGGATGTACCTGATCTGTCAAACAGTTGCAGCTTTAGCAACACAAACATTTTTTTTACCTTACCCAAAGCTGAGCTCTCAAGCATTAACCACATTTTGGTTACGAACTAACAGAAGTACTTAAACTGAGCTGACATTTAAAAAAAATGGTAGGGCCAGTGTCAGAACCTTCTTTCAGGTGACTGTGTTCACTGTATTTCAACTGTCAGTTGCATTGGTGAGGAAATGAAGTTCTAAATCCTTAGATGTGAATTTATTGCTACATGATTTAGCCACTGAACTGGTACATTCAGTCAGTATTTGGAAGGAAATATGCAAACAACAAATTTAAAATTTGCTTCAGGTTGTTAAAACTTAGTGTGCCTGATTGTTTTTAGGAGAAAGTCAACCCTGCTGAAAGGAAAGAATGAAAGAATGGGAATTCTATAGAAACAGTAGTTCAAGAGCTTTGACCTTAACAACAGAAAAACAGTTATACAAAATCGACTTTCAAAAAGAACTAATGATAAGCTACAACTTTAGAAGAAAAGTGGATTGTATAATATGTTCTTTTGAAAGAAACACTGATAGAAGGATAGAGGATTTATTAAAAAAAGTTGTTGATGAGAAGCAACTGAGGAAAAAAGGACATGATGCTGAATAATGAGCTGGTGCAAAGGTAATTATTATTCACCAAATTAGTTCAAGTAATGTGTAATTTAATTTCAAACCATTCTAAACTGTCTTCAAAAGGAATTAGCATTGAATTCCGGAAAGTTGTGTGCAGCAGATTTACTGGCAGCTGAGTTATAAAAGCGTAGAGGCATAGAATTTTGATTACAGGAGCACACACCTCACTCTGACAGCAACCACATTCATGGCTGTTGTTTCTGTAGCAGCCACTTTGATGACTTTCATTAGTTTCTTCAAAAAATACGACTCGTGCATCCTTGGTCTCTAGGTTCAGTGCAACATTTGGTGCATGAAATTATTAAATAATTAGTTGAATATTTTGTAATCAGTTAAGCTTCTTTGTCTCTCCATTTCTTTGATGTCATTATTGATCTTGAGTGTTCTGAAGAGTCATTAAAATCTTTTTGAAGCACCCTGAGCACAGTAAATTTCCAGAATGCAATTGTATGTGGAAAAGGAACTTGGAATTGTGCCTTTTTTAAAAAAATAAGACCAATTGGATTAAGGTGTACAGCTGATCTGAGCTGATTTTGTAACATTTTATTCTTTATATAGGGAGCTGCACAGAAAAAAAGTTATGAAAGCCATTAAAAAGGAGTACCGTTCTTTTTAATTTACATGCACAAACTGAATTGAATGGTCCTTAACACTAACCTTACTCCCATCTCTTTTAGATGACAAAGTTTAGCAGTAAGGCTTGAATGTAGACATTGTATAAAAGAATAATTAGTCAACAGTAATGAATAGCCTTGTTTATAAAGGAATGTCAACCAATTTGAGATGAAAGAGAAATGTCAGACGTGCTTGAACCCTTTGCATTCCTCAAAAGGGCTCATTTTTAATAGCATCTTGCTTGCCAAGGATATTTTGAATTTTTATACAACAGAGATTTTCATGGAGTTAGGCAATGTTGAGGCAATGCTTAGCTTTGGGGGGCGTGTCCATTCACTATTCTGTACTGATCACTATTACGGTGTATTTGACTACTGTTTTTTTCACTATTTGTCTTATTATTTGCTTATTAAGGCAAGGACTGTGAGGGTTAAAAACGGGATCCATTAGCATTTATGGTACTGTATCTGTGGTATATTAGACATTTCCAGTTCATTTCGAAGATGGTTAAATGTTGTTCCAGTAACAGGTTTAAAGGAGATCTGAAGGTATAATGGTTCAGTTAAGTTACCCCCTTGAGCAACAATTGAACTAGATAGCTAGACTCAATATCACAGTTCAGGAGTGTAAATACAGACAGGATTTTGATCTCCAACACCATCTAGAAGTCCAATATGGGAAAATGAAATGAAAACTAAAATGTGCTTTGTATTCACTTGTGAATTGCAGTGATACTGACACTATAGTTATAGCTGAGCAATGCTTTCAGGATTAGTTTGCAACTAATTTAGTCTGAGCACATGCAGTTTGACATGATATGTCAATTCCATTCACGGTAGCTATTTCCACAGAGTTCTGATGGAATGGGTGATGGAAACAATTTTAAATCATATGATGCAAACTTCCCAAGTAATTTTGTCCTTCTTTATTTAAACTGTAAATCATAAAATGTGATAATTGTCAATGGTGCTTAATTGTAAGCCCAGGCTCAGCAGGACTGTTCCTGTTCAATATGATTCTATGACTCTATTGCTTTTCATTTAGTTTAGAAAACTTTCTTCCT
Organism: Hypanus sabinus; assembly: GCF_030144855.1. Classification (NCBI taxonomy): domain Eukaryota; kingdom Metazoa; phylum Chordata; class Chondrichthyes; order Myliobatiformes; family Dasyatidae; genus Hypanus; species Hypanus sabinus. The sequence goes on from NC_082713.1 coordinate 141,770,211, forward strand.
ATTTGATGTGGAAATGGAAAAATGATCCCATTGATCCCTGCTGTGTAAATTTTAATTTTTGTTAATCTAATTTTTGACCATGTCTGTAACATAAATAAATAGAGGTCTGACTCTCCAGAATTAGTAAATAATTGAGAATATATGTACTTATACATTTCATAGAGGATTTAATTTCACTAACTCTTGTTCCTTAAAATCTGACATGGATATGTTGTTTGTACACTGGCTGTACTGTAATGTTAGAATGCAGGCTCTCCTTTTTTTGACTGTAACCAAAGGAAAATATGGTAGAGCTGATGTAAGATCTGACAAATTGTGTTAGAATGAAGAGAACTGGTCGTTGTTCAAAGTCAGTGAACCGATGACCATTTTTGCAGCACGTACCTTAACCCTAAAATAAATTACGGTGGTAGAAACTTGCACACACTTTGGAAAGTTGCTAACATAAAGGTGGTTGGTTTTGAATTAAATTGAATTTGATTTAAGGTTATTTAAAAAGGAAGAAAATCTGGTAAATATTTACAGTAGACTTAAAATTCTTTATAATGTAACAAAAAATTAAATAGATGTCGGTTACACTTTTTTTCCTCAGTGGAATTACTGCATTGGTTTTTCCAAAATCAGAGCAATTACAAAGATGGGAATTTTAATGCTTTGAAGCTTTGAAAATGATGCCTCATAGTTAATGAAGTAATAATATAAAATTAGGTCTTTCACTTAAATAGTTTTGCTTAGTTTCAGAATTTTTTTCAGAGAACATTAGTAATACTATATGGAGGCAAGATTCTGTTGTCAAATTGATCTGAAGTTGCAGGCAAACTGTGAATATTATGTGCCAGAGTCCCATGATTAGTATTCAGATAGTAGGAGGTGCTAGTTATCTTTTGTCATTTTACCATTTTCACGTAACAACATTATAGAGTATGCACCTTCAATATATGAATCTATTAATTGCAATTAAATTAGTTCATCATTCTCCATGCATCTTGACTTGCTGTACCAAAATAGGAATAATGTAGTAATATATTTCATCTGTCTTTTTGACTTATGAAATTTTGCTTAAAATGTTTTCTAGGAACATATTCTATCAGAATCAGGTTTATTATCACTGGCATGTGTTGTGAAATTTGTTAACATGGCATCAGTGCAATACATAATATAGAAGAATAAAAAATTATAAAAATAATAATCAATTAATAAATTACAGTTTACATATAATGGATAGATTAAAATTGTGCAAAAACAGAAATAATACATATTTTAAAATGTGAGGTAATATTCAGGGGATCAATATCCATTTAGGAATCAGATGGCAGAGGGGAAGAAGCTGTTCCTGAATCACTGAGTGTGTGCCTTCAGGCTTCTGTACCCCCTACCCAATGGTAACAGTGAGAAAAGGGCATGCCCTGGGTGCTGGGGGTCCTTAATAATGGACACTGCCTGCACATAAGTCAAGACAGAACAAGAAAGGGCAGAGAAATACTAAGGATAGTTTTAATGAAGAAAATTAGGTAGTTGAGTGAGTGTCAGAGAAGCACAAATTTCTGAAGGCTGAAGATAACACAATAAGGGACTGTGAAAAGTTGAACCAAACCAAATTTATGACCAGAAGGAGCAAGAGCAAATGACACATCATGTCAATACCAGTCAAAGAGCAGTGCCTCAGCCTAATTCAGTTTTATAGCCATAGCTCTTGCAAATGAAATATGGTTCTGCCTCTAACACCCTTTCAATCAGTAAGTTCCAATGTCCCTTTATTTCCAATATTTTTCTAATTATCCATACAATTTTTTTTTTTACCATTTTTCTTCTTGTATTGTCCCCTTGACACTTCCTGTCCATGATCCTGATGAAGAATCTCAACCCAAGACATCGATTGTTTACTCTTTTCCATAGATGCTGCCTGGCCTGTTGAGTTTCTCCTGCATGTTGTGTGTATTACTTTGGTTTCCAGCGTCTAAAGACTTTCTCTTGTATATGGCTACTTTGTAAGGTACCTCCTACCCCTAGTAAAGTGGGTATTGATTGTACATTCATGGCTTTCTGTTGCTATAGCACATCTGCTTCATGATTTTACACATTGTGTGTTCAGAGATACTCTTTTGCACAGCACAATTGTAACACATGGTTATTTGAGTTACTGTTGCCTTCCTGTCAGCCTGAGCCAGTCTGGCCATTCTCCTCTGACCTTTCTCATTAACAAAGCATTTTCACCAACATAACTGCTGCTCATTGGATGTTTTATGTTTTTCACACCATTCCCTGTGAACTCTGAAAAGACTGCTGTGCATGAAAATCCCAGAAGATCAGTGTCTGAGATACTCAAACCACCCAGCAACAATCATTTCAGTCAAATTCACCTAGGTCACAAGTCTTCCCCATTGTTATTGTTGTCTGCACAACAACTGAACTTCATGATCATGTCTTCATACTTTTATACATCGAATATCTGCCACGTGATTATCTGATTAGGTATTTGCATCAATGAGCTGGTGTACTTGTTTACCTAATTAAGTGGCCACTGTGTGTATATCTCAATTAAGTATCCCCTCATCTGCCTCTGATTCAGAGTGTCTGGAAGTCACAGGTTGTGGTCTAACTAGTGTAGCACTGGTTCTGTCACAAACTCCCTTATACATTCTATGCCACAGCTCATAAAGAAGTTTATGTACTTTTAACCCCTTATTAACCTGTATTATAACCTTTAAGGATCAGTGAATGTATGCTCAAAGTCTTTTTATTTCTCCTCATTACTCAGTTTTCTCTGTTTTATCCTGTATTCTCGTGCCTAATTACAACTCTCCAAATCATGCTCTCTCGAATAAATTACAAGTGCTATTTTTCAGTCTAATTGACCACAACAGCTTTCTTCCTGCAGCCTAAAGATTCCCTTTTGACCAGGATGCCAATTCTGATATCATCTGAAAACTTTATTAACACACCAACTATATTCAATTTTAAGTTCGTGATATTTATACTAAAAGCTGTGGATTGAGCACTAAGCCCTGAGGAGCCTGACTGGAAACAGCCTTCCAGTCACAAAAGCATCAATCAACTTTTAGCCTTTGCTTCCTACTGATTTCTGATCCAATTTTCGACTCTCATTGGGATCTATTAGGTTATGACTCTTTTGACCAGTCTGACATATAGTACCTTATCAAAAACTCTCTTAAAATCAATGTAGACTGTGTCACATTTGTGCAATTATTGATCCTTCTTGTTGCTATCCCCTTTTAATCACATGGGTCAAACATGATCTTTCCTTGGCAAATCAAAGATTAATTTCTGCCTTACTATGTTGTCCTTCAGAATTCATTCAGCTAATTTTCCACTACCAGACTTAAAGTGATTGACATGTGATTACTTGATTTATCCCTTCCTTTTTTAAAGTAGTCACCTTTTAGTCCTCTGAAACTAGTCATGTGACCATGGTAGTGGTAAACAAAACCCTCAACAATGTTCTCTCTTGGTTCTTTTAACAACCTATGATGTATTTTATCTAGGCCTGGCAATTTATTCAGTTAATTATAAGAGTGAGAGTGTCCAGTGAATTGGTACAGAGAATACCCAGAAACCCATTTCGTTAACAGGATAGGTGTTGAACCAGGGTATTCATTGTGGTTAAAAGAGCTCTAAATGATTGAAATTTTCATCAACTATATGGACCCCCAGAAAACATTTAATTAAATGCCTTGTAAGAAAATATCTGCTGAAGTTAGAATTAAATACAAATTATTGGCTTGCTTTTGAAATCAAGAACAGAAATAATGGACCAATATGCAGAACAAGATGTGATCATTGGTTCTCACAAGACAGCTGATTTCCAACTTTACAAATGGCACAGTGATAGTTCATGTTGTAATTGATGTGAAGGGAAAAAGTTAAATTACAAAAAGATATTAGTTGGTTAAGCAGATTTTATCTTGGACGCATTCACGAACATAAAAAGAATGCAGCAAGTGTAATTTCACCATAGAGGATGAGATGGGCTTAATTTTGTAATTATGCTTCCTTATATTGAGTGGCGATTAGGAAATACATAAGTAGTTTGTGCTTAAACAAAAATTACAAAAATAAATTTACAATATGACCATAAAATGTAGGAGCAGGATTAAGCTATTTGGCCCATCGAGTCTGCTCCACCGTTACATCATGGCTGATTTATTATCCTTCTCAACCCTATTCTCCTATCTTCTCCCTGTGAGCTTTGATGCCTTGCTTAATCAGTAACCTACCAACTGCCATTTTAAATAAACTCAACGACTTAGCCTCCACAGCCATCCTTGGCAATGAATTCCATAGATTCACCACTATATGACTAAAAGAAAATTCCTCCTCGTCTTTGTGCTAAATGGACATCTCTCTATTCTGAGCCTGTGTCAATCTGGTTCTAGACTCACCCACTACAGGAAAGATCCTCTCCTGGGTCTTTCAATATTCAATAGGTTTCAATGACCTTCTCCCCCCCCCCCCCCAATTCTTCTAATATCCAGCGAATACAAGACCAGAGCCATCAAGCTTTCCTCCTTTCATTCCTGGAATCATACTCATGATCCTCATCTGGACCCTCTCCAATGCCAGCACATCCTTTCTTAGATAAGGGGCTCAAAACTGCTCACAGTACTCCAAATGCAGTCTGACCGATGCTTTATAAAGCCTCAGTGTTACATCCTTACTCTTACATTCTAGTCCTTCCAAAATGAATATGAACATTGCATTTGCCTCCTTACCACCAACTCAATCTGCAAGTTAACCGTCAGAGAATCCTGCGCAAGGACCCCATTTGCACCTCTGCTTTTTGAATTTTCTCCCCATTTAGAAAATAGTCTACACCTTTATTCCTTTATTCTGAAGTGCACAGCCATACACTTCCTTACACTATATTTCATCTGCTACTACTTTGCCCATTCACCCAAAATGTTTTAAGTCCTTCTGCAGACTCTCTGCTTCCACAACACTATCTGCCCCCCCGCTATTTTTGTATCATCTGCAAACTTGGCCATAAAGCCATCAATTCCATCATCCAAATCATCGACATATAATATGAAAAGAAACAATGCCAGTACTGAAACCAGAGGAAAACCACTTGTCACTGGCAAGCACTTTTTGCTTATTGCTCATCAGCCAATCTTCTATCCATGCTTGTATCTTTCTTGTCATACCATTGACTCTTACTTTGTAAACAGCTCATGTGTAGCACCTTTCAAAGACCTTCTGAAAATCCAAATAAGCAACATCCACTGACTCTCCATTGTCTATCCTGCCTGTTATTTTCTCAAATAATTCCCACAAATTTGTAAGGCAAGATTTCCCCTTAAAGAAAAACATGCTGACTTTAGCCTACTGTATTTTCTGCCTCCAACTACCCCAAAACATCTTTAATAATGGACTCCAACGCCTTCCCTAACACTGAAGTCGGGCTAACTGGCCTATAATTTCCTTTCTTTCTCCTCCCTCCCTACTTAAAATGTAAAGTGACATTTGCAGTTTTCCAGTCCTCCTGAACCATTCCACAATCTAGTGATTTTTGAAAGATCATTACTAATGTCTTAACTACCTTCAAACCTTTCAGCTTTCCAATTTCCCTTAGTAATACCAACTACATTCACTTCTATCCTCTGACACTCTCGAATTTATGGCATACTGCCAGTATCGTCCACAGTGAAGACTAATGCAGAATATTTATTAAATTCATCTGCCATTTCTTTGTCCCTCGTTACCACCTCTCCAGTGGCCCAATATCCATTCTTGCCTCTCTTTTACTTTTTATATATCTGAATGAAAGTTTTGGTATCCTCTTTAATATTATAGACTAGCTTACCTTCATATTTCATTTTTATTCTCCTTATGGCATTTTTTCAGTTGCCTTCTGTTGGTTTTTAAAAACTTCCCAATCCTTTAACTTTCCACTAATTTTTGCTGTACAATATCCCCTCTCTCTCCCTCGCTTTTATACTTTCTTTGATTTGTAAGCCACAATTACCTCATCCTACCTTCAGAATACTTCTTCATCCGTAGGATGTATGTATCCTGCACCTTTCGAAACTCCAGACACTCCCGTATTTGCTGTTCTGCTATCATCCCTGATATTGTTCCCTTCCAATCAGCTTTGGCCAGCTCCTCTGTCATGTCTCTATAATTTCCTTTACTCCTCTGTAATACCGAAACATCTGACTTTATCTTCTCCCTCTCAAAGTGCAGGGTGAGTTCTGCCATATTATGATCACTGCCTCCTAAGGATTCCTTTACCTTGTGCTCCCCAACCAAACACCCAATCCAGAATTGCTTTCTGCTGGTGGGCTTAAATGCAAGATGCTCAAAAAAAGCCATCTTGTAGGTATTCTTCCAATTCCCATTCTTGGGATCCAGCACTAACCTGATTTTCCCATTCTACCTCCATATTTAAATCCCCAGACTGACATAACATTGTTCTTATTACATGCCTTTCTATTTTGCATTGTAATTTGTATCCCACTTCAGCTACTTTTCAGAAGCCTGTATATAAATCTTATCAGAGTCTTTCTACTTTTTCAGTTTCTTAACTCTGCCCATGAAGATTCTACATCTTCCAATCCTATGTCACCACTTTCTAAGGATCGACTTCTTGTTTGATTACAAAGTTGTATAAAGAATAAGAATATGAAGTTTGTAGTTTCTCCCCAATATGTTAAGTCTTCAACAATACATGTGATTCTGGTTATTAAGAAGAAACTTCAATATACTATAATTGAAATTTTCATGATTAACATTGTACATGACAAATTTGATTCAGATTTTGATTTCCTAAGTTGTCAAACATTATATTTGTCATTTTTATTTATGAGGTTTTCCTTGACTTCTGTTAAGATCTTAGCAGTATTAACAACCATTTTCACAAACATTCAGTGGAAAGAATCTACCCTATGAAATCTAAGGGAAGTCCAACAGAACTTACTTTTCCAAACAGAAATAAAATACACAGCCATTGTGTTTTTGCAAGACAAACAGACAAGGAGACAGATAGTTTAAACTGAACTGTTGGCCTAATAATTTCATTCCTGACAGTATTTTTATTCTTATGAAAAAGCCACAATGTCATTCTATAGCTCTCAATTTTGACTTTGAAAAACACACTTTATTGGTGTGATTTTGGTTTTCGTTTGCTATTGAAGCTGCATTTTCTGAACTTGTTATTTAATAAAAGACAGAAGCTTTTACCTGGGTACATTGCAAAGAACTGCGACTGTCTGTTGGCTTTAGTAGGAATATTGAACCTAAAATTTTGATGTTAACTTGTCTTAGTGTACTGTAAGTAAACAGAATCCCAGCCTGACTCTGATGCCAAAGATAATTTTGCAAGCATTATTCATTTGTAACATACTTTGCTAGACCTTATGTACTGCCATCTTGAAGTGCTCTAGTCATCAAGCATTTGTCATCTGTTGTCAATCACAAATCTTTCCAGTTATTTGCTTCCTCCATCGTCTTTTTGTCTAGTGAGTTGACTGAGACGAAAAGCACAAAAAAAATACTGATGGTTCATTGGATAGAATTTTGTAATCAAGCACTTTGAATAATATGTCTCATCTGGGACCATTTTCACTTCGGAAATTCTGCCACAATGAAGTAATCAAACCAGCAGGAAGGCAAAATCTTGCTGTCCATATGGAGAAAAATTATATTGTTACAAGCTGAACTTCTTCAGCACACAGCAGCCTACGGGTTAGAGCAATTGGCAGAGAGATTGGTTTCTAAGTTTAAGAAATCAGTAGACTTGTTCTTTTTTCGAGAGGCAAACAATACATTGCTTTTGTACTGTCATGAAACCAGGAACAAGCTGCTGTCTGCAACTTTCCATCACAAAGATCTCAACCTAATGCTTTCCTTATGAGGAATTACTGTTAATTAAATCAGAATACCATGCTTCCATGCTAACTGAGGCATTTAATTTTCATTGCTGGAGAACCATATAATTTTAAAAAGCCAATTGACTTGATAATGGACTGATAAAGGAGTTAACCTGAACTTAAATGGTAAATTGGGTATGCATTGTTGTGCTTATTATACTGAAATAGCTAGGAAAAGTGTCTGAGCAGTTGTGTATGTTTTATGATGCATTTTTCTAATATAAAATTGATTGGATTATTTGAATCAATTTACTAAACCAAATTTAATTTTAATACGCTTTCAAAAAAATAAACTAATGATCTTTGTTTGCCGGTTTTAGGTGCTGATTCACTAATAGGCTGTTGGATAGTTATACTTGTTGTGGCAAGAGTGTATATCCTTATTTTTTACTTATTTAAATATAATACCAAGAAAGTATGTTACAAATTTTATACCATCTTGCCAGATTCAACTCAGCTGGCTTTAAACAACCTTGAAATATCACTTGCATAGCTGCCTCCTTCTCTGCAGTTGTAAAAATGCTGAGAAATGGAGTATCATATTTTCAGATTTATAAGTTCATTCAGTTTCAATGCACAATTCTGAAAAAGATTTGATGGATTGAAGATCATAACAACAGTACCTGTTCTTCTGTCGGTTCAGCAGTATCACCATGTCTACAATGTTTAGATTCTGAAGTAGTAATAGTTATTTCAAATTTGTATATCATCTTCATTGCACCCATATGTACCCATCCAATAGACACTCCATTAGGCACTTGGATAGCATGTTTAAAAATGCGGTATTATTTTTGAGATAAAATAATGAACTCATTGTTTATGTGTCTTTAGAAATGAACATCAAATTCAGAGAATGTAAAAATATTTTTGGGATAAAGTAATTCACTGTGAAAGAAATATAATTAATTGAAATCCATTGCCATAATTAGTTATTATTTTACAAAAGATGAATTCACATTCATGTAATAACTATCAATATAATATCATAATTGTTGTACAAAATCATCTTAAATTTATAACTACCTTCAGCTGTGTTAACACAATATTATCATAATGTTAATTTTATCATTTTCATTATGGGTCAAGAGAAGTAACATTTCATCCATAATTATTTTAAGATAAAATTGCTCTAGATCTGAAAATAATGATTTTTGGCTTTCATTTTGCAGTGAAACGCATAAATGTTGAGATTTCCATGTATGCAAGTACAAGTACAGATGTTGTAAATTTATTGCTTATGCTTCAGCAGCCTTTTTTGTCTATACTTTGATATTATACTCAAGGAATACAGTAGAAGAGTACCAAGGTAAGACATTTTGCCAGCTTTTGGCAAATGCAATTTAATGTGGATAAATGTGAGGTTATCCACTTTGGTGGCAAGAACAGGAAAACAGATTATTATCTGAATGGAGGCCAATTAGGAAAAGGGGAGATGAAACGAGACCTGGGTGTCATTGCACCCAGTCATTGAAAGTGGGCATGCAGGTACAGCAGGCAGTGTAAAAGGCAAATGGTATGTTGGCATTCATAGCAAGAGGATTGGAGTACAGGAGCAGGGAGGTTCTACTGCAGTTGTACAAGGCCTTGGTGAGACCACACCTGGAGTATTGTGTGCAGTTTTGGTCCCCTAATCTGAGGAAAGACATTCTTGCTATAGAGGGAGGACAAAGAAGGCTCACCAGATTGATTCCTGGGATGGCAGGACTTTCATATGAAGAAAGACTGGATCGACTGGGCTTATACTCGCTGGAATTTAGAAGGTTGATGGAGGATCTTATTGAAACGTATAAAATTCTAAAGGGATTGGACAGGCTAGATGTAGGAAGATTGTTCCCGATGTTGGGGAAGTCCAGAACAAGGGGTCACAGTTTAAGGATAAAGGGGAAGCCTTTTAGGTCCGAGATGAGGAGAAACTTCTTCACACAGAGAGTGGTGAATCTGTGGAATTCTCTGCCACAGGAAACAGTTGAGGCCAGTTCATTGGCTATATTTAAGAGGGCGTTAGATATGGCCCTTGTGGCTAAAGGGTTCAGGGGGTATGGAGAGAAAGCAGGTACAGGGGTCTGAGTTGGATGATCAGCCAAGAGCATACTGAATGGCGGTGCAGGTTCAAGGGGCCAAATGGCCTACTCCTTTGTTGAACCAGGATCTAATGAAGTCCAAAGACTAATCCCTAGGCCAAAGAAACTGTGCTCGTTTTACTTCTGTGCAGTTATGTAAGGTTACTAAATGTTTTGGGAAGTAATGATGAATGACAATACCTTCTATATTCAATACTCAATGATAAGCTATAAATATAATGGCAATATGTTTATGAATAACAAAATTTATATTATTTATGGCAAAGAGGGTTTCTTTGGGAAGCTGGAAAACTTAGTGTAATGCCACTGTTCAGGAAGGGAGGATAAGCTGGGAATCTACTGATCAATTTTTCTATTATCAGTTGTGGGAAAATTCTTAGACTCTGTCATTCCAATACTGACACCAGCACTGATTAATTAAAAGCAAATTATATTTGATAAATCCTTTGAAGGAAGTTCTGCAACTTTTGAAAGCTGTTATTAGTGTACTTGTGCTATTGTTACAAACAGAAAGCCCACCTATTCGCCAATGCTCTACATTGACAGATATAATTAGAATCAGGTTAATTATCACTGACCAAAGTCATGAAATTTGTTCTTTTGTGGCAGCAGTTACATAGCAGGCATAACAAATTACTATAAGTTACAATAAAAATAAATAAAGAGTGCAAGGGAGAAATAGCAAAAATAGAAGCTATGACAATTGTAGAATAGAAGTTGTGCCTAATTTATCATGCCTGTTATCACCATTTATACAATTTAGATAATTCATAGTTATATTAGGCTACACTGATTTTTATCTCCAGTTCAAGGCCATAAACTTTTCTTGACAAGGTTATAAGTGCAAAATAAGCTGGAAGGTTCTGTTGGCAAAAACGATGGTTAAATGCATATTTCATGTTCTATTTCGCATGCAATGTGAATACACACAGTATATACTATTATTTTTTCATCGTTTTACCAAAGGTGTTAAAACATTTAGTTTAGGAACATCATGCAAAGAAATTGCCTTATACAGTATTGCCAATGTCTATCAGCGATATTTATTTACAAACCAAATATATTAGATCTACACAGCAGCCTCATCCACAGTTAAAAGTGGAAAAGACAAGTCAGTGTAACCATCATCTAGCCTTCTGTTTGAGGCTTTGGTTTCCCATTAATTCAGCCTAATCCCTCATAGATCTACTTAAATTAGTTTTGAAGCCAAGTTATTTTGCCTTAGTGTTGTGGTTTGGTCAATGACAGAACAGATTCAGTTATGTATCACTGAAATGTGCAATTTCTCAAAGATTCCTTTCTAAAACTTCAGCTTCCAAATAAGATTTAAAGAATATTATTACCTTGATAACAGATTATGAGTGATATTTCCATCTAAGCAAAATAAAACCTGATAACTAAAAAAACAACTGGGAGATATTTTAGGGGGGGATTTTTACCGACAATCATGCTCAAATTTCATGCAAAAGAAGAAAAATTGGACCATTAGCTCAGTGCATCATCACTGCATGGGGATGAATTACATTCTTCCCAATTCTGTGGGCACACTACCTGGCATTCATCCTCCTTCTCCCTCTCAGCCCATTTTTCCTTGTGTGCAAATGTTGGAAGGGATTGAGTGGGCAAATTGCTGGCTCCCTGTCAGCATAGCAACAGTAAGGTTTATATTCTGGAAAATGAAGCCAAAGGATCAGATAGATGCTAGTTCACCTTTAAACCTACGTTGCCTGCTGATTTGTTGGTATGTTGGTTTAGATACAGTGAGTATATAAGAAGAAAATATTCCATTGTGTTTTACAAGAATGTTCGCTGTCTATAATGTATTCCAGTATTGTAATGATCCCAAGCAAAACACTTATTCCCTTTATAAATGAACAGACATAAATGGATATGAACAGAGCCAGAAAAGCTTGGCGTGACACACAATGTGAATCAGTATCTTTTTCATTATATTGCATTGTTTAAAGTGGTGTGCTTTGTGGTGTTACTGTGTTGGAATTCTGAACAATTGCAAGAATTGCATCAAATAGAAATGAGTAAAATAGTCATTTGTGCAGATCCTTAATTAGATAGTAGATTCCAGAATCATCCATCTGGCTGATGAGTCACCCTCTGTTCCCCTGCATCTGTGATAAGCAGGAAGCCATATAGACATTAATCATACAAGAGGCGAAGCAAATATTTCCCTCCCGTTGCCAGACAATGACAAAAGTCTCTCATCATGTTCATGAAAAAAACAACCAATTTTTAAATGGATGACATTTAAAAATGTACATATATATCATTTGATCTCAGATTTGAATATAATCAATGTCTGAACTTTCACAGCACTCTGGGGAAGAGAATTCCAAAAATTCACCCATTTCAAAATGTAACTTATCATTTTCCTTGTCTCCAGAGACCTGGTTTACAAAATATCTCCTCATATAACAGACCAGCCATCGCAGGGCCCAGACTGAGAATCTTCACTGCACTCCCTTTATAACAAATATATCCTTTTTGAATAAAGAAACTATAATTGTGTGCAATAGCACAGGTGCATTGACACAAAAGTCCTCTATAGCTATCATGAGACATCTCTACACTTATGCTCAAATCCTTAAGTCAGAAATGAAAAGAAACAACATGAACATAAACAGGCACACTAAGAGCGGCCACTGTCAGAGAGTGAGCTGTGCCAGGCTCAGACCAGCCCTTGATTATTGCAATGCAGGGTGTGGGCTGAGGAGAAAAGGCACATGGGAATGCCTCATTCCCATCCAGCAAAAGATCCATGTAACAGCCAGCAAATCCGTCCCCATCCATCAAACTGGTCTCTCAAATGCTCATTCATATATGCATATTGTTCATAAATTGGTCATTTGTGACATAATGAGTACCTGTAAAGGAAAGATATGATTACTCTTGAGAGGGGTACAAGTGCAGTTTATTATGATGTTACTTTGAAAGCTGTATTTCTGATAAGAGGAGAAACTGAATAGATTGGATCTGTTTCTCTTTGACTGGAAAAGGCTGAAGCAGGACTTGATAGTTTCTAAGAAAGAAGAAGCACTAGTGTGTCTTCTTCAGAGTTGTATCAATGTGGTGGACCCAGGACTGGTCATCCAAGATGTAAATGCTCAGAAATTTGAAGCTGTTTACTCTCTGCATCTCTTCAGTGAGAACTACTGCATGGTGTCCCAACTTTCCTTTTCTGCTATCAATGGTTAGCTCCTTGTTTTATTGATTTTAAGTATGAGGGTATTTTTGTGGCACCACCCAACCTGATGTTCCATCTCAGTCACTTGCTGATTTATCACCACCCATGATTCGTCCAACAATAGTGGTGTCCTTGGCGAACTTATAGATGGTATTAGAATCATGCAGTCATATGATCATTGGAGATAAAAAGAGTAGAGCAGGAGGCCAAGCACACATTCCTGAGATGAACCTGTGTTGATAGGTGAGGTGGATAATGTTACCAATCTATACTGATTGACATCTGCTGATGGGGAAGCCAATAATCTAGTTTTAAAGAAACATACAGAGGGCTAGGTCTTGGAGCTTGGTTTAAGTTTGGAGGGGATGGTAGTATTGAATGCTGAACCGTAGTCAATGAATGTCAGTCCGATGTATGCATTCGTGCTGCACAGGTGATACAGAAATGAGAGGGAGCCCTGTGAAATAACATCTGCTGTTGACCTGTAGATGCAATAGGCAAATAGAAGGGAATTCAGATAATTTACGAAACTGGAGTTGATTTGTTCTGTAACAAACCTCTTGAAGTACTTCAACACGGTGTATGTTAATGCTACCAAACAGTAGTTATTGATGCCCCTTTGAAGCAATTGGAGACCTCAGACTACCCAAGCAAAAGATTCATTCCCTTTGATGACCATGTACCAGTTTTACCAGAACTCCTTGATGCCTCAAATAGTCAAGTGCTTCTTTAATGTCAAGATCATGATGAGGTCACTATCATCTTAGTTGAGTCAAAATCCTATTACACTACTGGTGTTTAGAACAGCAGTGAAGGTCTTCCATCTCTGTCTGTTCTTGGCCACACAGAAGGATTCTTCATTGCTGTTTCCATAACAATTTTTTTTCACCAGTCAGCGTTTTTAGCCTTGAGTTGAACAACCAAAACTGGAGAACCAGTGGACTACTCTTAGTCTGGCCTTTACCCTTTGATCTGTTTGGCATGGGTGACCCTACCAAAAGCCAAAGCACAAGCCCCTGACTCCTGCCAGCAAAGTTCTATGGATCATTGAGGCACACAAGCATCCAAACACTACAACTAAGTTGTGGTACTCTTGGAAGACTATCATCATACCTCTGGAATTTTGTACCTTGTTTGGACAAAGATCTGAACCAGATTAGTTCTTGCTACTTGAAACTTAACATTGGTTAGAATCTTATCAGTCACAATCAATGACACTTTGAATCATTTTGGCATTAGCCAGACTCAGTTTGTCCTTTTTTTGTAGAGGTGCAGTTTGTTCTGGGATACAGATATCTCTACTGCAGATGGGATACTATCTGATGATATATATTTTGGTAAATCTTATTTCTTCGTTTCATATTGGGAAAGCAAATTAGCTGGACAGGTTTCAAAAGTCATAGGGATCTTGGGAGGAAGCTGGCTGGGCTGGATTATCCACTTGGCACTCTGGCTTAACATGTAGCAAGTTTCTGCCTTGCCTTTAGCACTCGTGCAAGGTCCCACCATATTGAAAATGGGGACATAGTTGGTTCTTTAGGTGTTTAATTGTGTAATACCATTCACAGCTAGATACAGCAGGTTTTGAACAGCTTGCTACATGTTGGATTATTTACCTCTGCCTATTACACATCTTTTATGTTGTTGAACTTATATTCTTTATGATGTTTAGCACACTTGTGGTCCCAGGTGGCAACTTTATCAGGTTGCAGTAATTGCAGTTATTGATTTGCCCCTCTATGTTCTTCATTGAACCAAGATAGTTCTCAAGTTTGACTGAATTGGTAGAAAGAGTCATAATACCAGATATTTCTGCTGCTGCACTGCTTGTGTGCTCTAAGCCTATCCCATTCAGCATTCTAGTAATATCAGATAACTTGATATAGCATGCCTTTAGTGCAAAGTCAGGGCTGTCATTTCTCTCAGTGGTGTTATGGATGGATGCATTTGACAAGATCAAGTGAGTTTATTCTTTATTTAGATCCACTGCGGCCTATAGGACTTACACCGCGTGGTCAGTAGTTATGCTGCCAAACCACTTTTGTTGATATTCATCATTCCTCCAGTGTATATGATACTCTCAGTACTTTTTTCAGACTCTGTCGGTGTGTGATGAGAACCATTTTGGTCATATGTGTTTGCAGTAGTAAGTTGGATAAGATCTTCTTCTACATTCTTTTTCTCAGTGGAAAGTAAAAGAGAGACCAGTACTGAAAGTTTTAAATTTACATTTTCAAATGATGATGCTGCTCACTATTCATTTGAGGAGCTTAATTCCATGTGTTAGAACACATTGTCTAGAACAGCGTGCATTCATAAAAGAACTAGAAATCATGTCAGTTCATAAAATCAAAGAAAGATTGCTACAACCAAAACCCTTGTTAATGAGGCAGACGACACTGGAAGAAACATTTTTAAAAAGTCTCCACAGATGTGGCCTGATTTACTGAGTATTTCCAGCGTGTTCTGTTTTTATTTTGCATCTAAATATTATCAGTTTTCAGTAACAGTGGATTATTCTTTGATTATTCCATCCACAATAAAATGGGGAAAAAAACATAAATTGAATAACTTGATGCAACATACCAAATATTTATCCTGAAGAGCAGTATGATTTGTCTGCTATTATTTTGCATAGGTTTGTGGTCATTTTGCTTTTTATAGTTTTACATGCTCCATCAACAGCTACACTTACCAAGAATCCCGAGTGAAATCATGTGAAATCAGCTGTGGCAGAGTGAGCTCCAGAAAAGACATGATCAGTTGTCAGACTGCCAGAGAACTGAAGGCTAATGAGTGTCTGGGTTAGGATAAGTGCATTCGGAGAATTCCATTTGACCTGTGGGCTCTTATATTCACAGAGCAATGGTGATATTATTTTCACAAACATAGAAGATTGGATGTACAGTAACTTCTTGGGGAATATTACAAGCTAAACACTCCTTATCCAAAAATCCAAAATCCAAAAACCTCTCACATTTCTTTGAGAGAGGACATGACACTACAAATGTAAAGTTCTAAAGGGTGCTTAACGTTCCCAGGCGATGCACAGGTCTCTGCGCACCACAGATAGATCTGAGAAGTGACCACACAAACCCTGTTTGCGCCAGTTTGTTTTCAGCAGTCATCAAAGCCAGACTTTTTTGCATTACTCACAGTGATTACATGTGCTTTGCACTTACTGTCTGTGAAGATATTATTGAAAATGTCAAAAAGGCCAGCAGTTACCCCTGTGAGTAATAGTGAAAAGGAAAAGAAGAAGTATTTTTGTTTATTTATAACACAGAAAGTCAAGTTGTTGGAGAAACTTGACTGGTGTATGTGTGATGCATCTGACAGAGGAGCATGGTGTTGGAACAACGACCATCTATGACCTGAAGAAACAGAAGGACAAACTGTAGGATGTTCTATGCTGAAAAATAATGAACAGAAGTTAATGAAAAATAGAAAAACTGAATAACAGAAAATGAAGATCTTGAATGTGTATTGAAAGAGGGTATTCATCAACACTGGAGTGAACATATGCCACTGAATGATATGCTGATCATGAAACAAGCAAAGATCTATCACAACAAACTGAAAATTGAAGGTAATTGCAAACATTCAGCAGGCTGGTTGCAGAAATTTAAGAAAAGACATGGCATCAAATTTTTAAAGATTTGTGTTGATAAAGCATCTGCTGACCATGAAACAGCAGAAAAATTGAAGGGCTAGAACAGCGTGCATTCATAACAGAACTGGAAATCAAGTCCTTTTATAAAATCAAAGAAAGAATGGTACGACAAAAACCCTTGATAATGAGACAAACGACACTGGAAGAAGCATTTCAGAAAAATCACCCAGCATTGTGCCTCTTCATCCCGGGAGCATCCGCTTCCAGGTCCCTCAACCGATTCTGATATTGCTGCTCATAATGATGTCAACTGTGATGTATCATCTCCCTCAGGTTTCTCAGACATGATGTATTTGTGATGTTTGGTGCTGTATTTATCTTATTTTGTGGGCAAAGATCATCATGGTTTTTGGTAATTTCAAAACATTTTTTTGCATGATAGCTGAATTTCAATTCCACCCAAAATACCATCTTTGAGTGTAAAGTGACCAGCGTCATTATTGTGTTAAAAATAAAATGTTGACTTATCTGTTTTCATTTCATTTTCCTGTAATTAAATTCAATCTTTTATTTTTATACCTTACATAAAACCTAAAAAAAATGCAAATACTGTATTGTAATCTTTTAATCAAAACATGGCATCATGGCTGGAGACTGAAAGCTTGCCATTGTTAGTTGTTGTTCAACAGTTGATTCGGGTATACTCCCAAAGCTGGTGTGTTGCTTTTGTTACTCTGCACACATTATATTAATGGTATGTAATAATTATTACTGTTAAGTACATATGTTTGATGAACAAGTGTAAGACAAAGACTGCTTACCGGTAGCATATAAATTCAGTGTCTCAGATTATAGTGATGTCAAATAACCATTTACAGTCCACCTGAGCAGCCAAGGTAGTGGTAGCTTACTGTTCTGTTGGTTCAATGTACGTATTTTTGTTTCATGCACAAAATTATTAAAAATATCATATTAAATGACCTTCAGGGTATATGTATATTTGTTAATTTGATGTAAATGGATTTCGTGTATAGACTTGGGACCTATCCCCATCTCATTATAAAGATGCAAATATTCTAAAAACTGAAAAAAATCTGAATTCCAAAACACTTGCGGCCCCAAGCATTTTGGATAAGGAGTGCTCAACCTGTACTGTCAAGTGATTCACCATTGAAATATGACTGTTTCAACACTCCATGCTTTCATGTGTTATGGGGTTATTTAGCCTTTTGGGCTGTTTACAAACCAAGAACAAAGTTTATTGAATTTCGGAAACCACTTGAATTAACATCATGACTAAATTCCAGAAGGAGAAGTTCCCACTTCCTTTGCAATTTTCTTTAATGGTCCAAGAATGATCAAATCTTATTGCAGAAGAATTATGGAATGTTGATCAGATGCCAAAAATAGATCTTTTGAGGGTGGAGGATGGCATTAACAGCTGACATTTCAGAATCAGAATCAGATTTCACATCACATGCCCGTGATAACAAACCTGATTCTGATTCTGACTGATTTAGTGATGATGCATAAGGCTCTGCTTTATTAACTATGAGGTATTAGGTACTTCATACCTAATGAAGTGGCCTTTGATTGTATGTTTGTGGTTTGCTGCTGCTGTAGCCCATCCATTTCAAGATTTGATGTATTGGGCATTCAGAAATGCTCTTCTACATGCCACTGTTGTAATGTGTGATAATTTGAGTTACTCTTGCCTTTTTGTCAGCTTGAACCAGTCTGGACATTCTCCTCTGATTTCTCTCATTAACAGGACATTTTTGCCCACAGAACACCACTCACTGGATTTTTTTTTTGTTTTTCACTGTTCTCTGTAAACTCTTTACAGACTGTTGTGTGTGAAAATCCCAGGAGATCAGCAGGTTCTGAGATACTCAAATCACCCATCTGGCACTAACAACAATTCCACAGTCAGATTCACTCCGATCACATTTCTTCCCCATTCTGTTGTTTGGTCTGAACAATGACTGAACCTCTAAATCATGTCTACATGTTTTATGTATTAAATTGTTGCCATATGATTGGCTGATTAGATATTTACATGAATGAGCTGTGTACCTAATGAAGTGGCCGCAGTATATATTGACTGTATTTTCAGTTTTTAGCAGTTTATTAGAATGTGTACATTTAAATTTTCATTGGAAACATTGTTTGTCAATGTAAGTACTGCAGGCAAATTTTATTCATGCACTATTGGCAACAAAAGAATGGGAGCATTTAAAATAGAGTGGCTGTGTTTCCTACATTATTACATGTGGAATATTCCTGCCTAAGAAGTAGAAGAAGGGAAGAGTAATTGGGAAACTAAATTAAGTAGCTTTGATGCATTGATTTTAATCTTAGTTCAAATATAAGCTTTAAAATAAAGCCAATGGTATAACATCACCGAGCTGATCGGGGATCCTCTCTGTCTACTTAAAAAGAGTGAACTGTAACAGAATATGTTTTATTTATCTGTGTACCAAAAAGATACAGGAGAATGACTTATTCTAGATTATCCTTGAGGAGATGCAGAATCCATGTTCCTTAACTCTCAATGTTGGAATAACTTAGATCTTTAATCCACATTTCAAACCTTTTTCCAACAAAACTATTTACAGTCGGCCCTCCTTATCCACGGGGGGTTGGTTCTGGGACCCTCTGCGGATACCAAAAAACACGGATGCTCAAGTCCCTTACTTAACCTGTCTCAGTGCGGTGGACTTTAGGAACCGGCAGAGTGCCGGACCTTATTTAACCTGTCTCAGTCCGGTGGACTTTAGGAACCAGCAGAGTGCCGGACCTTATTTAACCTGTCTCAGTCCGGTGGACTTTAGAACCGGCAGAGCGCCGGACCTTATTTAACCTGTCTCAGTCCGGTGGACTTTAGAACCGACAGAGCGCTGGACCTTATTTAACCTGTCTCAGTCCGGTGGACTTTAGAACCGACAGAGCGCTGGACCTTATTTAACCTGTCTCAGTCCGGTGGACTTTAGAACCGGCAGAACGCTGGACCTTATTTAACCTGTCTCAGTCCGGTGGACTTTAGGACCGGCAGAGCGCCGGACCTTATTTAACCTGTCTCAGTCCGGTGGACTTTAGAACCGGCAGAGCGCCGGACCTTATTTAACCTGTCTCAGTCCAGTGGACTTTAGAACCGGCAGAGCGCCGGACCTTATTTAACCTGTCTCAGTGCGATGGACTTTAGAACCGGCAGAGCACCGGACCTTATTTAACCTGTCTCAGTGCGATGGACTTTAGAACCGGCAGAGCACCGGACCTTATTTAACCTGTCTCAGTGCGATGGACTTTAGAACCGGCAGAGCGCCGGACCTTATTTAGCCTGTCTCAGTGCGATGGACTTTAGAACCGGCAGAGCGCCGGACCTTATTTAACCTGTCTCAGTGCAATGGACTTTAGAACCTGGCAGAGCTCAGGACCTGCTGCCCGCAGTGTTTCTGTTCCATTGACAGAAAACGATCACAATTGAAAATAAAGTGGAGGTAATAAGCGATTGGAAAGAGGTGAAACACCATCGGTCATTGGAAACGCATTAGGCTACAGTCAGTCAACGATCAGAACAATTTTAAAGGATAAAGTGAGAATAATGGAGCACGTGAAGGCCCTGCCCTGATGAAAGCTACAACTATTAGGAAGCAACGCAGTGGTTTAATTATTGAAATACATACATTTCTTAAATGTTTTATATGCATAGAAAGATAAAATATATACGATATACCATAAATTCCGGTGTATAAGCCGACCCTCCCCCCCCCCCCCCCCCCCCATTTTCAAGGTTAAAAATGTGACTTTTTCATGTTACCTTTGTATAAGCCGACCCCTTTTGTAGAGGTTTTTGATTTAACCAGAAAAGATCACAAGATCTCACATGCCGGTACTCAGCTTTGCCTGATCCAGAACCTGGAAATTTTGTGAACCAGTACCTGCTAAGAAAGCAGGCCTACACATTGTAGAGCATTATAAGCGAATTCTTAATAAATAAATCAGGGAGGGAAATTTTGGATTAGGTTTCCAATGAAAAGAATCCTCTGAAATGTAACCCCTGTGAAACCATTTAGCATCCATCGTAATCTCATTAAAACATTATACGGGATCAGTACGTGTACTCAGTATTGAGTTTGCAACCACCGTGTACAAAAGATTAAAGCAAATGCGATATGATGCTGGCTTCAAGCTGAAGGTTGTTGATTTTTCTAAAGGCTGGATAATTCCACAGCTGCTAAGAAGTTTAGTGTAAACGAGAAACAAGTGAGAGAGTGGAGAAAGGCAGAGGACACGCTGAGGGAAATGCCAAAGACAAAATATGCAAACCGCGGGAGAACATGCCAGTAGCCAGAACTGGAAGAAAAAGTGAATCACCAGCGATGGTCTGGATACATTATTACCAGAGAAAAGATTCAAGTTCAAGTGTTGAAATGGGACAAAAAACACCGTGAGGTCAGCGAAAATTTCAAAGCTATGCGAAGTTGGTGCACCCGATTTATGAATAGACGTGATCTTGTGTTGAGACAAAAAAACAAAGATTGCTCAGAAAATTTCCGCGTTGTTTACGTTCAAGAACGCTGCTGGATGGACGAAGCTGGTTGCTTGAAGTGGGTTAAAGAGGTGTGGCGTCGACGTCCCGAAGATTTCAGGAAGGAAATGTCGCTACTTGTCTGGGTCGTGTTCAAAGCACACTTGTCAGGTGAGACAAAAGCAGCATTGAAAGCTGAAAATACGGACATTGCAGTCATCCCCGATGGTTTGATCTCCGTGCTCCAGCCACTAGATGTGTGTTTAAACAAACCATTCAAAGAATTCATGCATTGACAGTAGAACGAATTTGACTCAAAAACAGCCAATAAGTACGATCTGTCTTCCGTGTATTCATTTTTCCAAAGTTGGCATCCTCTGTATAAGCCAACCCCCTGATTTTAGGACCAAAATTTAGAGTCAACTTCTTGGCTTATACACCGGAATTTACAGTACTAAGACAAACATTTGACTAACTGACACTAAATAATACCGGATGTACCTGTTCCGACTTAGAGAACTTCCGTTTTCTTTCAATTCCCAATCCGCGGTAACCTATGCACATCCTCCCGTATACTTTAAATCATCTCCAGATTACTTATAATACCTAATACAGTGTAAATGCTATGTAAATAGTTGTTATACTGTATAGTTTAGGGAATAATGATGAGAAAAAAAGGTCTGTACATGCTCAAACAAGAAGTGCTGGAGAGAGAACTTCCGGGTTTTCCCGATCCACGATTGGTTGAATCCGTGTGCGGAACCCGCGGGTAAAAAGGGCTGATGGTATTTGGAAACATGATTCCACACTTAATGAATTTTAAGCCTGATATTCTAAACCAGTTTTTAACAAGAATATTACTTGCATCTTCAACTTTCAATTCAGTATTAAAGTTGCGTAAGTGGGGTCTGAAACTGAATTTCATAATTCTTGGTGAGGCTTCATCCATGGAACCTAACTCCACTGTGCAAAATGTTTTCCTTTAATTTATTTTTGGGATCTAGGGAAAGGCAAGAATTTATTGCTCTTTAAAAGAATGCAGTAGTGAACTACTTTCTTGAACAGCGGCTAGCCTGGTGAAGTTACTCCCACATAGATGCTGCGTGGGAAGTTCCATGATTTAGGCCAAGTGATGATAACGGTTTGGAAATGTAGGTCAAAGACTACTTGGAATGAATCTATAAACCTATTGCCCTTGTCCTTGGTTTTAGAGCTCACAGTGTTGAGAGTAACCTGGAAAAATAAATAGCCAGATCTGTTCTGCATGGTATTCTTGAGATGCCTGGCACTGTACTTGTCTGAGAAAGGATGAATATGCCATCACACTCCTGACTTGTGCCGTGCAGATGGTATAAAAGGCTTAGGGTGTTGGGAGATGAACCTCTTGCTTCAGGATATCCAGCCTCTGACCTGCTCTTGTAATTACGATGCTTATGCGGCTAATTGAGTTAGGTTTTAGGATACCTATGGAGGGATATGGTAGTTTTGCCATTAAGTGTCAAAGGCAGATGATTCTGTTCTCTCTTTCTAGAGACGATCATTGACTGACACCTTTGTGACACAAATGTTACATGCCACTTATCAGCCTCTGCCTGAATATTGTCAATGATTGCCATATGCAGGTATCAACAGTTTCATTTGCTGAGTTGCAAATGGAATTTAACATTGTGCAATCATTGGTAGTAATTAGCACAGTGGATGTGTTCTGTTTGTAATAATATACATTGTCAAGTGGATGTCAGTATAGTTACTATACCAAAACTGCTTGGCTAGAGGTATAGTTAGTTCTGGAGTACAAATTTTTCATATTCCAGTTAGGATGATGCCTGATCCATTTAGCCTTTGCTGTTTGTAAAGCTGCTGGCAAAGCTGTTGGGTGAACATGGTTACAGATATATCTGCCTTTTCTTTAGCACTTGTGTGCTGGCCATTACCATTTTGAGGATGGGGATGCTTTTGGAGCCTCTTCTACTTGTTAACTCTTGTGAAATGTGCCTATTGATTGCTGCTCAGCACGTATGTGTCTTGTATTGCATTTTCATCTGACTGGTACCTCATCATTTTTAGTTAAACCTTTTGCTAAGCATGTTTTTCTGTGTTCCTCATTGAACCACGATTAATGTCCTAGCCTGGTGCACTGGTAGAGTAAGGGAAATTGAAATGTTACATTCTGCTGCTGATAGTTGACAACGCTTCATGAAAGCCCAGTTTTCAACCACCAGATCTGTTCTGAGTTTCTCACATTACACGAGTTTATAATGTCATACAATAAGATGGAGAACATCCTCAGTATGAAGCGGGATAAAAATGGTTACATCCGGCATCATCTGCTGCAGATAGATTGCCACCTGCCAGAGACCCAGAAGGGCAGCAGTATTGTACATGATCTGGCCAGTTTGCACATTGGGGCTCACCCATTTCTAGTTCTCATCCAGAGTGCATTCTGTTCCCTTGATGGTAGCTAGTAAACAGGAGGTAATTTCCTTGCTATGTTTGAGTTGTTTCAATAACAGTTCATGAGTTCTTTTCTTTCTTTTTCAATCTTTTTATTGAATTTCATATATTAAAAAAACATATCATAATATTAAATAGGTTATGAGTATATTAGACTTAGTTAAATTAGTAATAGAATAACAATATCTTATTAAAATATCAGCAAAAAAAATAGTACATTAATCAATCTAACCTATATTAATTATACATGAAAAAGAACAAGAATAATCATCAAAAGAAGAAAAAAATTTTTTTTTTAAAATGCAAGAAAAAAAATATATATTGAAAAAAAAATAAAACCTAAACTAAACTAACATGGGCAGTTCATGAGTTCTGCAGTCAATGCTGAAGACTCCAAGGGCCATTCCCTCCTACCTATATACCACTTTGCTTACAATGTGGTGGGTGGGTTCATCCTGTCTATGGAGCAAGACACATTTTTGCAAAATGTGATTCCATATCAGGCTTGACCAGTCTTCCACTTTGGACATTAGTTCCCAAATGGCTGTGAAGAAAGGTGACTACAATAAGAACAACTTTTTTGTTTCTGATCTTGGTGCCTAGCCTACGGTCTGTTCCTTCCCTGTTTCAAAAAACTGGTAATGGTACAACTGAGAGACTTGTTTGGCTGCTTTAGGAAGTATTTAAGGATCAATTGCATGTGCAGTAATGGAAAAGGATTTATTTTCTTTAGTTGTTTTAGCTGTAGATTACTTTGAAATATAATTCTTTGAGTATGGACTTATCTCAGCTTGTGCATTTTCATGTATTTTCTGTGACAGAAGGTTTGAGCTCAATCTTGCCAGCAGCATCTAGAAGCTGCTTCAACATGATTTGCATATTTCAATGCACTTTGCAAGTTTATTGCTTCTTATTCTTTATGAGATTAACTGTAATCTAGGCAATAGCAGAATACTAACAGAAAATTACCCTCTGAGCTCTTAACCCACCCCCACCGCCACCTAAAGCCAGTTCTCACAGTCAGATAACCTCTGCCACAAACCCAAGATTTTTCAGAGAATATTACAAGGTATTTCTGTAAGCAGTTTTCTATTAATAAAGACTAGATTTAAAAAAAAACGATGTTACTTTACCCAAATGTGTTGTGCTTTTGAGTCTGCTGTTCTCAGAAATGTATTGTGAAGTGTCAAATGCTCTGCAGGTTGCCTGCTTCAGAAATTGAAGTATTTGCAATGCAGAACTAACTGAAGAACAAAAGATGGTACCTATATTTTGGCACTTCTATTAACAGACAACTTTATGTCCTTATTTGTTTCCAGTAGCACTGAAATTTTCCTGCCACATTCATTGGGCTGCATGGAGCAAGTTACTTCATCTTCTGTGCCATTAAAAGCAATTGTTCATTGCAGCATAACTCACAACAGAATCTTCAAACTGTTGCTGTCACCAGGGTTGGTTTTCCTGTGCAGTGATATTCACCAGTAAATACTGTAGATACTGGAAGTATGAAATGTATCAGGTAACACTGGATTTACTCTGTAGGCAGGTAGTTACTGTAGACAAGAAAAAAAACACTTCAGGCCAATGATCCTTCTTCAGAACTGGGCAAAAACCACGGGTTCTTTCCTGAAGCAAAACTGTGTCAGAAAAAAAGCAGGTAATTAAATTAAATTTAGAGGACTTACCTGAAGGTTCCCATTCCGAGCTGGGATGTGATCAGTGAGGGCCCTTCAAATTATGCTGTGGTAAATTATTGCTGCAGTAAATTCCTGGTTTGCACTCACTCACAGCCAATCCTTTTGTTCTTTCCATTCCCACCCCTCAACTTTGTCTTCTTTCTAAATTATTCCTCAGTTTTGAAGAAAGGTCATTCACTAAATTTCTGTTTCTGTTTCTCCTTCCAGTGATACTGCCTGATCTGTTAAGTATTTACAGCATTTTTAAATATAATTATGAGCATCTAGTTGGGCATGGAGTGCTCAATGACAGATGTGCTTTGGAACCATGCAGACTAATTCATCCTGGCAACAATCTAAATGCGTGTTGCATGTGGAATGACATCATTATATGTGTGCCTGAAGCAAAAAATGTGATTCATAACTGGAAATATTCAGTCATAGTAGTACGCTTCAACCTGGAAAACACTGTAATTGCATTTTTCTCTGGAAAAAAATGTTTTTAAATGTGATACAAATTCTAGGGAAAACTAAATCAACACTACAGCAAACATGGTCCAATCTACACCACACAGAGCAATAGAGACTCTTGGTGTAATTGATGATGGATTTAACCATTTTCCTTTGTTGTAACTTTGAATATTT
The DNA here is from genome assembly GCF_030144855.1 of Hypanus sabinus. NCBI lineage: Eukaryota > Metazoa > Chordata > Chondrichthyes > Myliobatiformes > Dasyatidae > Hypanus > Hypanus sabinus. The sequence continues at coordinate 141,796,296 of NC_082713.1, forward strand.
ATGTTAATGTATGCAGCTTTAAGCAATTATATGGCTGAATTAAGAAAGTGATGGCTGAACGGACTTTAGTAAGGTTTTAGACCAGGTCCCACATGACATGCTGATCTAGAAGGTTGAGTAGCATGTAATTCAGAGGTAGCTAGCATGATGGATTCAGAATTAGTTCAGTGATGGGAAATAGAAGGTCAATTGTCTGACTGAGGGGGTCTCTGACTCATGGGGTGCCTCAGGGGTCAGTGTTGGGACTTCTGTTGTTCATTATTGATGTAAGTTATGTGGATTTGAATGAACATGGCAAGATTAGCAAATTTGCTGATAATTCTAAATAAGGCGGTCTTGTTGAATGTGAAGCAGGTTGCAATGAATTTGCAAAGAGATTGTGATCATTTAGGGAAATAGGTTGAGGAATGGGAAATATATTGCAAATGAGATAAGTGGGTAGTGATGCATTTTGGACATTCAAACCAGGGTAGGACTTGTACAGTGAATGGCAGGGCACTGACAAATGTCATACTTCCAGGCCCTCTGTTTCACAAGTACACAGTTTGCTGAACATGGCCTCATATGTAGACAGGGATGTGAACTTCAAGATTCATCTACTTACAGGCAGCCACAAAACAAGAAACCCAAAAGAACCCATTTAAAAAACAGTCCAACAACCACCCATTGCAGAGAGAGGGAAAAAATAAAAGCAAGCAACAGCATTCCGAATTTAAGTGAGTTCATAAACACAACGCCCGGAACAGCTGGATCAGCCCCAGTGTCTCAGCTTTATTGCAGCAAAGAGCAGTGCAAACATCACGGAGCAGTGAGCAGTACCAGCCGGACCCTTGCCTCCAGTTCTGACACCCTGCCTTTTCAATCCATCTAGCCCGGTGTTTAAATTGTCTAAATGTCGGGTTGTTTCTCACAGTAAGATGCAGGTACACCACATTGACACACTCTCAGCCTGGACCCCGCTGCCAAGAGGGTTATGGGCTGAACATGGGTGACTAGGACTAGCAGGGAGGATGCTGTGGTTGGCAAGGAGCAGGTGGGCCAATGGGCCTGCTTCCATGCTGTCTTACTGCAAGACTCTGTTATTAAAATAGAGGAATGTACAATGTAAGCAAATCTTTGGTGGAAATGCAATGAAGATGAGTGCTGGCATTTTAGTGTGTGAGTGAAAAAGAGTTCTCCAGAGTTTCTGCATTAAATATTTGTTTTAGTTCATCTGTGCATTTGATTCTGACAGACAACCCTGATGGTTTGAGAAGTGGTAAGAGAATATGAGGCTTAATATAGGGTAGGAAATAAAAACAAATAGAGGCTTGGCCAAGAGTATCCTTAGAAAGTTGAAGCTCTTAGAGACATGAAAAAAAATGTCGAGGAAATTAAAAGCAATGTAAAACCACATTCCCTGAATAAGAATACAGATGCTGTCCACAATTTCTCAATTTTTATTGATTTCTTATGTTTAAACTAAGTGCAAAATTATATTTATTTCTGCCTATTGATTGAACTTGTTCTCTTGCTCACTGTCTGAAGTATTGTCTGTGAGTTGAAGATGAAATTAAGAAATGACGAAAGCAGTGGACACAAAAAGTGTGGCACCTGAGAAGCAAATGACAAGACAAGTGAAGTGATAGCCCATATTTACCATACTATGGGCAGATGTCCCATGGCATTACTGAGGCAGCCAGATGATCCTTGGTTTTCAAAATGCAACACATAAGGCACAAAGTGGAGTGTTTCCTTATAGCCTGCTCAATCTAATTGCTAAATAAACAAGCCCTCCAGTCACTCAGCACTTAATTAGTGTTAAATTGGAGAGAGATTGAGAATTTGAGTTTTAGCTCTAAAGTACACAGTATTTTAAGGCAGCATTTGCATTGCAATGGTTTAGCTCAAAATTAGCTGTGGTACAGTTTTGTGTCAGTCCAGCTTCCATTACTTAGCTGTTGCTGGACTGAAATGCTTAATGGTCCTGCCCCAGAGAAAACTGTACATGCATGAATACATGTGTACATAATACTTTTGGGAATACTTAGCAATGTTGATATGGAGGAAATTGTGGTTATATAAGACCATAAGACATAGGAGCATATTTAAGGCAGAGTCTGCTCTGCCATTCAATTACGGCTAATTTATTATCCATTTCAACCCATTTCTTTTGCCTTCTCCCCATAAATTTTGACGCTCTTACTAATCAAGAACCTATCAACCATTGCTTTAAATATTCTCAATGACTTGGCCTCCACAGCTCTCTGTTGCAATGAATTTCACAGATTCACCACCCTCTAGCTAAAGAAATTCCTCCTCATAGAAACATAGAAAATAGGCCATTCGGCCCTTCAAGCCTGCAACGCCATTCAGTATGATCATGGCTGATCATCCAACTCAGAACCCTGTACCTACTTTCTCTCCATACCCCCCGATCCCTTTAGCCACAAGGGCCATATCTAACTCCCTCTTAAATATAGCCAATGAACTAGCCTCAACTGTTTCCTGTGGCAGAGAATTCCACAGATTCACCACTCTCTGTGTGAAGACGTTTCTCCTCATCTCGGTCCTAAAAGGCTTTCCCTTTATCCTTAAACTGTGACCCCTCGTTCTGGACTTCCCAACATCGGGAACACTCTTCCTGCATCTAGCCTGTCCAATCCCTTTAGAATTTTATATGTTTCAATAAAATCCACCCCCCCAATCTTCTAAATTCCAGCAAATATAAGCCCAGTCGATCCAGTCTTTCTTCATATGAAATTCCTGCCATCCCAGGAATCAATCTGGTGAACCTTCTTTGTCCTCCCTCTATGGCAAGAATGTCTTTCCTCAGATTAGGGGACCAAAACTGCACACAATACTCCAGGTGTGGTCTCACCAAGGCCTTGTACAACTGCAGTAGAACCTCCCTGCTCCTGTACTCCAATCCTCTTGCTATGAATGCCAACATACCATTCGCCTTTTTCACCACCTGCTGTACCTGCACGTCCACTTTCAATGACTGGTGTACAATGACACCCAGGTCTCGTTTCACCTCCCCTTTTCCTAATCGGCCACCATTCAGATAATAATCTGTTTTCCTGTTCTTGCCACCAAAGTGGATAACCTCACATTTATCCACATTAAATTGCATCTACCATGAATTTGCCCACTCACCTAACCTATCCAAGTTACCCTGGATCCTCTTAGCATCCCCCTCACAGCTAACACTGCCGCCCAGCTTCGTGTCATCTGCAAACTTGGAGATGCTGCATTTAATTCCCTCATCTAAATCATTAATATATATTCTAAACAACTGGGGTCCCAGCACTGAACCTTGCGGTACCCCGCTATTCACTGCCTGCCATTCTGAAAAGGTCCCGTTTATTCCCACTGTTTGCTTCCTGTCTGCCAGCCAATTCTCTATCCACATCAATACCATACCCCCAATACCGTGTGCTTTAAGTTTGCACACTAATCTCCTATGTGGGACCTTGTCAAAAGCCTTTTGAAAATCCAAATATACCACATCCACTGGTTCTCTCCTATCCACTCTTCTAGTTACATCCTCAAAAAATTCTATAAGATTCGTCAGACATGATTTTCCTTTCACAAATCCATGCTGACTTTGATGCTTTCACCTCTTTCCAAATGTGCTGTTATCATATCTTTGATATCTCATCTCTGTTTTGAGGCTGTGCTCTCTAATCCTAGACTCCCCCCACTATAGGAAATATCCTCTCCATATCCACTCTATCTAGGCCTTTCAATAATCGATAGATTTCAATTAGATTCCCCCTCATTCTTCTAAGCTCTAGTGACTACAGGATCAGAGCCATCAAATGCTCCTGATACGTTAATACTTTCATTCCCGGAATTATTCTTGTGAATGTCCTCTGAACACTCTCCAATAGCGGAACATTCCATGCCAGTTGCTTGAGACACAACAGAAACTTTCCCGTGCATGTCCAGCGAAGAGCTTTAAAAACATAGTGTCTATAATAGAAAAGTAACCACCTAGCGGAGCAGTCATTGTTGGAGTAGTCTGAGTCAGAGTAGGAAGGCTTTGGCTCAACAGGGCTTCGACGAGAATAGACGGAGGCTAGGTAAGTTTGTTGCTTATTCCTTTTTTCTTATTTAACTCTTGAGAGAATAAGGGGTAAGTCTGCAGAAACAGTGTTTCAGTCTCCTCGATGGCCACATCAAGATGCAGCTCCTTAGAGACTGTTAGGAAACTGGAGCTGCAGCTCAATGACCTTCGGCTTGTTAGAGAAAGGGAAGCAGTGATAGACAGGACCCACAGCGAGGTAGTCACCCAAAGGCAGCAGTAATAGGGGACTCTATAATCATGGGGACAGATAGGTGATTCTGTGGATGCATAAAGGAAACACAGATGGTAGTTTTCCTCCCAGGTATCAGGGTTTGTGATCTTTTTGAATGCGTCCACAATATCCTGAAAAGGGAGGGTGAGCAGCCAAAAGTCTTGGTATACGTTGGTACCAACAGCATGGGTAGATAAAGGAAGGAGGTCCAGAAAAAACAGTATCAGGAATTAAGAAGGAGGCTAAGAAGCAGGATCTCAAGGGCAGTAATCTCAGGATTGCTGCCTGTGCCACGCAACAGTGATAGAATGAGGTGGCAGATAAACATATGGCTGAAGAATTGGAGCGTGGGTGGCAATTCAGCTTTCTGGATAGTTCTTCCTAGAACAGGTGTGAACTGTACAAAAAGGAAGGGTTGCAGTTGAAACTGAGAAGAACCAATATTCTTGCAGGCAGGTTTACTACTGTTGGTAGAGATTTAAATTAATATGGTTAGGGAATGGAACCAATATGATAGAGCGGAGGATGAGCCACCAGGTTACAATTTAATGATGAATGTAATATGAATATAAGGAAGGACATGCCAATAATTGGGTGTAAATGCAGACAGAGCAAAGAGTTCAATTGTACCACAGAGGCAAAATTCAAAAGGGCGAAGAATGCAAGACTGAAGGTGCTGTATTTAAATGCATGTAGCATGCAGAATAAGATGGACGAACTTGTGGCGCAATTAGGGATTTTTGTGTATGATGTTGTGGGCATCGCTAAGTTGCGGTTGAAAAATAAATAGAAAAATAGAAAACCTACATCACAATGCAGGCCCTTCAGCCCACAGAGTTGTGCCGAACACGTCCCTACCTAAGAAATTACTCAGCTTACCTATAGGCCTCTATTTTACTAAACTCCATGTACCTATCAAAACCTCTTAAAAGACCCTATCATATCCGCCTCCACTACCGTTGCTGGCAGCCCATTTCACGCACTCGCCACTCTCTGAGTAAAAAACTTACCCCTGACATTTCCTCTGTATCTATTCCCCAGCACCTTAAACCTGTGTCCTCTTGTGGCAACCATTTCAGTCCTCGGAAGGTCATAGTTGGGAGCTTAACATCAAAAGGTATACTTTGTATCGAAAGGACAGGCAGGAAGGCATAGGTGCTTGTGTGACTCTGTTAGTAAGAGATGGAATTACATCTTTAAAAAGAGGTGACATAGGGTCAGAGAATGTTGAATCTTTGTGGGTGGAGTTAAGAAACTGCAAGGGTAAAAAAAAGCATCATAGGGATCATATATAGGCCTACAAGTAGTGGCCAAGATGTCAGTTGAGATTGCAAAAGGAGCTGAAAAAGGCATGTAATAAGGGTAATAGCACAATTATAGACAAGAGGCATGAGAGAAGAGCCTGCCCAGGTGGATTGGAGGAGAATACTGGCGGGGATGACAGCGGAGCAGAGATGGCCGAAGTTTCTGGAAATAGTTCACAAAGTGCAGGATAGATATGTCCCATAGAAGAAGAAATTCTCAAATGTCAGGGGCAGGCAATTGTGGCTGACAGAGGAAGTTAAGGATTGAACACAAGCCAAGGAAGAGCATATAATATAAGTAGCAAAAGTAAGTAGGAAGTTGGATGATTGGGAAGCTCTTAAAATCCAGCAAAGGGTAACTGAAAAACTGTAAGAAGGTAAAAGATGAAATATGAGAGCAAACTAGCCAATAATATTAAGCAGGATGCTGCAAAATCTTTTAGTTTTATATAAAGTTAAAGGGAAGTGAAAAATGATATTGCAGCACTAGAAAATAACGCGGGTGAGGTAGTAATGAGGGACAAAGAAATGGCAGATGAACTTAATGGGTACTTTGCATCAGTCTTCACTGTGGAAAACACTAGCAGTGTGCCTGTGGTCTGTGAGTGTCGGGGAGCAGGAGTGAGTGCCATTGCTATTACAAAGGAAAAAGTGCTGGACAAACTCAAAGGTCTTAAGATGGATGTCACCTAGACCAGATGGACTACATCTCAGAGCCATAAGAGAGTTTGCTAAAGAGATAACGCATCTATAGGTCATGATCTTTCAAGAATCACTTGATTCTGGCATGGTCCCAGACGACTGGAAGATTGAAAATGTCACTGGACTCTTTAAGAAGGGAGGAAGGCAAAAGAAAGGAAATTATAGGCCAGTTAGCCTAACCTCAGTGATTGGGAAAGTGTTGGGGTCTGTTATTAAGGATGAGGTTTCAGAGTACTTGGAGACAAATGATAAAATAAGTCAATGTCAGCATGGTTTCTGTGAAGGGAAGTCATGCCTGACAGATATGTTAGAGCTCTTCAAGGAAGTAGTATAGACGAGGGCGAGGCAGTGGATGTCATTTACTTGGATCTTCAGAAGACATTTGATAAGGTGCCACACATGAGGCTGCTTAACAAGATAAAATTCTATGGTGTTAATAGGAAAGATACTGGCATGCATAGAGGAATGGCTGACAGTCTGGAGGCAGTGTGTCGGAATAAAGAGGCCTTTTCTGATTGGCTGCCAGTGACTAGTGATGTTCCTCAGGTGTCAGTATTAGGACTGCTGCTGTTCACATTGTTTGTCACCAATTTGGATAATGGAATTGATGGTTTTCTGGCAAAGTTTGTGGATGATACAAAGACAGGTGGAGGGGGAGGTAGGCTGAGGAAGCAGTGCGATTGCAGCAGGACTTAGACAAGTTGGAAAAATGGGCAAAAAAGTGGCAGATGGAATACAGTGTTGAGAAATGTATGACAGAGTATTTTGGTAAAGGGAACAATAGTGCCGACTATTATCTAAATGTGGAGAAGGTTCAAACAACAGAGGTGCAGAGGGTCTTCAAGCAAAACTCCTGGAAGGTTACTTTATAGGTTGAGTCCATGGTAAAGAAAACAAATGCAATATTGGCATTTATTTCAAGCGGAATAGAATATAAAAGCAAGGGGATAATGCTGAGGCTCTTTAAGACACTAGTGGCTGCACTTGGAATATTGTCAACAGTTTTGAGCCCCATATCTCAGAAAGGATGTGTTGTCATTGGAGAGAGCCCAAAGGAGGTTTATGAGGATGATTCTGTGAATGAGGTGGTTAACATATGAGGAGCATGTGGCAGCTTTGGCCTGTACTGACTGGAATTTAGTAGTCCGCTGGGGAACTCATTGAAACCTACCAACGTTGACAGGACTAGATAGGGTGAGTGTGGAGAGGATGTTTCCTGTGGTGGGGGAATCCAGAATTAGAGGGCACAACCTCAGAATTGAGGGATGCCTTTTTATAATAGAAGTGTGGAGGAGTATTTTTAGCCAGAGTGTAGTGAATCTGTGGAATGCTCCACCACAAACTGTGGAGAGGCCAAGTCCATGGGTATATTTAAGGCAGAAGTTGATAGTTTCTTAGTCAGTACATTAAAGGAGATGGTGAGAATACAGGTGAATGGGGTTGAGTGGGATCCAGGATCAGCTATGATGGATTGGTGGAGCAGACTGGATGGGCTGTATGGCCTAATTCTGTTCCTATATCTTAAGGTCTTATTCTTTGTTAGTTAAGGGGCCCATAGCTTCAAGAATGGTCTGATCAATTCTTTATAAATCCTAGTTGTCTCTATAGGAATGCTAACGTTGTATTTGCCTTCCTTACGACTGAATCAACGTGCAAATTAACCTTTAGGGAATCCTGCAAAAAGATTTCTAAGTCCCTTTGCACCTCTAATCTCAGAATTTCCTCCCCGTTCAGAAAATAGTCTGTCCCTGTATTCCTTCCATTATAGCTGTGCACTTTCAGCAATTAGTGATGTCTATGTTCAGAAAGCATATACAGAGTACTTTGCATCAGTATTTACCATGGAGAAGGATATAGAGGATAGGGAAATAAATGTGTTGCCTGCTGGGGCATTTCAAGATGAAGGAGATTGTGTTTAACATTAAGTTGAGTAAGTCCCCAGGGCCTAATAGGATATCAGAATCAGAATCAAGTTTATTATCGTTGATAATAAACCTGATTCCGTGAAAATCATTAATTTACATAATTGGGGATATACCCCAGGATATTGAGAGAATCAATAAATGGGATTACTGAGGCATTGCCCAATATCTTTGTGTCTTCCTTAGCATATTTTGGCAGGTAACTAATGTTGTTCAAGAAGAAAAATAAAGATAACGCTGAGAACTATACTCCTGGAAAATCATAGTCTAATCAGCAACAGTCAGCCAGTGTTTCTGTAGGACAAGTCATGTCTCACTAACTTCATTGAGTTTTTCAAGAAGATGACGAAGATAATCCTGTTGTTATTGCCTACATAGATTTTGGTAAGACACTTGACAAGATTGCACACGGAATTCTCATCCGCAAGGTTAAGACACATGGGACCCACAATGGACTGGCTGTTGGGAATCTGTTTTCCCAAAGAAAACAGAGGAGTGGTCAGTGGGACTTATTCTGTAACTAGTAGTCTTCCACAGGGATCTGTACAGAGACCTCTGCTGCTTGTGATATATAAATAACCTGAATAAAAATGTCGATGAGGAAGTTAGTAAGTTTGCAAATGATATGAAGATTGGCACTGTTGTAGCTAACATAGAAGAATGCCAAAAGAATCAGTGGGACAAAGATTACTTACAGATACAAATCAAGAAATATGTGTTGGAGTGTAATCCAGCCAGATGTGAAGTGGTATACTTTACGAGATCAAAAATAAAGGAAAAATGCATTGTTAAGGTTAGACACTGAGCAGTGTTGATGAGTGGAGGGATCTTAGGGTCCAGGTCTATAACTCCCTGAAAGTAGTTACACTGGTTGATAGAATGGTAGAGAAGGCATTTGGTATACTTGCCTTTATGTGTTGGAAGAACTAGGTTCAAGAATCAGGAGGTTCTGTTGAAATCTGCAACAATAACAAATATTACAGGAATTGCAATAGAAATAAGGCAAACAACTAGTGAGGTCATGGAACCTATACAGATTGAAGAGGAGGAGGTGATTGCTATCTTGAGGCAAATCAGAGTAGATAAATCCCCAGGACCTGACAGGGTATTCCCTCAGACCTTGAAGGAGACTAGTGTTGAAATTGCAGGGGCCCTGGCAGATATATTTAAATTGTCAGTATCTATGGGTGAGGATCCAGAGGATTGGAGTTGTTCATGTTGTTCCGGTATTTAAAAAAGGCTGTCAAAGTAATCCGGGAAATTATAGGCTAGTAATTTTGACATTGGTAGTAGGTAAATTATTGGAAGGAGTACTAAGAGATGGGATCTACAAGTATTTGGATAGACAGGGACTTATTAGGGAGAATCAACATGGCTTTGTGCGTGGTAGGTCATGTTTAACCAATCTATTAGAGCTTTTCGAGAAGGTTACCAGGAAAGTGGATGAAAGGAAGGCAGTGGATGTTGTATACATGGACTTTAGTAAGGCCTTTGACAAGGTCCCGCATGGGAGGTTAGTTAGAAAGATTCAGTCACTAGGTATACATGGTGAGGTAGTAAATTGGATTAGACATTGGCGCAGTGGGAGGAGTCAGAGAATGGTAGTGGAGGATTGCTTCTCTGAGTGGAGGCCTGTGACTAGTGGTGTGCCACAGGGATCAGTGCTGGGTCCATTGTTATTTTTTATCTATATCAATGATCTGAATGATAATGTGGTAAATTGGATCAGCAAATTTGCTGGTGATACAAAGATTGGAGGTGTAGTGGACAGTGAGGAAGGTTTTCAAAGCTTGCAGAGGGATTTGGACCAGCTGGAAAAATGTGCTGAAAATGGCAGATGGAGTTTAATACAGACAAGTGTGAGATATTGCACTTTGGAAGGACAAACCAAGATAGAACATACAAGGTAAATGGTAAGGCTCTAAGGAGTGCAGTTGAACAGAGGGATCTGCAAATGCAGATACAAAATTCCCTAAAAGTGGCATCACAGGTGGATAGGGTAGTAAAGAGAGCTTTCGGTACATTGGCCTTTATAAATCAAAGTATTAAGTATACAAGTTGGAATGTTATGGTGAGGTTGTATAAGGCATTGGTGAGGCTGAATTTGGAGTATTGTGTACAGAATTACAGGAAGGATATTAATAAGGTTGAAAGAGTGCAGAGAAGGTTTACAAGGATATTGCCGGGACTTGAGAAACTGAGTTACAGAGGAAGGTTGAATAGGTTAGGACTTTATTCCCTGGAGCGTAGAAGAATAAGGGGAGATTTGACAGAGGTATATAAAATTATGATAGGTATAGATAGAGTGAATGCAAGCAGGCTTTTTCCACTGAGGCTAGGGGAGAAAAAAAACAGGAGACATGGGTTAAGGGTAAAGGGGGAAAAGTTTAAAGGGAACATTGGGGGGGTGGGCTTCTTCACACAGAGAGTGGTGGGAGTGTGGAATGAGCTGCCAGATGAAGTGGTAAGTGCGGGCTCACTTTTAACATTTAAGAAAAACTTGGACAGGTACATGGATGAGGGGTGTATGGAGGGATATGGTCCAGGTGCAGGTCAGTGGGACTAGGCAGAGAAATGGTTCAGCACAGCCAAGAAGGGCCAAAAGGCCTGTGTCTGTGCTGTAATGTTCTATGGTTCTAGTATCTTCCCCTTCCCTTTCCAATCTTCCAGGAGGGTCTTAGCTCGAATTAACTGTTAATTCATATCCATAGTTGCTGCCTGGCCTGCTAAATTCCTCCAGCATTTATTGTGTGTTGCTCAGGATTTCCAGCATCTGCAGCATCACTTGTGTTTATTACAGGACATTTCTACTTTTTGTTACTCTGTTATTCTAATAGTCATAGTTTCTCTGTTAAGAGTGGGCAGAATCTCCATTCAGGAAAAACTGAAAATGTCTTTTTGCTGTCAAGTAATCATAAATATGTGAGTAGACACCATGTTTCATTGCAGTCCCCCCCCCCCCCACATTACCTCAGCAGCAAAATACTATGAAGTTATGTTATTTTGCATTGACTCCATGAACAAAAATGATCATGAGTTTAACATTCCTTGCCTGGGGCTTGCCCTTAATTAACATATAATTATTCATGCAAAAATGTTATAAGCTAGGTTTAATGAGGAAGAATGTAATCTTGATGCTCTGCTGCTCATCCTCCTAACACGGATTCACTGACCTAAAAGTTACTTCCAATTTTTTTTTCATGATCTGTAGGTAATGTAGATATAGTTTATTCTTATTAACGCCCCCTGCCAAGTTGCATTGGTCTCTTGAGGAAAAAGTATTCTGATGTTACATACCAAGTAGTCTTTCTTTTATTCATTTCTTTCAGTGGCACTCAAATTTCAGCATCAATAAGGAGCCAGTTCTTCTTTTGCAGTGCACCATTAACTTGTAAAAATTGGGTGTACCCTGATAATATAAGAATAGCCTTGTAGAAGCAACTGGCCTGCCATGTGCTTTCAATGTGGTTATTTCTGATAAGTTTGCTTTCCCCAAAGCATTCGCTTGGAGAAGGTAAGGATAGCATTCTATCTTATATTTTATGATTTAATTTGTTATGAAATTCTGCCAAGGCCTTGCTGAAATTCTCAGGGTTTAGATAGTGGAGTATCCACAAACATACATCATAACTGCTGGGGCACACTTATACTGCTTAAGACTTTGAGCTGGCCGTCCTGAGAGTTGGCTTCATCTTTCACAAAAAAGCAGAGCATCTGACCTCAGTAGCTCCAACGTAAGGGAACTCTTATCAGAATGTCTTGCCCCATTCTCTGTGAAACCTATTAATAACCTTTGAAGTCAGAGCACTTTACTTTAGGTATTGGTTTCCAAGCTTAAGTCCATACTGGTTACATCACAGTCTGGTATGGAAGCACCAATGCTCAATAACAGAAAAGTCTACAAGCCCAGTCCAAGATGGGCAAAACCTTCTTTGTCATAAAGCACATTTACAAGGTAAATGTGAACAACACATTTACGAAACAACGAAACAACATCCATCAACAAGGACCCCCCCCCCCCCCCCCAATCATCCAGGCAGTGTTCTCTTCTCGTTACTACAGGAGCCTTGGGTCCCACAAATACCAGATTCAGATACAATTATTACCTTTGAACCATCAGGCCCCTGAACCAATGTGGATAACTTCACTCATCTTAACTCTGAACTGACTCCACAACCTATAGACTCACTTTCAAGGACTTGATAACTCAATATTACTTATTTACTTATTTTATTATTTGTACGATTTGTCATCTTGTGCACATTGGTTGTTTGCGAGTCTTTGTTGTTTATAGTTTTGAAATTTGTTTATTTCCTATAAATGCCTGCAGGAAAATCAATCTCAAGGTAGTACAGTATATGGTGACAAATATGTACTTCAGTAATAAATTTAGCTTAAATTTTGAAAGTCATGTCTCTGAAGGCAGGAAGTACGAACTGCCAGTATGATGAATCCCTGACTCCAACCCTCTGTATCGCGACCTAGCCTGCTTACTCACTTTTTATTATACTCCTCTTGGAGTCGCACAGATATTATCTGTAATTAACTAGCTAAATACACCTAACCTTTTAAGCCAAGATTAGATCACTGACTTTCTGAATCAATCATTGTCAGTCTTTGCCAACCATAGTAAAATAAACATAGTGATTTTGTTTATCAAACTGAAAAATTGCTTTTTCCAACAAGTTATATTTTTTGTTATCGAAGAATGATCTAAAGGTTAACCTCAAATACATAATATGAAGGAAAAATTAAATTGGCTTTGTTTATTTAACTCAAAATGTTTCATTGACTTCTCATTGAGAAGGCATGTTGGTTTAGACATTCCTCACAATACTCTTTCAAACAACAATGTGCCTTGCAGTTCATGAACAGAATTGCTCCCATTTCTAACTTTGCCTCCTAACATTGTGATGTGATTTTCTTTGTTGTCTTTCTCCTGTTGTGTTTCATCCTTCCCCCTAACTTTTATATCCTACCTCTTACCCATTGCTGTATCTGGTTATTTGCTCTATAACAAACAAATTTTTACAGTTGGTCACAGGTCACCTTTAACTTTGATCAGTAAGTCTGAAACTTATGCCACGCTCGTTGATAACATTATTGAAGCACATAATGTGACCATGAAATGTTGCAAGCATTGGGATGAATTATGACGAGAATTGCCCAGTCCATTATCCTGATGAATGGAACTTTCACAGGAAGTAGCGCAAAATAGTAAAATATGCACAAAATGTATTTTTAAAAACAGGTGCAGATTTGTTTCTTCTTAATCCAATTTCTACACTTAGATCAATGTCCAATTCAAATTGATTGTTATATGTACAGGTACATTATGCATAGAGGTAATGAAAGGCTTACTTGTAGCAGCACAACAGGCACATAACATCACATAATTAGCATTCACAAGAAACAACAACCAAAAATTATACACAATTACAACAAAAAAATTAATTCTAGTACAAATTGATCAGAATATTTGTAGAGTTACTAAGCAATAGTAACAGGGGCTGTGCTAGTTGGTTCAAGAACTGAATGATTGAAGAGAAGTAGCTGTTCTTGAACCAAGTGGTGTAGGATTTCAAGCATTTTATACTTCCAGCCCAATGGTAGATGCAAAAAAGATGGCATGTTCCAGATGGTGGGAATCTTTGATGGCGAATGTTGCCTTCATTCAGCAGCATCTCCTGTCAATATTACTGATATCTAGATGCCAATGTCCTTTAGGCAATATCCATGATTAATATTGAATAAATGACATTTTCTGAAAGGCTGATTTGCTTGCCAGGATTTAGTTTTGAAAAGACTGATTTATTTTCCAAAGTATACATTTGAAGCAGGTATTTCATTGAGATACCACCGTATGTATGTTGGAGTATCACATTATGAATGCCATGGAGGTAGTCAATGACATAATAACCTAATTAACCAAAGATCAGTGCCAGAAGAGATTTCCAATATTGGCAGGAATACAAATACAGGTCTTTTAATGAACAACAATGGTACAATAGCTTAAACATGGAGCTCAGAAAAATAGGTAACCCTAGGTAATTTCTAAGGTAAGGACATGTTTGGCACAGCTTTATGGGCCGAAAGGCCTGTATTGTGCTGTATTTTCTATATTTCTGAACAGCAGGTCAACTTCTACCTGTGCCAGTGAAACTTTAAGCACAATATACAGGAAATTTAGTGACAATGTGCAGAATAGTTACTGATAGCACATAGTTCTACAATTCATTGAATTGAATTGATTGACTTTATTTCTTACATCCTTCACATACACAAGGAGTAAAAATCTTTATGTTACGTCTCCATCTAAATGTGCAATCATAGTAATGTATAATAATTTATAAACAATAGAACCGTCAATGTAATAGAAATACACTCAAATCAATGTGAGTTCATCAGTCTGATAGCCTGGTGGAAGAAGCTGTTCCAGAGCCTTTTGGTCCTGGCTTTTATGCTGCAGTACCATTTCCTGGATGGTAGCAGCTGAAATAGATTGTGGTTGGAGTGACCTGGGTTCCAAAGATCCTTCGGGCCCTTTTTTCACACCTGTCTTTGTAAATGTCCTGAATCATGGGAAGTTCACAACTACAGATGCACTGGGCTGTCCAGATGTCTCTGATGTCTCTGCAGAATCATGAGATTAAGGGAGGTACACTTCCCATATCAGGCAGTGATGCAACCAGTCAGAATGCTCTCAATTGTGACCCTGTAGAAAGTTCTTAGGATTTGGGGGCCTATACCAAACTTCCTCAACCGTCTGTTGTGCCTTTTCATCACGTAGCTGGTATGTACAGACCACGTGAGGTCCTTGGTGATGTGGATGTCAAGCAACTTAAAGCTGTTTACCCTCTCAAGCCCAGATCCATTGATGTTATTAGGGGTTATCCCGTCTCCATTCCTCCTGTAATATTTGGTAAAAGATCATAGAAAAAAGTGTTTCTTAAATGCAATGCTATGCTAACTGGACTGCTGTTTTTAAAAGTAAACTCCACTTGCTGTTGTCATTTGTTTGCTCTCTGGTAGCAGCAACAATATTCTATAACTACCTAACGTTCAAAGCTTCCTTATACCTATACAGTCCATTAGGTCCTTGCTCAGTCATAGAGAGGAATTGCATTGGTCTCTTTTCCTCCTTTTTTCCCCCTTTGCCCTCTCAATCCACTCTCATGCATCATCCTGAAATCCTTTTTTAGTCTTTTTGCTGTTTCCCTACCCTAAGGAATAATTTATAACATCAAGTTAATCTACCAGCATGTTGTGGTAATGCAGTAGGGGAATCAAAACTCCCAGAGGAAACCACATGAGTTGATCATGAAGAAAACATTCAAACTCTACAAGGAGAGGACCCAAACAGGAATTCATAAAGTGTCATTCATTTGTCTTTCACTTTATTTTTCCTTCCCATTTTTCTATCTGGCTTCTCACACTGATCTGACCATCTCTATTTTTCTGCACTACTCTAACAAACCTGCACCATAAAGAACAATGCTGCATTGCTGTTTTGGGTATGATGCAACCTTCTGCACTCAGCACTGAACAATCTACAATTTCAAATATTTATCTTTCATTTCATTTCACATTGCCTGTTTTCACAGTTTTTAAAAATAATTATTCCACCTCTTATTTTCACTATCTCCTTTCTGATTTTCTATTATTAATTCCTTTACCAGTTTTCACCATCCATTATCAGCCCCCTGCCATTTATTCTCTTTTGCCTTTTGCTCCAGACTTTATGTTCTCTCCTCCCCTGACCGTTTTTGTTTGTGAAGTTGTTTTATTTCTGACACTGTTCTACGGGAAATATATGCCCGAGTTGCTGAATACTTTAACATTCTGTGATAGAAAAAATATTGCTCATGCTTGCTCACCTTTATAATTTATTTTGTGCAGCTGATATTCGTTCCTGAAGTATTTTGTGATTGTTGATTCTCTAAAGTTGCCCATCATCTTTCAGACAAGAAGCACTACTAGCAGCCATCAGTGAGAAGGACGCTAATATTGCTCTACTGGAACTCTCTTCATCTAAGAAAAAGAAGACACAGGAGGAGGTGGCATCATTGAAGAGGGAGAAGGATAGATTGGTGCAACAGCTCAAACAACAGGTTCGTTTCTTTCATACCGGCTAATCCTGACAGCCATGCAGAGGAATTACTTCATTTAACCATAGTACCCTGTTAAATTGATCAAAATCAGTTTGAGTTGCTGTGCCTAAATTGTTTTGTATTTTGAAGCTAAAAAGCTTCAAGTTGCATTCAAGGACAACAGTAGCTTGAAGCTCCCTAGCCCAAGCATTACTCCAAGCTGATAATTTCTGCTGTGTCTTCAGGATTCCTGCTGTGCTTCGATAGGGAAGCTCTCTCAGCCTCATATGGAAGGAGAGAAAACTTCAATGCACGGGAACAAGGAGAGTGGGCATAGGCCTTTACATTTAAATGGTAAATTTCTCCAGTATTCTGGTATTCATGGGATGTGCACATACTTACAAGGACTTCCTTAGCAATCCCCTGCCAAGACATACCAGCTGCTGTTTTGGAGGATCTCTGTGGAGTCCTTGCACAACAATCATGCCTGTGATGCTTCTATTCTTCAGCAGTTTGTCTAGATTCTTTTGACCACCCCCGCCCCCTACCAAGAAACTGCCATCCATTCCTTTCCAAAGTTGTAACATACAACCGTTCAGAACCTACGGTCACCTCTAGGTGAGTTGTTTGTAAGACCTTTTGAATATTCACTGCAAAGATTCTACCCATGAGGCTAAATGCCAGCCAGCAACTGCAACAATTTGCAATATATCAATAGAGAATGCCTCTCCGAATCTGATACAAAAGTAACCCAATTAAGCTGTTTTGTCAGTCCTTCAACTAAGCGCACCAGTCTTTATGAGAATTTTATAAATAGATGATTTAAAATCCAATTTTAACATCAGTGTAAGAAAAGAATTTCAAGTCTTTTACATCTTCCATACAACTTGCTTAACCATCTGTTTTGGTACTGTCAGCAGACAGTATATACTCACTCAGTCCCTTCTGGAGGTAAAATAGACTGTAAGTCGCACAACTCATGAATTAGAGAATACCTTGTTATTCAACTCCCTGTTTACTTTTAGTTAATCAAGGCTGATAAATGATCTTCCTACCACTGAGCCCTGAATCTGTATGTGCCACATTCTTAAATGCATTTGGAAATATAAATGCACTATGGTCACGAGCCTCTCTTTTCTGCCCTGTTAGTTTTATCCTTAAAGAACTGAAATACATATTCAGAACATGATTTCTCATTAATAAAATTATGCTGAACTCCTTTATTGTGTTGAAAAATATGATTTTACAGATCTTGTGGCTATTACATCTAATCTACAATTTGCTATATACGGTTATCTCAAATGTTGAGGTTATAAGGCTGAGCAACCATTGCTTCTGAGCAGCAAACTAAAGATTCAAAATTTCAACCAATATTTCAATTGTCTGAGTGGAATAGAGTCAGAAAAAAAATGTATTTACATAGTCTCAGCTGTTTAGACTACATTTTGTACGTCATTTTGAAATTTTTTTGGCAGGCTATTTCAGTTACAGAATCAGGGAATATTTCATTAAGTACAGGTGGATAAGAGGGCATTTGATAAATTGTCTGGACTGTCTTGTCTGATGAATGATGTATGTTGCAACAAACAATCTGCAACAGGAACTCAACAGGACAAGTAGTAATTGTCACTACCAAGAGAAGGCCAACAAATTCAAAGGTGAAAAATCCTAAGGCTGCAGGAGAGATACTTCTACAGTATTGAATGAGAAGGAGGGGGTCTGACAAGAAAGGACTAAAAGTTCCTCAAAATTATTTAACTGCCTTCTTGAAGGCCTCTGTTTTCTCTAGTACCTACAACAGATAAGATTTTGTGGAAGCAGTGAAATCAATAACTCCCACTAGACAGGAGAACATCAGTCATTTTTTCCTTACCTTCAGGGTCTTGCCCTTCAGGGTTTTGCCACTATCTTCAATTTTGAAGTGAGTCTAGATATATTTCAAGAATAGTCAATGTGATGTGTCCAGTGAGAATCTCAAAAATACCACAAAATAGGAACAAGTGTAAGTCGTCAGGACCCTCAAGCCAGCCCTGTCTTTCAGTATGATCATTACTGATCTCTGCCTTTACCAGTTTCTCTTCTGTGCTCATAATCCTGAGTACACCTGAAGAAGAGGTCTGTGGTTTGGTGAAGAATTTCAGAACAGGATGGCTCCTATCATTAAACAGACCAAGTTGAAAATGTAAATCTGCTCTGTGGAGAGGATCTTTCATATCTGAATGTGCTCATTGTGCCTCTGAGTGATATGTAATGCTGAGCATTGAACATTTCTCCAGGTTTTTTTGTAGCTTAATTGTGAATGTACTGCCAATCAGGCATGTACCTTATGTTTTAGTGCACCTGCGGATTCCAAGATCAATAAGCATTACACTTTCAT
Organism: Hypanus sabinus; assembly: GCF_030144855.1. NCBI lineage: Eukaryota > Metazoa > Chordata > Chondrichthyes > Myliobatiformes > Dasyatidae > Hypanus > Hypanus sabinus. Next base: position 141,814,974 of record NC_082713.1, read on the forward strand.
TGTAAGGACTTGGGTCCGTGTTTGATCCAGTTGAGTGAGTGAAATCCCTGAGGACTTGTACCGCATTTCTTGCGTCACTGTTATATTTAAGGGTTGGGTTTAAGCTGTTCTACTCTTGTTTATTTGTTCCTCTAAATTTTCTCTAAGGATTTAATGTCCCATCATACTGAAGCCAACCAAGTTTGTATTGCAAGTGTGAACCCAAGCATAAATGACAGATACTCTTACATTTGAAATCCATTGGCAGCAGGGTAAAGGTTAGTTAATAGTAGGGCCCTGAAGAATGGTGTTGAACAGAGAACCCTAGGGACACAGGTACATAATTTCCAGAAGGAAGTGACACAGGCAGACAAGGTGGTGTTTGGCATGGCGCCTTTGTCGATCTGGGCAAATTGCAGTATTATGATCAATTCTGGTGACATAGCTATAGGAAGGATGTTGTTCAGCTGGAAAGGGTGCAGAAAAGTGTCGTGAGGATGTAACTGGGAATGGAGGGGTTGAGTTAAAACAACAGGCTGGATCGGCTGGGACTTGGAGTAAAGTAGGCTGAAAGGTAACATTGTAGAGGTATTTGAAAGTGGATGGTCTTAGTCTTTTTCCCCAAACTAGAGGAGCCTAAAACCAGGAGGCACTAGAAAGTTTAGGGTGAGAGGAGAAAGATTAAAAGGGAATTGAAAGGAAACATTTTCCCGCAGAGGGTGGTGGGCATAGGGATAAAACTTCCAGAGGCAGCTATAAAATTACAGTTACTATGTTTACAGTTACAGTGTTTAAAATAAATATGTTCAGGCACAAGGGTAAAAAGAAGGTTTAGATGGGTATAGGCCAAATACCAGTAAATGAGACTGGCTTGGATGGTCACCTTGGTCAATTTGGCCTGAAGATCTTATTTCCATGATATATGACAATAACTAGATCTGTACTCAAGTTTGTTTGGGAAAAGAAAGGGAAAGCAGTGCATGTATTATTTGTTGTGAACAATGATTGTTATTTTAAGGCTACCGTCCCTTTAAAGATTGTGTTGGGTGCAACAGTGTGTTTAAAGTAGGTTCCAGAATTGGTCTGTTTATTTGAGCTCCTCCTATGTTATATGTATACATCCTCACATGTGTCATAAATTTACATGTCTGAATGTACTCAACACAGCCTACAATCAACCTATCAACCAATTCCTGCTGCTATATGCTGTTACAAGTAACCATGAATTATTAGTTATGTCTCAAAGTCTGACTATTTTGGAAACTTTAGTAATTTTCTTCTTTATTCATATGTATTTCAGCGGGCAGATTCACAGGTCTTTGAGTTTGTTCATATGTTTTATTTTCCTACCTTTATCATTTTGGAGGACATCTTAATATCATTTTATGATCTTTTCTCTGAGTTCTAAAACTATATTTGTTACTCTGTTGGGGTCCTGATTTGTAATCCAAGTAATAATAAAATCACTTCCTTTCATTGTCTCAGCATTCCTCGTTTTGTATAATGGTAGCTTGAATTTTATTTTCAAGTACAGATGACCCCATTCATAGAAGACAGTACCACAATTTTCCATAGTGTGAAGCTGATCCACCTGCACATATGTCAAGAAACATAAGTTGAATAAAAGGTTTATTTATTGACATTTTCCACATAAATTCTGTGAGAGTTTATTTCAAAGTTCAAAGAACATTTGTTATCAAAGTATGTGCATATACTGTATACAACCTTGATATTCGTCTTCTTGCAGGCAGCCACAAGACAAAGAAACACAATAAAACATTAAAAACCCACACAACAAAGTCCATTAACCATCTAACGTGCAAAAAATAACCAACTGTGCAAACAATTAAACAGTAAACATATAACACAGAGTCTTCGAAAAGTGAATCTTCAGCCACAGGACCAGTTCACTGCTGAGACGAGTGAAGCCAATCCAGGAGCCCGATGGATGTAGGCCATAGCCACGGAGATAGTTCAGTGTTGAAGTAAATGCTGATGGTTGCAGGTCACAGCTGCAGAGGCAGTTCAGCGCTGAAGAGAGTAAACCTCATGGAGTAATGAGCTGAACACCAGTTTGGCCTTTGCCCTCATTCTTGATCAAAAGAATAAACAGAACATACAGAATATGAACTGCAGAGTCCCTGAAAGTGAATCCACAGCTGCAGAGCCATTCAGTGCTGAAGCAAGTGAAGCCCATCCAGGAGCTGATGGCTGCAAGGCAACAACTGCTCCAAAACCTAGCAGTGTGGGACCCAAGAATCCTGCACCTTCCACCAGACGGTAGTTGGGGAAGAGAGGGGGTTTATAGTCAAATGCAGGCAGACGGTGCTGCATACCTGTTGGTTTAACGCTGTTGTCCTTGGTGATTCTAATTTTACTTGACTCTTTAATTGGCACGGAGCAATGGAGCCGACCACAGATTCACCTTCTGCTATCAGGCCTTGATGCAGCTTCCACCCCCAGAAATGGCTGCTTTGATCATATCTCCAATCTCAAAAGTTTAGTATGCTGAAACCCCCAGGAGATCACAAAAGCACCAGACCACCAGAATTTTTATTTTTCAACTACTTTGGGTAGTGATTTGTGAATTCTGTTAGAGTTACTTTCCATTACCCAAACTGCTGTTGTGTGTGAGATACCTGTAGTTGTCAGGCAATTGTTTAATTTATTTATAAAAGTAATACCAATGATCTCAGTCTAACAATTTTAAACAGTGAGTATGTGGCTGTGAAGGGTAGTGCAATACAAAGTGACCTTTGTATTGTACAAACTTGAAACAATTGATAATGCTTTCCTGATATTGATGTCAGATTAATTGATCAGTATTTGTTCCCCTCCTTAAATGAGGAGGCATTTCCAACTTCCTGATGGTGCTGCAAACTATTTGGCTGAAATATTTTCTTGACATATTTAATTGAACTATCCCAAATATTAATCCGCTGCCAATGCTCAGATACTCTGCTCCTCCTGCAACGGGTGAGAATGTGCCACTTGGTCTGCACCACAGCTCACACGTTCAGAGTCATTCATGTTTACTATCATGTGCACAAATACATGTGCGGACAGTTGCAAAGAGAAGCTTACCTACAGTGGTATCACTGGCATGTAACATCATAGCAGCATTCACAAGAAAAATATGTTAAGCATAAATAATACAGTTTTTACATAAAGGAACAAAATTTAAACAAAAAGGAAGTCTGTTTTAATGCAAAGTGATTAGAAGTGGTCACCATGTTCCAAAATTATAGTGATTAGGGTTTTGTTGGTTGGTTCAGGACCTGAATGGTTGAAGGGAAAAAACTGTCCTTGAATCTGGTGGTATGGGTATCAGGCCTCAGTACTTCCTGCCCAGTGGTTGCTGCAAGATGTCGGCATGGCTCAGCTAGTGGGATCCTTGATGGATGGCTGTTTCATGTAAATTTGGGCTACAAAGATGCTGGAGATTCTCTATTCAAAGTCGAAGTAAACTTATTATCGATGTACATAAATGTCATCATATACAAACATGAAATTCATTTTCTTGTGAGCATATAGAATATTAACCTACATAGAATCAATGAAAAACCACACTAACTTGGGTGTTCAACCAGTGTACAAAAACAACAAACTGCAAATATACTCAATTTTGTATATTTGCTGCAGATGGATGTATGGATGATGTATGCAGAAATGTGCAGAAATTCTACAGCTAAAATGATGAATTCATGAAACAAGATAGGTAAAATATTAGACTCTAGTCTAAGTGAACTCCGTTTAACAGAAGCTTTGTGCTTTTTCCTTAAAAATAAATGATTGTGTTACATTGAAGCTTTATTTGATAAATAAATGTATTTTGCAGTTTGCCACAGGAATTACCATTGCAGCCTCAACTTTTGGCAGATTATTTAACTAACTTGGATGAAGGAATTATTGCTAAATTTGCTGTTGACACAAACATAGAAAGAATTCTTAATATGCAAGGAAGCTTACTGGGGTTGACGAACAAGTGAAATGAGATTTCAATGAGCTAGATGGCCTTCTGATCTTACCTTTTTTGGAGTTTGGAGTTACATTTTCTGTGGACAAAATGTTCAGATGTGTCTAAAGATGAGTACATTGTATGGATTTTTAAGATATTATTTAGGCAAGTGAATAGTGCTAGTATGAATCCAGATATGAAAAGCCAAGTTAAATGATAAAAGGAGAAATTTTCAAGGGTAATTGGACATGACTTTTTCATATTCTGATTGAACACTGAAGTACATGCATGCTTAAGTGTGACCTCCTACCCAAAGGTTCTAAAGAAAATCATGTTGGCCTTGTCAGCTTACATTAAACTCATGTCAAGGATACTTCATAACTGCTCCATATGTTCACCCATCATACACAATAGGATTACTCTCAAAATGAAAAAGTCAGAGAGAAAGTCATGCATTGGTCATCATTAGGAAAAAAAAAAAGTACTGGTGATACTGGAAATCGAAAATAAAATCTGAAAATGCTGGAAATCCTCAGCAGCTTGGGCAGCAACTCTGGAAGGTGGAGCAGGTTAATGTTTCAAGTCTTTCCCTGGCAGCGAGTGGGAATAAATGGGGCCTTTTCTGGGGTGCCACCAGTGAGTAGAGGTGTTCCTCGGGTCAGCATTGGAACTGCTACTTTTCGCATTGTTTGTCAATGATTTGGTTGATGGAACTGATGGCTTTGTGGCAAAGTTTGTGGATGATATGAAGATTGGTGAAGGGTTAGGTAGTGCTGAGGAAGCAATGCAATTGCAGCAGGACTTAGACAAATTGGAAGAATGGGTAAAAAAGTGGCAAATGGAATACGGTGTTGGGAAATGTATGATAATGCATTTTGGTAAAGGGAACAATAGTGCAGACTGTTATCTAAATGAGATGAAGGGGTCCTTGAGCAAGACTCCCAGAAGGTTAATTTATAGGTTGAGTCTGGTAAAGAAGGGAAATGCAATGTTAGCATTTATTTCAAGGGAAATAGAATATAAAAGCAAGGAGATAATGCTGAGGCTTTATAAGTCACCAATCAGGGTGCATTCAAGTATTGTCAACATTTTTGGGCCCCTTATCTCAGAAAGGCTGTGTTGTCATTGGACAGAGTCTGGAGAAGGTTCACATAAGAACATAAGAGATAGGAGCAGGAGTAGGCCAATTGGCCCCTCAAGCCTGCTCCGCCATTCAACAAGATCATGGCTGATCCTATCTTAACTCTAGTTTTCACCGAATCCCACAAGGCAACAGTGCCAACCAACAGGGCACCATGCTACCCATTTTATTTTATTATTCATCCCGCCCAAACCCATGTGATCACCCGGGGGGAAAAAAACCGATTTGCCAATTGAGGAGAAAAAAATCTGGAAAATTCCTCTCCGACCCATCCAGGCTATCGAAAACTGGTCCAGGAGATCACATGGCTGATCTAAACCTAGCCTCATGTCCACTTACCTGCTCGCTCACCGTATCCCCTAATAACATTTTTATCCAGGAAAATGTCTATCTCCACTTTGAATTTATTGAGTGTAGTAGCTTCCACAGCTCTCTGGGGCAGTAAATTCCACAGCCCCACTACCCTCTGAGTGAAGAAATTTCTCCTCATCTCAGTCCCCTTATTTTAAGATTATGCCCCCTAGTCCTAGTTTCACCCATCATTAGGAACACTCTCCCCGCATCCACCCGATCAAGCCCCTTCACAATCTTATATGTTTCAATAAGATCGCCTCTCATTCTTCGGAACTCCAATGAGTAGAGTCCCAATCTACTCAATCTCTCATCAAACATCAACCCACCCATCCCCGAAATTAACCTAGTGAACCTTCTCTGCACTGCCTCGAGAGCCAGTATGTCCTTTCTTAAATATGGACACCAGAACTGCACGCAGTACTCCAGGTGTGGTCTCACCAATACCTGGTACAACTGCAGTAAGACCTCCCTGTTCTTATACTCCATCCCCCTAGCAATAAAAGCCAGCATTCCATTGGCCTTCTTGACCACCTGCTGCACTTGCATATTAACTTTTTGTGTTTCCTGCACCAGGACCCCCAGCTCCCTTTGCACAGAAGCACTTTCCAATTTCTCTCCATTTAGATAATAACTTGCTCTATTATTTTTCCTGCCAAAGTGCAAGACCTCACACTTGTCAGTATTATATTTCATCTGCCAAATGTCTGCCCAATCACTCAGCCTATCTATGTCCCCCTGCAGGGTTTCAATGTCCTCCGCACTCATTACACTCCCTCCCATCTTTGTGTCATCAGCAAACTTCGATACGTTGCACTTAGTCCCTTTCTCCAAATCATTAATATAGATTGTAAAGAGTTGGGGTCCCAACACCGACCCCTGTGGAACACCACTAGTCACCAACTGCCAGTCTGAGAATAAGCCATTTATCCCAACTCTCTGTTTTCTGTTAGAAAGCCAATCCTCCACCCATGCCAGAATATTATCCCCAATCCCATGATTTTTTTACTTTAAGTAATAATCTTTGGTGTGGCACCTTGTCAAATGCCTTTTGGAAGTCCAAATACACCACATCCGCTGGTTCCCCTTTATCTATCCTATATGTTATGTCCTCAAAGAACTCCAATAAATTTGTCAAACATGACTTCCCTTTTGTAAAGCCATGCTGACTTTGTCCTATTAAGCTATGTTTATCCAAATGCCCTGTTACTGTTTCCTTAATTATTGATTCCAACATTTTGCCAACCACAGATGTTAAGCTAACTGGCCTATAATTCCCAGCCTTCTGTCTATTGCCCTTTTTAAATAAAGGAGTTACATTAGCATTTTTCCAATCTGCCGGGACCATTGCCGAGTCCAGCGAGTTTTGAAAAATTATCACTAATGCATCCACAATCCCGACCGCCACTTCCCTTAAGACCCTAGGATGCAAGCCATCCGGTCCAGGGGATTTATCCACCTTCAGTCCCATTAATTTATCAAGTACCATTTCCTTGGTGATTTGAATCGTAGTTAGCTTCTCTCCCCCTAGAGCCCCCTGTTTATCTAGGATGTTCACGAGGATGATTCCAGGAATGAAGGAGTTAACATATGAGAAGCATTTTGGCAGTTCTCACAGGAATTTAGAAGAATGCATGGGGATCTCATTGAAACCTACATAAGGTTGAAAGGACTAGGTAGGGTGGATGATAGATGATGTTTCCTGTGATGGGGTACCCAGAACTAGAGGGCAGAGCCTTAAAATTGAAGGGCGACCTTTTAGAACAGAGGCAAGGAGGAATTTTTTTAGCCAAGGAGTAGTGAATCTGTGGATTGCTCTGCCAAAGAAGTGATGGAGGCCAGGTCCATGGGTATATTTAAGGTGGAAGTTGATAGTTTCCTGCTTGGTCAGGACATCAAAGGATATTGTGAGAAGGCAGGTGTATGGGGTTGAGCAGGATCAGGGATCAGCCATGATAAAATGGTACAGCAGACTCAATAGGCTAAATGGCCTAATTCTGCTCCTATGTCTTATGCTGTTATTATTGATCAATACAAAATCCATTTCTTATATATAAATGGTCATTGTGATGAACACCTCTCAATCAAAAAGGATGATATGCAATCTTGTGCTTTGTCTCAAAGAATAATACTGTTTAGCCATTAATGCATATAATAATAATTGCCAGCAATTTTCTGAGCTACCAACATAAATTTATAACCACACACACTGGATTACTGAAAATGATCATAGCCTCAGGACCACAATCACATTGGAAACTTCAGAAGGCCAATGGGTGTGACTATAAAAAAGAACTATGCAGCCACTTGTAACATATGGTATCAAAGCTTTATTAATTCCTTAAGATTTTAATATGTGCTAACAAGAAAACTGGAGTCAGAATAATCCAGAGGAGTTCATCATGTTTGGTGATAAGCATCCTGCACTGCTGGAACCCCTTAATTCTGTGCATAGTAATTGTTGAGAAGAAAATACTTAGATTTAGACTTAGCAGTAGTGTCTTGAAGTCACTCTTAGACAAAACCAAGAAAGCATGGACTGCCAAAACCAGAGTGAATGCTGTGGCTTCCTATGCTCGGTCTACTCAGAAGTACCATTAAACAAGTTTACTAAGCAAGCTGACTGAAGCAACTTACAACCAAGCTGAACCAAATACAGCAGCTATCAGATCCAGCAAGATCATTCACTCTTGACTAAGTTGAAGCAAAATCCAGCAAATATATATGTGCTGTCTTTACGACAGTTATTTAGTTTATAATATTTTCGCTTAGTAATTCATTCAATAATATTTTCTAGTTAGAATTAGAAGTGTTTAAAGTATATTCATTGCATGTAAAATATATCGGCATGTGATGATGTCACATCCGGTTTCGCCGCGTCTTGTGGGAAAATACCGGTTTGAATTAGCGCGAGGGTGGGGGCTCACCACGAGGCACACCTGAGCAGAAGTTGTTTTGCAGGCATGAGAAATCACAGTGAGAGCAACGCTGTAAGTTAATAGATAATCGATATATTGAACTAAGATGTTAATGCCGATCCTGTTAGAAGTAACGACGGTAGATAATGTTTATGCTTTCATTAGTTAAAGAGTCGCGGATAGTTTGCATGGAAGTGTATTTAAAGTAGTCAATGGAGCAGGTAAACTCTCCCTGTATACTGCACCTTAGTGTAATGTAGTTATAGTCACCTTTGCAAGTATTTACACTTGAAATGTGATATTAAGGAAGGAACAAATACTGTATCAATCTTGTATTGTTTTATCAACAGTTTTCACCATATGTTAATGTGAAGAGTGAACAGTAAATGGTTAATCTTACTGCGATCTGGTTCTTATTAACTGGTTTATCTCGATGTTTAATTCGGCGTTCGTGACACGCGAAGGAGAACGTTACAGCGAAAAAGCGGCATTATCAGGTGTTTCAAGTGCTGCAATGTCAGCTCAATCCAGCATCAAGTCGACGCCGCCCAGCGACAAGGGCAGTAAACCGACATCAAGTAAGCCCACCCAGGCGTTATCAGGTGTTCCAAGTGCTGCAATGTCAGCTCGATCCGGGATCAAGTCGATGGCACCCAGCGACAAGGGCAGTAGAACGACATCAAGTAAGTCCACACAGGCAAGAGCCAAGGCAGAAGCCGCCAAGGTGCGACTGCGTTACGCCAAACAAGAAGCAGTTTTGAAAATGAAACAGGCCACCAGAGAAGCCGAAATCCAGAAAGAAAGGGCCGCCAGACAAAGAGAAGAGGCCGCCAGAGAAGCCGAAAGGGCCGCCAGACAAAGAGAAGAGGCTGCCAGAGAAGCCGAAATCCAGAAAGAAAGGGCTGCCAGACAAAGAGAAGAGGCCGCCAGAGAAGCCGAAAGGGCCGCCAGACAAAAGAGAAGAGGCTGCCAGAGAAGCCGAAATCCAGAAAGAAAGGGCCCCCAGAGAAGCCGAAGAGGCCGCCCGAGAAGCCGAAATCCAGTTGGAAATGGCAAAAATATCGACAGAGTTGCAAGTGCTGCAGCTAGAAAGAGAAGAAGAAGCTGCCATGGCGGAAGCAAAGTACATAGAAGAAGCTGAAGGGTCGCGTGATCTGACCGCAGTAAGATCTACTTTAGAAAGGACCAGACTGGAACGCACAAGCGACTATGTACAATCTCAAATAGACAGGCAGGCTCGTCTCCCCTCTCCATACGTATTCGATAACTTCCCCAGCTACGAGGAACCTCAGAGAGTCACGATTGCATCACATCCATACGAGGAAGGAAATTTACCCTCACGGCTCCGTGATGAAGTCAAGAATGAAAGAACCGACAACGCTCCTTCACCCCCACAACAGGACGGCGGGGAGGGAGAGGTTCACTCCAGGACAACAATTGTCAGCTCGAACTGTACAGAAGTTTGCGGTCAAACTCAGTCAAGCCGTTCTTGTTCCAAGATCTGCCTCACTGAGGTGTACCCTAAAGAAGCACAACAAGACATTACCAAGCGTAAAGTAACCGACGAGACGCTAGGTCAGTCAGTTTTCGTTCAAACCGAGCATGGAAACAAACTTGCACAATCAGCTCAAGATACCATTTCTTTAAAACCCAAAGACACCAAGGTCTTCAGAGATGAAGCAAATAATGGGGTTGCCTTTCAGAGAACCACGCCAGCGCTCACCAGATAACAAAGAGCAGGCAGTCAAACGGTTCACGTCCTTACGGAAAACCCAGAAAAGGAAACCTGAGATGCAGCAACGCACCCGATTGGCCCACGAGGTATTGTGCACCCTAATGGCAGAGGTCACAGCCATTATAAACGCACAATCATTCCTACCTGTGTCTTCTGACCCAGAAAACCCCTTTATACTTTCGCCATCAACGCTCCTTACGCAGAAGGCAGGAGCACCTCCTCCACCAGGAGACTTCTCAGATAAGGATTTGTACACAAAGCAATGGAGACAAATCCAGGCTCTGGCAAATCAGTTCTGGCCTCGCTGGAGACAAAAATATCTACCTTTGTTGCAACAGAGACAAAAGTGGACAGAACCCCGAAGGAATCTTCAAGTTGAAGACTTAGTCCTGCTCAGGGACAAGCAGATCACCCGCAACAGCTGGCCAATGGCCAGAATCACTGCTACATTCCCTAGCGAGGATGGACATGTCAGGAAGATCGAATTGAAGACTACCGACCAAGGCGATGTGAAAATTTACCAAAGGCCAGTTACAGAAGTTATTCTACTTCTACCCAATGACTGATTAAGAGACTAAGTTTGTACTCTGCTCATTGTGACCTTACGAAGGTCAAGCGGGGAGTGTGCTGTCTTTACGACAGTTATTTAGTTTATAATATTTTCGCTTAGTAATTCATTCAATAGTATTTTCTAGTTAGAATTAGAAGTGTTTAAAGTATATTCATTACATGTAAAATATATCGGCATGCGATGACGTCACATCCGGTTTCGCCGCGTCTTGTGGGAAAATACCGGTTTGAAATTAGCGCGAGGGTGGGGGCTTACCACGAGGCTCACCTGAGCAGAAGTTGTTTGCAGGCATGAGAAATCACAGTGAGAGCAACGCTGTAAGTTAATAGATAATCGATATATTGAACTAAGATGTTAATGCCGATCCTGTTAGAAGTAACGACGGTAGATAATGTTTATGCTTTCGTTAGTTAAAGAGTCGCGGATAGTTTGCATGGAAGTGTATTTAAAGTAGTCAATGGAGCAGGTAAACTCTCCCTGTATACTGCACCTTAGTGTAATGTAGTTATAGTCACCTTTGCAAGTATTTACACTTGAAATGTGATATTAAGGAAGGAACAAATACTGTATCAATCTTGTATTGTTTTATCAACAGTTTTCACCATATGTTAATGTGAAGAGTGAACAGTAAATGGTTAATCTTACTGCGATCTGGTTCTTATTAACTGGTTTATCTCGACGTTTAATTCGGCGTTCATGACACGCGAAGGAGAACGTTACAATATATATGTTCTGTTCCAACCTGAGACTGTAAACCCCTTCTTCACTGTCATGCACAAGGCAAGCAAAATACTGAAAGTATGGAAGAAAGTTTGTAACCTTCCAGTTATCGTCCGTCTTCTCTCTTGCCTAACACTAAAAGGCTGATGGAATGTGCCTTCCTTGCCAGTTTTGTCCATTATTGCTCACAAAATACAACACATCTCCCCATTACTCCATAAGAAAGTTGGATTTTAAACTGGACATAGCTGCCATGATTAAGTCATTGCCTTTTCTACCCTCATAGAGACTAGTTTCCAGCATAAACAGAAAACTAGCACAACATTGATTGACTACCTTGCTGCCTTTTGGCATCATTGTTTTTGAAGATAGCCAATATAATCAGATGTCTTTTAGTATATGCCTATGTAGATGGAGGCTTGCCAGCCATGCTTTCTTTTATTCAGTTACAGGATGTAACATTACTGCCAGGATAAGCATTTTTGTCTATTTCTGCTTGCTCCATGAACTGAGCAGTTTATTCAGCTATTTCAGAAGGCAAGTAAGGGTTGTATATCTGCGTTCATATTGTAGGCTACATTGGATAAAAGTGTCAAAATTCCAGATTTATTGAATTTACCCTGATTTAAATTCTCCATCTGCCATGGTGGTATTTGTGCTCTACCCATAGATCAATAATCCACAATTCTAAATAATAATTCAATACTTTAACCACTGTGTTACAATACAGTACAGTTGTAGGCACACAGCTGCAAAAGAATGGTAAACAATACCATTACCATTTAACAAGTATGTATGACCTACAGGGTTCGTCATCACACTGGTTCATACACACAGATGAATCTCTTGTTCCATCACGGTACAAAGCTCAAAGGATTGCTCGTACTCCTAAACTTAGAGACATAGAAAAGTTCAGTACAGGAACAGGCCCTCTGGCCCATCTAGTCCATGCTGAATCATTTAAACTGTCTACTGCCATGGTCCTGCACTGACCATAGCTCTTCATACCCCTACCACCCATGTACGTAACCAAACTTAACTTAATCTTTGAAATTGAGCTTGTATGTACCTCTTGTGCTGGCAGCTCATTCTACGCTCTCACAACCCTTTGAGTAAAGCAGTTTCCTCTCATGTTACCCTTAAACATTTCACCTTTCACCCTTAGCCCATGACCTCTGGTTGTTGTCCCACCTAACCTCAGTAGAAAAAGCCTGCTTGCATTTACCCTATGTCCCTCATAATTTAGTATACCTCTGTCAAAGCTCCTCTCAATCTTCTGTGTTCCAAGGAATAAAGACATAACCTACACAGTCTTTCCTTATAACTCAGGTCTTCCAGGCCCAGCAACATCCTTGTTAATTTTCTCTGTACTCTTTCAGCCTTATTTGACCTGACCTGATGATTATTCAAACCATGCATCTGTGGCTGGAAACTTTGATCACACCTCTCTTAAAATCGCCACAATCACCTTCTTTCTGAACAGTAATGCACAAAATGCCACATTGATATTTCCTTTGTTTGCCTTTGGGTTATTGTAGATGTGAGTCAGGCATATAAAAAAAGCAAATCAGAAGTTTCCTTGATACCAAAATCTGCAGGATATCTCGACTACTGCGTCACCCATTGCATCTGGCTAGCAGACCATACAAAAAAAATGTGCTGGGTACATAATTGAATGAATCATTGCACATTGTAACATGAATGCTGAAACTGACACCATTTCCCTTGCACTGTGGTCTGACATATCTCTCTCTCTCTCCCCGTCTCTCTCTCTCACCCTCTCTCTCTCCCCCTCTCTCTCTCTCCCCCTCTCTCTCTCCCCCCCTCTCTCTCTCTCTCCCCCCTCTCTCTCTCTCTCCCCCCCTCTCTCTCTCTCTCCCCCCTCTCTCTCTCTCTCTCCCCCTCTCTCTATCTCCCCCCCTCTCTCCCCCTCTCTCCCCCCCTCCCCCCCTCTCTCCCCCTCTCTCTCCCTCCCCTCCCCTCCCCCTCCCCCTCCCTCATACTCACCCTTCACCCTCCTTACAATCCACCAAAATATTATTGGGACTCAGTAGGTCAGTCAGCATCTGTGGAAAGGAATAAACAGTTGAAGTTTGGGCCATGAACCTTCATCAGGACCCTTCGTTCTTCCATAGATGCTGCCTGATCTGCCAAGTTCCACAAGCATTTTGTGGGTGTTGCTCTGGATTTCCAGCATCAGTAGAATTTCTTGTGATAAGTAAGTTTTACAGTTCTCTCATTTTCATCCACACCCCCCCCCCACTTCCATCCATCTTCTATAACTTCTATCTTAATAATTCACCCACTGGATCCCTTTCCTCAGCTGATTTCATCCATCCTTCATCTTTCTGTTAATGGTTTCCATTTTTATCTTTGTTACCTATGATTCCATTACTGATAACCTATGTATTCCCTCTTATTTCCCTCCAGCAGCTATATCCAGCTTTCCTCCCCATAGATCCATCTGTTTTTTTGTTTCCTTGTTTGTGCCTACCTATTACTGATATGCCTCTGTCTCCCAGCTCCATACCTTAACCTCCCCAATCTGATCCATCTGTCACTTGGTTTACCTATCATCTAGCAGCCCTTCTCTGACATCGCCCTAGCCCCTTTATACTGGCTATCTCCCTTCTCCACTCTCAGTCCTGAAGTAGGATCTCTGCCTGAATCATCATCAATTCCTTCTTCACCTACCCTCCCCAAACACATAGATGCCATTCAATCTTCGGAGTTTCTCCAGCAAATTCATTTTTTATTGCTTCAGATTCCAGCATCTCCAGTTTTTTTGTGTTTTCATCCTACTAATAAATATTAATCAAAACATACCAATTGAAAATAAGTTTATATAGTTGTTTGGTCATTACTGGTAACTTGTCCTAAACAACTCATTGAAAGAATTTGACAGTACAAACATCCCAAATAGACACTTTATTCAAGGTCAGAGCAACCTCATTCCCAACTTCCTCATTTTAGACATTTATAAATCACTGCATTAACATGTCAGATGATCAATACTCACTTCACCTGAAAAGGAAATTTAAAGAAAAGCGTGGTTGTGGCCATGCAATAAACAATTGCATGCTGAACTTACTCAAAAGTATAGCAAAGCTTCTAAAGCTTCTCCTGAATCCTTTCATGCCCTCTATACTTTAAGTTAAGAGCAACATGTGTAGCTATATGCATGAAGATGTTTGGCTTCTGTTCCACAGAGTTTCTCTGCATCTTCTACATATGGTGAACATGAGATTGCATTCATTTGATCTGCTATCTCCACACTTGCTACATAAACTCTTTAACAATTTGATAGAATACCAAAGAACATCATTTCTTTGCTTTATTAGATGTATCTTCTTGTGTTGGTGCGTGGCCAAGTGGTTAAGGCTTTGGGCTGGCAATCTGAAGGTTGTTAGTTGGAGCCTCAGCCGAGACAGTATGTGTGTCCTTGAGCAAGGCACTTAACCACACACTGCTCCTGCACGGTTATAGCCCAGTGCATATAGTTGGTGCAGTATGGACAAGACAAGGAACATATTTCCTTTACTGGAAAGTTTGATCACACCCCTCTTCCAGTTTTCTTTCTAAATAGTGATGCAACAAATGCCACTGAGATATTGCCTTTGTGTGCTGCCACAGAATGGGGTCAAAATACATCATAGCAAGGAAATACAATAAATAAAAGGTTGCATTGGAAACTTTGACACTTGGTCATTGTGCTTATCTCTCCAATTTATCGTATTCAAACTCTTTTAAACAGAAAACATAAATATATTAAACTCCTGTTTAATGAAAAGTAGAACTGTTGGAAAATTACTAGGGCATCTACTTTTGCAATCACAGAGCACATTTCTTTGCATATTTTCCAGGTGAAAATGGCATGGAAGAGTTTTAACTAGCCTTTGTCACCACCAGCATGATTGAGCTTGTCTTGTATGTGCGCAGTCACATTTGTGTCATTCTTATTAAATTGAGGCTGTTATGTAAATAAGTCAAGACTGTGGCTTAAACTTCTGACCCTTTGCTTGGCTTGAACTCCAATTATTTCTTGCCTCTGGGACTGTACCTAGCAACACTATAGCTTTCAGTATTGTTAACTATAAGGATATTTTTGATACAGGTTTTGTATTTGCTCATGATCACTTTTCATTAATCACTAAGTAAATAAATAAGGTGGCAACTGAACCACGCCGATGTGTGTGCTGCAGGCTGCTTTCAAAACTTCAAGTATACCTCTTGAATACTTCTCACTTCAATCTGCAACTTGTAATTTCCCTTTAAGCAAAGTACTTTTGTCACTTTCAAGGACTTGTTATCTCATGTTCTCGATATTTATTGTGTATTTATTATTATCAATATTTACTTTTTTCTTGCATTGGTACAGCTTTTTGTCTTTTGTACATCAGTTGTTTGTCCGTCCTGATGGTTGCAGTCTTTCACTGATTCTGTTATGTTTCTGGTATTTACTGAGTATGCTCACAAGAAAATGAATCTCAGGGCTGTACATGGTGACATATATGTACTATGGTAATAAATTTACTTTGAACTTGCAAGTAGGTGTTCTGAAGACACTGAAATACCAAAGCTAACAATTTTGCAAAAATAGTGCATGAATTCACAATACTAATGTGTTTTCTGTATACAAGAAAATATTAAATGTTAAAAGCATTTTTTAAACTGTTGGACATGTCTGTCTTCATACAACAGCCACAGACATTGATAAACAGTAACTAGGGAATAAGGAGTTTTGAACATTATACTTAGTTTATATGTCCATATCAAAATGTGTGAAATATTTACCAATGGTAAGATTGTTAGAGGAAATGGGTATGTATGAAGTTACTTGTGGCAATGGAATCTAGGAAAAGCTTTATTGAGCAAAAGAGAAAGTAATTCTGTGGTATTGAGTTTATAAGATTCTAAACATACCCTCTTCCTACATCTTTTCAACTATTCCTATAGTCTACAGTCTGTGATCCTACATTTTAATGGTAAATCAGGCCAGTGGTTTGTACCACGTGGTTTGGAAATAATACTGTATCTGAATACTCTGTAAAGTTGGCAATATTCTGCAAGACGATCTGTCTCTCTTTAGTTTCAATTTAAAACAAATATTGCAGTGTTCATCTAATCCAGAATGTAAGTGTACCGGTGCCTTTGAATAGACTGCCTTGAGCCGCAGCAGTGGGTTCATGTTCCAGTTTAATTTCTTTTCATCTGCCAACCTTCTCAGTAAAAATGAACAGAAACTAAGCCCTATTTAATATTTGCTGTCATTCTAAATGTAAGATTTGCTCAGTCACTGTTTGGATGAGGGTCACGGATCAATGTGGTCCTAATTTACTTCCTACACATAGTTTGTCTCCTCGACTGAGGTATGGCAGGGAGCACAAGACGTGTGCTTCAAACAAGGCCCCTGATGGATCCAGAAAGAAGGGGGGAAAAATGCGTGTAACAAAGACCAGATGTGTGCTGTGAGTGCCAGTTAGTATAATCAGGTTATAACTCATGTGAAATTCTTGCTGTGTTTATTAGACTGGAATCTAGCTCCAGATTAATTTGAAGCAGAGCTGTCTCTGTGTTTTAGCTGTTAAGAAACAACCACACTAAGTCATTAAAAAAATAAGTACGATTTTCCCATCTCTGGGAAATATCCATCAACTTCCCAGCTTTCCAAACTGTTTCTAGTTTATTCAGAAAAAGACTACCATCCCTAACAGTGTCTCTTTGTTGCCACCATTTTTGTTTAGTTTTTGCAAGATATAAAAACATGTTAACTAGCTAGACGTTATGAGAATCTGTTTTCAAATATTATTGATTTTAACAATGCAGAACTTTTTGAGGACTGTGAAGATAAACAGTAATGTTTTGTGCATATATTTATGTATATGTTAATTTGTTTTGTGGGGAGTGGAGACAATGACAGCAATTAAATTCCCCAAAGTTTAACTATTCAAACTTGACCTGTGAAGTTGTCACAGCTGCTGAATTAATCCAGCTCTCATAACCAGCCTTAGCTGTAAAAATAATAACTGGAGCAGGTGTTTATTCATTGCTTAGGGAAGTTAAGACAACTGTGAAAATTCATTTTTGTAGTATAGTGACAGGGGAGTTTTTCTTTTGCAGAGCAATAAAGTACTTACTGTACACACTAGTTTTTAATCTATTGTTAAGCCACCAGGTTTTAACTTTCCTATCCCTGGACATCCCACCCCACACTTCTTTCACAAGAATTTCATTGCAAGGATGTGTTTGAGATATGGTGTCTTTATATTGATATAGCCTTACCAAACCACTCAATGGGAATTTCAAACAGCACTTTGCACCCTAATTTGCCACACTACCATATGTTCTTTCCAGGTCTTTGCTAGCTCAAGGAAATGTGGTTTTGCACAGCACATGTGTAGGCCTATGTATGCTTAGTCACAGATTTACACATCATGGATGCTTCAGCCCTACATGTTCATTCTGACTAAAGTGCCCATCTGAGCTAATATTGTCTGCCTGCATTTGGCCCATATCCCTCTCAATCTATGAGCCAGTCTGAATATCCATTGATGTTGTAATTATCCCCACCTCTACCACATCCTCTGACAACTCAGATCAGATATTCACAATTCTCTGTCTGTGAAATCCTTCCCCTCACATCCTGTTTAAATCTTTCCACTCTCATCTTAAGCCCATGTTCTCTACTTGCAGACTTTGTTGTGATGGCGAAACACTGTGACTAGTCACTTTATCTATGCCCTTATTATATATTTCTGTAAGATCACCATATTATCTCTGCTGCTTTGCGGCTACACCCACTCATGGAAAAAGCTCAGGAATAAAACCCAAGGAAAAGTACTGAGCTGGAGTCCCTAAGGCAGTTCTACATTGAATTCAAGGCTGGTTGTCAACTCCTGCAATGCCACTTGTCCCAAACTCTATCGGTCTCTGCCATTCCTTTAGATTCATCCTTTGCATGGAGAGAGGAAGCCTGCTGCATGGGCAACAGTTTGCTCTCCATATCGTACTGCCCTGGCTTGCCTACTAGCTTTCATATCATGTAGAAGCAGAGGTGCAACATCCATGATCGATCCCAACCTACTGAGGGCCTCATCTAAGATCACTCCCTAGCCTCATTTTGTACGACAAGGATATAAAAAGAGGGATGTACTTCTGAGGCTTTATAAGGCACTGGTGAGGCCTTTCGGAGTATTGTGAGCAGGTTTGGGCCACTTACTTAGGAGATGTGCTGATATTGGAGAGAATTCAGACAAGGTTCTGAAACCTACCAAATGTTGAAAGGCCCTGATAGAGTGAATGTGGAGAGGATGTTTCCTATGGTGGGGGAGCCTAGGACTAGAAGGCACAGCCACAGATTAGAGGAACATCCATTCAGAACGAAGATGAGAAGGTATTTATTTGGCCAGAGTGTGGAGAATCTGTGGAATTCATTGCCATAGGTGGCTATGAAGGCAGCTCATTGGGTGTATTTAAAACTGAGGTTGGTAAGTTCTTGATCAGTCAAGGTATGAAAGGTTACAAGTAGAAGACAGGAGAATGGGGTTGAGAGGAAAATGGATCAGCCCTGATGAAATGGTAGAGCTTACTCGATTGGCTGAATGGCCTAATCATGCTCTTATATCTTAAGGTCTTGTGGAAAACTCTCCAGCCTATCCAGTATCTCCTTGTAAAACAATCGATCCTGCCCTAGCAACATCCTTGTGAATCTTTGCTGGCCCCTTTCCAGGTTAATAACATCTTTCCTATAGCTGGATGACCATTAGTGCACTGAATGGTCAATTCATGTTGCTAAATTAAGTCAGCCTTTGTATGGATTAGAGATAGACCCAAATTCGTCACCAATATATGCTCTAACAAGCCCTGATTATCTGAAGGGTGTTATTCTCACAGCATTTTTATGGGTAGCTGGTGTTCTCAAGCCTCCAAAATACCTGCCATGATATGGTTTTCAAATGGAATTATCTGCTTTGCGTGAAAATGGACACAAACTCAAAATAGTGGAATATGTTTAATATGCTGCCTTCCAATGACTTCCTATACAAAACATTCAATGTTTATCAATTAGGGAAAACTATCAATGTTGCTAATCTCTTGCCATTTCTGGAGAAAAGAGATTATTTTTGCTCAATGCGCAAAAAAAATGATGAAGAACTCAGCAGATCAGGCAGCATCTATGGACAGGAATAAACAGTCAATGATTTGGGCCAAGACACTTTCTGTGCTGTGCACCTTGGTCTGGAAGGTCATTGTTTAATTTGATGGTATAAATGGGTGTGATTAAATGACAATTAGCTGAACTTGAACATTTCAATGGGAGGGAAAGGAAGGAAGCTGAAGGCAGAAGAAGAAGGTGAGAGAGAGGAATAGGTGAAACTTGGTGAAGAGATAGGTGGCTGGTAGAGAGGAGAAATGAAGGAAGAAGCTGGGAGAGAATAGGTGGAAGAGGTACAGGGCTGATGAAGAAGGAATCTAACAGAGAGGATAGAAGAAAGGGAAGGAGGACCCTGGGGAGGTGATGGGCAGGTGACGAGAATAAAAGGGATGAAAGGGAAACCAGAATGGGGATTGGAAGGGGGCAGGGTATGGAAATGACCAAAATTAGAGAAATCGATGTTCATGCCATCAAGTTGGAGACCACCCAAATAGAAAAGTTGGGTTGTCTGTCAAGACATTCAGGGCACAGTTTTTTTAAATTTCCAGGTACAAAGTCTAATATCAGTTCTTTAGAATACCTGTAACATAGGCATTCCAAAAAAAAAGGAAATTGAAGCACGATACCCAACGACAACCTTCCCTGACTTCATTTTGTCACAACGGCAAAATTGATTATGTATCAAAAGAAATCCAAACCCATCTGGAACTATGATGGATGTTCCAAATATTACAGTGTCAATGGACTCATC
Source organism: Hypanus sabinus (assembly GCF_030144855.1). Taxonomy (NCBI): domain Eukaryota; kingdom Metazoa; phylum Chordata; class Chondrichthyes; order Myliobatiformes; family Dasyatidae; genus Hypanus; species Hypanus sabinus. The sequence continues at coordinate 141,835,253 of NC_082713.1, forward strand.
GCCATCTTCTTACATATGCATCAGAGTAGACTGCATTTCCTCATGGAATGAAGAACTCAAACACTACTTTAATTTTTCATTCATCATGCAGCGATGGCTTATTCCAGGCTTATGAAGATTATATTTAGCAAAAATGGTTACCAGGTTAAAGTAAGTGTTTTATTCTTTCCCTCCACAAGGTTAAGTAATCCATCCTAGAATTTTCTGAAAACAATTCAGAAAGTGGAGGATATTAAGAATATCTTCTATCTCCTTATTGTTGCCATTTAAGAAAATATAGTGGCTGTCTTAATTTCTTGTTTTTAACAGTAGATCATTCTGCTGGTGCATAAAAGAGGAATAAGAAAGCTAATTTTGTTTGTACTAGTGTTGCACATATAATATGATAAGAATAAAATTTAGCATGGTCCTATTTATTGTCCATCCCTGTCCGGGCATTAAGAAACAATAATCTACTATCAGACATAGATAGGTAAAATCATCTTCCCTAAAAGAACATAAAAGAATAAGTTAGGATTTCACAACAACACAACATCTTTTAAGAGATACATGAAAAATGCAGCAGACCAGGCAGCACCTATGGAAAAAAGTAAAAAGTTGATGTAGCGGAACAAGATCCTTCATCAGGGTTGAAACAAAGAGATTTTAGTAGTCAGAGTAAGAAGGTGAAGGGAGAAGAGAAAGAAGTACATGGTAGTAGATGATAGGTGAAACTAGGAGAGGGGAAGATTAAAGTTAAGAGCTGGGAAGTCAATTTGTGAAAGAGATAAAGGGCTGGAGAAGGGGGAATTTGATAGCAGAGAACAGAAGGCCATGAAAGAAAGGGAAAGGGGAGGAGCATCAGAGGGTGGTAAAAAGCAGGTAAGGAGATAAGGTGAAAGGGAGGAATGAGGAATGATGAAGGGAGGGTAATTGTTCCTGCTGTCAGGTTGGAGGCTACCCAGACAGAATATAAGATGTTGCTGTAACCTGAGCATACCCTCATCATGGCAGTAGAGGAGACTATGGACTGACATGTTGATATGATTTCCAGCATCTGCAGATTTTCTCTTGTTTGTGATTTGTAGCTCATAATTTACCAATTAGATTGAATTTAATTTCATGGCTTGCCTTAGCACAGTGAAGTTGTGTGTATTGTGTGACTGGTCTTGCGGGTGTAATCACTGAGCTTCCTTTGCCTATGGTGACAAATCCCATAACTTACTTCCCTTCAAATAATAATTTATGTATTTGCAGCACATTCCTGCCGGCATCTTTTCTTCATGAGTGAAATACATTTATGAGATCAGATACTTACTCAATAAGGCAATATGTTTGTTCATGACTCAAATATGTTCCAAATTAATCTCTAACAATTTTAAGCTCAGAATAGTTGTGACCTTGGACATATTTCATTAGTATCAAAATATACATGAAAAGGTAAATTTCTATCAGATTTTATTAATAAATGGAAGCAAGGTACACCTTGCAGATAGGATGAAGGATTGTACCTGGAAATGTTTTGGAAATAACTTTGTATATTTTATTAACAATGGGATGAGGCCATTGTTCAATTGAAATTCATTGGAACAATAACACTCTAAAATTTTTAGTTATAATTTTATAATTTTCTTGATCTTCTGCGTAACTGCACTCTGTAAGAGCCATTGTTTCAAAGATTTGTTTCTTATCTCTCCCTTCTGATTTGGTGATGCTATCACAATAGGGACAGTTAGAGGGGAAAAATATTACTTTGGAGTGTCTTCATTTATACGAAGGTTTCTGTATCAACGTTCATGCTGTCTTCCAAGTTCTACCAAATGTCCAATAAAGCATTAATTATTTTGCAATTTCAAAGAACATGAAGTTGATTTCCATCAACTTTGTCAATAGAACATTGACAAAGATGTAAGTTATCAGAAAATAGCTTTTATTGAGTTCACTTAGATTTTGTAGATATGTCCCTCCTTCATTATCATGATCATCAACTGTTGGGAAAAAACCTGTAGCACCCACAAAGGAAGATTTCAGAAGAGAGGATCAAAACTTCAGGACTCACATCACCAGTTCAAGAACAGTTACTACCCTTCAACTATCAGGCTCTTGAACAAAAGAGAATAACTACACCCATTCTATTTCTGGTGTTTACACAACCAATGATCTCACTTTAAGGACTCTTTATCTTGTTCTTTCATGCTCTTGTCATTTATTCCTATTTACTTATATTTGCAATTGCACAGCTTATCGTCTTCTGCATTCTGGTTGCTCTTTCATTAATCCTGTTTACAGTTACTGTTTGATAGATTTGTTGAGTATGCCCGCAGGAAAAAGAAACTCAGGCTTGTATGTGGTGATGATTGTTCTCTAATAATAAATTTTTACTTGGAACTTTAAAATCCAGACTTAGTTGCAAAAGAACTAAACTAGCACTCCCAGGAAGTGAAGGAGGGGACAAAGAGATAATCTACAGAGACTTGAAAATAAAGATGAAGGTTTAAAGTCAAGTTAGTGAGGTGCTGTCAACTTGGGAGCTGGTGGCAATTCATAGCCATATTTCATCCCTAAACCATCTGGACAGTGGAGATGCATACATCAGGATGCTCTTCATTGACTACAGCACTGCATTCAATGCTATCATCCCTTCAAAACTTATCAATAAGCTACAAGACTGAGGCCTCAATACCTCCTTGTGCAACTGGATCCTCAATTTCCTCACTTGTAGACCCCAGTCAGTTCCGATTGGCAACAACATCTCCACAATCTCCCTACCTGCAGGTGTACTGCAAGGCTATGTGCTTAGGCCCCTGCTCTATTTCCTTTATACTTATAACTGTGAGGCTAAGTACAGATCCAATATCATATTTAAATTTACTGATGACACCGTCATTATGGACCGAATCAAAGGTGGTGACTGATCAGCATATAGGAGGGAAATTGAGAATCTGGCTGAGTGGTGCCGCAACAACAACCTCTCACTCAATGTTAGAAAAACTAAAGAGCTGATTATTCAATACAGGAGGAAGAAACTGGAGGTCCAGGAGCCAGTTCTTATCAGGGGATGAGAGGTGGAGAGTAAACAACTTGTAATTCCTCAGTATTATCATTTCAGACTATCTGTCCTGGATCCAACATGTAACTGCCATTACAAAGCAGCACCTCTACTTTTTTTTAGAAGTTTGCACAGATATTTGGCATGTCCTCTATATCGTTGATAAACCTCTATAGATGTATGGTGGGGGGTATACTGATCGGTTGCATCACTACCTGGTATGAAAACAACAATGCTCTTGAACAGAAAAAACTACAAAAATTAGTGGATACAGCCCAGTCCATTGCAAGTAAAACCTTCCACACCATTGAGCACATTTACAAGGAGCGCTGTTGCAGGAAAACAGCATCGATCATCAAAGACCCTTATGCAGGTCATGCTCTCTTGCTGCTGCCATCAGGAAGGAGGTACAGAAGCCTCAGGTCCCACACCACCAAGTTCTGGAAAAATTATTACCCCTCAGCTATCCAGCTTTTGAACAGAGGGGATAACTTTAATCACTCCAACATTGAACTGATTCTACAACCCATGAACTTTCTTTTCTGGACTTTACAACTCATATTCTTGATAGTTATAGTTTGTTTATGTATTTCCACCAGGCCATCAGACTGATTAACTCATGCTGATTTGAGTGTTTCTATGTTACATTGACTGTTCTATTTGTTATAAATTATTATACATGGCTAGGTTTGCACATTGCACATTTAGACGGAGATTTAACAAAAGATTTTTACTCCTCATGTGAAAGATGTAAGAAATAAAGTCAATTCAATAGTAAACAGTTTGTGTGATGCATAAAGGGAGGGGAGGGGAGCAAAGTTAAAAAGGGAAGCTCTGTGAAAAGGAAGGAGAGATTAAGTAACTAAAGGGGGGGACTATGCAAGATAGCAGAAGTTGAAAGGAATAATTACAGTGAATTCTAGAAAATTAGCCATCAGTTAATTGAGGCAGCCACTTATTTGGAACAAATCTTAAAGAACAAAAGCTAATCAAGAACATAGCCAGGATTTCCTTCATTTATTTAGGACACTATGCTGCTCAGTTAGGGTTAGAGCTAACTCTAACTCTAATTGCAGCCAGTAGGGTGAGTAGCAGTGTAATAGGGATGCAGAATCAAAAAGGGTAGTAAATACAGAATGCTGTATCTCAATGCATGGAATATAAGAAATAAGAGGGATGATCCTGTTGCACTGTTACAGATTGTCAGGTATGATGTTGTGGTCATCACTGAATCGTGGCTGAAGGATGGTTGTAGTTGGGACCTGAATGTCCAAGGTTACACATTGTATCGGAGGGATAGGAAGACAGGCAGAGGGGGTGATGTGGTTCTGCTGTTGAAGAATGGCGTCAAATCAGTAGAAAGATGTGACATAGGATCGTAAGATGTGGAATCCTTTTTGATTGAGTTAAGAAACTGCAAGGGCAAAAGGACCCCAATGGCAGTCATAAACAGGCCTTCCAACAGTAGCTGAGATAACAGACAACAGATTACAATGGGAAATAGCAAAGGCGTATCAAAAGGGCAATGCTATGATAGTTATGGGAGATTTGAACATGCAGGTCAATTGGGAAAATCAGGTTGGTAATAGATATCAAGAGTGAGTTTGTTGAATGCCTACAAGATGGCTTTTTAGAGCATTTTGTCGTTGCACCTACTAGGGGATCAGCTGTACTGGATTGGGTGTTAAGTAATGAGCCAGAGGTGATTAGGGAGCTTAAGGTAAAAGAACCCTCAGGAGGTAGTGATCACAATATGATTTGAGTTCAACTTGAAATTTGATAGGGAGAAAGAAAATCTGAAGTAGCAGCATTTCAGTGGAGTAAAGAAAATTACAGTAGTATGAGAGAGGAGTTGGGCAAAGTAAATTGGAAGGAGCAGCTGGCAGGGATGAAGCAGAACAGCAGTGGTGTGAATTTCTGAGAAAAATGGGGAAAGTGCAGGGCATATGTATTCCAAAAATGAAGAAGTACTTGAATGGCAAAATAGTATACCCATGGCTGATGAGGGAAGTCAAAACTATGTAAAAGCAAAAGAGAGGGCAAGCAACAACACAAAAATTAGTGGGAAGACAGAGGATTGGGGAAGCTTTTAAAAACCTACTGAGAGTCATTGGACACTGGCATGGTGCCAGAGGACTGGAAAATTGCAAGTATCATTCCACTCTTTAAAAAAGGAAATTATACACCAGTTAGCCTGACCTCAGTGGTTGGGAAGATGTTGATTCAATTGTTAGGGATGAGGTAATGGAGTACTTGGTGAAACAAGACAAGATAGGACAAAGTCAACATGGTTTCCTTTAGGGAAAGTCTTTCCTGACAAACTTGTTTGAATTCTTTGAGGAGATGACTAGTAGAATCAATAAAGGGGATGCAGTGAATGTTGTATATTTGGACTCAGAATGCCTTTGACAGAGTGCCACACATGAGGCTGCTTACCAAGTTAAGAGCCCATGGTATTACAGGAAAGTTATAGACATGGTTAGAGCATTGGCTGGTAGAAAGCAGTATGTGGGAGTAAAAGGATCCTTTTCTGGTTGGCTGCCAGTGCCTAGCGGTGTTTTGCACCGACTAGTGTTGGGACTGCTTCTTTTTAGCTGTGTAACAATGATTTAGATGATGGAATAGATGACTTAGTTGCCAAGTTTGCAAATGATACAAGGATTAGTGGAGGGGCAGATAGTGTTGAGGAAACAGGTAGGCTGCAGAAAGACTTAGTTGGATTAGGAAAATGGGCCAGAAAGTGGCAAATAAAATACAATGTTGGACAATGCATGGTCATGCACTTTGTAGAAATAAAAGTGCAGACTATTTACTAAATGGGGAGAAAATCCTAAAATCTGAAATGCAAAGGGACTTGGGAGTCCTTGTGCAAACACCCTAAAGGTTAGCTTGCAGGTGAAGTCAGTGGTGAGGAAGACAAATGCAATGTTCATTTCAAGAGGTCAGGGATACAAGAACAGGGATCTCTGCTGAGGCTTTATAAGAAACTGGTGAGGTTTCAGCTTGAGTATTGTGAACGGCTCTAGGTTCCTTATCTAAGAAAAGATGTGCTGGCATTGGAAAGGGTTCAGATGAGGTTCACAAGGATGATTCTGGGAATGAAAGTGTTATTATACGGGGACATTTGATAGCTCTGGGTCTGTAATCACTTGTATTTAGAAAGATGAGTGGGGATCTCATTGAAACCTTTCGAATGTAGAATGGCCTAAACAGAGAAAATGTGGAAAGGATGTGTCCTATGGTGAGGGAGATTAGGGCAAGAAAGTTCAGCCTCAGCATAGAGTGGTGTCCATTTAAAGCAGAGATGCAGAAAAATTTCTTTGGCTAGGGGATTGAACTGAATTGAATTGATTTGACTTTATTTCTTACATCCTTCACAAACATGAGGAGTAAAAATCTTTATGTAACTCCTCCGTCTAAATGTGCAATGTGCAATTTATAGTAATTTGTAATAAATACTGTGTACAACAGGACAGTCAATGTAGCATAGAAATACAATTGTATCAGTGTGAATTAATCAGTCTGTTGGCCTGGTGGAAGAAGCTGTCCCGAGGCCTGATGGTCCTTTTTATGTTGTGGTACTGTTTCCCGGATGGTAGTAGCTGGAACAGTTTGTGGTTAGGGTTACTTGGGTCCCCAATGATCCTTCGGGCCCATTTTACACACCTGTCTCTGTAAATGTCCTGAATAATGGGAAGTTCACATCTACTGGGCTGTCTGCACCACTCTCTGCAGAGCCCTGCGATTGAAAAAAGTACAGTTCCCATACCAGGCAGTGATGCAGCCAGTCAGGATGCTCTCAATTGTGCCCCTGTAGGAAGTTCTTAGTACTTGGGGACTTCTTCAACCAGCTGAAATGAAAGAGGCACTGTTGTGCTTTTTTCACCACACAGCCAGTATGTACAGACAACATGATGTGTATTCCGGGGAATTTAAAGCTATTCACCCTCTCAACCCCAGATCCATTGAAGTCAGTAGAGGTTAGCCTGTAGTCCACAACCAGCTCCTTTGTTTTTGTGATATTGAGGGAGAGGGTGGTAAATTTGTGGAATTTATTACCACAGGCAGCTATGGAGGCCAGGTTGTTTGGTGTATTTAAGGAAGAGCTTGATAGAGTCTTGAATGGGCATGGCATCAAAGGTTAAAGATAGAAGTCCGGTGAGTGGGGCTGAGGATGGGAAGAAAATGATCAGCCATGATCGAATGGCCTAATTCTACTCCTATGTCTTATGGGCTTAATTGGGACAGGCGACTGCTGCTGAACAGTTTCTGACTATCGTCAGTCGCGTGCACTTGCTTGACCATTAGACAATACACTGCCTAGAATGAACAGTTTTTAACGCCAGTTGCATGTGTTTTAGTTCAAAAAGCAGTTTTTGTCACTGATAGTTGTCAAGACATAAGCAGTAAGACAATTCAGAACTGATTTGCTCAATGTGGTTTTAAGCATTCAGGCGTGAGTATGCCAAAAATAACTGAGAATGGAAATGAAACAATTTCACTACTTTAGCAATTTAGGAACTACGAAGAAATTGAAGGTATCTATAATCATCTTGAATTTAACATTGAAAATGAAGATCTGGAGGATGTAATCATTCGTAAACATTGAATGAAGGCTAACCTTTATCTGCACTGGATGTCTGTCCTGATTTTGTTCATTTACAGTCAATCAAAGGAACACAGCAGCATATACTTGATTGCTCACTGATTTATGTTGAGTCAGTAATGTGAAGGGAAATGCAATGTTAGCAGTAATTTTGAGAGGACTAGAATATAAAAGCAAGGATGTAATGCTGAGGCTTTATAAGGCACTGGTGAGGCTCTCTTGGAGAATTACAAAAGTTTTGGGCCCCTTATCTAAGAAAGGATGTGCTGACGTTAGAGAGGGTTCAGAGGATGCTGATGAGAATAATAATGAGAATAAAAGGCTTATTATACGAGGAGCGATTGATGACTCAAGGCCTTTACTCACTGGAATTTAGAAGAATGAGAGGGATATCATTGAAACCTATCGAATGTTGAAAGGCCAAGATGAAGTGGATGTGAGAGGATGTTTCCTCCAGTGGTGGAGTCTAGGACCAGATGGCACAGCCTCAAAATAGAGGGTCATCCATTTATAAAGAAAATGAGAAGGTATTTCTTTAACAAGAGGGTGGTAAATCTGTGGAATTCATTGCTACAGGTAGCTGTAGAGGTTAGGTCTTTGGTGTATCTAAAGCAGAGGTTGATTGGTTTTTGATTAGTCAAGGCATGAAAGGTTATAGGGAGAAGGCAAGGGAAAAGATTGAGTGGGAATGAATCAGTTATGATGAAACAGTGAAGCAGACTCAATGGGCTGAATGGCCTAATCCTGTTCTTGTGTCTAATGGTCTAATTTTTCCTTTGATGATTATTAGGAACTAATACGCAGTTTTATTGTACCGTAGTAATATGAGTAGTGTTCTAATTTGTTCTGCATTTCATGTAAGTACATAACTTTGTTACACAGTTAAACTTAAGTTTGTTTTTTGCTTTATCTTTTTAACTGTTTCCATGAAACATCAGCTAATTGGGGCAGCCAGTTAATTTGGTCAAAATATACTGGTCCTGATGTGTCCCGGTTAAGTGGAATCCACTGTATCTGAAATTTACAAAAGAATGTGGAACGAATCTGAAATAAAAAGATAAAAAACTCGTCTGCAATTGTTGACCTTTTTTTGAGTCTGGAAGGCTGCTCATCAAACTTATAAGGCTGAGGACAGAGAGGTCAGAGTGGTAGTGAGAAGGAAAATTAAAATGACAGGAGACTGGAAGGTCAGGGTCATACTTGCAGACTAAATGAAGGTCTTCTGGAAAGCATTATGAGAGGCCTAGATAAAATAAATAGGAAGGACCTATTTACCTCAGCAGAGCAGTCAAAAACTAGGGAGTATGGGTTTAAGGCAATTGGTAGGAGGATTAAAGGGAGATTAGGACATAATTTTTCACCAGAAGATGGAAACGGTTTGAAGCTTATGCCTGGAGTGGTATTAGAAGCAAAAATTTTCGATGCATTTAAGCTCTGATCACATGTGAAACTATTTCAGAACTTGTAATTCATTCTGGAAGGTGAGGCTATGTTAGTGCTTTTTCAGCTGGCAAAAAATAATGGGCTGAATTGACTCCTTTTGCATCATTCACCAAGGCAGAGGCCCATATTACAGGCAGCAAATATAATAAGAGCATTATCTTGCATTTGTACCATCCAGAGTTATTTTCTTGCCCACTACTTTAAATAACTCTTCAAAAATTCAATTTAATTCATTGATCATCCTGGCCTACTAAGCATCTCTTCCTGCTCTACATTTTCTAAATCTGATATTCTTTTGCTGTCATCTGTCTCTCTAGCTGCTCCCATTCACTCATTGATCAGATAACCTTTTTTACAGCTTATCCCACATGATCAGTCTAGTTTACTCTAGCAGAAATAGCCCTTCTTCCCCACCCTCTGTAGTTTAACACACTGTTCTATCTCCTTGCAAAACAGTCTTCAATCTGATACATTTGTTGTGTTTCTCTTTCCAGAGATGCAGCCCATTATGCTGAGTATTTCAAAAGTGTTCTGTTTTTGTTGTCATTGATAGTATTCATGCTTCAAAAGAAGTTCAGAGCATTAGCATGAGATACTGAAATGCAGATGGGTTCACATGGAGCAGATAAGACCCCAGTGGGCTTTCAGGTTCCATCCAAACAAGTGTATAAATTTGGACGAACTGCCCTTGTTCTTAACCATTTTGTACAAATTTTCAAGCAGTCTAAACACTGCCCAAGTATTTCATGTGCTCTTCAACGGAACACTACTCTTCAACAGGCACTTCCCATCAAAGTCTTCATCCAAATTTTTGGGAACAAAATTGCTGTATTGTCCGGTCCTCCATGTGTATAACAAATCTCCTGTCTTCTTGATTTAGTTTGCAGCATGTTGTTGACTAGTGACAGACCATGTACAAATACCCCTTTAAACATCCAGAGTTATTCTGATGTCCACTACTCTAAATAGGTCTTCAAAACTTCAATTCAATTACTTAATCATCCTAATCTGTTGTGCATCTCTTTCTGCCCTACATTTTCTAACTCCTACATTCTTTTGACCGGCCTGTAACTGAGCCATTTGGTAAGATAATCAAATGGTCTCTGATGGTCAAGCCAGTATCCTTGCCTTAGACTTTGCCCGTGTTGTGGCTGGATAAATGTCCATGAGTAAATTGTGGCCCATATAAATGTTATTTGGATGATTATTAACTGAGTGTTGGGCCTTTAACTGTGGATGAGTGTAAAGTGCAGCCATCAGTAGATGAGATTTGATGATGTGCTTGTAAATCTTGGCCAAGTGAATGATGTAATCAGATATAAAACCAGAAAATACTTGAAGCACCTAGCAGGTCAGATAGTATCTGCAGGAAAATAGAGATGATGTTTCAGGACAAAGACCATTTGTCAGAACTGACTAGGAAAGAAAATCAATTGGTTTTAAATTGCCAAAAGGGGATGGACCTCAATGGACAAGAGAAAGGAATTTCTCTGAGAGGAAGGGTAAGTTTTCCTGTCTCTGATAGGATGAGGTCAGCTTTGCTGTGGTGAAAACTGTTGATGTGCCATCTGTTCAAATAACTAATGAGGGTTTCAAAAGTAAGATTAGAAAGGACATATGAAATATTTGAGTGAGAATCTGAAAAATATACTACAGCTCAGGCTGGAGTAGAGATAAATTTGTTGAGTCAATATTACACATAGATGAGCTATAGTAGAGAAACCCATAACTCTTAGATGTGATATTGAGTCCAGGTTCTTCTTCTTGAGCTTGGGGGAGACTAGAACTAGAGGTCATAGATTCAGGCAGAAAGGTAAAATATTTAAGGGGAACCTGAGAAGAAACTGCTTCACTCAGAGGGAGGTGTGAATGTGGAGTGCACTACTAGCAGAGGTGGTCACTGGATGGTGGGGGGTGGGGCAGGGAGTTAGTTGTGGAGGTGGAAAAGTGTACCTGGGAGGTATGAAGCAATAGAGAGGGGAAGATGAGTCTGGTAGTAGAATCTAAATTGCTAGAAATTCCAGCATCTGCACTTATTTTGATTGTTCATTTAGTATGAGGTAATTAAGTTTTACCAGATCATTAATATTGTCGTTCCTGGCAACCTCCTCATATTACCTGCTTATCGGCTTCCTGGACCACTGATCATACAGAATCCCTTACTGACCTGGAGATCATACAGAATCCCTTTCTGATCTGGAGATCATACAGAATCCCTTTCTGATCTGCTCTCCTTCTACTGACCTGGAGATTTGCTTTGAGTCAGTAGACTAATCTATGTTCAAAGTCTCAGCTGCCAGCCTAGATGAGTATATCATTACCATCACAGACACTATTGGCAAGTGTTGAGAACTGTGTACCAAGCATGGATGAACTGTAAGATCTACTCTCTTCTGGAGTCTATATCTGCAGCATTCAAATCAGGTGACCCTGACCTTTATAGTAGATCAAGATATAATCTCCTTAAAGCTATCAGTGATGCTGAGAAACAGTACTGGCTCAAAATTGAGTCTCATTCCAACCATCATCTGTTGCATGTTTTGCATACTGTAATGGGTTACAAAAGAAGTGTGACAGCATCACTGACAACAGCACCTCCTTTCCTAATGAGCTTAACAGATTCTGTGCATATTTTGAACAGAAGGGAATGAGTATGTTACCACCTACCTTGACCGTATTCATTGCACCTAAGTCTACAGGCACCATCACAGACATAATAACAGTCTTCCAGAGGGTGAACCTGCTGAAAGCATCAGATCCAGATGGTGTCCCTGACCATGTCTTTAGATTCTATGTGAAACATCCAGCAGGTGTATTTGCAGATATTTTTAACCTCTCTCTGCTTTAGGCTATGTTTCCCTCCTGTTTTAAGAAGACCTCTATCATCCTGGTATCCAAGAAAAACATGTCTTAATGGTTATTACCTAGTAGCTCAAATATCTACCATCACAAAGTGCTTAGAGTGGCTGGTCATGGCATACCTCAACTCTAGCTTTCCAGACAACCTTGACCCTCTGCAATTTGCCTACTGCTGAAACAAGCTTGTAGCAGATGCCATCTCCCAGGGCTGCTCTGGAGTGTCTGGACAATAAAGACATCTATGTCAGACTATTGCTTATTGACAACAGTTCAGCTTTTGATGCTATCATTCCGAGCAAGTTCATCACCAAACTCCAGACCCTGAGAGTTAATACCTCCCTCTGCAACTGGATCCTTGACTTCCTGACCAACAGACCGTAATGAGTAAGGACAGACAGCAACACTTCTGCCACAATTATTCTAAAAACCGGTACTCCACAAAGTTGCATTCTCTGCCTTTACTCTAATATCTTTACACTCATGATTGCATGGTCAAATTCTCCTTTAAGTCCATCTACAAGTTTTTTGGTGATACCACAGAAATGTGCCACATTTCAAATGATGATGTGTTGGAGTTCACAAAGAAGTCAGAGAGCTTAATGACATGGTGTCATGACAACAATCTTCCTCTCAATGTCAACATAACAGAAAAGCTGGTCATTGACTTCAGAAAGCAGGACAATGCACATGCTCCTGTCTACATCAAAGGGTAGGATTGAGAGCTTCAGGTTGCTCATTATTATCATTACCAATAGCCTTCCTGGTCCAATCATTTCGTAGAGGCAGGTTCGGTATTGTCATTTAAAATAAAATTGGATAGGTATATGGACAGGAAAGGAATGGAGGGTTATGGGCTGAGTGCAGGCCAGTGGGACTAGGTGAGAGTAAGCGTTTGGCACAGACTAGAAGGACTGAGATGGCTTGTTTCCATGCTGTAATTGTTACATGGTTATATGATGTCACAGCCAAGAAAGCTTACCAACTGTTCTGCTTCCTCAGGAGGCTAATGAATTATGGCATGTCCCCATCGACTCTTAAGATCCATGTTTATCTTGATTCATATTTATTTATCACATGCACTGAAGCATACAGTGAAATGCATCATTTGCTTTAACAACCAACACACCTGAGAGTGTACTGGGGCAGCCTGCAAGAGTTGGTTCAAATTCTGACGCCAACATAACATGCACACAATGCTCAGCTAAGCAACACTCCTACTCTCCTTCCAACTCGTATTTTTAGCTTAAGCCACAGTTGTTTGGCTCTCCTTTGGTCCTTACTCTAGACGTAAAATTGCACTGTAAAGAAAATGTAAACAGACAGCAGTGTAATGCACAATGAAAAGATTGCTTAATTATGTTTATATTTAATCATGACAGTTGCACATCTGATCACACATTTACTTGTGTGTAGTTTCATAAGATCAATCATGAACTATGTGAACATTAACTCCAACTTCTTGTATTCAGTACCTTCAAGCACACATTACATGGAGAACATGTCTTAGCACTCATATCTGCAGTGGATCTTCAACTTCCTCACAGACAGGACCCAGGCTGTAAAAATAGGGGACAAGCTTTCCTCTACAATCACTCTGAGCACCGGTGCCCCACAAGGCTGTGTACACCCATGATTGTGTAGCCAAGTTTCCATCGAACTCAATATATAAGTTTGCTGATGATGCCACAATTGTAGGCTGTATCTTGGGTAATGATGAGTTGGAGTACAGAGAGGAAATTAAGAACCTGGTGGCATGGTGCGAAGACAATAACCTATCCCTCAACATCAGCAAGACGAAGGAATTGGTTGTTGACTTGAGAAGGAGTAGCGGACCGCACGACCCCATCTACATCGGTGGTGCACAGGTGGAACAGGTCAAAAGCTTTATGATCCTTGGGGTGAATATCACAAATGACCTGACTTGGTCTAACCAAGCAGAGTCCACTGCCAGGAAGGCCCACCAGCTCCTTTACTTCCTGAGAAAGCCAAAGAAATTTGGCCTGTCCCCTAAAACCCTCACTAATTTTTGTAGGTGCACCGTAGAAAGCATTCTTCTAGGGTGCATCACAACCTGGTATGGAAGTTGTCCTGTCCAAGACCGGAAGACGCTGCAGAAGATCGTGAACATAGCGCAACACATCACACAAACAATCTTGGACTCACTTTACACCACACGCTGTTGGAGCAGTGCTGCCAGGATAATCAAGGACACAACCCACCCAGCCAACTCACTTTTTTCCCTCTTCCCTCCGGGAGAAGGTTCAGGAGCTTGAAGATTCATACGGCCAGATATGGGAACAGCTTCTTTCCAACGGTGATAAGACTGCTGAAAGGATCCTGACCCGGATCTGGGCCGTACCTTCCAAATATCCGGACCTGACTTGTACTACCTTACTTTCCCTTTTTTATTTTTTAATTATGATTTATAATTTAAATTTTTGTTATATTTACTTTGATTTGTACTTCAGGGAGCGCAAAGCGCAGAATCAAATATCACTGTGATGCTCTAGTATGAATTGTTTGGTGACAATAAGAGTAAAATATTTGGAAATGCCCTGACTAAATGTATCACATCACTTTTTTCATGCTGATAATCAGCTGACACACATGGTCTATTTTCATGTTGTGTTTTAAAATATAAGGAAACCATTATGATGTAAGATCCAAATTTATGCAATGGTGTATGATAACCACCATACACCATACAGTTTCCCCACTGTAATCATACAATTGCTAAAAGATGGAAAATAAATATTATGGACCCAAATACTGATTGCTGCAGGACTACTTGGAAAACCATGCCACACAGAGGCTGATTGATATTAATAATCAGAAACATGCTTGTCTGAGGGTACCCATTGCTGTCTGCTCGAAGATCTGTCTTCCCATTTCATCAGATGAAATACTGACACAAGAAGCTAGATTATTGTCTATGTAGTTCTGTTAATTCTATCCTGAGCACCAGAAAAATATTTGGAGAATGTCTTATCAGTAAGCTGATGCCAATTGTAAAAAATCGAATCACATTTTCAGAATAAGTTAAATGGAATGTGTCACCATCAACCCTATTGTGTGTGTTTCCAATTCTGTCTACCTATCATGGCTTCACTGCTTTTCCGACACTAACAGTTATTTTTTTCTTCTCACTTTCTCTTGCTCTGAATCAATAGTGCTGTATTTTGATAAGTACAGCAATGTTGTTAGCTATATTTCCCTTCCCCCATATACTCTCAGGCTGAAATTATAATCGTGTATAATCATAAGACCTTGCCTGCATCTCCTCCACATCCTGTTTCATTGGCAGCTTCAGCGAAAGCACCTGTCTCTTTAACCATGTGTACATTCCATGGATCAAGAAAAAACAACTTCAGCTGCCTAATGATCCTGCAAACCATGAGCCACTTTGGTCTTTCAGTTACAGCTTCATTTACTGATCCATGTGGTTCTCAGGCAACTCTGTTATTTTATGGAGATGTTTAGAAATGCATTCAATTTCCTCCCCAAGGGCATTTGGCAGCTGTTATTCAGTGCATCAAAAATGAACTGTACTTTGAAAACAGGCTGCATTCTTTCTCTTACCATTTTTCTCACTGATTCATTTACCTAAGTTAAACAAACTGTTTTATGCTTATCATGTATAAATAATGCGAACAAAAATTTATCAAAGTGTGGCACACCATATATAAACAAGAGAAATTTGCAACGAACAGCTCAGCCAGCAAATTGTTTTGCTTTGACTTACAGTCTTTGTTAATTCATAAAGTACATTTGATAAAGTCACCAAAAGCCACTTGCATTCTTACAATATACCATTAATCGCAAGAGGAAGGAAAACATCAAAAAAGAGACAAAAAGAACCGTGTTCCTCAGGAGTCAGTCTTGGGACTGCTAATTTTCACATTGTTTGTCAATGATTTTAGATAGTGGCAAAGTTTGTGGATGACACGAAGATAGGTGGAGAGGTGGTTAGTGCTGAGGAAGCAATGCGATTGCAGTAGGACTTAGACAAATTGGACAAATGGGCAAAAAAGTGGCAGATGGAATATTGTGTTGGGAATGTATGATAATACATTTTGGTGAAAGGAACAATAGTGCAGGCTAACATCAACACACACAAAATGCTGGTAGAACACAGCAGGCCAGGCAGTATATATAGGGAGAAGTGCTGTCGACGTTTCGGGCCGAGGCTATTATCTAAATGGGAGAAGGTTCAAACATCAACTTTGTCACCAACTTCTACCCTGCCCTTAAATTCACTTGTTCCATTTGACACCTCTCTCCCCATTCTTGATCCCTCACTCTCCATCTCTAAAGACAAACTGACTACTGATATCTTTTATAAACCTACTGATTCCCATGGCTCTCTTGAATATCCTTTCCTCCCATTCCCATACCCTGCCACATCTACTGTAAAAATGCTATTCACTTTTCTCGTCTCCCTCCTCTCGCTCTGTCTTTTTCCAGGATGAGGCTATCCTTTCTAGGACATCAGATATGTCCTTCTTCTTCAAAGAACAGGGTTTCCCTTCCTGTACGATTGATGCTATCCTGACCTGTGCCTCCTCCATTTCCTAGATATCTGATCTCACTCCATCTTCCCCCTGCCTTAACCAGGATAGAAGTCCTCTTGTCCTCACCTACCACCCCATGTGCTTCTGCACCCAAAACATCATTCTCTGCAACTTCTGCCATCTTCAAACGGATCCTACCAACAAACACATCTTTACCTCCCCGCACTCTCTGCTTTCTGCAGGGATCACTCCCTCTGTGGTTCCCTTATCCATCTATCCCTCTCCACTAATCTCCCTCCGGCACATTCCTGCAAGCGACAGAAATGCTACACTTGCCTATTCACCTCCTCCCTTGCCTCCATTCAGGGCCACAGCAGTCCTTCCAGTGAGACAACACTTCACCTGTGACTCTGTTGGGGTTGTATTCTGTATGCGGTGCTCCTGATGCAGCCTCCTCTACATTGGTGAGACCTGACGTATATTGGGAGACCACTTTGTTGAGCACCTCTGCTCCATCTGTAAAAAAGTGTAATTTCCTGGTGGCCAACCATTTTAATTCCTATCCCCGTTCCCATTCTGACATTTCAGTCCAAGGCATCTTCTTTTGCTACAATAAGGCCACTCTCAGGGTGGAGGAGCAACACCCCATATTCCATCTAGGTAGCCTCCAACCTGATGGCATGAACATTGCTTTCTCCTTCCAGTAATTTTCTCCTCCCCTTTCCCTCTTCTATTCCCCATTTTGGTCTCTTACCTCTTCTCCTCACCTGTCAATCAACTCCCCCTTGGTGGCCCTCCTCGTTCCCTTTCTCCCATGGTCCACTCTATTCTGACATCTTGGACATCTTACCCTTTCTCTCCAGTCCTGACAAAGGGTCTTGGCCTGATATGTTGACTGTTTATTCCTTTCCATAGATACTGCCTGACCTGCTGAGTTCCTCCAGCATTTTGTGTGTTGCTCTAGATTTCCAGCATCTGCAGAATCTCATATTTCTGCTAAATGTCAGTATTCGGTTTCTTCAGTGTTGAATATGAGTATCTGTTGAATGTGATGATTGGTGGAGTGGAACATGAAGGCAAAAGGTTTCATATGCTTGCTCTAAGTGGGATAAGAGCAGAAGTGTGAAGAGTGGAGTGAATTTGTAGTTAAGAGCCCTGTCAACTATGGTAGATGGGAAGTCACATTTAAGGAACTGTAAATGAGTTAACTGCTTACACTGGAAATCTGAAACACATACAGAAGATGCTGGGAGCACAGCACATTAGGCAGTGTTAGGCAGAGTTAATTTTTCTGTCAAAGACCTTAAATTAGAACTGTGAAAAAGAGTAAAAATGTTAGTTTTACATTGCATTAATGATGGGGAGACATAGGGAAGACCAGTGATAGGATAGCACCATGGTTCCTTTAAGGATAATGGAAACAATTAGAGGTTGGGAAAGAAGTGTGATACAAATAGCAGGTCAGGGACCTCAAATGCAGTACACAAATTTGAAAGGTGTACAACAGAATTGCTGCCCTTAGAAAGGCTGCTTGAATCCCTGGATGGAGTGCGGGGAAGAGGTGAAAGAATAGGTCATCTGTCTGTGTGGTTATGTGGGTAAGTGCCCCAGGACAGGAAGTGGTTGTTGGTGGTAGAAGAGCCGATAAGAGAATTGTGAAAGAAATGGTCTCTTCAAAATGTTGAAAGTGGAGGGAAGGATAAAATATAAATACAGGAGATTCTTCAGATGCTGGAAATCCAGAGCAACATACGCAAAATATTGGATGAACTCAGCAGGTCAAGCAGCATCTATGAAAGTGAATATGCAGTTGAGGTTTCAGGCCAAGAACTTTTGTCATGTTTTATTGGAGCTGATCGGAATTGTGAAGGAATATCTGTCGAATGTAGTGGTTGATGCAATGGAAAGTGAGGACCAGAGAGCTCCGTAATTGGTCAGTTGGGAGGTGTTTTGTGCCACTAAGCATGTCAACAACCTACTAGCCCTAACCCATATATCTTTAGAATGTGGGAGGATATCAGAGCACCTGATTCAAGGCTCTATCCACCATTGTAAAAGAAAAGTGCTGGTTTAGGAAGAAGGAAGGCGTTTTAAAAGCATATATGTAGAAAGTATTAATGAAACAAATACTATTGAGATGGAGGAAATGGAAGAATGAAATGGAGTGCTTGTAAGAGACTCTGTGAAAGTATAGTCAAGGTAGCTGTGAGAATATATCTATAATGGATATTTGAGGTGACCTTATTTCCTAAAATGAAGGCAGAGAAATCCAGAAAGGGAAGGAAAGTTTGCAACCTGATCCTCAACACATTAGATAAGTAGGTAGATAGATACTTTATTGATCTCATAGGAAATTACGGTGTCACAGTAGCATTACAAGTGCACAGATATAAATATTAGAAGAAAAAGAATAAAAAATAAGTTACCACAAGCAGCCTAACAGGAGGAAGTCATCACTTTCCCAGCTGTAGGAAACTCATTATAGAGCCTAATGGCCGAGGGTAAGAATGAACTCATATAGCCCCTTTGGAGGAGTGCAGTTGTTGTAGTCTAGGTGCTCTTCTGTTCAACCAAGGTGGCATGCAGAAGGTGAGAAACATTGTCCAGAACTGCCAGGATTTTCCGTAGGGCCCTTTCTTCTACTACAGCCTCCAGTGTGTCCAGTTTGACTCCTAACAGAGCCAGCTTTTCTAAAAAGTTTATTGAGCCTGTTGGCATCACCCATGTTGATGCCCTTGTCCCAGCACACCACCACATAGAAGATTGTACTGGCAACAACAGACTGGTAGAACATGTGAAGGAGATGCCTGCATACTCCAAAGGACCTCAGTCTCCTTGGGAAGTAGAGGCGACTGTAGCCCTTCTTGTACACAGCCTGTGTGTTGGCACTCCACTCAAGTCTGTCACCCAGGTGCACCCCCAGGAAGTTGTAGGTCCTCCACACATAGTAACAGAGAGCAATGCAGGCTTAGTCTTACTAAGGCCCATCATCATCTACTTTGTCTTACTGATGTAAAGCTGCAGATGATTCAGCTTGCACCATTTCACAAAGTCCTCCACCAGGGCCTTGTATTCATCCTCCCATCCTCCCTTTATCCACTCAACTGTTGCTGAGTCATCAGAGAATTCCTGCAGATGACATTACTCGGTATTGTATCTAAAGTCCAAGTATACAGGGTAAACAGGAAGGGAGTCAATACAGTCCCCTGTGGGTCCCCGGTGCTGCTTAAAGCCATTTCTGACATGCAGCTCTGAAGCCACACAAACTGTGGTCTGCTGATCCATTATCCAGGATACAATGGAAGTGCCAATCTGCATTGAAATGAGCTTTTCCCCCAGCAGTGAGGGCTGTATGGTATTGAAGGCACTTGAGAAATCAAAAAACGTGATTCTCACAGTGCTGTTCTGTTTATCCAAATGGGAATGGGCTCTGTTCAGCAGGAAGATGACAGCATTGTCAACTCCATTGTGCATTTGGTAGGCAAACTGCAGGGGATCAGGGGCTGATTTGACCAATGGTTGAAGGTGAGCCAGAACCAGCCTCTCTAAGGTCTTCATGATGTGTGAGGTCAAGATATTACCTTTCTCCTGTCCTCCCCTCCTCCCACTTTCTCTGCAACTTAAGAATAACCTTTATCTCTCTTTTCCAGTTCTGACAGAAGGTCTGAGTTCTGTTTCTCTTTCCACAAATGCTGCTTGGGCCACTGAATTTGTCTTGATTTTCTGCTTTTGTTCTCATAGTCCCTGATATTTTATTCTGGTGCTGATTTTCATCAAAACCTTTCACATAGGAATTCACATCTTATTTTGGTCCCACTTTTATCTAAAATATTATAATCAGAACTTTCTTTTGCAACCTTGTCTCAATTACTGGTTATAAGATTATGAATATAGATTGGTGTGCTAATTCATCTTGCTGATTAAAAGAAGTGTTAGCATGTTAATAAAAAGAGAAAGTGTAAAGTCACAGTACACTTGTAGATATACTGTGATATACAGTTACATGGCACATTGTGGGGCATCATGCTAGTGTCGCGGTTAGCATAACACTATTACAGCTCAGGGCATCAGAGTTCGGAGTTCAATTCTGGTGTCCTCTGTAAGAAAGTTTGTATGTTCTTCCCCTGTGCATGTGTGTATCCTCGCAGTGCTCCAGTTTCCTCCCACAGTCCAAAGATATGCCAGTTAGTAGGTTAATTGGTCGTCGTAAATTGTCCTGTGTTTAGCAGTTAAGTCAGTGGGTTGCTGGGCAATGTAGCTTAGTAGGCTGTAAGGGCCTCGTTCACACTGTATCTCTAAATAAAATAATTAAAGTATGTTCACTTGGTCAAGATGACTAAATAAAGCAACATTTTCAATCTGATTGGCAGCTATTTTTGTGAAGACTAGTTGCTGAAGCAATGTTTGAAAAGATGTGGAGCAGGCTGCAGAGCCCTACCAATGCTATGTTGACACAGAGCAGGTTAATTCTAAATATTGAAGATTTTTACCAAAGAATCCCAAGTAATGCTACATAGCTCATACCAGTATTTGCAAGGGTAATTTCTTAATTTAATCATTGCTGCACTTGGAGACAATGATGGTCAGCGGTGAGTCAACACAATCTCTGCTCAACTGATCAGTCAGCAAAACTTGTATTGTATTGGATTCCCATTAACTTTAAAATGTGCTTGTAATCAATTTTGCTTAAATTCATTCAGCCCTGAAAGAGGCTGTGTAAATTCCCAGGCTAATGACTTCAAACTATTTTGAGAAAGAAAGAAATATATTTTTTATTATGCATGCAGTCCATACTCTACTAACTAACTTTGAACAATCAAAATTGTTACTTCAGTTTGAAATATTATAAGTGACTCCCATAATATGAGGAAACTGCAGGCCCTCTCATATCCACCATTGCTAAGGAAAACTCATAATTTACTTGTGATGTAAATGTGGAGAGCTTACAAAAGTTATAGGAATTCCTTCAGACATTTTAAAGATAATTCAATATTTCATCCATGCAGATAATAATTTAATCAAAACCTAAAAATAATCTTTCTAGATTTGTTTCCTCCTTAAGGCATTTTCTCTTACCTTAACAGCAACCTTGGAACATGATTTTAATTAACAATCTATCTCATTTATATTAATTTCCCTTTAGATGATCAACATTGTGATGTGAATGTACGCCAAATGGTGATGGTAACAAACTGGTTACCTATTACAGTATACAGCTAGCCTTTGATTCACATTAGGTGGCAATCAAACCACGTTATTTGCTTTCTGCTGTTGTTAAGTTTTATCCCAATTAAGTAACGTAGATCATATATTTCAAAAATGAAACATATTATTGTTAATGTTAAATTGAAACTTGGTGAAATAATTCTTACTTATGATTTTGAAATGTGTTCTAATAAATTCTAAATAATGATCTGTAAAGAAATATACTCTTGGTTATAAATCTTTGAGAAGGACTGGAACACTTGTTTAATAGGAAGTTCTTTAAGTGGTCATAACAACAAATAATGTGCTTGGAAATTTTCTTATTTGTTACAGGCTGGACATTTATGTATGCATGATTGCAAAAGCTAGTAGTTTCTCAGTTGAAAAATCTATTCATATTTTTGTTAAAAGACGGTATTTCAGTCTCGATGATATTAACTCCTAATTCCTCCTTATTTCAGGAGGTTCACAATATGTTTCCTTGCCCTCTTCTACCCTTGTCATGCATCCTTGCAATTTTCTTTGCACCCCTGATCACATGGCCCTTGTTCTCTCCCTCTAACTCCCAAGCTGTACCCATGCGTTGCTTTCTCCATTCTATCTCTCACTGGTTCCAGAAAAAATACAGATGAATACACACACATAAGAAAGAGAATGAACACATACATACTGCACTTGCTTGAATACTTGCACCTTTTTTTTCCAGAGAAAAATGTTGGTAATCAGAGGCACCAAGTTATATTCGAATTATGGAAAGTTTGTGTGCAGCAAGTAATTACAAAAAATAAGTGGAATTTTAGTTTATTACAAAAGCATTGAAGTTCAGAAGCAATCATATAGGGTCTTGGTGAGGCCACATCTGGAGTATGTGTGCAGCTTTATTCTCCTTACTTAAGGAATCATATATTGTACCTTAGAGGGAGTGCATTGGAGGTTCATGAGAATGATTTCTTGGGTTGTCCCATGAGTGCACTAGATATTTTTCCACTAGACAATAGAAGAATGATGGTGTTCTCAGTGTAACATATAAAATTCATAAGGATATTGACAGGTTAGAGGATAAAAAGAAGTTGCCTCTGGCTGTACAGTGTAAAACCAGAACCTGTAGACTTCAAATGAGTGCTGAGATGGGAGGAATTCTCTTCATTCAAATGGCTGTAAATCTTTTGAATTCCAAACTCCAGAAGACTGTAGAGATGTTCAGTTCCTAACTATGTCTAAGAAAGAGATTGATAATCTTTTGGAAACAATGGATATAAATGTATATGGAGATAGAATAGAAAGATATGGTTAGGAAAGAGATCTGCTGAGATATTATGGAATGTGTGAATAGATTGGAAGATATGGCCTATATTTGTTATATTTTGCAATTTTATGATATCAAGTTATCACAGCACACTGCCTGAATGAGCAGTTTCTGTCAAGAACATAATTAAATTGCTTGATGTACTTCTGAACACTCTGAAATGAGTGTTCACCACTTTGACTGAAGTATCTTCAACCCAAGATATTAACTTTTTAAATATTAAACTTCTATTCCACAGATGCTGAGTGATTTGCTGAGTTTTTATAGTATTCTCCATTTTTATTTCAAATTTCCAGCATCTACACACATTTATTCAATTTTCAAGGTTATATCCAAGCTGGTTACCCCAAATTTGCTTTGGTATGTTAGCAAAACAAAAATCTGCAAATCATTAGAACTACATTTGAAAACTTAGAAAAATATTGTATTTTAGTATTAACCAAAACCTTCATTTTAAACCAGATGGTTGTGAATTTAGTATCATCAGAAAGGATAGTCAAAATGAAAGTAAATTTATTATCAAACTATGTATTTGTCACCATATACTACCTTGAGATTGACTTTCATGCAGGCATTTACAAGAAAATAAAGAAATACAATAAGAATATATCAAAAAATTACAAGGAAATAAATGAAGACTGACCAACAACCAATGTACCAATGACAACTCGTGCAAATAATACAAATAAATAGATACTAAGAATATGAGTTGTTGAGTCCTTGAAAGTGAGTCAGTTCAGCATTGAGGTGAGTGAAGTTATCCACACTGGTTGAGGAGCCTGAAGGTTGTAGAGTAATATCTGTTCCTAAAACCTGGTGGTGTTCAAACTTCAGATAAATTTATTATCAAAATATTTATATGTCACCATTTACAACCCTGAGATTCATTTTTTTTCTGGACAATCATAGTAAATACAAGAAACACACTAGAATCAAGGACAGAGCAGACCCAACAGGACGGATGAACAACCAATGTTCCTGAACCTGGTGGTGTGTGTCCAAAGGCTTCTTTACCTTCTGCCCAGTGACATTAACAAGAAGAGCGCATGGTCTGGATGATGAGGATGATTAGGATGCTTCTTTCTTGTGGTACCGATCTCTGTAGATGCATTAGAGGGTGGAGATTGGAAAGCAAATGTGGAACTTCGAGGACAGTTGACTACTCATAATATCATGAAGATATGACCATTCTTAAAATTCCAATCATTGACAAGTGATAACATTTTCCCCTTTTCCCTTTTTTAGTGATCTTGTTCATATTCTTTGGGGCCAAGAGGTAGAATAGAAGAGTATCTTCATTATTTGTTTGACACATTTAATGGGGATAGAAGGACAGTAAAATTCTTTTATTATTCTACTTAAAATCTCTACTTGTTTAAATACTGAGGTTAATCAAAGCTTGCTGAGCATCAAGTGCTAGCACTTGTATTAGATCAAGGCATTGTGCTGAAATTTAGTCCAGATTCCATAGAATCCTGTGTGCCTCCAGAATTCATTATGATTAACTTCATAGGAATTCTATCCTTGTTACAATTGCCCCCAGCACTCACGTTGGCTTCCAAACCAACAAATAAAATAAATGAGTTCCTGCCCAGTCTAAAGAGGCTCTCTGGAGCTTCTCAGCATTCATCATTGGTCTGGACTTTTGATTCATAACGTCTACATTTCCAGTAATGGAAATTCCCATCCACAATAACAGCTGTTCTTTAGTAATACAGGACCAATAAAACCACTTCCGAAACAAAAAATACTTCTGAGTAGTCTGTGGTATTTCTCACTATTTCTTTAATGGATTGTTTACTCCTATTATTTTAATAAAATGAATGGAATTTATGTTAATTAAGATTCCAACCTCTTGACATATTGACTTCTTTCTAAATTTTAACAGCACCAGCATCTTTTATTGTTTTTCATTATGATTATTCTCCTGTCATAAATGACATTTGAAAAGCTGAAAGTTCACAACTAATCCCAAGAAGTATTTGCATATAACTGTACATGTGTTTCAAGCTTGCAATAAATGTCTTGACTGCTGTAAAGAAGAAAGCAATATTTGCAGTGAACTGCTTTTTTTTAACTGTGTTCCTATGGATACCACTGGGGAGTCTTTACTAATCAAAGCATTGACCTTGTCGTGCCAGCTGAAGAGGTGCATCACTAGACTGCTTCCCCCGTGTGAGGTATCAAAACAAAAGCAGTGCAATTAATTCTTGAATTATGTATTTAAATCATTATGACTTAAACCAAGTGTTAAACAATTGTTGTTTTCCTTTTCATGCATGTTGGTGGTCTGCAGCATGTTGGATGGAGTAAGAGAAATCTTTAGCCTAAATCATCCAGATCAGTAGATCTTGGCGCACTATATTTTACAAGGTCCCCTGCGGGGTAATTGCATCACTAAAATGTTTAAGCAAGAGATTTCACAGTGTTATTCAGAACTTCTTATTTTACTTACCAAAAGAAAACATTTCAGTGCTACATTGCTGCCAGAGAAAAATGTTAGTCCCTTCTCACATGGAACCACTTTACCTTTGATATGTACAACTAAAAAAAATCTTAAACTTGAGAAAATCTGCAGATGCTGAAAATCCAAAACAATACGCACAAGATGCTGGAGGAATTCAGCAGGCCAGGCAGCAGAAGATTTAAACTTCGTCCTCTGCGTGGGCTGCTGAGTTCCTCCAACATTTTGTGTGTGTTGCTTTAAAAAGAATCTTTCTGCTTTGTTTCCTGATTCCCCCAGACTTTGTTTAAATGTTTTATTCAAAAGAGAATATTACTTAGTATGTAAATCAAAATGTTTACTACTCTTCTGTCTAATTCTTGGGTGCTACTGTGTGTTGTTCCTTGAAACAGGAGTCTGCTATGTATCCTTTGACTTTCAAATATATATTTTAAAAAATATAGAAGGTGATATTTCTAACAATTTTGTGCTGTATTACAGCTATGAATGATAGTCATATGAACGCCAAGAGAAGTTTACATGCTTGACTTAATACAAGTAGAACCAATTGTCTTGCAATAAGTTTAACAATTAGTACACTGGGAAGAGTTGGGATTAATTTGTTAGGAGATGAGACCAAAATGAAATATTGGAATGGGAAATAAGATGCTCAGAGGATCTTGGTTCCAATATTTAACATATTAACAATGCAGCTTAATTAGGCAGTTTTCTCATTTTGTGAGACATGATGCTTCTGGAATTTTCTATTATTCTCCTCCATGAACAACCATCTTCCCCCATTTGAAGTCAGAATGGAATGTGGTTGATGCCAGACGTCAAGGCAATGAAATGAAGTATAACCTTTTCTCAGATGCTGTATCAAGCCTCGTTTTCACAAAGAGTTTACACTATTCCTAACAGTATTAATACATCAGAAATAGCCGTACTGACGAGTACAATTAGCTTTTACATTCATGCTGGTTCTCTCCCCAGCTGTTGCAAGCCCAATACGGTGGCTGTCCAATTCAGTCAGTGGAGCCAAGAAGCCACTAGATTTTGTGCCTAGCTGCCTTCAGTGTTTCTTCCAAGTGATACTGGTGAGCGTTGGGTAGAATCACAATGAAGATTGCATATCCTGATGTAACATGGGTAGAAATTGAAGAAACTCCTCTCAGAATCCTCTTCTTTTGCAAATAACGATGGTAGCAGAGGCACAAGAGTTGCAAATGTTATACTCAGCAGAACAAGTATTTGTAGAACCTACTAGTTCAGCCTATAACTAGAAAGATGATAAACGTTATATTAAAGCCAGAATACTGCTAAGGTCATGAAAAAAAAATTTTTGAATTTAACCAAATTCACCTAGGCAGGGCTTCTGCTTTTTCTATATATGGCTGGCTTTGTTAGACTGAACTCAACTTTACAATTAAATCAGTATGGCCAAATCCTTCTTCAATTCAGCTTTATTATCCTGAAAGTTTTCATTCTCATTCAATCATACTGGAAGGAAGGAATTCTTAGATAAGAGGACAATTAGATGTTCTCAAACTGGAAGCAATGGATAAAATAGGAGAGCCATTCATTCCCTGCTGAAGTCTAGGCCAACAGAGTTCAAATTAGTTGACTCTGACCTTCACAAGAAATTGAGATACAACCTCTGTAAAGCTACCATGAACAGCAAGAGAAATATTAGTCCAAATATTAGACCAGCCATCAGTTGTGATTGGGTTTAAATACTGTAACAGGCTACAAAATAAATTCAGATAGCATCACCGATAACAGCGCATCACTTCTCAATGAACTTAATGCACTCTATCCCCAGTCCGAACAGAAGGGAATTGATATGCTAGTGTTGGCTTCAAAAGCCTCCAATGCATCTGAACACACTATCAGTGTTGCAAACATAAGATCAGTCTTCTGGAGAGTGAACACATGGAAAGTATCTGTCCCAGATGATTTCCCTGGCTGTGTCCTAAGATCCTGTGCAGATCAGATGGTCAGGTAATTTGCAGACATTTTTAATCTCTCCCTGCTTGAACCTGAGGTTCCACTTATTTTAAGAAGGCGACTAACACCCTGGTATCTAAGAAAGAAAGGGTAACATGCCTTAATGGTGGTCTCCAGTGGCTCTGACATCTACCATCATGGTATTTTGAGAATCTGGTGATGGCACACATTAACTCCAGCCTCATAGACTACCTATACCAACTGCAATTTGTGTACCACTGATGTAAGGGCTATGGTTGATACTATCTTCCTAGCCCTACACTTATACCTGGAGCATCTGGACAGTAAGATACCTACATTAGACTTTTGTTTATTGACTACAGCTCCGCCTTCAATATTATAATTCCAAAGCAAACTCATTACCAAACTCCCAAGACCTGTGAGTGAACTCATCCCTCTGCACTGGACCCTTGACTTCCTGACCAACAGACTGCAATCAGTAAAGATAGGCAGCAACCGTTCTGCCATGATTATTCTCAACACTAGTGCAGCACAAAGTTGCATCCTCACCCTCCTACTCTACACCCTATATCTGATGTCCATCTACAGGTTTGTAGATGATACTGTTAGGCTGTATGTCAAATATTAATGAGTCAGAGTACAGCAAGGCGATAGAGAGCTTAGTAACATGGTGTCATGACTTTTCCCTCAATGTCAGCAGAACAAAAATTTAGACATTGACCAGGAAGGGCAGCAGTGCACATGCTCTTCTCTTCAGCACACACAAGAAGGTTGAGCCCTTCAAGTTTCTAGGAGAGAACATCACCACTAATCTGTCTTAGTCCAATTACATATAGACCATTGCCAAGAAATCACACGAATGTCTCCACTTCCTCAGGAGGCAAAAGCAATATTGCCATGTCCGTATTGACCCTTACCAATTTTCATTGATGCACCACAGATAAAGGATCCAGCTATCTTGGTACCTAACTGCTTGGTATGGTAACTGCTGTGCTGTTACCACAAGAAACCGTAGAGAGTTGTGGACACAGTTCAGCACATCACAGAATCTAGCCTCCCCTTCATGCACTCTGTCTGTACTTCTTGTTGAATTGGTAAAGCAGCCAGTATAACCTAAGGACAAAAGAGAAAAACCTGAAAGAACATGCCACTAGGCTCAAGGACAGCTACTAGCACACTCTTACAAGACTATTATATAGTTTCCTGGTATGATGAGATGAACTCATGACCTCACAATCTAGTTCATTATGATGTTGTGCCATTTTTTCTTCCTGCACTGCACATTTTCTGCAGCTGTTGCACTTTATTTTGCATTGCTATTATTTTACCTTGTACTACCTCAATGCACTGTTGCTATTTGATCTCTGTGAACAGTATGCAAGACAAACTTTTCACTGTACCTCGGTACATGTAACAATAATTCCAATTCCAGTATTCTCTTTAAAACCCTAGTAAGAAATGATGAGCCCTAGTTGGCTCTCTCCTGATTTTTTGTGAATTCTTTGTGCATTTATAATCTGGATTATATTTAGAATACCTTTCAAGCCATTTTTAGTTTGCTAATGATGGTGCAATGCAGTGTTGCTGCCACCATGTTGGCTATCATCCCATGGTATGTCTGTTGTACAGATAATCAATACTTCAATTGTCATGTAGTTCAATTTATTTGTTTTTGATAGTTCTGCAGTTTTCATTATATCCAAAACATGGTTTGAATTTCATTTATAATTAATGTTTCAAGACACGAGTGAAGTGAAATTAAAACCATTGACTAGAAATTAGGAAGTGATATATATATATATATATCAGATCGATAGTCTTCCATTGAATTGGTTCAGAAACGATTTCTGTCCTGCACTGTGCCTATCAGCTTTAAAAGGGGGGACGGTTTGAAGCCAATTTCAGGTTTGACTGAGTGGAATTGACAAAGTGGAGTTTATTGTAAATTGGCCCTATGCCAGTAAAATAAAATCGAAAAGCCAAATCTTTTACTCATTGCATTAAAGCAAGTCCAGAGTTTTATGAACGTCTTTCTGATTTCTTTTCCGTATCTAAATGTGTGTACTGGATTATACAAATTTATTACTTTGATCACACAGAGTGGTCTAAGAAATTCTTTCACACTTGTAAAGGCGCATTAAAGTGGTGCTCATGTGGGATCCATTTCAATCTCACATGAAGACCCCCAGAATCCAAATTCCAACATACTCAAGAACTAAAGTATCACCTGTTATGTTTTATAACTCCAAAACTAATTAAAAGAAAAATTTATATTCCAGAGCTGGAATATAACTTGTGTATGTTTGAGTGAGAAGTGCTCATAGGAATAGTGTCGTGATGATGTACATCATTCATGTGCTTTTACGTATAACCTGCAATGTACAAATTATGTTTAATGTTGTTAATTATGTTTAAACATACAAAGTATGTTTAATCAAGCAATATATTTACAATATTACTGAAATAATACACAACTCTCCTCAGCTATAAACTCCCAACTCAATATAGAATGCATCTCAACTGTTTTAAAAAAGGTAGCAAATACAGTGCTCAAAGTGTTATATCTCAATGCATGGAGTATAAGAAATAAGGTGGATGAACTTGTGGCACTATTATAAATTGTCAGGTATGATGTTGTGGCCATTGCTGAATCATGGCTGAAGGATGGTTGTAGTTGGGAGCTAAATGTTGTATTGGAGGGATAGGAAGGTAGGCAGAGGGGGTGGCGTGGCTCCGCTGGTAATGAATGGCATCAAATCAATAGAAATGTGGGACATAGAGTCAGAAGATGTGGGTTAAATTAAGAAACTGCAAGGGTAAAAGGACCCTGATGACAGTTCTGTACAGGCCACCCAACAGTAGCTGGGATGTGGACCACAGATTACAACAGGAATTAGAAAAGGCATGTCAAAGGGAAATGTTATGATAGGGAGATATCAATGTTCAGGTTGATTGAGAAATCATATTGGAAATAGATCTCAAGAGGGTGAGTTTGTTGAATGCATACAGGATGGCCTTTTAGAGCATTTTGTCGTTGAGCCTACTACGGGATCAGTTATGTCATGAACCAGAGGTGACTAGGGAGCTTAAGAAAAAAGAACCTTTAAGAGGCAGTGATCAGAATATGATTTAAGTTCAACTTGAACTTTGGTAGTAAAATCTGACATAGCAGTATTTTAATGGAGTAAAGGAAATCACAGTGGTATGAGAGAGAAGTTGGTAAAAGTACATTGTAAGGAGACGCTGGCAGGGATTACAGCAGAGCAGCAATGGCATGAATTTCTGGGAAAAATGAGGAAAGTGCAAGACAGATATATCCCAAAAACAAAGAAATACTCAAATGGCAAAATAGTACAACCATGGCTAACAAGGGAAGTCAAAGCTAATGTAAAAGCAAAAGAGAGGGCATATAACAACACAAAAATTAGTGGGAAGACCAAGGATTGGGAAACTTCATGATATAGGACCACTAGAAAATGATGCCAGAGAAATAATAACGGGGGCCAAGGAGATGGCATATGAACTAAATGAGTATGTTACATCAGTCTTCACTGTGAAAGACATTAGCAGTGTGCCAAATGTTGAAGGGTGTGAGGGAAGAGAAGTGAGTGCAGTACAAGAGAGAAGATGCACAAAATGTAGAAAGACCTAAGGGTACATTGGTCACCCAGACCACATTAACGGCACTCTAGGGTTCTGAAAGAGGTAGCAATAGAGATTGTGGAGGCATTGGTAATGATCTTTCAAAAATCATTGGACTCTGACATAGTGCCAGAGGACTGGAAAATTGCAAGTGTCACCCCACTCTTTAAGAAAGGAGGAAGGCAGCAGAAAGGAAATTATAGATCAGTTAGCCTGACCTCAGTGGTTGGGTAGATGCTGGAGTCAGTTGTTAAGGATGAGGTTATAGAGTACTTGGTGACATGGGACAAGATAGGTCAAAGTCAGCATGGTCTCCTTAAGAAAAAATCTTGGCTTTTGGAGCTCTTTAAGGAGTTTGCACATAGGATAGATAAAGGGAATGCAATGCATATATTGTATTTGGACTTTGAGAAGGCCTTTGACAAGGTGCCACACGTGAGACTGCTTACCAAGTTAAGAGCCCATGGTATTATAGGAAAGTTACTGGCATGGTTAGAGCATTGACTGATTGGTAGGAGGTAGAGAGTGGGACTAAAAGAATCCTTTTTTTTGGTTGGCTGCCAGTGACTAGGGATGTTCTGCAGGGGTTCATGTTGGGACCACTTCTTTTTATTCCACATCGATTATTTAGATAATAGAATAGATAGTTTTGTTGCCAAGTTTGCAGATGATACGAAGATTGGTAGAGGGGCAGGTAGTGTTGATGAAACAGGTAGGCGCTGAAGGAATTAGACAGATTAGGAGAATGGGCAAGAGAGTAGCAAATGAAATCCAGTGTTGGGAAACTGCATGGTCATGCACTTTGATTGTAGAAATAAATGTGCAGACCATTTTCTACGCGAGGAGAAAATCCATAAATCTGAGATGCAAGGGGACTTGGAAAGCCTTGTGCAGAACAACCTAAAAGTTAACTTGCAGGTAGAGTTGCTGGTGAGGAAGGCAAATGCAATGTTCGCATTCATTTCAAGAGGTCTAGAATACAAGAGTAGGTTTGTGATGCTGAGGCTTTATAAGGCAGTGGTGAGGCCTCACCTTGAGCATTGTGAACAGTTTTGAGCTCCTTATCTAAGAAAAGATGTGCTGGCATTGTAGAGAGTTCAGAGGAAGTTCACAAGGATGATTCCAAGAATGAAAGAGTTATCATACAAGGAATGTTTGATAGCTCTGGGTCTGTACTTGCTGAAATTTAGAAGGATGAAGGGGGATCTCGTTGAAACCTTTTGAATGTTGAAAGATCTAGACAGAGTAGACATGGAAAGGATGTTTCCCATGGTGGGGGAGTCTAGGACAGGTGAATACAGCCTCAGGATAGAGAGGCATCCATTTAAAACAGAGATTCAGAGAAATTTCTTTAGCTAGAGGATGGTGAATTTGTGGAATTTATTACCACAGGCAGTTATGGAGCTGTGTTTAAGGCAAAGCTTAATAGATTCTTGATTAGCCATGGCATCAAAGGCTACAGAGAGAAGGCCGAGGACTGGGGTTGAAGAGGGGGGAGAAAGGATCATTCATGACTGAATGGCAGAGCAGACTCAACAGGCCAAATGGCATAATGTTGCTCCCATGCTCAATGGTCTTATACGTGCAATATATGATATAATTCAACTATATGTAGACAACCAAAGCATAGTCAATTTTAAATTATTCAATTTAGGCCTAAAGATTTAATCACTAGGAAGGATTTCTTACTCTTGAGGGATAACAACTTTCCTGACAAGGAAGCATCATCTGCTTGGCCGGAGAGACTTGTGGCTGTGAAACAATCTCAGATTCTGGGGCCTCCTCCGTGGTAGTTGTAGGACTTGACACCGGGACAGCAGGAAGTGTTTCTGACAGCTATAGACACTTTCTTTTCCGTTCGTGTTGACATCCTGAAAAGTGCATGGCATGCTTCACTGGTTGATGTGGATCATAATGTGTGAGTACACTGACTAATGTTACCATTTCCTTTACCTTATGAAAAGCGTCCTCACATTGCTTTGTCAATGGCCATTTCTTCCTGATCTGTAGTAATAAGTTCAAGGGGTAGAGCACCAGCCAGGCTGGGCAGAAAACTGTTATAGTAATTGATAAATCCTAAAAAGGACTGCAACATCTATTGATGTTGCCTGACCTGCTGAGTTGCTCCAGCATTTTGTGTGTATTGTTGGTCTGTTGTTAATTTTCACATTTTAAATCTCAAGGCTACTCAGTTCTGTCTCACACTCATCATTATCAGATTTTTCATCAACAGCATGCAGATTAGTGCTCTTTTTGAAACTGTAATTTGACTTTTTATATTTTTCTCCTCCCTGTGCAAACAAAGCATTTCTGTTTCCTACTTTGCTGCATTTTTTGCAAGTTTCGCCTTTAATTCTGCATTGGTCTGTTGAATGTGAGCCTTTGCCACAATGGCTAGTTTATGTTAAGACATTGCAATTTTGTTTTTGCTCACTTTCATTCCTGACTGCAACTCAGTTGCATCTCTGCCTGTTTCTATTGATACAACAATTTCAACTGCTCTTTTATATGTAAGTTGTGCTTCATTTAGGAGCCATTTTTGAATGTTTTTTTTCCTAAATTTCCACAAACTAAACAATCTTTCAGTGCATCATTAAGCCCCTCACTGAACTGACAATGCTCAGTCAATCTCTTCAATATAGCCAAATATGCAGAAATAAGCTTCCCTTCCTTTAGATTCTGCTTATGGAACCTCAAGCATTCTGCAATCAACAATAATTTTGGCTCTCAATGTTCCTGCATTTCTTCACTACATCAGCAAAGCTCATTTTGTCTTGTTTGGTTGGAGCAGTTAAAACTCTAATCGAACTCCATGCCTTTAAAACCAATGCACTCAACAAAACTGGTACTTGCTTCTCATCGTCTATTTAATTTGCTTCAAAATACTGCACAATCTTTTCAGTATACAAAATCCAGTTATCTCTTGTGACATCAAACGTGTATTTTTCCAATGTAGCCAGTCATTTCTGTTTTATTTTTACTTATGATTATTTCACCCAGTATTCACTCTTTATGAACCCACGAATTTGTCTTTTTCTTGCCTTTTTTTAACTTGACTTTCTCTCGCCCCCTTCCAAAGAGACTTGTGCTGTGCTGCTTTTTTTTAAATCAAACATCTTGCTGCACTTTTAAAAACTTGAACATCTCACTGCTCTTTTTTAAAATTCAAACATCTCATTGAACTTCAACTGATAGGTACTGGATTTGTTTAAAACTTCCTCATTGCCACTGGCATGTTTTGTAACTCCAAAACATAAAAACTAATTAAAAGAAAAACACAGAGGCAGGAGATAACACATATAGGTTCAATTTCATTTTTGCTTTGAGCGAGGCGTGCCATTCACGTGCTTCTGTATATAACCTGCAATGCATTATGAAAACAACAAAGAATACTTAAACAATATATTGATATTATTATTTAAATATTACTGGAATTTTAAATATGCAACATTACCCATCAAAGATTGGTCTGCATCCATAAATGGATATAAATGCCTTTTTCTGCCTCATTACCTAGACTCCTCACTCTCCCCCATGTTGTTCCATCTGCCTTCCTACCTGGGTTTCTTGTCCTTTGGCTCACAGTTTCTATCCCCCTTCCCAACGGCTTCACTCCTCCCATCATATCTCCCTTGTCTCGTTCCACCTATCACGAAACAGCTTCTGTCTCTACCATTCCCCAACCCTTCCACCACCTGGTACCTGCTGCTATTTTCTTACATTTCCACTTGTCATCTATCACTCTCTGTCACAATGCTCTCCATCCCTCTCTCCTGTTTGGCTCTATCTACCCATCATCTTCCCCTCATCAAGTTCCACTTGTCATCTATCAGTCTTTGTTTCACCCCTCCCTCTCACCTCTTAGTACTGGCATTTCCATCTCCATTGTCAGTCCTGATGCAGAGTCTCAAACCCGAAAAGTTGACCATCCCTCTGCCTCTATGAGTGCTGCTGGACTTGTTAAGTTCTTCCTGCAATGTATTTTCTGCCTTTTTCTCTATTACTTTCTGCCATTACAAACCCAGCAGAATAAGCAAGATAATCTGAGGATTGGGTTGCGAGAAGGTTCAGGCCTACATTCCAAGTATTAGGAGAAGCTTAAGGGGTCAGAAGCTAGCATTATGGAAATAACAAGAATTAGGTAGGGATATTTGTTTATGGAGCAACATTAGAGGTTGACTGGGAGGGAGGACTGAAGTTGCTGTCAGAATGGTGTTCATGGATACACGGGAGTGAAGATCACTGGGTCTTGGCAGGGTTGGGTTGTGTTTGGTGGTCACATGATTGGACTGCGGTCTGTGGCAGGTATTCTGACATATCAACAATAAGTGGGTGTTTTTGTTGGAAATAGAACATGGATGAACATAGTTAAAGGCAGAATACAGCCATAACAGCCAACAGCATGACATGTTTCTAAACTTTTGAATCTTTTCAACTGTTTCATCCTTATTATCTGCAGCTTCTCAGATGCTAACATATGTTATTTCTTTACTCAAAGAGTGATAGCTGTGTGGAATGAGCTTCCTGTAGAAGTAGTAGAGGCCAGTTCAGTTGTGTCATTTAAGGTAAAATTGGATAGGTATATGGACAGGAAAGGAGTGGAGGGTTAAGGGCTGAGTGCGGGTAGGTGGGACTAGGTGAGATTAAGGGTTCGGCACGGACTAGGAGGGCCAAGATGGCCTGTTAACGTGCTGTGATTGTTATATGGTTATATGGTTAATTTCTTAGTCTGTCACCCCAGATCTGACTGAAAATGTACTAAATTGGCTACTAATTTTGAGAGAAAAATATTTGACATACTGCAATCTGAGAACTGTAACATATCTTTCATAGGATGGATTTTTATCAAAATTGAAGCCTTTTTTTTGCATGAAATGCAACACTCTAGACTTAATATTTAGGCCACATTACACATCATCTGAGCAACTATAACTTCCTAAAAAAAAAATTCTCAGCTCTCAAGCACATTAATCTTTCCATTTTTCTTTGCCTGAAAATAATGAGATATCATCCACTTGGATTCCCAATACTTGGAGCAAGTAAGTTTTATTGAACACTGAAGCAGGCCCACTGCAGTTTGGTGCCCCATGTCAACAGAGCATAGTGATGGTTTTACCTGATTCTGCATTATACACTCGTAAGATCCAAATCAAAATTCCAGAAGTGTGCTCCATGCCCAGGAAGGTTCAGATAACACCTTCCAATCAGGCTTTAGATCAAATCTATTGAAAGAATGCCAGAATGTTGCATTCCATGTTACATTGTCTGCTGAAGGCTGGATTGTGGCATTCAAGTCTGGCAACCAAGGCCTGTACCAGAATACCAGGTATGATTTGCGAAGAGCTATTTCAAAAGTGAAGATACAATTCTGAATGAGGTTGGAGGTGACATTGGATGCACAGCAACTCTGGCAGGGTTTGCAAGACATTACTTCCTACATAGTGAAATGCAATTGTATGAATGGCAGTGATGCTTCACTACCAGATGAACTCAGCACCTTCTATGCATGCTTTGAAAGGGAGATCACAACTACAGCTGTGAAGATCCCTGCTGCACCTGATGATCCTGTGATCTCCGTCTCAGAGGCCGATGTTAGGCTGTCTTTAAAGAGAGGTCCCAGTGGAGTACCTGGTAAGGCTCTGAAAACCTGTGTCAACCACTAGTGGGAGTATTCAAAGATTTTTTAACCTCTCACTACTACAGGTGGAAGTTCCCACTTGCTTCAAAAAGGCAACAATTATGCCAGTGCTTAAGAAGAATAACGTGAGCTGCCTTAGTGACTATCGCCCGGTAGCACTCACATTGACAGTGATGAAATGTTCTGAGCGGTTGGTCATGACTAGACTGAACTCCTGCCTCATAGGTCGACGGCAGTTGCAATCTCAATGGCTCTCCACATGGATCACCTGGACAACACAAGTCAGGTCACTTTTTATTGTTATTTCGATCATAACTGCTGGTACAGTACACAGTAAAAACGAAGCAATGTTTTTCAGGACTATGGTGCTACATGAAACAGTACAAAAACTACACTGAACTACATGAAAACAACACAGAAAAGCACTACACTAGACTACCGACCTACCCAGGACTGCATAAAGTGCACAAAACAGTGCAGGCATTACAATAAATAATAAACAAGACAATAGGCACAGTAGAGGGCAGTAAGTCAGTGTCAGTCCAGATTCTGGGTATTGAGGAGTCTGATGGCTTGGGGGAAGAAATTGTTACATAGTCTGGTCATGAGAGCCTGAATGCTCTGGTGCCTTTTCCCAGATGGCAGGAGTGAGAAGAGTTTGTATGAGGGGTGCGTGGGGTCCTTCATAATGCTGTTTGCTTTGCGGATGCAGCGTGTAGTGTAAATATCCGTAATGGCAGGAAGAGAGACCCCGATGATCTTCTCAGCTGACCTCACTATCTGCTGCAGGGTCTTGCAATCCGAGATGGTGCAATTTCCGAATCAGGCAGTGATGCAGCTGCTCAGGATGCTCTCAATACAACTCCTGTAGAATGTGATGAGGACGGGGGTTGGGAGGTGAACTTCTCTCAGCCTTTACAGAAAGTAGAGTCACTGCTGGGCTTTCTTTGCTATGGAGCTGGTGTTGAGGGACCAGGTGAGATTCTCCGCCACGTGAACACCAAGAAATTTGGTGCTCTTAACAATCTCTACCAAGGAGCTGTCGATGTTCAGCGGGGAGTGGTCACTCCATGCCCTCCTGAAGTCAACTACCTTCTCTTTTGTTTTGCACCAATCCATTAGTCCACAAACATCTATGTCAGGATGCTGTTCATCGACTATAGCTTAGCATTTAATACCATCGTTACCACAATCCTGATTGAGAAGTTGTAGAACTTGGGACTCTGTACCTTGCTCTGCAATTGGATCCTCAAAATCCTAACTGAAAGTCTGCAATCTCCTCCTTGCTGACGATCAACACTGGGGCACCTTGGGGGTGTGTGCTTTGCCCACTATTCTACTCTCTATATAGACATGACTGTGTGGCTAGACATAGCTTAAATGCCATCTACAAATTTGCTGACGATACAGCCATTGTTGGTAGAATTTCAGGTGGTGACAAGAGGGCGTACAGGAGTGTGATATACCAACTAGTGGAATGGTGCCACAGCAGCAATTTGGGACTCAACATCAGTAAGACGAAAGAGCTGATAGTGGACTTAAGGAAGCGTAAGATGAAGGAACACATACCAATCCTCATTGAGAGATCAGAAGTGGAGAGAGTGAGCAGTTTCAAGTTCCTGGGTGTCAAGATCTCTGAGGACCTAACCTGGTTCCAACATATCGATGAAGTTATAAAGAAGGCAAGACAGCGGCTATACTTCATTAGGAGTTTGGAGCAATTTGGCATGTCAACAAATACACTCAAAAACTTCTATAGATGTACCGTGGAGAGCATTCTGACAGACTGCATCACCATCTGGTATGGGAGGGCTACTGCACAGGATCGAAAGAAGCTGCAGTGGGTTATAAATCTAGTCAGCTCCATCTTAGATACTAGCCTACAAAGTACCCAAGGACATCTTCAGGGAGCAGCTTCTCAGAAAGGCAGCGTCCATTATTAAGAACTTCCAGTACTCAGAGCATGCCCTTTTCTCAGTGTTACCATCAGGTAGGAGGTACAGAAGCCTGAAGGCACACAGTCAGCAATTCAGGAACAGCTTCTTCCCCTCCGCCTTCCGATTCCTAAATGGACATTGAACCCTTGGACACTACCTCACTTTTTTTAATATGCACTGTTTCTGTTTTTTGTGCGTTTTTTAATCCATTCAATATACGTATACTGTATTTGAATTTTTAAAATTTTTTTTTCCTTTTCTATAATATATATTGCATTGAACTGCTGCTGCTAATTTAACAAATTTCATGTTACATGCCATTGATAATAAACCTGATTCTGATTGTGATTTCATGGAGGGATTTATATGGAGAGACTTTTTATTTGCTCTGAGGTGTAAAAAGCACAATCTATGGATCGTGCTAATGCAGTTGTGGATGTTCAGAGAACTAAGCATATTCCCAAAGCCAGTCGTAACTTTTCATAATGCATTTTTGCCTCTTTGAACCCACTCTTAGCTTTTAGATTTCCTGGGTTAGGTGCTGCAAAGTCAATGTCATACTGGTTTGCAGTAAAAATGGCATTTACTTCATAATCTCAAAAGAGCTCCACATTATGTCCAACATTCACTGTTTTTCATAAAAGATCGTTACTGCTAAATCATGGACACTTTTAGAATGCTTTTTTTGTCAGCCGACAGAGAAGAAAATACATTAGTCAAGGATCATTCCAACTTAAAAACACAAGTGAAGGGATAATCATCAAAAATACTGCAGAGCTCATTCATTTAATGAGTTACTGATTCATCTATCAGATTACTTTTCATTAAAGTGAATGTATAGGTACTTAAGATTTAAGCATCACACACCCAGAGAAGAAACTTGAAGATGGGATATACAGTGTTAATAAGACATAAGAGCAGAATTAGGCTATTCGGCCCATCAAGTATGCTCTGCCATTCTATCTTAGCTGATCTATTATACCCCTCAATACCATTCTCTTGCCTTCTCTCCATAACCTTTGACACCCTGATTAATCAGGAACCTGTCAACCTCCTCCTTAAATAGACCCAATAACTTGGTCTGCACAGCCATCTGTGGCAGTGCATTCCACATATTCACACCCCCTGGCTAAAGAAAATTTTCCTTGTCTCTCTTCTCAATGGATGTTGCTCTGTTCTGAGGCTATGCCCGCTGTTCCTAATAGCCCATAAAGCATAAGCAACTGAGATATAACAGAACAATAAAGGTATCTCAAATAAATTTAATATATCGAGTGCATTTGTTGCTAATTTTGTTAAGTAACTTATTCAGGAAAGTTACTCTCTGCGTGTATTGGCTTTTTTTTGGGTTGATGAAATGCTACTGAATGTTACAAATTTGTGCAAAGATGAAAAATAGAGTACATTTGTATAACACCTTACATTGTAAATTTTTAGTGGCTTTAAATATAAATGGTGGTGCATTGGGGAATAGTGGTTTATAGAAAACTTAGTTGCAACATCATAAATGAAAACTTATGTTTTTTCTCCTTACTGTGCCTCTGCTGTTTTCCCATTCAGCCTCATTTTATGCAGCAGTTAAAAACTACTAACCCATTTCAAACCTAAAACAAATTTATGAGTTATTAAGTTAACATTTCTGACTGGATTGGAAGTTATTTTACGTGTCACTTCTCTAATGTTTGTGAGCTGTTTCCTTGGCATCATAAATGTGTGCAAAGATATACCTACTGTATCTTACACAGTGTAGATGCTTGCTTTGTGACCTGGTGAATTGCTGCTTAGTTTTTTTCTGTTTGATCAATAATTAAAAATGACAGCATCCTGCCTGAAACATCATAACATTCTCTCAATATACTTCACATGACTGTTTATCGAATAGATTTTGAAAAGATCCTGTGAAGGGGATTTTAGCCATAAGTCTGAATAAAGAATGAGTGACCTAAAGAAGGTTAGGGACGGAGAGAGGAACAGATGGGTTTAAGGGAGCATTCCAGAAACTATGTTAAATTAACAGTAAACAATGTAAACAAGTCAGAGAATAACTTTGCTGTTTAAGATCTAAACTAACTGTATTGCATTATCTAACTCAGACAGGACAGTTGAACTTGTCATTATTCTTCCTCAATAGGTTGTTTGTTGGACTTAATCAACATGGTATTGATATAGCCTTCTCAGAGAAAACCTAACCTTCTGGCCATTCCTTTTTTTTCATTATAAATAACACATGTTGCTTGAATTCCTCATTACTTCTCTACGCCCCCTGCTATTCTACAACCCTGCAAGCTCCATTTTGAAAGAGTGTTGAGTGAGTAAATCATTTTATTTGCCTGCTTATCAAGGAACCCTCATGGTAATGAAATTGAGTTGCATTTCTTGACTTCTCACTCTATTCCAGCCGCTCCTACTTTGTTTCGTTTCTGACCTTGGGGTCCTCTATTCAGGCAAAGAGCTAATTAGTGAAGCAAAGCTCCAGTGGGTCTTGCAAGTCACTTCCTTCAAGAGGAATCCATGACTTGGAATGTTCACCAGCTGAGGAAATGTGGTTGTAAATCACCGCCCCAAAACAGCCTAGACTTTGTGATTTACATACACCAGTGCAAGCACGTGTGAACAAGAAGTCTGCACTCACAAAAAATCCAGATGTGGTAAAGAGAAACAAAATTCAATGCTCCCCCAAACATTTTCTCCCCTTTCGGACCAAGCTTACAAATAGCAAACCATGTCAATAAAAAATGAATCTGACATTATTTATTGATGGGCACCTGGAATTTTTATTTTTATTTTATTTCCTGCATGCCATCTGGTGATTCAAAGTAATGACCTGTCATAAGAGAAAAACCAGAATTTTTTAATAAACTACAGGAAAGACTTTTAAATAAATCACAAGCAGTAACATAGCTTATTGGGTAAGGTGAACGTAAACAATATTAAATTTGATATTTAATATTGTGCGCTTTAGTTCTGATATGCTTCAAATAAATGTATTTTGATTTGAAACAAAGAGATAGATATTCTTACAGTCAACTTTGAAACATGGTACAATTATGCAGAGTTTTTTCATGTGCTTTCAGCTGCCTTAAATTTTGTAATCTATTCACTCTGATGATTTTTCTTAAGCAAGTTACAAGCTTTCACTAGCTGGTATTCTAGTTTGAAATACTGTTTTAAGGCAGGTAAATTTCCCCCAGGTACTTATGAAATTCTTACTACTACTTCAGGATAAGAGCCAAGAAGTGCTCAGCAGTGATGAAAATGGAATTGACTGTGAAATTCTGTTGGAAGTGTCACCACCAGTGTAGTTTGCCAATTTGTGATCCTTTGATTTTGTAATTAGAATTAAAAATGGACTTTGATATGAATCCTACATTCTCATTCCTGTTGGTTGAGTTCAACATGCACTTTCACAGCTTCCACCATTGAACATTTGGGTACTGCAATGACCAAGGAAAAACATAAACTTTCTTAAAATTAAACAAGTCAAGTTCTGCAAATCCTACTTTT
Organism: Hypanus sabinus; assembly: GCF_030144855.1. Classification (NCBI taxonomy): domain Eukaryota; kingdom Metazoa; phylum Chordata; class Chondrichthyes; order Myliobatiformes; family Dasyatidae; genus Hypanus; species Hypanus sabinus. The sequence goes on from NC_082713.1 coordinate 141,877,343, forward strand.
GAAAAGAAATTCAAAGCAGGCAAATCCACTGTGAACCTTATACTTATGGTGTAACACCTGTAAATTTGTACTTAATAATTTGCAATAAGATTATATGCAAATTCATTCTGCCCTCTGTCTACTCTGATAACTGACCAAGATCAGTTAGTCTGCTAAAGATGTTGAAAAAAGTGCTATGTCAATTATTGCATGTCATACTTTGGATTGTAGTTTTGAAGATAAAAGTCAAATTGAACTTGGTATGAAATAAGGTTATAGCTGGTAGCTTAATGTCCAAGGATACACATTGTATTGAAAGGAGAGGCAGATAGGCAGAAAGTGTGTGATAGCTGTTGGTAAAAATGAAATTCAAATCATTAGAAATAAGTAACATAGGATTAGGTGATGTAGAGTTGTTGTGGGTAAAGGTAAAAACCTGCAAAGCTAAAAAAAACCTGATAGTATTATATACAGACCATCAAACAGTAGCAAAGATGTGGTCTACAGATTAAAATGGGAGATAGAAAATGCACGTCAAAAAGGCAATGTTATGATAGTCACGGAGGATTTCAATATGCAGGTAGATTTGGAAAATCAGGTTGGTGCTGGATCCTAGGAGGGGGAATTTGAGGAAGGTCTATGAGATGACTTTTTAGATCAGTTGTGGTGGAGCCCGCTAGGGGGGGGCGATCTGTTATTCTGGACTGAGTGTTGTGAAATGAACCGGAATTGATTAGAGAGCTTAAGGTAAAGAAGCCTTTCAGGATTAGTGATTATAATATGATGGCATTCACCCTGTAACTTGAAAAGGAGAAGCTAAAGTCAGGTGTATTAGTATTACAGTGAAGTAAAGGGAATAACAGAGGCATGAGAGAGGAGCTGGCCAAAATTAATTGGAAGGGAACTCCAGTAAGGATGCTGGTAGAGCAGCAATGACTGGAGTTTCTGGGAGCAGTTCGGAGAGCACAAAATAAAGAAGTATTCTAAAGGCAGGATCACGCAACCATGGCTGCCAAGAGAAATCAAAGCCAACATAAAAGCTGAAGAAAGGTCATATAATGGAATAAAAATTAGTGGGAAGTAAGAGGATTGGGAGGCTTTTAAAAATCAATAGAGGGTAACTAAAAAAGTCATAAAGTTGGAATATGAATGTAAGATAGCCAATAATATTGAAGAGAATACCAAAGTTTCTTCAGATATATCAAGCCTAAAAGAGAGGCGAGAATAGATATCGGACTACTGGAAAATGATGTTGGAGGGGTAATAATGGGGGACAAAAAATGACAAGCAAACTGAACAAATAGTTTGCATCAGTGTTCACTGTTGAAGACACTAGCGGTGTGCGGGAAGTTCGGTGGAGTATCAGAGGGCAGAAATGAGAGAAGGTGCTTGCGAAACTGAAAGGTCTGAAGGTTGATTATCACCTGGACCAAATGGTTTACACTTAAGGTTTCTGAAAGAGGTGGCTGAAAAGGTTGTAGAGGCATTAGTAATCATCTTTCAAGAAACAATTGATTCTGGATTGGTTCTGGAGGACTGGAAAATTGCAGATGTCACTCCTCTCTTCAAGAAGGGAGAGAGGCAGAAGAAAAGAAATGATAGACCAGTTAGTCTGACCTCAGTGGTTGGGAAGATGTTGCAGTTAATGGTTAAGGATGTGGTTTCAGGTGTACTTGAAGGCACATGGTAAAATATGCTGAAGTCAGCATGGTTTCCTTAGGGAAAATCTTGCCTGACAAATATGTTGGAATTTTTTGGAGAAATAATAAGCAAATAATGAAAGGAGAATCAGTGGGTGCTATGTACAGTACTTAAATTTTCAGAAGGCCTTTGACAAGATGCCACACAGGATGCTGCGTAACAGGTTCCGAGCCCATGGTATTACAGGAAAGATACCAACAGGGAAAGACCATTGGCTGATTGGTAAGAGGCAATGGCTGAGAATGAAGGGAGCCTATTCTGGTTGGCTGTCGGTGACTAGTGGTGTTCCACAGAGGTCTGCATTGGGACCACTTAATTTTACATTACATGTCAGTGATTTGGATGATGGACGTGATGGCTTTGTGGCCAAGTTTGCGGACGATACGAAGGTAGGTGGAGGGACAGGTAGTATTGAGGATACAGAGAGAATACTGAAGAACTTAGACAGATTAGGAGAATAAGCAAAGAAGTGGCAAATGGAATACAGTGTCAAGTGTATGGTCATGCACTTCGGTAGAAGAAATATAAGTGTACACTATTTTCTAAATGGAAAGAAAATTCAAAAATCTTAGGTGCAAAGGGACTTGGGAGTCAATGTGCAGGATTCTCTAAAGGTTAATTTTCAGGTTGAATCAGTGGTGAGGAAGGCAAATGTAACATTAGCATTTGATTTGAGAGGACTAGAATATAAAAGTTTAGGCTTTATAAGGCACCTGTGAGGCCTTATTGTGAGCAGTTTTGGGCCCCTTATCTAAGAAAGGATGTACTAACATTGGAGAGGGTTCAACGGAGGTGTACAAAAATACTTCCAGAATTGAAAGACTTATCATATGAGGAGCATTTGATGGCTCTGTCCCTGTACTCACTGGAATTCTGAAGAATAAGTAGGGGGATCTCAGTGACAACTATTGAACATTGAAAGGTCTTAATAGAGTAGATGTAGAGAGGATATTTCCTATTGTGGAGGAGTCTAAGACCAGAGTACACAGCCTCAGGATAGAGGGACATCCATTTAGAACAGAGATGAGGAGGAATTTCTTTAGCCAAGTGGTGAATCTGTGGAATTCCTTGCCACAGATGGCTGTCGAAGCCAAGTCATTGGGTATATTTAAGGCAGAAGTTGAAAGATTCTTGATTAATCAGGGCATGAAGGGATATGGGGAGAAGGCAGGAGATTTGAGCTGAGAGGGAAATGGATCAGACATGATATGGCGGAGCAGACTCAATGAGCCAAAAGCCCTCATGCTGCTCCTTTATCTTACGGTCTTATGAACTTCAAAGACCAATTAGCTTCTAACTGGTTTGAATAAAGAACGTATTTGCTCCTTACATAAATAAAGGATGTGCCAGTATGTATAGCTTCATATCAACAGAGGAGCAATATAATGTGACATTTTGTAGTTATAAACGATGGAAGATTATACTTCCTGTATCATGATGTGCATCAAAATATTAATGTCACTAAAAAGTCATCTTTGTATGTGTTGCACTTATGCCCTCAGGGTTGATTTCTCTTCAAAATAACAGCAATCCTGATTTAACAATTTTAACAAGAAAAACTTTTTCTTGAAAGGATGGCTATAAATTAGAATTTAGTGCCTTTGTTCAACTCTGTAATGTATATGCACCATGGGGCATCTGGTTATATGAATAGCCCCTGAAAGCAAGCCAGCATACTACCAGCATAAGGACTTTACCACTGAATTAAGGAAATGACTTTGTGGAAAAGTCAGAAAGCTGACACATTACCATCACATTGAAGGCAAATGCCGTCACTCTATTGCAATCGGTGAAACTTACTTTATTGAACACAGAGTCAATTTAAAGTGTTTCTTTACAAAATGCCTAATTTTAACACTGTAATTTTCCCACCATTTACATCTTATGTATAAAATATGTTAAAATATTCTGTTTTCCATGGAACTGCAAGCATTACTTAATGAGGTGTATTAATTCCTTCTTTCCACCCCACTTCCAAAATTCCAGGCCTCTGTCCAATTTTTTTTTAAGCTAAAGATTTTCAGTACAATCTCAGAGGGTTTCTAGTTTCATGACAATTCTATTGCTGCTAATGGTTTTTGTGGGTGCAAGAAGTTTGATATATGATGATTATTGGAAAGCTGAGTACTTGTGAATTTCCTCTGTTCTGATATGTCACTGTGTATGTTAACTAATTAGTCTCAAGATAACATCAATATTATAGTTCAATGTGTTTGCTTTTCAACTGCTTAATGTTTTGGGAACTAATAATTGCTGATAACCAGATCTTTGGGAAGGTTTTCTTTGTTACTTTTTTGTGATATATAATGCATGCATGTAGAAAGAATCCATTCACAACTTTTGGCTCCAACAAACTGCAAAGAGAACATTTTTCTCCTGAAATTAAGTAAGTCTCTTAGCTGCAAGGTCCTTGTGTTTTACACCACAATGAAATTGGCTGCTGCAAAATTTGGTATAATAGCAGCCAATTTTAATATATTATTGTTCACTGACAAAAGCTGTTATTGACAAAGGACAAACAAGAGTAAATCAAAATGTCGACCATACTTTTTTCCATAGATGCTGCCTGGCCTGCTGAGTTCCTCAAGCATATTGTGTGTGTTGCTATTGAAAAAGGAAGTGGGAAGTAAGTTAGGAGTTGATCAAATGCATAACTGAAGAATTGAGTTTTGATTTTCAATGGCAAAACAAAGAGGTAAAGAAATCAACTGCAAAGTGCTAGAATCTCTTGGCTAAATTTCAAAACCTATGTTTAAGGGAAAGTCAGGAGGAGAGAAGAGAGAATATTGAACCAGTTAAGCATGACTGTTGTACGGGTCTCCAGGAATTGCTTCAGAATGCTACTGAGATAAAGAGGAGGATTTCAGGTTTGGTGGTTGGAGAAAAATGAAAATCAGCAAGAACAGGCAATTTGTACAGTAAAGTTTTGCTAGTCAGTTAAATGCTGTATTGGTTGCTAGTTTGTGCAGAGTAAAATTGAGGTAAACAAGAAAAAATGTGCCGAAAAAGATCAGATTGTGCGAATTTCAAAGGAGACAAGTAGAATAGATGCACAGGTAGTTACTATTCTTAACTCTTGTGAACATCAGGTATGTTTGACAAATAATACAAAATGACAAGACTGAGCAAGAAAGAAAAATAACTCACAATGCAATTATTTCATTAGGAAGAAATGAAGATAGCTGGAGTCTTACTGGTGTTGAATTGAAAAAAATATTTGCTTGTGATTTGTGATGTGAGGCAGTTTGTTAAATGCTGCATTAGTCGTGGAATCCTTCATACCTTGGGAATCTCATTCCATACTTAATAAATGATAACACCAGAGGATAATATTTCAGTAAGAAAATGTTTGGGGTCATATGCTTAAAACATGTGGCTCATGATTTTAGGAATCATTCTTCAAGCAGATACAATAATCTTATTAAGTATAGGTCTTGTCCTACTGGAGTGATTCTTAGCCCATTTACTTATAATAATAAGTTTTGTTTGGTGTTTTTACGATGGGAACACAATTAGGGATAAACCTTCCATTGGACACTGAAATCAAGGTCGTGCTTCATTGATCCTTGGACTTTCAGCATTTGTTTTCATTGTTTTTGTGAACCCATATGAATCGAAATGCAAAGGTATGAGCCCTCAAGCAATTTGGACATTAAAAAGACCATGTAGAATTTCCATTCACATATGAGCAGTAGAACTGTAGGGCAGGATTATGTTTTCTGGTGAAATCTCACTATTGAATAGATTGCTAATGTTCAAGTGCTGCTATAATTCATTATACCAGTACTATAATTTACTAAAAGGATATTTCCTTGAGGGGAGACTCAAAAGGAAAAAAATTCAAACATTAAACAAGGGAAAATTGTCTGTTTGTTCACTAAGTTTATTCAGAACCACGTTCTCCCAATCTTTCACAGGTTAATCAACTGAGTTCCAAGTAATTAAAAACTCTCCAGATATTGTGAGCATTTTGTGAAGTAAAAGTCAACCGTCCATAATAATTTTAATATAAAAGGAGGTACTCTCAAACCTTGACATTCTGTACATTAAATCCTGGCACGTAATCTGGATTAAGTATAATATCTTGATTAAATATCTTTAGCAAATTGTATTGCACAGGCTTGTTTATACTCTCGCCTCCAAGCCAGGTAATTCTTTGAGTATAATTACTACATTTTTTTTCTGTGTGACTGCATTCTAATAGTATATGTATGCCAAAGACTTCCACATGTTCAAACAAAACATTAGTGAAGGATATAATTACTACGGAGTTTGGGGCACAGTGGGTGAAAAAATGAAAGGTAGCCTTCTAAGCTAAGAATGCACTGAGAATGAGGTGATTTAACTGGATATCTGCCAGTAAATTGTACTGCAACACCTCCAAATAAATCCTAGATTGAATCTTGCCCCTCTGGTGATGTTTGTCACACCTAATTGTAGAGCTTATTCAAGAAATTACAGGGTGCTTTTAACCAGATTCTATGTACTGCCTCCAATTCCCAGTGTAAAAAGTAATGAGACTTGTTTTATTGTCAATTATGTGTTTTTCTTAAAGTTAAAAAATTATGGTGAACTTTACTGCCCATGTTTTTTATTACTGTTGTTGAATTTTAAAAGTTAAGATTTTGTTCACCATGGGGAGATCATGGGAAGGATTCTGAAAGTAACACTGAGTGGGACCATTGTGCAGCTGAAGTTAATCTTCGAAGTGACACTTAATTGGTTAACATCATCACTGATAAATGCACTCTCTCATGCATTAAGTTTGTTACTGCTGTGTTTCATATCACCTTTATGCATGATAGTTCCCACTCCAAAAATAAAACTAAGAAAAAAGGACTTGGAAGTTCTGTCACTCCACACCTCCTGTTTCTACCTCCTACCCAAGATCCACAAACCTGTACCTCTTTCACCACTCCTTCCACCACCCCCCTCCTCTCCTCCCTCCACCCACCTTCTTACTCTGACTCCCTCATCTTTTTTTCTCCAGTCTTGATGAAGGGTCTAAGCCTCCAATATTTTGTGTGTGTTGCTTGGATTTCCAGCATTTGCAGATTTTCTGTTGTTTCGGACTTGAATTTATATAGCGATTTTCTTTATCTCAGATGTTTCAAGGTACTTTAAAGTCAATGAAGTATTTTGGAAGTCGCATCACTGTTAAGGAGAGTTGATTTGACCACAGAAAACTGCCTCAAACAGCAAACTGAGCATTTTTAGTTGAGGGATTTTGACTGAATAAAAATTAGCCAGTGTAATGAAGATAACTCCCCTGCTTTTCTTTAAAATAGTGTCTGTTCCTATTTTGTACACCTAACATTGAAGAAAAAGAATGAGTTTAACATCTCATCTGAAGGATGTCACTTCCTTTAGTATAGTATTCCCTCAATAGCATGCTAAAGGTCAGTCTGGAATCTTGTGTTCATCTCTGGAGTGGGACTTAGAATGCCTATCCAACACATTTTCTTTTTGCTTTTTGCATGGCTCCCAGGGACAGGATTAGAGCAAGATTCCAGTATGTTTTGGATAAATCATGGGAAATAGCCTAAGCTAATGGGATTCCTGACACATCTCACTTGATCATCAGTTAGCATGGTTTGGAATGATTCCAAAGTGCAGCAAAATGGAAAGTTTATAAGAGTGGCCAGGTGAAAAGAAGATTTTGTTGCAAATGAATGAATCTCATTTTTGCTGCAAAGCTTGTCTAATATAAATGGCTTTTCTAATTCTCCTACATTGTGAGAAAGGTTCCAATGATGCAAAAATCCTTTGCACTGGGAGTTATCCTATAGGGTGTGCCATTAGAGGCTATGGCTATTTTTCCTTCTCAAGTACAACAGTTATCTGTTGTTGAAAATTATCTGCTTCATTACTGACTATTTTGAGTTCCATAACTTCACAGACAGCTTTCTGTAGCGATAAACCTTCATTTAATTGTATCCAATGAGACCAGTTATCTTCCCATGAAATGGATGTCCTTTGCCCAGTGTGTGAAATACAGTGCAAGGGGGGTCACTATTTTAAGCACTGGATTTAGGGATTGGCAAGTTACCATAGTTCATTTTGGTTGAATTACATGTAACTGCATAAATTATAAATTATGAAAGCTGAAGTATTTTAATGAAAAATATATTTGATGTATTTTAGAATGGGAGCCTTCATTTATTTTCATCCAGTGCTGTAGTCAGTTAAAATTTTGGAAAGGCAGATTATTTTGAACCAAGGTGAATAAGACCAACAATTTTTGCACTCTTCCCCACACTCCGTGTTGTATGGTTTCCTAAATATTGGACTTGAAAATTTGGTAAACATTGTTTTTTATAACCATTTAGTATTCAGAGGAATAAAACTAAATCAGTATGCAGTTCTAGCATGTTGAGTTATGTATGTTAAAGGTACAATGCTGATATTTTAATCTCCTTGTATACCATCACATTTTTGCCATATTCTGTAAAGGAACATTTAATGATGCAATTGTACTTGTCAGATATGAAGGTTGCATTCTGGTGTGTATTAATATTATTATGTATTCTGATGTTGAAGTATTTGGCACTCCTGTGTCTTTGTGTTTTCACTGTTCTTATTTTAAATTCATAACAAAAGGTAAACCTGGACCAATGTCAAGACTTTCTAATTTGATGAGCCAGTTGATATTGGAAATGGAGAATTGTTAAGGAGGGAATTGAAGAGTAACTCTGTCTTTTGTCCACAAACATGGAGATGGTGTCTCTAATAAAACAATGTCTAACTATTGATAGGATGCTGTTCAGACTATTGTTTCAGAACAATTTTACAACCTACACCATAAACTTAAGCCTATGATTTCCTATGATGAGCTCTTCATATAAATGTCATTATAGCTATTGCCAGCTGGAAAACAAAGGGGACATCACAGAAAGAGGGGAACAAACTTTTTTTATTATTTAGCACTATGTCTGTAGAGGTCCTCTGCTTTTTCCATGAAAACATAAATTATTTTGCCAACTAATACCACTCTCCTGCTTCAATGGGCAACAAAAGGATGAGAAGCACTTGAATCTTAGACTGATCAATATGAGATTTTCTTGTCTTGTGCCTGGATTCTGTCCAGATTTTGAAGTGGAACGTGAATAAATTGATTGCTCTGGTTTATATATGAATCAAAAAACATGTTGAGGTATGAGGTTCCACTGACTGACTTTAAGGAGTTAGGTGCTAAATAAAAACATTTAACAAAAATGTTGGGATTGTTACTTGACCTGCACAAAGGTTGACATAGAATAGGTCTGAATGAATAATCAGAGTTCAGAGTTAACTCCAAAATGGGCTTTTGCACAATGGGATGCTAGCACTTACAGTTTGGAAAAGCATTTTGACATATCTGATAACCAGCTGAGAGATTTAAAAAGGAAAGGTGAAGACCACAGAGTATTTTGGGTAATAACCATGAGTGAGACAGTAAGGGGTAGAGTGTTTCACAGAACAATATACCAGCTCACACAGAGCAAATTTGAGAAAAATGGTTAAAAGCTAAAATTAAATGCCTTAACTGGTTAGATGAAACATTTGTAACAAAATAGGCAAATTATTCGCACAAATGCATTTGATGCAATAGCTAACACAGATGTAGTTCCATGGTAATGTGTGTCTTCTGGAGACACGGAAAGAAAAATTACACTAGGATTAAGAAAATGACTGAGGCGTTAAGTAAACATTTTGTATCTATTTAATTGCAGAGACGCAACAGATGTTTTGGAAGTGAAGGCAAAACAAGTATCTAGTGATAAATAAGCAGGAAGAAATTAATTATATATTTATTTCTCTTTTTAAATCATTAGAACAGTTAAAATCAAAGCAGACACCTTGGCTAGCAACAAGATATTAAGATTATCATTGCTTGGGGCCTCATACTGAAACCCTTAAAATAGTCACTCCTCTTTGTGGGTTGGCTGTGGCACCAGGCTTCAAACCAGATTAGACCCATGTGACTTTAAGATTAACATGGTGAACAAGCGCTGCTGATGACTAGTTTAAACAAAATCTAGGTGATTATGAATTAGAAGCATTAACATTGTTTTAATAAAGAAAATTATGTTTAATACATCTGATGGTTTATCTGAGGATGTAGTTATCAAGGTAAATAACAGTAAAGCACTGACTATAGTCAGTGAATTTTCAGAAATATATGATGAAGTGTCAAATAAGAAGTAATTTAAAGTGAGTGACTGCAGGATTGTAGTTAACATACTAGCATAGAAAGAAGACAAGTTAAATGACTGAAAACAACCATAGGGCTAAAACGGTAGTTTTTTAGTATAGCAGATTGTTTCTAATGGATGTCAATGCCATCATTTCTACAATCCTGATTGAGAAGTTGCAGAACCTGGGCATCTGTACCTCCCTGTGCAATTGGATCCTCGACTTCCCAACTGGAAGACTGCAATCTGTGTGGATTAGTGACAACATCTCCTCTTCGCTGACAATCAACACTGGTGCACCTCAGGGGTGTGTGCTTAGCCCACTGCTTTACTCTCTTTATACCTATGACTATGTGGCTAGGCATAGCTCAAATACCAACTGTAAATTTGCTGATGATACAACCACTGTTGGTAGAAACTCAGATGGTGACGAGAGGGAGTACAGGAGCGAGATATGCCAATTAGTGGAGTGGTTTTGCAGCAACAGCCTGGCACTCATCATCGGTAAGACAAAAGAGCTGATTGTGGACTTCAGGAAGGGTAAGATGAAGGAACACACACCAATCCTTTTAGAGGGATCAGAAGTGGAGAGAGTGAGCAGCTTCCTGGGTGTCAAGATCTCTGAGAATCTAACCTGGTCCCAACATATCGATGTAGTTATAAAGAAGGCAAGACAGCGGCTATACTTCATTATGAGTTTGGAGAGATTTGGCATGTCAACAAATACACTCAAAAACATATAGATGTACTGTGGGGAGCATTCTAACAGGCTGCATCAGTGTCTGGTATGTGGGGGGAGGGCTGCTGCACAGGGCTGAAAGAAACTGCAAAGGGTTGTAAATTTAGTCAGCTCCGTCTTGGGTACAGGTAGTTCCTGAGTTATGAATGCCCAACTTTCGTACTTACGAACTGAAGAAGGAGACCACCGTCCACCATTTTAAGTCGTTGCCGTTGACACTGTGTTGAGTGTTTAACTTTGTATTCGGCTTAAATTTTTCTTAGTAAGATTCACCCTGACCCCACCCCACCTCCCCCCCCCCCCCCCAGTTCCGGTCCGCTGGTGGTGCCGTGAGATCCGCGCTGGGCTTGAGAACGGAGGTTCAATCTAGCTCCCATGCTGGGTTGATGTCGAGCTCACAACTCGACCTCGTAAAAAAAACACTGCCACCTCCAGTTTAAATACCCACGCGGAATATTATGGAGGATCAAATACCCAAACTCAGCACAGCCCCCACTTGTCCCATTTAGCCTGTCTTATGAGGTGGTCATTAGGACCCAGCGGACCCCGGGACCTGCCGCTCGCAGTGTTTCTGTTCTGTTGACGGGGTGCAGTGGTCCTTAGCACCCTGCAGACCTCGGGAGCTGGTGCATCTTGGGACCCGCCGCCCGCAGTGTTTCTGTTCCGTTGACGGGAAGCGATCACGATTGAAAATAAAGTGGAAATAATAAAGCGTTTGGAAAGAGGTGAAACGCCATCAGTTATTGGAAATGTGTTAGGCTACAGTCGGTCAACGATCGGAACAATTTTAAAAGATAACAGATAAAGTGAGAGTAATGGAGCATGTGAAATGCCCTGACCCGATGAAAGCTACAATTATTACTAAGCAACACAGTGATTTAATTATTGGAATGCATACGTTTCTTAAGTGTCTTATATGCATAGATAGGTAAAATACATACTATATACTAAGACAAACATTTGACAAACTGACGCTAAATAATACCAGATGTACTTGTTCCGACTTACGTACAAATCCGACTTGAAGACGGACTCAGGAACGGAACTCATACGTAACCCGGGGACTGCCTGTACTGTTACGTACCCCGTAACTGGGTCACTTACCAGCAAAGATAGAGAGGTCCGTTGAAGTCTGATGGTACTATTTTTAACGGTATTTATTGATAAAAATACGCAAAAATAATATCAATGCAAACATACAGATAATATACGTTGTCAATACTAAATCTAAAAGCGTGGGTATAATAATAATCAATAAGAAATAGCTCTATCGTTGTCTAAGGGATAACGTATTGTCCAATGGAAATATAAAAGTCACTTTAGATCATTCAGGCTGCAGCCTTTGGTTGGAGAAAGACAGATTTTTAGAACTTGCCAGTTTTTCCTTTTTATGATGTCGATCCTTCGAAATTTCGTTGGTGGTGATCTCTTCTTTAGCTAAGCCGTCTTCCGTGGTAAGGCCGCAATCCCGGGCAACGGGAAAAGACACACGTGGGCCCTCCACTGACTGTCGCTATTGAACACTATCACGAGATTTCTAGCATTTCTCCTGGTGCGTCTAAAGGGGTTGTTCCCCAGACCCTCTTTTATCCTTACTCACGGGGTCTCAGATGTCAATCAGGTTGGGATGGTGCCATCCCTCAACCCAGCCCACTTTGGTCATCCCTGAGGACTTCAAATAAATAATACAGTACTCAATACACAATTCCGTCTCCAAGAGACAATGGCCATTTCCCGTGGCTTTCGCTGAGGGGCCAGGACATTCCAAACCCCTTGTGGATTCTGCGTGTCTTTCTCTCATTTCCTGGGTTTCCTGCCCTGAATTAATAGCGATCTTGCGATTCTCAAAAAGGAGGAGGCTACTTTGTACCCTTCGGTTCCTCAGAGTTGGGGCACAGGCATAACAGTACTAGCCTACAAAGTACTCAGGACATCTTCAAGGAGCGGTGTCTCAGAAAGGTAGTGTCCATTATTAAAGACCTCCAGCATTCAGGGCATGTTTCTCACTGTTACCACCAGGTAGGAGGTACAGAAGCCTGAAGGAACACAGTCAGCGATTCAGGAACAGCTTCTTCCCCTCTGCCATCTGATTCCTAAATGGACATTGAACACTTGAACGCTACCTCACTTTTTAAATATATATTATTTCAATTTTTTGCTCTATTTTTAATCTATTTAATATTCGTATACTGCAATTTATTTATTTATTGGGGGGGTGGGTCCCCCTCTTCTATCTTATGTGTTGCATTGAACTGCTGCTGCTAAGCTAACAAATTTCACGTCACATGCCGGTGATAATAAATCTGATTCTGATTCTAAAAAGATTTTAAAAGTTTACCTTTATTTGTCACACGTACACTGAAACATACAGTGAAATGCCTTATTTTGCATCAATGATCAAAAGAGCCCAAGGGTTCTGTTGAGAAAGCAAGTGTTTCCATGCTTCCAGAGCCAACATAGCATGCACACGACTAACCAACTCTAATCCTAACTGTATGTGCTTGGAATGTGAGAGAAACTGGTGCACCTGTAGAAAGCCCACATGGTTAAAGGGAGAATGGACAAACTCCTTACAGACGGCAGTGTGAATTGAGCACTGATCGGTGATTGCTGGCACTGCAAGGCAATTGCACTAGCAACTACACTACTATACCATGCTTATTACTGGGCCACTAGCCACTCGCTAATCTGACAGTTAAAAATCAATATATTATTGATCCAAAATGCACAGATGAAAGAAAGTTGTGTGGGAAAGTGAATAGTCATGAGAATTAAAGAGTATGAAAAAGTTATAAAACTGTTGACTGAGCTAGAAAATCACAGATGGAGAACAATGGGAAATGTCAGGTTCTTCAGTGGAAAGAAACAATACTCTAACTGGTGAGAACTTCTAAGTATTGGTTTAGTAGGGATCTGATGTGCTGGTTCATGAGAGGCAGAAGGTTAAAATGCAGGTATGTATAATAAACAATTATGGGGCAACTGGTAAGTTAGACTTTCATGCAAGAATGATGCAAAACTGAAACAGGGTCATGGTGAAAATATGATGTCTAGCCAACTTCACTTGGAGTACTGTGTGACTGCGTGAAGTATTAGTTTCTTTATTTAAAAGAAAAATATTATTATCTTGGAGTAGTGTTGGTTCACAAAATTGCTTCCTGGTATGACGAAGCTGATCTATAAACAGATTAAGTTTATACTTATTACAGGCCTCAAAACTGAAAATTGATTTTAAATGGGCAAGCATGATTCTGAGTGGGATTAGCAGTGGAGATGCTGAGAGAATGTTTCTTCTAGCTGGAGGGTTGTAGAACTGGTGCTATTGTTTGGAAAGAAGAGATCAACCAATTAAGATTGAGTAGAGAGTGCATTTTGAGAAACAGCAGTTTTCAGATCTTTGGAATTATTTATCTCAGAAGATATTCATTTATTAGAATATCTTCAAAATTAAGATTCACATTATGGGCAACAAGGCATATGCAGAATGGTTGATAAGGTGATCAAGAAAGACGTTTAATTAGCCATGATCTTACTTAACAGAGGAACATGCTTGAAGGCAGTAAATGGCAAAAAGCTGCTAATAAACATGAAAATGCATGAATTATTAAGTGACTTCTAGGTGAAATAGCCAAGATCCAAAATTGCATTAAGTATAAGTTCAAGAATGTAGAAAGTGTTCACTGCATTACTGGAAATTAAAGCCAAAATTTAGTTGGAAGGGTAACTTACACTTTTTTGTTTTAAAAGTTTAATTATTTGCCTAGTATTTGTGTTCTACTATTCCATATCCTCTCAGTTCATCTCAATAGATACACCTTTTTCCTACGTGCTGGTATTGTTCCAATTTAGATAGCATTTAAATCGTTAAGAAGAGTACTTGCACTTTTAAAGATATACTCTGGGCCCAGGGTTATCACCTTCCAAAAGCAGCATCGGCTTACGTGGTGCAGGGAGAGTATAGCACATACATAAATTGTGGTTAGTATAATTAAGGTATTAGCATTTATCTATTTTATTCCTCTGTAATACATTCATGGAATTAATTTCATACCACCTTTCACTTTTGTTGTACTATTTACACCATGGTCAACAAATCAATGATAAAATTTAGTGAATGTATAAATCTACAGAATAATGAATGATTGGCAGTTAGTTTGCAGAGTAACTAAATACAAGAGTTCTGCTACTTCCATAAGCCCCTTGAGCCCCACTTTCACCATTTGTGGTCATTAAAACTGGCCTCAATGAATTTCTTGTAATTCAGTGCCTGCCTAGTGGGTGTTTTATTCTTCAGGAATCTCTTAAAAAACATGCCGTTTTATTCAAGTGAGGCTGCTGTTTCTACAATCGAACATTATTCACTGATGCTGTGTAACCTAATAATTTCTCCACAAAGCTGCTTTTTTTTCGGATACTTAGTTTATTTACAGCATCAAAGGGATTGAACATAAACACCAAGTTAATTGAGCCTATCATTTGAAATGCCAAACACTTCAAAGTTTCTTGAAGTTACTTGAAGTATTTTTCTGGATACCAAACATGCTGCCATCAAATTTCTCTACTCATCTTCCATATAACAGACAGCAACAGCTGCCTTTCAGTAACATGCACTCACTAGCAATAAAGAAATGTTACAAATGATTGTATAACAGAGTCCATATATGATCAGAGCTAAACTAGTCTCTGAGAACAAGTATTAATGCATAAACTCCATGTTAATGTCAACTGTCAGTTTAAAATGCTGTCCAAAACAGTCACTGGAATTAATGCTTTGTTACTCAATCTTATAGCTCTTATTGTTCTGGTACTTAACACTTAATGAAAAACAGATTTCTGCTCTGCATACATACTGAACTTGTAAATTCAATCTTGTAATTCCTGTATGTCCCATTTGTATTGGCTTTGTTCCCTTACATCTGAATACAAGAATTTCATGTATATAGCAATAGCTTAAATTTTGTTTCAAAGTCATGCTGCAAAATTTAATGGGGATATACAGGAACTCATTCTCTTCTTCAGTTTGACCATTTTCTGTTAAGGTTGTAGCAGGCATTTGGAGAACCCATGAATAAAGCACACTAGCCATTAGAAATATTCTCCATAATAGGAATTATCATTTGCAGTAAAATATAATCATTATTCTTGTATTTTGAGTGCTTTTGTAATACAGGTTTTAAAATTCTTAACTTTATTTTCAAAACCACTCCTTTCACATGGCCTTTGTAGCCCTCATCTTCCGAATCTCCAGCCTGAACTGTCTGGGATTACTGAGCCCCTCTGTTCCTGGCTCTTTGCTCATTTTCCAAAGTTCTACATCCCATTGTTGGTGGACATGCCTTTGTCCCAATTTACTTCCTAACTTTCTGTGTTTCTCTCTTTTTAAGATGATCTTAATGCTTACTTTTGCTCTCCATATTATGTGTTTATTGATGCACTGTGATTTGTCACTGCATGGCTGCACTGCATTAACACCTAGTTCTCCTGTTCACCCATAGAAATCTAGACTGAAATCCTAGAAAGGTGTACTTTTGTTTGTTCCTCTCCATTTTATACAGGCTCAAAAAGAGAAGTTTCTTGAGGCAGTCCTTGGGAGTTTAAATAACTTGGATTCCACCCTAATCTTGTGGATTCTGAGTTAACTGGGAACTGCAGATTCTTTTATTGATGGGGCAGAGTTGATGTGTTCCTTGTAACATTTACACAGGGCCTCTTATCTATACAATCCAAAATGGTCCTTCTCCACTTTAAGCAATCACAAACCAAGGATTCCAAGAGAAGGTGGAGAAGTCACGTTTTTTTCAAGGAGATTTTGACTGCAGCATCTGTGCACCCCCCCCCCCCCCCAATTTACTCCCATTCGCCTAGGGTGAACCACCATCGGCCTCACCAACAGTGCAAAAGCTTTGGTGTGGATACAGTGTGATGCAGCCCAGTGCAAGCTTGCAACACAAAATATCAGATAATACACCAAAGGCAAGTAAATAATTACAACTTTATAATGATTTCTTTGTGATGGGTTAGTAGAAACAGATAAAATAAAGGCACCAAATCAATGTTTATCAGTCTTGTGCACATAATATTTTAATGCGTTGGAGCTCACACCTCTGGGTCCATCCACAACGACCTTCCGAGCCTTTGGCCACCATCCGAACCACCGAATTTCAGTATCCGCCGCCCTGGAACCGCTGTCCGCTCCTCACACATCCATTTTCATCGCCTGCCTCCCGAAAAAGACCACAAACTGCAGCTCAGCTCACACATACAAGATAGCATAACAACTCTCCATTGGTTAGTTCCCCCCTTATCTGCTGTTATAACCCAAACATTCCAGCTGCAGAAACCCATTACAGCATTAAGTGACATTACAGAGAAGCCATTTTGTTAGCCTTAACAGTTAACATCACAGTCAATAGTACTGAGAACCCTACATGGGCACCCATTTGATTCTTTCATAAATGTTATAATTGCTTCCATTAAGATGGCAGTGGGTTAAAACTTAGTGACTTCTATAGGGTCAACCAAAGGTGCTATTGTCTTTTTTAAGTGTATATTGTTTTCAATTGCAATATTGAATATTGGTGGTATGGAATGCTGCGTCCAATTCATTGGTTTTTGGCCAACATCAGGGGGAGGCAGCGGGGGTGCTACATGGCCCTGGTCGTAGTGAGGATCAGGCCTCAAGCCGTGGTGTTGCTGGTTTACAGCTGCCTAGTGGGAGGCATCAGAGTCAGCCACTCCTCTGAAGTGCCAGAGGCGGTGTGGCACAGCATCCATGCTGGAGTTAGTGCTGTCCCCCAGTGTTCACTCGGCAGTAGACAAGCTGTATTATGTTCAACTGCAGACTGCTGCAGCATTCATTGACTCAGGGACTTAGACTATATTTTTTTGTGAGACTGTATTTTACTGCTATCTTATACGGTTTGTGCTAACTATCTTATATGTGCCTTGTGCCGTACATGACTGTTGATACTGTGTTTTGCACCATGGCTGTAGAGTAACACTGTTTTGTTTGGCTGGATTCATAGGTATTCATACATGGTTGAATATCAGTTAAAGTTGAACTTGAATAAGTAAGTATAGTGGAGATGCCATTGATTGGCAAGATCTATCTCTGATGATGTGATACTCAGAAGAATATAAAGGTCAACACTTTGGCACTATTGTATGTGATTCACTGTTGTGTCGGCTTCCATCAATTGCCTGATACACCAAAACTGTGACAAGTTTGCATTTATTTTCAGTATATCAATTCTATACATTAGATATTGGACATAAGATGTACAAATGGAAAAATTAGAAGATAAGCGTGATCATGTATCAATACCCAAAATAGTTGGTATAGGTTTCTGTTCAAGCTTAAGCTCTCTTTCCCAATCCTTTTTGGTCTTATAAAGGGGCTCTGAACGTATCTTCATAATTATATTATAAAGTTTTGAAATAAGTCCTTTTTGAAAAGGGTCTAATTCAAATAAACTCTCCAAAATATCTGAAGGCACAAAATTTGGAAACGTAAGGAGTACAGAACTTAAAAAATGTCTAATCTGTAAATATCTAAAAAAATGAAATCTAGGCAAGTTATATTTGTTGGATAATTGCTCAAAAGACATGAAACAATTGTCCAAAAATAAATCAGAAAATCTTAGTAATCCCTTTGTTTTCCAAGCGGAATAAGCTTGATCTATAACGGAAGGGTGGAAAAAACAATTAGATACAATAGGACTATTTAAAACAAATTGAGTCAACCCAAAGAATCTCCGAAATTGAAACCATATACGTAAAGTATGTATAACTATCGGGTTGTCAATTCGTTTCGGCAATTTAGAAAGAGCAAAAGGGAGAGAAGTCCCTAAAATAGAACCCAGAGCATAAGCTGGTGCTTATTTCTAGTGAGAATTGGGATAGAATTCTTCAATTAGTTAATACATCATCGATATGTGCCAAACATTCATTAATACAATTTAAGGTCATACATAGGGCCCATATGTCCAAGGATAAATTAACTCATTTTTACTCTCATATTAGTCCTATTTGTGATAAATGTCAATCTGAAATTGCGTCTTTAACTCATATGTTTTGGTCTTGTTCATTTTTGGAGAAATATTGGAAAGTTATTTTTGATATTTCTGCAGTTTTGAATATTGATTTACAACCTCATCCTATTACCGCAATTTTTGGTTTACCAATGTTAGACTCACTGCATTTATCTTCTTCTGCCCGTCGAATGATTGCATTTCTAACTCTGATGGCTAGAAGATCTATATTGTTGAATTGGAAGGAAATTAATCCTCCCACTGTATTTAATTGGTTCTCTCAAACTATGTTATGTTTAAATTTAGAAAAAATTAGAAGTGGTGTTTTTGAGACTTCTATTAAATTTGAAAAGTTATGGAGACCATTTATTCAACATTTTCATATGATGTAATATGACCCTGTTCCAAGTTCATTTGATTTCCCAGCTTTTAGCTTATGTATGTTGAGAGGACCGGAAGTGATGGCATTGATGAATATTTATTCTTGTGAGATATTATAAACAGCCCCCCTTTTTTTTCTCTCTTTTTTTTTGCTTCTTTTTTCTTCTATATTAGTTATTAGTTATTAGATTAGTAGATTAGCTAGTTTTGCATTATATATATATATATATATTTGTTTCTTTTTTCTGTATTTTTTATATCATATATTATGAAATATTTAGACTTACCACATTCATACATATATTGTATGGCTTATGTCTTTATATTGTAACTATTGTTTATGTTTTTTTTCATATGTAATGGAATTTGTATGTTTGTAATTTCTTTATCAATATATCATTTGTATTCTGTCCATATTACTAATAATAATAAAAAGATTTAGAAAGAAAGAAAGGTTTCTGTTCAAGCCAAAATTGACCCTTGGCTGCAAGGAAGCATTCTCTACCCTATGGCACACAAATGTGCCATGAATATATTTAAAATATTATAACAAAATTAGATGCAGGAGAATTCCTTCAATGAACTTTTATTGTTGAGGTTGCAGAATATTTACCTGCATATACAAACTGCCTTCTGCAGTAATAGCAGGAATTAGGGGATTTGTTTTTATATTTTGTGCTCTGTGCATTTGGATCTTTTGGAATGGTGGCAGGGTGTGTTTGAATAGATATATCACCAAATAATAGCATAAGTAATGTTAATAAATCCTCGATCTCTAACAAGCATCAAGCCAAAATGATTCATATTCCCAGTTAGAAGATGAATGATGAATATGTAGATTAGGTGATTTTAATAAACTTTAAACAAGACCACTTCACTAACCTATTAACAAGGTAGCTTGAGGGAAATCTCTTTGGTTGTATTTTTAATTTGGGAGTTGCTTTATACCAAGTAATAGATAGAGAGCTGATTAAAGTAGGTGGCAGTTGTGCCCTTATGCATTGTTGGAATTATTGTTTGTTGAAGCTTTTTATTTTAAGTCCTGTCAGTTCCCAAAGAAAAAAAAATTATCAAAATAGTTCCTTCTGCCAGACAGATAAATGTACAGTATTGGGGAAAAGTTTTCAGTAAATAATAATCACACTTTGAGTAAGCCTCATCAGGCATGAATTTTAATTCAGTGTTGTCTTATAGCTGTTTTGAGGTAGAAACTACTAAGCTGCTATATGAAACTCAAACTTTGTCATGTTGTGTTATGTCGATAGAGGAAATAAATTTGCAGTGATATTGTCCTTTTACATGTCTACACCTTGTCCATCTTTAGCAAAGGATTAATAATGTCTAAATCTATTACGAGTTAGATGGTTGCTTCCAATTATTAAAACCACATTTATGATGCTTACTGTTAATAATTCTGTCTTTCCATTTACAGAACCTGAGTGGTACAGAAAGCACTTCCAATGATGGTCTGAGTGATTTAGCACTGCTTCCAAAATACCAAGCTGCAATTTGGCATTAAGCTTCAGCTTGTAGTCTGTTACTCCCACAAAACTGAAAATGATTTTGTCTTCTTGTTAACTGTGATAGATAACTACAAAATTGCCTCACCTAGCACTTGTGCAGTGCCTACTTTATTATTCCTCCTTGTGGAAAAAGCAAATGAACAGGTGAATTTGAGATAACTTTGAGGCTTAGAGTTGAAGTATGATCCTTGAAGGGCTGGAAGGGGGAATGGAAGGTTTATATGGACACAGAATCAAATGAAAAAGTTGGCTTGCAAGTACAACAGGTTATTAAGAAGGCAAATGGAATGTTGGCCTTCATTGCTAAAGGGATTGAATTCAAGGAATTCAGGGAGGTCATGCTGCGACTATACAGGGTACTGGTGAGGCCACATCTGGAGTACTGTGGGCAGTTCTGGTCTCCATACTTGAGAAAGGATATACTGGCTTTGGAGGCAGTGCAGGGGAGGTTCACCAGGTTGTTCCAGGGTTGAAGGGGTTAACCTATGAGGAGAGATTGAGTCACCTGAGACTATACTGTTTGGAGTTCAGAGGAATGAGAGGGGATCTTATAGAAACATACAAAATTTTGAAAGGGATAGATAAGATGGAAGTAGGAAAGTTGTTTCCACTGGTAGGTGAGACTAGAACTAGGGGACATAGCCTCAAGATTCAGGGGAGAAGATTTAGGATGGAAATGAGGAGAAACTGTTTTTCCCTGAGAGTGGTGAATCTGTGGAATTCTTTGCCCAGGGAAACGGTTGAGGCTTCCTCACTAAATAAGAAACAGTTAGATAGGTTTTTACGTCGTAAAGGAATTCAGGTTTCCCCCGTTATCCGAAGGTAGAGCATTCGTATGAAGCCTAAATGGCGTAAAGTGAAGAAGCAATTACCATTAATTTGTATGGGAAAAATTTTTGAGCGTCACCAGACCCAAAAAATAACCTACCAAATCATATCAAATAACACATAAAACCTAAAATAACATGAACATATAGTAAAAGCAGGAATGATATGAGAAATACACAGCCTATATAAAATAGAAACACTGTTTGTACGGTGTAGTTTCACTTATCAAAATCCGGATGACAGCGAGCCCAAATCGATTTGGAGAAAAAAATCGGCATTTACACACCTACGCACGTACATACGTATGCACGTACACGTGTACGCACACAACTGCCCGCACAAGGCTTCATGGTCATGGTAGTCTTTCTCAGGGTAAACACATGTATAAAGCGGTCATCTTTTTTTTGTAAAAGTGAAAATCCTCTTTGGTTAGTGAAAACAGGTACTAATCTTTCATAACAGCAGCTGTGGTAAAGCGAACTTTTGAAAAACGGGGGGGCCACCTGTTAAGGGTTGTGGGGGAAAGGCAAGTAGATGGAGCTGAGTTTACAGACAGATCAGCCATGATCTTATTGAATGGTGGGGCAGGCTCGATGGGCCGGATGGCCTACTCCTGCTCCTATTTCTTATTTTCTTATGTGTCATGATTGTAGGAAAGGCAACAAAAAAAAAACGATTTGTGAAAAGGTGTAGATTTAACCATCCTTGTTTTCAAAGTCTTTCACAGCCTCATTTTGCCTAATCTCCATACTCTCCTGTATAACCAGTCTGGATGTTTGCTTTCATCCAATTCTTACTTCCTGTTCATCCTTTAAGTTAATGGTTTTAGTTTACTTAAGATGCCCTTTAAAGCTTACCTTTCTCACCAAATTTTTTCTGTTCGTGAGCTCTTCTAAGCCAATCATGCTACCTGCTCTTCCTTGCTCAGGATGTCTCGGACTGCTGTGTATTTGCCTTAATACACAAAAGTTCTGAAAATTCAGAAGTTCTGCTGGTGGTCTTGCCATTCAGTTGAGCAGAGATTTGTGATGTGTTGAAGAGAGAACAGATTTACGTACTTTGTACCCAGACATTCAACTTTATTCTAAGCTGGCACACAGTGATTGTTCATTTGAAGAATCGCTGATCCACTGAAAAGTATGTAATTCATTGAAGTTACTTCACTTTACTTTTAAATAACATTATTCTCATTTATTAGTATTTTACTGTTTAGGTTTATAATTTGTATTTTAATCATTTAAACATATTTTAAATGTTTCTATCAGAAGTATTTAAAAATTGTTCAAAAGCACTTGACACCGTGTGTGCCTGTCAAGGCCTTATAACTGCTCAGAGCTGATTATCTCCTGTGGGATGCTTTTTAAGCGCAGGTCAGCTCACACAGCCAGATACATAAACAAGATACAAGTCCAGGTGGATGGTGCATTCGTTGCAGATGTATAGAGCTGGCCAAATCTGACATAATATCTTGTTAAGTTGGCCAAAGTCCAATTTTGGTTGATAACGCTTCTGCAAAGTGCCTTAATGTGAAAAGGGCATTGGTGTTGGGAAACATTAAACTATAATAAAGTACAGTATCTCTAATGAAATGTAACTTTGTAGCTTTGAAAGAAGTTGCATCTTTAAAGTTGGTGCATTTATATGAGTTTTAAAATATCCTTAAGATGCTTGGGATAAGGATTGGCACTATAGCAAATTTATATATTTACCCCTTTTCCTTCTTCTTTTACAGACCCAGAACAGAATGAAGCTGATGGCAGATAATTACGAGGATGACCATTTGAAATCCTCAGCACAAGCTGAGCAGGCAAACCATAAACCCTCTCCAGAACAGGTGAGAATGTTTTGCCTTCAAACTGGGAATTATTCAGTTAATGGTTAAGGTTTGATACCATCAACTCAGACACATGAGACAACAAAAAGCCATTTTCAGAATATCCTCTCTAAAAGACTTGGATCAAGTTGGAGTTGAGTGATTTAACACCAGGAGGAAATGCCTCAAATGAATGCCACAGGGAAGGATATTTTAATATTAAAATATATGCTTATATACAGTATTAATGTATTAGACATTGTTATATGATCCTTCTTCCTACACTGAGCAGCAATAGCATTTGGTTAATAAATGTGTATTGGTACACTTTGATCCAGTTTGGCACAGCACCTGTGCGAAACTAAACCCATATTTTTTGGCCACGTCAGACCAAGACTGTAATCTGTTCATTTGTTGGCACAAGTCAGAGCGCACATGGAAGGATTAAGCACAAATGAGTTCCTCCAATAACTCCACCAAATCCATTACCTAGACATAAATATATTCATAACGCAGACTAGAGTGGAGCAGCTTATTTCATAATAACAGAAATAAAGTCAAATACAAAATTATTTTCAGATTTCCTTTGGACATTAGATTAGCTGTGATTAACCAACTAAACCCTGGAGAATAATGTATGCCTGTATGTATGAGTATCTACACACCATAAATCCATTCATTATATTGTAACAATAACTGGCTTGTTTTCAAAAGAATAACTGTTTTTCTTTTACCTTAACTGAAAGTGCCTTTGTGATAGTTTTATTTCAAAAAGTTGTGATTGTAGTAATTAAAATCCTAGTACTTAAACATAGTTTCTAGATGTGGTGACCAAACTTCCTATAAGAATGCACCTCAATGTTCAGTGTCTGCATCTTAAGTGATGTGTTACTAAGATCTGTTCAAAGCCATATTGAATCTGTGTTATTGATCTTCATGCATTTAATATACCTGAGTCACTGGACTTTCATAAAACAACATAGCCAAGGAAAGCCAATACATCGACTATATGAAATAGCCTTTTAAGTGATGTAGTGGTCAGGCATACACGTTCACCAATGTCCTGATATTTATTTCCCCTCTGGACATTTGCAATACTGTGGGTTCTGTTGTGGCTCCCTTTAAAGTCAGGATTTAATTTCACAGTTTATATTATTCCAAACATGGTTCTTCTGATGTCCATTTTTTCTAAGTTCACCAAAATGCCATCTGTTTCTATTTATCATTTTCTGATTGTTTCTTACTTAATCCTGCCTCTCCACGTAGCGTGACAGAGAAAGAAGCAACAATTCAACTGATTCCTGGGATCACATGTGGGAATGGTAAAGGATGTGCCAAGCACATTTTCTGGTTTCTCAGTGTTCACCTAACTATTTGTGTTATCTTATGCTTTCTTTCCTTTGTTACTTTCTCCAAAGTTTTTTGTGCAAGACAGGCTTCCATTGTTGTAGAAATGTATTTTGAATTTCTGAACTCTACACTTCTGCATTTGAACATAGTCCAAGCCGATAAACAATGATCACTTAATCAGTTACAAATGCCTCCTTTTATAACTTTTTCCTTTCTCCTCATCATGTTGAAATTGAGACTTGTTACACCACATGTTGCTCTAACTCATTCTTTACCCTGCCTTCAAATGATAGACTAGATTGCCTGCCCACAGTCCAGAATCTAAGATCTAAATTTGACATCATTTAATCATGATTTCCTGATAATTTCTTTTGATCTTCCCTCTCATCCATCCTTGGAGATGCTCCATTCTATAGTATAATGTTCATTATTTAACATACTATTTTGTTGCTGATACCAGGTAGTTATTAACTATTATTATCAAATATTAACTTGAGATTGCCAATTATTACAAACTAATGTTTGAAAATTTGACATTACAAAATTCAAAATTTTAAATTAGTTTTACTGTTAGTTTATTTGAAATTCTCATAGATTAAATCTTTTCCCTGTAGAGTAAAGAATATATGTTAAATCACACTGTCCTCTTTATTGCTATGAGAGGACTGTATGAAATGGTTTCCAAAGAGGTCATGTTTTATAGATGAATCCATTGAAATTCTCGTCATTGTTTAAAATGTCAGATCATAATAGCGATGATCAATGTTAAAAAATAAAACAAAAATTAAATTACTCATTTTTAAATAAAATAATACAATGCAGAGAGTAAAATAAAGAAGAAATGGACCAAAAAGCAAACAGCTGGAGCAACTCAGCAGATCAGACTGCATCTGTGGAGTGAAATGGATAGTCAGTGTTTCGAGTTTGAGACCCTTCTTCTGTCCAGATAAAGAACCTTGACCCTAAGCATCTATTGTTCCCTTGACACATGCTGCCTGACTAGTTGTTCCTTTAACTGTATGCTTTTTGCTCCAGATTGCAGCATTTGCAGCCTCTCGGGTCTCCATAAGGAGAAATGACTGGAATACCTCAGCTGCTTAAAAAATCTAATTGTAACAAAACAATAACTCAACAGCCTTGCCTAAAATTAATTCTAAATTAAATCTATGCTCTGAATTTGTCTGTTTTCCTTTTATAATAACAATTTATTTTGCTTTATGCTTTCTATCAATTTTGATACTTAATTTTTATTTCAAACTTCAGTCCATAAACTAGAAATGACTTAATTTGCTCTTAAAATCAGAGTGCTTTCACTTAAGAATTTTAAGAAACTAGGTTTGTGTTAATTGTTTTGAGATTTATTTTTACTATGTATAAACCTTAACAATTTTACTTTCATATGAAATGGCCAGGTGGGCTTTATACCATTTAAAGATTTGTCAAGAGCTAACTCCTTCAATGTCCTTTCAAACTGTACCTTAGTTCTTACGAGGTAGTTAAAAAAAATCACAGCAGTTCTATTTTCTTAAGTCTTACTATAATGTTGAACAATTGTAAACTTAAACAGTGTTAGAATCTGTCTACATCTTGAAAAGATTATTGTTATTACAAATTCTACCTTTTATAGCAGTAATCATTCAGCCTATTTATATAAGAGATGGCCAAAGTAACAGAGATTTAAAAGATTTTTGAAGACAAAGGATTTTAGTTTACATCACTGTTTGAATTGTTTAAATGCAGCTAATAGTCCTCACTCAAAAGCTTTAAACTTGGAATGTTTTGTCACGAGTAGGTGCCAAGGTAGAAACATTTTTCATAAAGTAATAGACAAGTATTTGGAAAAGACAAATCAAGAGGATGGGGACACTAAAATAGTTAGAGTTGATATTAGAGAAGTTCCCAACTCTTACCTTTGCTCCCATGATCTCTATATTTTAATTAAGTATACTAATGCTTTCTGTGAACAAAATTGTGTCCATACAAGTGTATAAGATAATCTTAACATCTTTTGTGAGTGATATAGATTTGTTGCTGTTGTTGCAATATGCTTAAACACTACTCACTTTTGTGCTTATAAGCTGTAAACACCTGATGACTCCTTTCTTAGAAATGAACAGTATGAGATCCAATTTTGCAAATATATGGTTCCCAGTTGGTCTATACATTGGTAAAATTACCCCTTTACCTTGCAACAAGGAATAAAATGTGGGTTTTGAGTTCATCTTTAAAGCAATTTTTCTCATTTCAAAAAGGAAAACAATGATTTCATCAAAGAAGACTAATATTATGATTATTCTCAGAACACAATTAACCAGGAGTGTTTTATTTTTTCCAAATGTACCCAATTTAACTGTTATTGTTTACTGTCTTACATCATAAGATTAAATCTATAAATGTTTTCCTTGAAATAATTACCTACAAAATAATAATGTTTATTAAGCTGTATTTGTGGTGTTCTGGAGCAGTGTACAAATGAGTGACAGTGTTGTACATTCACAATGACCCAAATTATTCAGCTCAAAATGAAATCCAATTTACCTTATCCTATTTTTTTTTCAAAATGTGAATGGGTTTGACTCAGGAAATGAATGCTTACTAGGAGTCTGCTTCCGAAAAATACCTATTTTATAAATGAGTAACAGGCATGTATCCCCATGCACAGTATTTTGGAGATTGTGGTTTTCAGGCAAGGAAATCAAGGATGCATATCCTCCTATCATATTGTTCTACATTTTCATTTTCTCTCTCTCTCTCTCTCTCTCTCCTCTCCATGTTGTTGCACTTATCAAACTTGCCTGAAAGAACAATGTCAAATGTCTACTCAAATGCATGCATCTCCAGTTTACACTCCATCCTGGAAATTCAATCAATATTCCAAATTATGTTACATATCCAGTCAAGAGAAAACTTGCATATATTTATTTGTGTATACCTTGGTGCCTATTGATGATGTGCCTGGCCTAGTTCTTCTGTCAGCTTCCCTAGAGGCAGTAGTATGACTTGTGGAATGCTATTGACTTACAGTAAAGGAAGTCATAGAATCATTCAGCATTGAAATAGGCCTACTTCAACCATTTCCTATGGCAGGTGATTTCACATAGATACAATCCTTTTGGGGAAAAAAAAATACCCTTCCAAGTTCGAAGTTCCAAGTAAAATTTATTAGCAGAGTATTGAATGTCACCACATACAACCCTGAGATTCTTCAAGTTCTTCTTACTTAAACATTCCCCTTCTCACATAAATCTATGGTCTCTAGTTCTTGATACCCCAACTCTGGGGGAAAAAACTGGGTTCATTCAGTGCATTCATGACTTTATACACCTCTACAGAGTCACCTCTCAGTTTCCTTCACTCCAAGGAATGAAGTCCTAGACTGTCCAACCTCTGGCTATAATTCAGTCTCTCAAGTCCTGGCAGCATCCTTGTAAATGTTTTCTGCACTCTTTCCAGTTTAATAACATCTTTCCTATAGCAGGGCAACCAAAACTGAACATAATACTCCAAATGCAGCCTAATGTTCTATACAACTACAACATGATCTCCCAACTTGTAAATCAGTGCATTGACTGAAGAAGGCAAATATGCCAAAAGTTTTCTTTCCCACCCTGTCTACCTGTACTTCACATTCAAGGAACCATATACTTGTACTTCAAGGTCCCTCTGATCTACAACACTCAACAGGCCCTTGCTTTTCACAGTGTGAATCCTACCTGAATTGACTTTCTAAAATACAGCACCTCGCACTAATCTGAATTAAACTCTTATTTGCCATTTCTCAGCCCACATACTCAGCTGATCAAGATCATTCTGTTAATTTTAATAAAATGCTTCAATGTCATCTGTAAATCATGCCTTGTACATTCTTAACCAAGTCATTGATGTAGATGATAAACAATGGACCCAAGCACTGACCCCTGAGGCATACCACTAAATCTCCTACCAGCAAACCAATTCCATTCAGTCAGCTGTCCCTGGATTCCATATACTCTAGCCTTCTAGAGCAGCCTACCATGTGGAACCTTATCAAAGGTTTTACTAAAGGACCACATCTACCACCCCACCCTCTTCGTTACATCAAAAAACTCTGTCCATTTCATGAGACATAATTTCCCATGCAGAAAGCCATGCAGACTATCCCTAACCAACCCCTGTTTTTCTAGATGTACTTAAATTGTATCCTTCAGAATCCTTTCCAGTAACTTACCTACTAAGATATTTGACTTACTGGTCTATAGTTTTATTTTATTTATTTTTATTTAGAGATGCAACATGGGGCAAGCCCTTCTGTTCCACTCAGCAACCTACCTATTTAATACTAGCCTAATCACAGGACAATTTACTTTGCCTCATTAACCGACTACCTGTTACACCTTTGGATTGTGGGAGTAAAGCAGAGCACCCAGAGGAAACCCACACAGTTCAGGGGGAGAAAGTACTAACTCTTTTCAGACAACTCTGGATTGACCTTGGAACTCCAAACACCCTGAGCTGTATAGTGTCATGCTAACTGTAACGTTACTGTAACACAACATTTGCTACCCACCATCCTACCAGCTCCTTGTCTGGGACCAACAAATGTCTCAATTAGGGCTCCTGCAATTTCTTTAGCCTTCACGGATTTCTTGGATAAACCTATTCAGGCCCTGAAGATTTGTCTACCTTCGTACCTTTTAAGACAACTAGCACATCATTACATAGACTATTCCTCCATGACCTCCCCATTTTTTTCCTAGTTCATGTCTTTCTCCATGGTAAAACACAGTGGAGAAATGTTTATTAAGGAACTCGCCCATCTCTTACAGCTCCACACCAAGCTGTTCCCTTTGGTCTGTGAGGGGCTTTTCTCTTTCTGGTTACTCGTTTTCCCTTAATATATTTACAAGATCTCTCTGGACTTCCCTTAATCTTTTCTACCAAAGTTATTTCATGCCCCCTTTTTGCCTTCCTGATTTCCTTCTTCAGTACACTACTGCAGCCCTTATACTCCTCCAGGGATTCACTTGATCCCTGCCGCCTGTATCTAATTAATTCTTCTTTCTTTTTCCTGGCCAGGGCTTCGATATCCAGTGTCATCCAGGTTTCTCTAGTAGTACCAGTCTTGCACTTCACTCTAACAGGAATATGCAGACCTTGCACTCTCAAGCCTCCCATTTGCCTGCCAACAACCCACTCTATTCATCTTCTGCAAGCTCCTATCTCTTACTATCAAAATTCTCAATGTCCCTGTTTAGGACTTGAAAATGTGAACCAGTCCTTTCCATTTCCATAACAATTTTGAAATTAATGGAACTATAGCCATGATCCCAAAGTTCTCCCTCACTGTCATCTCTGTTGCCTACCCTGTCCTAATACTCAAGAGTAGCTTCAGCTTTATCCTCTCTCTCAAAGGATCCTCTATATATTGTGTGAAGAAGCTCTCTTGAACACACTTAATAAATTCCACCCCATATAATTCCATAACAGTATGGCAATCTCACTGTATGTTAGGAAAGTTGAAATTTCTACTATTGCAGCCCTATTATTCTTCAACTCTGCACTATTTCCCTGCATATTTGTTCTAATTCCCATTGACTATTTGGAGGCCTACAACACAATTCCAACAATGTAATCACCCTCTTATTATTTCTCAACTCCACCTAAAAAGCCTCACTGCATGATTCTTTAGTAATGTCATCTCTGATCTCTATTGTAACATTTACCTTAATTAAAAATGAAACACTGCCTCTTCTCTTTCCTCCATCTCTATCCCACCTCTAGCACCTGTATCCTGGAACTTTTAGCTGTCCCTCCCTCAATTATGTCTCCATGATGGCTATGATATTCTAGTCCCACATAACTATCCAAGCCTTAACTTCATCCTCCTTACCTGTCTGACCTCTTGCATTGACCCTTTCAGCAGTGTTACCTGCATGTGTCCAATAGCTATTGAAGTTTTTGTGCTGTAGTAAAAATGGGGCATTACGTATTAGATACAGCCTATGTTTGGATCCATAGGTTTGGACTGCAGGAAGAAAGGGTTACGCGTGTGCTACACCCACCTCCTTGATGCTCCATTCCCAAGACTTATCTTGTTCCTCCCTTAGCCAGTTGACTCCCTGCTTCCTTTTGCCTTGGGTACCTCTATCTTTACCTTCACCTCACTATCGGAGGCTTCCACAGCCAGATCTCAAAATTAGAAAGTTTGTTTTCACAGTCAGCAGACTTCTGAGAAAGTATCAAACGTGTGAAGTGACTGCTACTAAGTGGTGTAAATACTGTTTTAGTCAGCTGCCTAGTTTCAACCGATGCTATCAGCTCTTAAGTTGACTTCTGTACTCCTGGGCTGAGGCCGGAATATTGCCGTTAACGTTGGCTAGTTACCAAAATATCATTAATATATTGCAATACAAATATTATGCATCTCATCCTCTGGGCCAAATGAGCACAATCCAGTGTTATCCAATTTAAACCCACAGATAGTAGGAAAGCATTCAAAAAAATACTGTGTACAATGCAATCAGAAGATAAAAGCTAATAGAATTATGAGGAAAGTGCATTATGAATATAAATTTGGTTTGGTGACAGGAAGGAGAGGTAGTTAGAAGATTTTCAAACTGGGTGTGGTTTGCAGTGTGTTCCCTCAGGCTCAGTTCTAGAGCCATTTGCTTTTTCATTATTTTCTCTGAGCAACCTAGACTCTCGTATTAATGAGTCTGCATTTTTTTTGGCATGATACAGTCTTTTGCAAAGTAGTAGATTCTGTGAAGGTAATTATACATTTGGGGACAGCATAAACAGGACAGTGAAATGAGCTAACACACAGCAAATTACATACAATGCGGAGAAATGTGAGATGTACTTTTGGGAACTGATATGTAAAGACATTATATTGCATAAAATTGTAGAGAATTCAAGAGACTTTGGAGTCCACTTGTATTCATCCTTGAAAGAATGAATAAAATTATTAAAATTCATGAGTTTATTGACTTTATAAACAGAGGAAAGAATAGAGAGAATAACATGCAAGAGTTTGAATTCAGAAGAACAGTTCTTAGCACTACAGCAAGGACGTAAAAGAACTAGAATGGTATAGTGGAGATTTACCAGGATATTATTAGAGTGATTGGCTTTAGATATGACAGAGGGATAAAAGTGTTAAGATTATTGTTCTTGTAGGAAAAAGATTAATGGATAACCTAATAGTGCTATTCAAAATGATGTGATATTTTTTGACAACAATATAGAAATCTATTTCCCAAACCAATGGATTAATGATCAGAGATTTTAGATTTAAAATCATCAGGAAGAAATCAACAGACAAGATATCATTTTCACATTTGTCAGGATGTGGAATACTCTTATCAGGAAAGGGGACAAAAGTCTATTCCATAAATAACTTTTAAATGGAATTAGGCAGGCACAGCAGGAAGAGGACCTTACAGTGTTACAGACAAAGAACAGCTAGTTCATCTTTTGCATTTTCAAAGAGTCAACACGGACTTGGTAAACAGGTAGTATTAGGACTGGATTTGTCCTTTTTAAAAATGTAAACACTACACACTCATTCTGTGAACTAAAGATATTAAAGATATGATAAATTTTGCTAGTTGGTCACTTCATCTTCCTCTACTTATAAAGTCAAATTGATATGCATTTTAACTATATTAGTTTCCTGTGATACTTTTAAGGATATGTGCAGAAGGCTTAAACCATGTTGAAATTAAAACTTCAATTTGTTAAATAAATAACAAATGACAATAACTCTTGTGAAAATAGTGTTCTTGGTTGTCTGTGTGTAGACTTCAGAATGTGTTGGCAGTATTACATTGAATGAACCATGTTCTATGAAGAATAATCAGTCCAATTCATTAGTAGGAAGACAGAGTAGCTGTGTAACCTATTGCTAAAGCAACATCTTAATAGGCAGGATAATATTGAACAGGGAAGCAGATGAATTTTTGAGTAAATGGTGTGTAACTAACTGGATATACTCCACTAGTATTCCTCTGTCTATTAAGAGGGATTCCCTGTCTCTCAATCAATGCAAGATGTATCCATGAAATTGGGATTCCTTCAGGATCCTATCTATAGTCAGGTATATGCATTTTATAGTATTTACAGAAGGCTTTGTTCAGATGTTCTAACTGGGATAAGAGAGCTAGATTTTATTATATAAGCATAGAATCTGGCCTATGAGCGATGTTCACTTGAAAATTCAATCTTCACAAGGAAAGGTGCATAGAACTCAGTGAAATAACTGACATGCACTTTATTGGCTATCTTAAAGCAGATAACAAATTTTTACTTTGAGCAGCCCTGAATTACATTCAGTTCTTTTGAAGATGAAGCATGAAGTCGTGGATTCACCTTCTAATGTTATCTGCGTTAGAGTGTAAGAGGAGTTGCAGAATGTTCATAAACTCTACCCTATCAACCTCTATCAATATAAATTTGGACAATTTGTGTATTGATTTTGATTACAAGGACTTGTTACTCTAAAATCAAGCTTGGATGTCTTCGTGGTAAAGGATACTGTAAAGACAAACATTATTGGTGTGCCATAAAGACTGGTGTGTCCAAAGTTGAAGGGAACGTAACAAAAATTATATAGAATATTCTCATATTTGCCATTTTCTCCCTTTACATTAACTAAATATATTTTATATTTTGATGTTGTAAGTACAACCCTGCCACTCATGTACAGAACCGAGCTAATATGTTTAACGAGAAACTTTGTCTTTCAATCAGTCTGATCTTTTCGCACAATAAAAGGAATGAGATCATTGGGAAGGTGCCACTACTTGAATGTATTCTAATGTACAATCCAGTTGTAATCTATACCTACTAATTTACTTTTATTTCATCTCCATGCTATCATTGGCTGTCCTTGTCATCTGCACCCAAAAAGGATGATGAGGAGGGCATATGGGCATAGCCAATCAGATGAACTTAAGCAGCTATTTTGTTCAGAATGGTGAGAATTTGTTTTGACTCCTTGTTTCTCACAATCACTTGAACATATGTTAATCCCAAATTGCTAACTGCAATCCTTTGTGTGGTTGTGCTCCATTTCATTTGAACATGGTGTTTAACCCATTTGTGTACCTTTGCTTGGGGGCAGATCACTTTTACTGACCTGAAATTCCTTTCCTTCATGCAAGAGAATGCTGGAGACTTGGCAGTTAAAGTTAAAGGCGCACATTTAGAATTCAAATATCTGAACTCTAATATTAAAAGAAAATAAGCATTTTCATTTGTATTCCATGTTTAGGCTGAAGAGAAAATGTGCAATGCAGACAGATTTCATGTTAATCATGTAATTGCTATGTATGATCAATGATAAAAACATTTTGAGAGTTCTGAAGGTAAATGACAATGATTGAAGCCAAACAGGGTGAGATAAAAAGTGTGTATAGTTCAACCTAATTTCATAACTGAAATAATGATATATCTCTAATGTATCATTACAATTTTTGGTCTATTTAATGCCTATTATTCATATACAAAGCAAAACTGACCTTCATTTCTATTTTATTTGTAGTATTTATTTGCATCAACCAGAATTAATGTAAAGGTTTTACACTGACTTAAAAATCCCAAAACGTTCAACAAAGTAAACGGTACTGACAGTCAGATGCCAGCTTTTTTACTTTGAAGATCTCTCAGGCCAGTACGCGATGCAGAATTGCAGAATATTATGATGGTAGCAGAGGGGGGTGGATTGTGCAGTGCGAGGGTGATTAGCAAAATGACAGCAGTGTCATGGATGGACTGGGATCTCGAAGGACAGAAAATGAGATCTAGTCTCTTATGAATCTCAGCATGGAGACTTATTAACCTCAGGCATTTTTGTTATATTCACAGGATTTCTCAAAGCGGTTCACAGATAACTATTTTTGAACAGCAATCACTGTTGTTTTGTATCCAGTAAACATAGTATACACAGGAGATACCTACAAACATCAGTGAAATATGTAGCTGGTTGATCTACAGTACATGATTAGTTAGAGGGATGAAGTTGTTTTGGGCATCAGATTCATTAAGTAGTAACAGAATCTGTACAATAACAGATGGATTCAATATCTCCACCCACACATTCTGAAAGAGGTGGCTGAAGAGATCACGGAGGCATTATAATGATCTTTCAAGAATGACTAGATTCTGGAATGGTTCCGGATGACGAAAATTGCAGATTAGAAGAATGGACATATAAATGGTACAAACCCCATTTCCAGAAAAGTTGGGATATTTTCCAAAATGCAATAAAAACAAAAATCTGTGATATGTTAATTCATGTGAACCTTTATTTAACTGACAAAAGTACAAAGAAAAGATTTTCAATAGTTTGACTGACCAACTTAATTGTATTTTGTAAATATACACAAATTTAGAATTTGATGGCTGCAACACACTCAACAAAAGTTGGAACAGAGGCATGTTAACCATTGTGTTACATCACCTTTCCTTTTAACAACACTTTTTAATCGTTTTGGAAATGAGGATACTAATTGTAGTAGATTTGCAATCGGAAATTTTGTCCATTCTTGCTTGATATAAGACTTCAGCTGCTCAACAGTCCGTGGTCTCCGTTGTCTGATTCTCCTCTTCATGATGCGCCATACATTTTCAATACGAGTTAGAGCTGGACTGGCAGCAGGCCAGTCAAGCACACGCACTCTGTGTCTACAAAGCCACGCTGTTGTAGCCCATGCAGAATGTGGTCTGGCATTGTCCTGCTGAAATAAGCATGGACGTCCCGGGAAGGGACATCGCCTTGATGGCAACATATGTCTCTCTAAAATCCTAATATACGCCTCAGAGTCAATGGTACCTTCACATACATGCAACTCACCCATGCCGTGGGCACTGATGCACCCCCATACCATCACAGGGGCTGGCTTTTGCACCTTTCGCTGATAACAATCAGGATGGTTGTTTTCATCTTTGGCACTGAGAACTCGACGCCCGTTTTTTCCGAAAACTAGCTGAAATGTGGATTCATCTGACCACAGCACACGGTTCCACAGTCTTTCGGTCCATCTGAGATGAGCTCAGGCCCAGAGAACTCGCCGGCGTTTCTGCATAGAGTTGATGTATGGCTTCCTCCTCGCATAATACAGTTTCAGGTTGTATTTCTGGATGCAGCGACAGACTGTGTTAAGTGACAATGGTTTTCCGAAGTACTCCCGAGCCCAGGTGGCTATAATTGTCACAGTAGCATGACGGTTTCTTAGGCA
Organism: Hypanus sabinus; assembly: GCF_030144855.1. Classification (NCBI taxonomy): domain Eukaryota; kingdom Metazoa; phylum Chordata; class Chondrichthyes; order Myliobatiformes; family Dasyatidae; genus Hypanus; species Hypanus sabinus. The sequence goes on from NC_082713.1 coordinate 141,913,080, forward strand.
GTGCCGCCTGAGGGCTCAAAGATCACGCGCATTCAACAGTGGTTTCCGACCTTGCCCTTTACGCACTGAGATGTCTCTGAATTCTCTGAATCTTTTCACAATATTATGTACTGTAGATGTTGAAAGACCTAAATTCTCTGCAATCTTGTGTTGGGAAATGTTCTTTTTGAACTGACTAACAATTCTCTCATGAATTTTGGCACAAAGGGGTGAGCCACGACCCATCCTTGCTTTCAAAGACTGAGCCTTTGATGGACTCTACTTTTATACCCAGTCATGATACCTCAGCTGCTACCAATTAGCCTGCTTAATGTGGAGTCTTCCAAACCAGTGTTACTTGAATATTCTGTGCACTTTTCAATCTTATATTTTAAGTCTGTTCCAACTTTTGTTGAGTGTGTTACAGCCATCAAATTCTAAATTTGTGTATATTTACAAAATACAATTAAGTTGGTCAGTCAAACTATTGAAAATCTTTTCTTTGTACTTTTGTCAGTTAAATAAAGGTTCACATGAATTAACATATCACAGATTTTTGTTCTTATTGCATTTTGGAAAATATCCCAACTTTTCTGGAAATATGGGTTTGTAGATGAAATACAGTGTTAGGAAGTAGATGGTCATGCAATTTGGTAGAAGAAGTGAAGGGGTTGACTATTTTATAAATAGAGAGAAAATACAAAAAAACTGAGGTACAAAGGGAATTTGGAGTCCTTGTTAATTTGCAGGTTGAGTCTGTGGTGAGGAAGGCAAATGCAAAGTTAGCATTTGTTTCAAGAGAACTAGAATATAAATTTTGCAAGGATGTAACATTGAGACTTCATAAAGCTCTAGTGGGCCTCGCTTGGAGTATTGTGAGCAGTTTTGGGTGCCTTATCTTAGAAAGGATGTGCTGAAACTGGAGAGGGTTCAAAAGAGGTTTACAAAAATGATTCCAAAATTGAATGGCTTGTCATATGAAGAGCGTTTGATGGCTCTGGGCCTATATTCACTGGAATTCAGAAGAACAAGGGTGACCTAATTGAAACATATTGAATGGTGAAAGGGCTGAATGGAGTGGATGTGGAGACGAAGTTTCCTATGGTGGGAGAGTCTAAAACTAGAGGACACAGCCTCAGAATAGAGTGGAATCCTTTTAAAATGGAGATGAGGAGTTATTTCTTTAGTCAGAGAGTGGTGAATCTGTGGAATTTGTTACCACAGGCCTCTGTGGAGGCCAAGGCTTTATGTATATTTAAGGCAGAGGTTGATAGATTCTTGATTGGTCAGGGCATGAAGGGATACGGGGGGAAAGCAAGTGACTGGGGTTGAGAGGAAAATTGGATCAGCCATGATGAAATGGCGGAGCAGGCTTGTTGGGCCAAATGCCCTAATTCTGCTCCTATATCTTATACTGTTATGGTCTTACCCCAACATTTCACTGTTTTATCATTTATCAACCAATCTTATTGCCTACTATTGCCATATATAATACTGTAGTGGCAACGCAAACAAATGTGTTGAGATTATGTCAGAGATTATTATGCAAAGTACTCCAAACAGGAAGCAAACCTGTCTCAAAAGTACTGATTTATGGTTTCAACAGATTTAGGACTATGGATTGGATTCAGTTTGTTCGCTGATGAAAGTTAGTCATTTAATTAACTTAATGAGGATGTATACCTTTGTTTAGTTAATTATTTTTAATCAGAGTGATTCAAAAGGTTATTTAAATGGTGGTTGATTGAAAAGCATTGATGGACAAAGGAATCTGGTGTCCTTGTACACAAGTCGTTGAAAGTAATATGCAGATGCTGCAAGCTGTTAAGGAAGGTGATATGTTAGCTTTCATTATGAGAAATTTTAGAAGAATGAGAGGTGATTTTTATAGAAACGTACAAAACTCTGACAGAGCTTAACTGGTTGATTGTTTCCCCTGTCTGGAATGGCCCAGAACCAGTGGTCTCTGTCAGGATTCAAGGTTAAGACATTTAAGACCAAGATGTGGATTGATTTTTTCACTCAGTGGAAGATGAACCTGTGGAATTCTTTACCCCCAACAACTGAATATATTTCAGATTTGTAGTTATAAAAAGCCTCAAAAGGTATGAGGAGAGAGAGGAATATGGTACTGTGAATCAGCCATGTTTGTGCTAAATGGTGGCATAGGTCTCACTGACTGAATGGCCTGCTGATAACAATAATTTTTCTAGGTTTCTATGTTGTCACAAATAATACTTTTCTAAACCCAGCCATTGAAAGTGGAGAGAAGCCCTGTCAATGTGTTAAGTGTCGTTATAGCACAAGCATGGATGATGATGAGTAGTGCTCTCTGTGGGTTAAATGGGACCACCTAATAAAACTCACATCCCTTTCCAACTTTCAGAATCATCTTCACAACCACAATTTCTCCCCTGCCACAGGCATCCTCAGTGTCTCCCCCACCTCCTTCCATTAGTGGAACCATTCTAACCACAATGGCTGTCTGATGGTGAGAACCTGACTACAGTTAATTTCTGAACCTTGAGAAAGGAGGAAGTTTCTACTCAGTTCCTTGGTGCAGTTTAAAATCCAAGCCATGCAGTCTTCTATAGAGATAAATTTCAATAAACCTGGAGTTAATTGTGCACAAAAGAAATTACCAGATATTCAGGGGAAATCAAACTTTCATTTTCCAATCAAATGCATTTTAAAATTGCTTACCAAACATCTTATGAAATATGTCACTGTATTTCAACTGTTCGGATAGAAACACTGATGGCTCCAATTGAACCATCAAAATACAAAAAAAATCTGAGCCAGTATATACATTGGATCATGTGAAAATTTTTAACTGTTAATGTTTATTTTATTTACATCATCATTGGGACATCAGTTACTGCAGTTGCTCTGGGCTAAAATGACATATGAATTAGATTTATTAGACATTTCTGTACATTCTGGCTCTGAGCAACATCTTTCAGGGAGTTTTTCAGCTTTACTCAAATCTTTGTGTGTTGCAAATGTCTTTGGTTATTAATTGTGACTTTTTTTGCATAGGAGTTGGGACATTATTTGGCAGATGCACTGTATAGTTTGTTGGTGACACTTGGAGTACTGTGTAGTTTTGGTCATCCTGTTACAGGAAAGAAGTGGTTAAGCTGGAAAGAGTGCAGAAAAGATTTATGAGGCTATTGCCAGGACTAGAGGGCCTGATTTATAGGGAGAGGTTGGCCAAGTTATGTCTATATTCCTTGGAGCATAGGAAAATGAGGGGTGATGTAATAGAGGTTTATTAAATCATGAGGAGCATAGATAAGATGGATGATAAGAGTCTTTCCCAAGGGTAGGAGAGTCCAAAATTAAGGGCATAGATTTTGGGTGAGAGGGGAAACATTTTAAAGGAAATTGAGGAGCAACTTTTTTTCCCACAAAATATGTGGTGAGTTTATGGAATGGGCTGTCAGAGTAAGTGGTTGAGGCAGGTATAGGAGTATCATTTAAGAAGCACTTGGATAGGTATATGAATTTCAGGGTGTATATTATATATATATTTCTTTTGACATTACACATACCTTTGAACTTTGAAACTTTGAAGGGCAAGGCTTGGAGGGATGTAGGCCAAACCCAGGAAATCATGACAAGATAGGTGAGCACCACTGTCGGCCTGGGTTCTATGACTATATAATTTCGAGGTAAATGACAACAGTCAAAGTATGACTTCCAAGGACTGTGTTATACAACAGAAACCGTGCATGCATATGAAAGATCCCAAGATGTATTTCAGATAAATATGAACACAACACCATAGGCAGCCAAGGTCTTAAGAAATTTCTTCATTTAGAAATCAGGTGTAAATGGACCTTTGATTAAGTGTTAATGTAGGTACAATTTTGGAAGAATGAGCAGGATGTGCAAGAAGCATACAAGCAAGCAAACAAAAGTTTACAAACTTAATTTATAATTCATTGTAATATTTTTATTACCTAAGTGGTTTACCAGTGCAATGTATAAACAGGTACAATGTTCTGATTTGAAAATTTTAAAGTACTGATTTTCAGTGACTTAAATGACTTAAATGCAAATCAGTAATGGTATTAGAAATCTTAGCAAGGTTTAAATAGTGGATAGTTGTAACTTGTTAATGTGACTTGAATTTAGACCAACAATATCCTACTCTCCTTAATATTAAATTATTAAACTTAAATCACTACTTAGTCACTACTTAAATCGGTGCATTTGGAAAAAATGAGTATCGTACTGTTCGCTACTTATGTGTGATGTGCTTAATAACCCAGTGTTGCATAAAATAAATCAGGAGATTTATGACTTCCTTGATGGCCTGTGAAATTGGAAAATTCATTGTCCATATATTGTATTTGTAGGGTATGACCTAATGATATGAACATTGAATTTTTTTCAGTTTCAGGTAACATGCACCCCTTTGCCCCTACGGATATCGTTTGACCCATTGAATTCTTCCAGCAGCTTATTTTTCTGCTCCAGATGTCTTACGTCTCCTGAAAATTTTGGGAGACGTAAGACATTTTGTTCATTGAAAAATGTCCACTAATCTCTTTGAAGATGATTGTTAAGATCTGGTATGAGAATGCAGAGCATACTATTTTCAATTAAGTCAGCATTCTACAATTGGCTGTGTCTCTTGCTTGTGTAACTAAGGATCATCACCTTTCAGATTAAGTACTGTGAGTGGCTAAAAGTACTCTGGCTCAACCTTACCAAGAAGTTATTAATAAATTATATTATCAAAATTGGACGATTTACTAGATTCATACAATTCAAACCGTGGAACACACAGCCTGCACATCATGCTGATATTAGCATTATGCCCACATTTGCCTTTAGTAGATCTACCACTACAAACTGCTGACAGGAGCAGTTCCAGTCCTAACTGATTGATTTAAGAAATCCATCAAGGATTTTTGAAGTCTAACTAATCTGAGAGCTTTTAATAAAGGATAAAGGAAGGAAATGCAAATAATGGGGACTTCCAAAGGAAACTTGATGAATTAGGGACCTCAGTTATGTGGATAGACTTGTGAAACTGGGACTTTTCCTGTTAAAATGGAGGATATGATAGAGAGATGAACTGAAAATCATGAAGGGACTAGACAATGTCAATAGAGAGAAACAGCTTCAATTTGTAAAAGAGTTGAGAACCAGCTGACACAGAATGATGTTGATTGCAAAAGAGCACAATTTAGAGTCAAGAATGCCTTGCAGTAGAAATAGTGGATGTAAATTCAATGCTAACATTCAAAAGGGAGCTAGAATAATTACCATCCAATAGCATCTGCATTTGTTGTAATGAAGTACTTTGACTGGTTGGTTTGGCTCAATTCAACTCCTGCCCAGCAAGGACCTGAACCTTCTTCAGTTCTCCTATCATCACAACAGATTGGCAGAAGATGCTGTCTTGCTGGCTGCCCACTCTGCTGCTGGTCACCTGGACAATCAGAATATGTGTAGCAGGATGTTGTTCACTCACTACAGCTTAGTGTTTAACACCATCAGCCCCTCAAAACATTGTCAAGCTCCCTCTGAACTGGATCCTCAACTTCTTCATTGGGAGATCACAATTAGTACAGATCAAAAACCACATCTCCTGCTCCTCCCATCTCAGGGCTTAGTCCCTTGCTCTGCTACCTCTGTATCTAAGACTGAATGCATAAGCATCAGCTCTAACACCATTTACAAATTCACCACTGACATCACAGTTGGCGGAATCGCAGATAGTGACAATAGGTACAGGAATGAGATAGATCACGTGGTTGGCTGATGTTGTAGCAACAACCTTGCACACAGTGTCAGCAAAACCAAGGAACTGATTTTGGAAGAAGATGTCAAATGAACTAACACAGTCCTCTTTGAAGGGTATGAGGTGGGAAAGATGAGCAGCTTTAAGTTCCTGGGTGTCAACATTTTGGAGAATCTATCCTGAGCATAGCACATAGATGCTGCCATGAAGTATTTTCTTAAGGGAGTTTAAGGAGATTGCTTGTGAAGTTTAAGGAAGTTTGACACAGTATCAAAAGTCCTGGCATATGCAGACATTCCACCTCTCCTGGAAGTCCAGGAGTCTCCCGCATATTGATAACGGCTCCCTGACGCCCACAAGTTATATACAATATCCCAGAAATTGATTTTTTTGAGAGAAAGAGGAAGAGTGAGAGGGAGCATCCTGATTTGTATCTCTTCGTGCTAAGTAGACATATCAGTTTTCTCTGTGGGCAGGATTTACAGTCGACCTCTCTCTCTCTTTCATTGTCCATCAGTTCAGTTTAGTGTCCTGCTACGCCATGGCAGAGTGTTCGACAAAAAGAAAATATAAAACGTACTTTACCTCAGACTACACTAAAATGTACTCCTGCCTAATAGGGGTCAAAAATAATGACATGTTGCTCACTGCACTGTTTGCAACAGTGACTTTTCTATTGCCTGTAGTGGGTTAAGTGACTATAAAAGACATGTTGAGGTGAGTTTAACACCTCCCTGAAATGAGTTTTTGCAGAGTGGGATGTCTGCCTATGTCCATTGGAAAGCATTCGGACTGATTGCATCATGGCCTCTGATGCACATGAATACAAGAGGCCATAGGGACTGGTGGACTCAGCCAGTTCCATCATGGGTACAACTCCCCAGCATTGAGGAATGGTCTTACAAAGGTGATATCCATCATCAAGGCCCTGTTCTCATTGTTGCCATCGAGCCTTGGGCCTTGATCCTCGGTATCAATTCCAGGCCATGCCAGTCACTGAACACTAGGCCTTGATCTCCCGACTCACTGAAGATTGGACCCCAAACACTAGGTTTTGAATTCCAGTCTCACTGATTTATGAACCCATGAAGTCAATGGAAATTGTTCTTCTTGCCCACAAGGAACTCCAATTCCGTCAAATGGCCGATATCATATATGCTTAAATGAGACCCATCCAAAGACTTGCTGAGGAAACTTTGACAGTTTCCCCTCACTTCACCATTACTGATGTAGTTTTTTGAGTTCTTGGATTGTTTGAATTCTTAGAAAACAAGAAAAAGTTGAAACTTTAAAAACATTTAAAGTTACAAAAAGCAAACTAATTAACAATATATAAGCAATTAATTGTTTTCATATGATATTATCTCATATATTGTCTTGACCTGAAAGACCATCCTTCATCGCTCACATGAATGAGCTTCCTGATTTAGCACCAGTCTATGCCCTGTTATAGCTGCTATTGACAAAGACTGCATGTGTTGGAATGTAAATACAGATTTTATACTTATCTCAGATTCTAAAAGCTTAATTGTACTTAGACTATGTTAAATGATTTGTTGTGATTTTTAACACTTTGCTTTGAATAGCCACAAAATCAAATGAACTAATGTTGAATCTGAATTCATCTGCTTTGGTAGATTATTGGGTATGGTGTCCAATGATTCATTTGATTAGATTTCCACTGTTTTTGTACTCCTTTTCTGTTTTGACAATGTGCACATGGCTCTCAAGATATCGATGCTAGATATCTTGCAGCCTATTTTATTTAATATTCTAGGTTTACAGTAATGTTTTAACTGTTCAGTCCTCTCCATAGATGCTGTCTGAACGGCTGAATTCCTCCAGCATTTGTGTATGGTTAATTGGGTTTAAATCATTTGCACTGGCTAGAGGAGACAATGATTAACAGTTAACCCATTAACTATTCTGGTAGTAAAGTTACTGAAGGAAGAGAACATTATTAACTGAGAATCTATGTCCTTAAAAAGATTAATTTGTTGTAATTACTGGAGTTATTATAGTCTAGTCTAAAACCAACCTCCCACACATAATGCACCTTTTGCTGGATTACTAAAGAGAGTAAACATTCTCCCAAGTACCAAGATCAAAGCATGCAACCTGGTGTTTTGTAAAATCTGAGGCCATCAGCATTTGGAAAGATAAATACAAGAGATTCTTCAGATGCTGGAAATCCAAAGCAACATTCAAGATTCATTTATTATCAAAGAATGTATAAATTATACAACCTTGAGATTTGCTTGCTCACAGGTAATCACAAAGCAAGAAACACAAAAAACCTAATTAAGCATACACAAAATGCTGGAGGAACTCAGCCATTCAGGAGGAATAAATAGTTGCTGTTTTGGGCCAAGACCCTTCATCAGGTCTGGAAAGGAAGTAGAAGGAAGACAGGATAAGAAGGTGTGGGGGGGGGGGTGTGGTGGAGAAGGATTGCAAGCTGGCAGGTGATAGATGAAACCAGAGGATGGAGAAAGTGGGTGTGCAGGGAGTGGGGGATGAAGTGCAAAGCTAGGAGGCAACAGATGGACGAGATGAAGAGCTGAAGAAGAAGGAACCTGATGAGAGAGAACAGTAGATATGGGAGAAAGGGAAGGAGGTGGGGCACAACAGGGATGTGATGGGCAGGTGAATAGAAGAGATGGGGTAAGAGGGGAGCCACAGTAGGGAATAGGAAAAGAGAGAAGGAGAAAGTAAGTTAGAGAAATCAATATTCATGCGAGAAGGAAACAGAAGCCAAAATATGGAGGTCAGAGAGGGGAATGTGTACAAGTTGGCAGATGATAGGTGAGACTTGGTGAGGGGAAGGTGGCTGGGTTGGGGAGAGGGAATGAAGTAAGAAGCTGGGAGGGTATAGGTGGAAGAGGTGTAAGGATGATGAAAAAGGAATCCAATGGAACAGGATAATGGACCATTGAAGAAAGGAAATGAGGAGGCAGATCGAGGGGATGTGATGGGCAGGTGAGGAGAATTAAAGGGATGAGAGGGAAACCAGAATGAGCAATGGAAGTTGGGTGGGGGGGGGGGGGCGCGGTGGAATGACCAAAGTTAGAGAAATCAATATTCATGCTATCAAGTTGGAGACTGCCCAGTTAGAATATGAGATGTTGCTCCTCCAAACAGAGTGATCTCGTGATAGAAGAGGAGGCCAAGAATATAAAGGAGGATAGTAAAAGCTTCTTTAGGTATGTGAATAGCAAAAAAATAGTTAAGACCAAAATTGGACCATTGAAGACAGAAACGGGTGAATTTATTATGGGGAACAAGGAAATGGCAAACGAGTTGAACAAGTACTTTGGATCTGTCTTCACTAGGGAAGAATCAAACAATCTCCCAGATGTAATAGTGGCCAAAGGAACTAGGGTAAAGGATGAATTGAAGGAAATTTATATTAGGCAAGAAACGGTGTTGGATAGACTGTTGAGTCTGAAGGCTGATAAGTCCCCGGGACCTGATGGTATGCATCCCAGGGTACTTAAAGAGGTGGCTCTAGAAATCGTGGATGCATTGGTAATCATTTTCCAATGTTCTATAGATTCAGGAACAGTTCCTGCTGACTGGAGGGTGGCTAATGTTGTCCCACTTTTCAAGAAAGGAGGGAGAGAGAAAACAGGGAATTATAGACCGGTTAGCCTGACGTCAGTGGTGGGAAAGATGCTGAAGTCAATTATAAAAGATGAAATTACGACACATTTGGATAGCAGTAGAAGGATCAGTCCGAGTCAGCATGGATTTATGAAGGGAAAATCATGCTTGACTAATCTTTTGGAGTTTTTTGAGGATGTAACTATGAAAATGGACAAGGGAGAGCCAGTGGATGTAGTGTACCTGGACTTCCAGAAAGCTTTTGATAAAGTCCCACATAGAAGATTAGTGGGCAAAATTGGCTGGCTGACAGGAAACAAAGAGTAGCGATTAACTGGTCCCTTTCGGATTGGCAGGCTGTGACCAGTGGGGTACCGCAAGGTTTGGTGCTGGGACCATAGCTGTTTACAATATACATTAATGATTTAGATGAAGGGATTAAAAGTAACATTAGCAAATTTGCTGATGACACAAAGCTGGGTGGCAGTGTGAAATGTCAGGAGAATGTTATGAGAATGCAGGGTGACTTGGACAGGTTGGGTGAGTGGGTAAATATATGGCAGATGCAGTTTAATGTGGATAAATGTGAGGTTATCCACTTTGGTGGCAAGAACAGGAAGGCAGATTACTATCTAAATGGAGTCAAGTTAGGAAAAGGGGAAGTACAACGAGATCTAGGTGTTCTTGTACATCAGTCAATGAAAGCAAGCATGCAGGTACAGCAGATAGTGAAGAAAGCTAATGGCATGCTGGCTTTTATAACAAGAGGAATTGAGTATAGGAGTAAAGAGGTCCTTCTGCAGCTGTACGGGGCCCTGGTGAGACCCCACCTGGAGTATTGTGTGCAGTTTTGGTCTCCAAATTTGAGGAAGGACATTCTTGCTATTGAGGGAGTGCAGCATAGCTTCACAAGGTTAGTTCCCAGAATGGCGGGACTGTCATATGTTGAAAGATTGGAGCAACTGGGCTTGTATACACTGGAATTTAGAAGGATGAGAGGGGATCTGATTGAGACATATAAGATTATTAAGGGATTGGACACACTGGAGGCAGGAAGCATGTTCCCACTGATGGGTGAGTCCAGAACTAGAGGCCACAGTTTAAGAATAAGGGATAGGCCATTTAGAACTGAGATGTGGAAAAACTTTTTCACCCAGAGAGTGGTGGATATGTGGAATGCTCTGCCCCAGAAGGCAGTGGAGGCCAAGTCTCTGGATGCATTCAAGAGAGAGTTAGATAGAGCTCTTATAGATAGCGGGGTCAAGGGATATGAGGAGAGGACAGGAATGGGGTACTGATTGTGTATGATCAGTCATGATCACAGTGAATGGTGGTGCTGGCTAGAAGGGCCAAATGGCCTACTCCTGCACCTATTGTCTATCGTCTATTGAGGCCATGGACTGAAATGGAAGGTTAGTTACATTGTAAGGAAATGTATGTTAATGTTTTTTTATTTCTCGCTAATGGCCCTAACTAATCTATCAGATATAAATAGCCAGATTACCTTGGCAACCCCGCCCTTGGTCTGGCCTAGGTGCTTCCCTTATTGTTTCCGTCCCTTGCTTCCTTCTTTTCTCATGTTTCCAATACTGATGAAAAGTCTTTTACCTTGAATGTTAATTCTACTTCTCTTTCCATAGATGCTGCCTAATCTGCTGAGTGTTTCCAGCATTTTCTGGTTTTATACCTTAATAGGTATTTTTCTCAGGGGATAATATAGTAGCAATTTACTGTCTTGCAGACAGCAAGTATATATCTTTAGTCAGATAAATCAAACCCACAGGAAGGTTGCTTTAGGAAAAAAGAGCTTGAGATAAATACTTGAAAGGGGATACAGTATGTTATTAAAATATCTGTCCATTCCCACCATTCACAATGATTCCAACATGTCCATTCGCCTTTTGAATCAGGTGTCAAATTTTGTCTCACTGGAGTTTAGGAATGCAGTGCTTCAAAGGAATGTTTGTGAAGCTTATGACAATTGGATTATAGGGGATCTACATTTTAACTGTGCCAGTATGATCCATCTATGCATGGAATGTCCGTCTCTGCTCTAATTTCTTTAAAAATATGCATTCTATAAAGTAATCAGTGCACAACAGCAACTAACAGTCTCTACAGAGACAAAGCATAAGTGTTAACCTAGTTTCACTTTATTAAGGAAAGCTTATGCAATTCAATCCTAGTAAAATCAGCTTTGCAATGGGTGTATCATAAGCAAATCTGCAAATGTTCAATAAATACACTGATCTATTTAATATTCTTTCCTAAACACTTAAATAATGGGAACTCCTCAGGTACTAAGAAGGACTTAAATAACAAATTACTAAGTGTAACCTGACTACGTTTCTTTGCATTTGCAAGATTATCAGTACATTTATATTACAAATGATTCCTTTTGTTTCAAATCTCCAATGAAAATTATTCCAGATTTACTGAAGTTGGCTTAGTCCATGTTGCAAACAACATTCCCTGACTGTGGTCCATTATCTCTCTTCCTCCTCTGGATCTCACTATTCTTCTAACATGGTAGATGACAGAATATGCAGAACTTTCAGGGTATCTTCTGCATTGTCCCACCTAATGAACCTATCCTCAAACTTGCCTGTCCAATTGTAAAATAGATATGGTGTCTGAGTAGAGAAAAGGTAATTTGACCAAAAGAAGTCTATCTTACTATGGCATAGATTGTAGTTTGAATTACCATTTTTTTAACCTTTATTCTTTTGCTTGGTAAATTACTTATCATTTTTGAAATATTCTCATTCTTGACTTCCATTTAGCTGTCCTGGTCCATGTTTGTTGGCTTGATGAGAAGTAAAAATCTGCTCCTCTTAATTTTTATACAATTTATCTTTTTTACTCAGAATCCAGGTATGAGGTATATAATAGATGAGAGGAGTTGCAGTATGACAAAATGTAGTAGAAGTATTTGCAACCTTGGGTGTATAGACAGAGAAACTAGGGAATATCGTGGTTGGGAAAACTTAAAAGTGACATGTGAAACATTTATGGTTAAGGTTTTCAGCATAGAAGCATAGAACACTACAGAACAGAAAACAGGCCATTCGGCCCTTGTAGTCTGTGCTGAAAATTTATTCCGCTAGTCCCATTGACCTCTACCTAGTCCATAACCCTCCAGACCTCTCCTATCCATGTATCTATCCAATTTTTTCTTAAAACAAGAGTGAGCTCGCATTTACCACATCAGATGGCAGCTCGTTCCACACTCCCACCACTCTCTGAGTGAAGAAGTTCCCCCTAATGTTCCCCCTAAACCTTTCTCCTTTCACCCCAAAGCCATGTCCTTTCATATTTATCTCTCCTAATCTAAGTGGAAAGAGTCTACTTGCATTTATTTCATCTATACCCCTCATAATTTTGTAAACCTCTATCAAATTCCCCTTCATTCTTCTATGCTCCAAGGAATACAGTCCTAACCTGTTCAATCTTTCCCGGTAACTCAACTCCTGAAGACCCAGCAACATCCTAGTAAATCTTCTCTGCACTCTTTCAATCTTACTGATATCCTTCCCATAGTTAGGTGGCCAGAACTGCGCACAATACTCCAAATTTGGACTCACCAATGTCTTATACAACCTCACCATAACATCCCAGCTCCTATACTCAGTACTTCGATTTATGAATGCCAGGATGCTAAAAGCCTTCTTTTCAACCCTGTCTACCTGTGACGCCACTTTCAGGGAATTATGTATCTGAACTCCCAGATCCCTTTGTTCCTCCGCACACCTCAGTGCCCTACCATTTACTGTGTATGTCCTACCTTGATTTATCCTTCCAAAATGCAACACCTCACACTTGTCTGCATTAAATTCCATCTTCCATTTTCTGGCCCATATTTCCAGTTGGTCCAGATCCCTCTGCAAGCTTTAATTCCTTCCTCGCTGTCCACAACGCCTCCAATCTTAGTGTCATTAGCAAACTTGCTGATCCAATTTACCACATTATCATCTAGATCATTGATATAGACAACAAACAAGAATGTTCCCAGCACAGATCCCAGAGGTACACCACTAGTCACAGGCCTCCAGTCTGAGAAGCAATCATCCACTACCACTTTCTGTCTTCTCCCACACGGCCAATTTCGAATCCAGTTTACAACCTCTCCATGGATGCCTAGTGTCTGAACCTTCTGAACTAACCTCTCATGTGGGACCTTGTCAAACGCCTTACTGAAGTCCATGTACACAACATCCACAGCCTTTCCTTCATCTACTTTGTTGGTAGCTTCCTCGAAAAACTCTACAAGATTCGTTAAACACGATCTACCAAGCACAAAGCCATGCTGACCATCCTTAATCAGCCCTTGGCTGTCCAAACACTTGTATATCCGATCTCTCAGAACACCTTCTGATAAATTTACCTACTGTTGATGGCAGGCTCATCGGCCTGTAATTACCCAGTTTACTTTTGGAGCCTTTTTTAAACAACGGAATAGCAAGAGCTACCCTCCAATTCTCCAGCACTGCACCCGTGGCTAAGGACATTTTAAATATTTCTGCCAGGGCCCCTGCAATTTCTACACTAGTCTCTCTCAAGGTCCAAGGAAATATCATGTCAGGCCTGGGGTATTTATCTACCTTTATTTGATGTAAGGCAGCAAGCACCTCCTCCTCTTTAATCTCTATATGTTCCATGATACTACTACTTGTTTCCTTCCTTCCATATATGCTACGCCAGTTTCCTGAGTAAATACTGACGCAAAAAAACTGTTTAAGATCTCCCCCATCTCATGAGGCTTCACACATCGACGACCACTCTGATCTTCTAGGAGATCAATTTTGTCCCTTACTATCCTTTTACTCTTAATATACTTTGTAGAAACCCTTTGGGTTTACCTTCACGTTATTTGCCAAAGCAACCTCATGTCTTCTTTTTGCCTTCCTGATTTCCTTCTTTAGTATTCCCTTACATTTTCTATAGTCTTCAAGTACCTCATTTGTTCCTTGTTGCCTTTACCTGCTGTACACCTCTCTCTTTTTCTTAACCAGATCGCCAGTATCCCTTGAAAACCAAGGTTCCCTATGCCTGTTAACTTTGCCCTTAATCCTGGCGGGAACATGCAAACTCTGCACTCTCAAAATTTCACCTTTGAAGGCCTTCCACTTCCTGAACACATCCTTGCCAGAAAACAACTTATCCCAATCCACTCTTCCCAAATCCTTTCTAATTTCCGCAAAATTGGCCCTTCTCCAATTTAGAACCTCAGCTTGAGGACCAGACCTATCCTTATCCATAATTAACTTGAAACTAATGACATTATGTTCACTGGACCCAAAATGTTCGCCTACACATACTTCTGTCACCTGACCTGTCTGGTTTTCCTAATAAGAGATCAAGTATTGCATCCTTTCTCTTAGGTACCTCTATATATTGATTTAGAAAACTTCCCTGAACACATTTGACTAATTCAAGCCCTTTCACAGAGTGGGAGTCCCAGTCAATATGTGGAAAGTGGAAAGTTAAAATCCCCTACTATTACATCGGTCTGCTATCCCTCTACCGATTTACTCCTCCATTTCTCTCTGACTATTGGGCGGTCTATGATACAACCCTATAAGTGCGGTCACACCTTTCCCATTCCTCAGCTCCACCCATATGGCCCCTGTAGATAAGCCCTCTGGGCAGTCCTGTCTACTCATAGCTGTGATATTTTCCCTGACTAGTAATGCCACTCCTCCCCCTTTCATCCCTCCCCCCTATCACATCTGAAACAACGGAACCCTGGAACATTAAGCCGCCAGTTCTGCCCCCCGTGCAACCAAGTCTCACTAATAGCAATAATGTTGTAATCCCAAGTGCCAATCCATGCCCTAAACTCATCTGCCTTACCTACAATATTCCTTGCATTGAAATAGATGCACCTGAGAACATTTCTATCACTTACAAACCTTTGATACATGCAGTCCTCACATGACCTTTATCTTCCTCCACCTCACTTCCTGCGCTAACACTCTGGTTCCCCTCCCTCTGCAAATCTAATTTAAACCCCCTGGAGCAGCACTAGCAAATCTACCCGCAAGGATGTTAGTCCCCCTCCAGTTCAGGTGCAAACAGTCCCGTCAGAACAGGTCCCACCTTCCCTGAAACAAAGCCTAATTGTTCAGAAACATGAAGCCCTCCCTCCTGCACCAACTCCTTAGCCATGTATTTAGCTGCATTATCTTCCTATTTCTAGCCTCACTCGCACATGGCACGGGGAGCAGTCCTGAGATTGCAACCCTGGAGTTCCTGTCCTTCAGCTTTGCACCTAACTTCCTAAACTCTCTTTGCAGGACCTCCTCCTCCTTCCTATCCACATCATTGGCCCCTACATGGATCACGACATCTGGCTGCTCACCCTCCCTCTTGAGAATACGGAGAACTCGATCTGAGATATCGCGGACCCTGGCACCAGGGACGCAACAGACCATCCAAATTCTTGATCTCTCTCACAGAACCTCTTATCTGTCCCCCTAACTATCAAATCCCCTATCACTACTGCTCTCCTCTTTTCCCTCCTTCCTTTCAGAGCTGATGGACCAGTCTCGGTGCCAGAGACGCGACCACTTCAACTTGTCCCTGGTAGGTCAAGTTGCTTTGGTAGCAGTGGATGCAGATTCGATTGCTGCTTTCAAATTAGAGCTGGCCAAACATCTGAAAAATGTGCAGAGTTATGGGAAGGGGGCTAGAGAATAGGACTGGCTGGATTACTTTTACATGGAACTAGAAAGTTGTTAGGCTGAATGTCCTTTTTCTGTGTTGTTACCATAATATGATTTATGGGCTGTTCACTTTAAACCTCTTTTACTAAACAATATGGATCTACAGTCTGGAACTGCTGTTTGTCTTTCTGTACACTTATAGACTTGAACTTGGGATTTTCATTTGTGTGGTACATATTTTCTCCTTTTAATTTTAATTACAGATGGAAAGTATAGAAGCAATAATTCCCAGCAAATAATCTAGGTGTAGTTGCATTCCAAATGTGAAATCTCTGTATGACTTGTATATTTATGCCTCAGTACTTAGTGTGTTAAAACATACAGTAGGATATCTTTAATAGTTTGCATCTGCATTTTGAAAGAGTGAACATTTGATAATTTTAACAATGTGTAATGACATTTCTGTTTTATTGAGCAATTTACTACTTTAAATAAAAGCAAAAATATCAATGTAGTATTCTTCTTTACTGATGTATAGAATCTCCAAAAAATATTATGTATGAACATAGCTGCTGGACATCAATTGTATTTTTAAAGCTAACTCATTCAAAAAATATATAATGCATGTTACTTAATGTAAAGAATGCCAAAAGGAAAAGTATAAATTAAGTGTAAGATTTCTAATGGCCAGTGAGATTCACATCTGCGAGTTGGATGTAGCTACCTTAGTTCAACAGTTTGCGGCATGTCTGTAAATTCCACATACAGTAAATGAAATAATGAAAATAGATTTGATTAGAAACAAAAATGTTGAGAGGAATATAAAGTGTGTGATGAGCTCTTAGCACAGTCTACACCCAATTAAGAAAAACTCAATTCTACAAAAGAACACGGTGAAAACCTGCAGGGAACTGAAAAAAGAAATAGATCTACTTGTAAGACACAATTCCGTTCCCACACTGAAATTCTGAAAATGAAGTATTCATCATGTTATTCATTTTAGTATTGGACTTCACTATGTAATTGCTAATCTCGACCATCACTAAGTGAAAACATTTTGTTGAATCTTTAATTATTGAAGTCAAGTTAAAGATGGAAGGTATTTTAGGCATTTGGAGTCTAGCTCTTCCAATCAACTACCTCAAGACTCCAGGGATTCAGTTTAAATCCTAACCTCAAGTGTTTTGAATGTGGAGTTTATGTGTTCTCCGTTGGTATTTCTTTACGTTTTAAAGACATGTGGATTGGTAGGTTTGTTGGTTACTGTAAGTTCGTACTGTAAGCAGGTAGTAAAATCTGTGGGCAGCTGATGGCGGGGAGAATAAATTTCATGGAAAATTAATGTAATGGGATGTAATGAGCCAGCATGGACTTGACATGTGAATGGCCTCATTCTATGTTGTTCTATCTGTTTGGAATATAATTGGCTAATTGGCTACTGAAAATTATCAGCTATTGCAGGTGATTGCAAAATAATAAAGGGAAGTTAATGAGCATGTGAGGGAGAAAATAAGATTCAGGGCTGATGAAATAAGAGGAGAAGTATGAAACTAATGGGATTTATGCACTGAGAGCCCACAAGAACCTGAGGGATCAAATAACCTTATAAGCCATAAGTAAGTCTCTGTAACTTGTGTAAAGTTGGACAATTGAGGCATGAATTATTTAATTTCACATGGAATATGAACAACTCTCAAGGTAAACTTCCACGAAATTCTTTTCAAGCTTAAAAGCAGAATGACATTGCAGGAATAAAATGATACAAAATTCACGTTATTCTTCAACAGTTGCACTGCATTGATCTGAAGAGCAGCTATGGTTTTACTTAAGTGTAGCTTGATTATCCAATATTTTGACAGACGGTAGCAATTTACAATCTCCAACTTTTAAATGCCTTTCAAAATTCAAAACTTTCATAAATTGTGTACATTGCATGGCCTTCATCAGCTAATAATTAACTCCTGAAAGAATTTGAGTAGGTTTATGTGAACTGACCTATTGCATCTACTGTTCCTTTGGGCTCTCTGTTCTTTAGATAAATACAGACACCACTCATAAAATGCTAATTTTTATTACCACTCACTTTTTATTATTCTGCTGTAGAATTAATGGTTACACTGCCCATCAACTTATCCTAGTCAGATCAGTAATATCTGCTCAGCAATAATGAATTAAATATGCCAAGTTAGTGGAAATATGAAATATATTGAGTAGAAATGATGGGTTGAGGACTTCCTTAAAATCTCTTTCACTGTTTTAACATCATGTTTGAAGGCGAAGGGGCTTGGTCCAGGAATTGATTGAAGTCGGCTGTGTGCAGTGGAGATTGCACACAGTTGATTAACAACTATTGCACAGGAAGGTGCTCAAGGCAGCGCTGTGTTATAGTTGATAAAAGGTAGACTGATAGTCTTTACTTCAATTCGAATGGTCAGATTATTTAATTGAAACAACCACAAAATATGTACTGTAGTCCTGCCTGGTGGGAGACCAGGAAAGTACACTATTTGAATGATGTGCCAACAGTCCAAGTTGTTTCTAATTAGTATGGTCATAGGAATCTACAATAATCAACTTTCTGACAGTTTTACAGAAGTTACAGAAATAGTTTTTTTAAATTTTATATAGATTGTCTAGTAACATATTTCATTTTAAAATAACAAATCCATACAGTAAGGCAGCCTAGAGTTCTTCATATCTGTGTTCCTATACTGGTGGCTGCAACATCAGCCCATGCGGTGACCAGCCGGTATTGCTTTCACAATATGGTGATAGAAGGATATGTAAATAGAACCAGGTTGCAGCTGGGAGCAAAGTGATTAATTTTAAATTATGCATCCTATAAGGCTGTAAAACCTAATCCTTAGGGAAGATTCCATGAATATATCAGAAGGCATTTAGGATTTTCTTGCATGTAATTTGCAGCACTCTCCAGACAAATGAGAGGTGTTGCACTTTAGCAGGTCAAGTATAAGGGAAAGGTGTGGAATTAATAGCAGAACCCTTAAAAACACTGATGTACAGAGGGATCTTGGGGTTCAAATCCATGTGCTCATTGGAAGTGGCTCTGCAAGTAGATAGGGTGGTAAAGAGGACATCTGGCATGCTTGCTTTAGTTATGTATTATTTATGCACATTTTATTCCTTATCTGTACTTCTAACTTTATTTTTATCTAAGTGTATATTTGTTGAATAGTGTCTCTTTTTTGTTGCATGCAGCACCAACAAATCACTGCAGTTTCCTAATACAGTGGTTCCAGTTAATTGTCCCATCTGTTAATCGGGACCACCACTTATTTGGGACAACTCTTCAAAAACTAATCAAGAAAATAGCCGAGAATCACACCATGGTGCTTAATTGGGATAGAAAACTGTTACCGAACTTTTTCTAACTAGCATCAGTCACCTTGCATACCCATGAGATGGCAAATGGTTTTAAAATAACATCAATTGCATGTGTTTGTTTTCAAAAAGCATTGATTTTTGTCACTTACAGTTGGTGAGAAACTAGCAGTAAGACAGTTCAGAACTGTTTTGCTCAGTGTGGTTTCGATCATTCAGGCTCAGAGATGCTAGAAACAGCCAAGAGTGAAAATGAAACAATTTCACTACTTCAACAAGTGAACAACAATGAAGAATTTGAAAGTGTCAACGGTCATCTAGAATGTTACAATTAAACTGAAGATTTGGAGGATGCAGTCATCTACAGCATTGTATGAAGGCAGTCCAATATTTGCACTGGGTGTGCTGATTTTGTTCATTTATTTTCAGTCAAAAGGACCAGTTAAATACTTCTACCAATAAGCATTAGGGACTAATACACAGTTCTATAGTATTATAGTAGCATTAACAATGTTAAATACAGAATTTGTCCCTCAGTTTGTCTTTCTTAGACCTTTTTAACTATTTCCATGAAGCCTCAGCTAATGGGACAAATGCTTAATTGGGCCAAAATGTGTCCCAATTAACTGATATCCACTATAAATGTAAATATATATGGTGAATAAAGTTAATCTTTGGTTGGGGCATTGACTGTAAGAGTCATAAAGTCATGTTCCAGCTATATAAAATTTTGGTTAGGTTGGATATGTGCAATTCAGGTTACCCTATTACAGGAAAGAAGTCGAGATTTTGGAAAAAAGTGGCTTAGCCTGAATAATAAGTTGCCTGAATAATAGGATATAAGCTATAAAGAGAGTTTGGACAAGCACATGTTGTTTTCTCTGGAGTGTCAGAGGCAAAGGAGAGACCAGGTACAGGAACAATTATAACCCCTCAACCATCAGGCTCTTGAACCAGAAGGGATAACTGCACTTGCCCCATCACTAAACTGTTCCCACAACCTATGGACTCACTTTCAAGGGCTCTTCAATCTAGTGTTCTTGATATTTATTGTTTAATGATTTATTATTATTACTTCATATTTCTCTTTTTCATTTGCACAGTTTGTTTCTTTTGCACACTGGTGGTAGCCCTGCTGGGTGTGGTCTTTCACTGATTCTATTATGGCTATTGGCTTTACTGAGTATGCCCACAAGAAAACTAATTTTAGGGTTGTAAATGGTGATGTATATGTACTTGGATAATAAATTTACTTTGAACTTCAAACTTTGAAATGCCAAATACTAGATGACATGCATTTAAGATAAGAGGGGAAAAGTTTAAAAGAGATGTGCAGGGAAATTTATTTTTACACAGTCTCTTGGAATGGACAAAATAGAACTCTGATTCTAACTACAAGGTTGTTGTAAAATGAAACTACTTTACACAAACTAGACTGCTGGTAATTTTGCAAACACGGGGAAATCTGCAGATGCTGGAAATTCAAGCAACACACACAAAATGCTGGTAGAATGCAGCAGGCCAGGCAGCATCTATAGGAAGAAGTACAGTCGACATTTCAGGCCGAGCCCCTTCATCAGGACTAACTGAAAGAAAAGATAGCAAGGGATTTGAAAGTGGGAGGTGGAGATCCAAAATGATAGGAGAAGACAGGAGGGGGAGGGATAAAGCTAAGAGCTGGAAAGGTGATTGGCAAAAGGGATACAGAGCTGGAGAAGGGAAAGGATCATGGGATGGGAGGCCTGAGGGGAGCACCAGAGGGAGATGGAGAACTGGCAAGGAGTGATTGTGAGAGGAGCAGAGAGAGAAATAAAGGAGAGAAAAAGGGTGGGGTGGGAGAGAGAGAGAGAGAGAGAGAGAGAAGAATAAATAAATAAATAAATAAGAAGGGTAGGAGTGGCATTAACAGAAGCTAGAGAAACCTGAGTGTGGCATTGTCCATTCGTGTCCCCCCCATCCCTTCCCACCGACCTCCCCCCCTGACACTTATCCTTGTAAGCAGAACAAGTGCCTCATCCGCCCTTACACTTCCTCCCTCACCACCATTCAGGGCCCCAGACAGTCCTTCCAGGTGAGGCGTCACTTCACCTGTGAGTCGGACGGTGTGGTATACCGTGTCCGGTACTCCCAGTGCAGCCTTCTATATATTGGTGAGACCTGACACAGACTGGGAGACCATTTCGCTGAACACCTACGCTCTAGCCACCAGAGAAGGCAGAATCTCCCAGTAGCCACACCTTTTAATTCCACATCCCATTCCCATTCTGATATGTCTATCCATGGCCTCCTCTACTGTCAAGATGAAGCAACACTAAGGTTGGGGGAACAACACCTTATATTCCGTCTGGGTAGCCTCCAACCTGATGGCATGAACATTGATTTCTCTAACTTCCGTTAGTGCCCCTCCTCCCCTTCTTACCCCATCCCTTATTTATTTATTTATTTATGGATTGATTCATTCATTCATTCATTCATTCTTTTCCCCTTTTTTCCCTCTCCTTTTTTCTCTTTCTCTGCCCCTCTCACAATCACTCCTAGCCTGTTCTCCATCTCTCTCTGGTGTTCCCCTCCCCCTTTCTTTCTCCCTCGGCCTCCTGTCCCATGATCCTTTCTCTTCTCCAGTTGTGTATCCCTTTTGCCAATCAACTTTCCAGCTCTTAGCTTTATCCCTTCCCCTCCTGTCTTCTTCTATCATTTCAGATCTCCCCCTCCCTCTCTCACTTTCAAATCTCTTACTTTCTTTTCTTTCAGTTAGTCCTGATGAAGGGTCTCAGCCCAAAACATTGACTGTTCTTCTTTCTATAGATGCTGCCCGGCCTGCTGCATTCCACCAGCATTTTGTGTGTGTTGCTGGTAATTTTGGTTGTTTCTGCATAGGTACTGTAGTAGAATGAAAACTGCTATGAGGAAATTCACAACTAGTAAGCATAAAGTTACAGGCATTGCATGTAGTTACTTTCATTTTTTAATGATAGTTGCTACATTCAGTGGGATATTTATTCTGCATTTGTAGCAGTCAACAAATTCAGATGAAAAATTGTCTTAATTCAAACTTGCATTTATTACCAGGAAATTTTAGGGATTCATTGCTGTGAATGGTAAAGAAGAAAAACAAGTGATTTTTTTTCACTTAAGTTAATTCTCTTTATTCTTACTTTCAGAACTGGTAGTTGGCAGCATGATGTGATTTTAACCAAGTTGCCATTTTGTTTTACTTTTGTTTAAAATATTACAATATTTTGGCTTTATCCAAGATATTAATTTGGTAAAATGAATGACCTGCTTCTTTTAAAGCCTACTTGATTTTCATTTCACTATAAACATTGCCTTGAATCATGAAGCAAATAGAAAAAGAAGAGCAAGACGAAATTTTTGTTTAATGAAAGCTGTAAGAAACAGATCATCTCTATGGAAATTTGGACATTCTTAAAACCCTACCTTCCATGTACAGTTACTTCATTTGTTATTTGGCCCAACAATTGAATTGGAATTAATTAAAATTTGGTTTGTCATTCAAATTTAAGGAATAGTTTAAGTACAAAGGTTAAAACAGTACATTCGATCATAACAACTGCCGCCTTAAAAGAATGATGTTTATTATTGTGGACCTGATTGTGACTCTTTAAGTCACATTTAAATTCAAAGTTCATTCCATAAAGTTTAAAAAGTTCCAAAGTACGTTATCTTTATTGAGCAAATTTTATACAATATCAATTTAATACACAATGAAGAAACTTACTGTGTTTTTTAAATGTGCACAGTTTATTCTAGTAGAACCAAAATAGGAAGCAGATAGTATGTCAGAGAGCATATTTATTTGTTAATTCATAGCCGTAGCAGATGTTTGTTTGACGCCTTGTAAAATAGCTATGGCAGATTTCATAAATGTTGTTTTGAATTGCTGAAAACTTTTCACAGGCATCAACACATACATGCTGTGCAGCAAATATCTTTGGACAGACTTAAGCAAAAAGGCATACAGTGAAGAACTTGACTTTTTCTTACTCCTTAACCTCATGGGCTCTAGTTATCTTCTGAAAAACATTGGACTATCATTTATTTTAAGCACCTGCAGAAAAGTAGAATCTCAGTGAATGGATTTGACTGTTAATCATTACAAGAACTGATTCAGAAATATTGTGTCATTGAGACCACTCTGTTTCCATGTTCTACCTTGTGCAGTAAATTATTGTCTTCATGAATTAATGAGTCTGGTAGCTACTACAAAATTTTCTACTTTGATTGATATTTTAGGTGTCAAGTGTTTAATGAAAATTATTTTTCCTCAGAGACTGAATGTGAATGCAACCATTTATTTGCAGTCAAAAATTCACCCAGACACTTGACACAGATCACCCCTGCATTCAACAGTTTCTCTGCTATTAGCCACATGACAATGTCACTTCACATTTAACATTCATTGAAACTTCGTGTAGAACAATTGGTCTTGCCTACGTAATGCTGGCATAAGATCCTTAGGAATGAGGAGTAAATAGGTTTGCCTTGTTTGCATCTCATTTCTAAGCCTCTCTGGCTGCAACCTGCACATCCTGACTCATCCTCCAGGGAAAGGAGAGTTATAAAGAGTTGGACAGAGGATAAGAGGACAAAAGCTGAAGGCAAGAGCAAAGAGGCAAGCTGTCTGGAGAAACGATTCATCCCTTCTCTCAAAACAAAAAAGAGTATGTGGAAGTCAGCACAATTTTTAAAGGAAAGTTACTTTTGTGCATGTGATTGCTAGATTTATTTTTGGTTTTTAGACTTTCTCATCACATGTTGATTAATGTGGTGAATTCCAGTATGTGGAGATCTAATATATGGTATTAAAATTCTGCAGTCAACGTGATCAAAACTCTGTCATGGGACCTGATGGTGAAAAAACTGGAATTAATTCTATAACTAAATATCATAACAAAGTCATAACACTACAAAGTCATTAATAGATTAAGCAAAATTACTTTAATGTAACTACATGTGAGCTTTGACCCATTAAAAGATAGTAAAGAATATTTTTAAATGGTAAAAGCTACAACCAGTGGAAGTGCAGCAACTTCCTTGTTCTTTGTGCAGAGAATTGCCATGGCAAAAAATACTTATAACAGGCCAATGAACTATTGATTTTTATATCTGAAAGAATTTTTAAAAATGATAGATACTGTGTCACAGCTACAGAATCCACCTTTAAACCAGATCAGGGAGCATCCTGGTCACCAGCCTGTAGAAATAGTATATTGGCCAAGAGATGAGTGTTCCACAGAACTGGAATCCAGGAACTAATTTATGAGGTGTAATTAGGCAACTTAATTTGCATATTCTGCTGTATTATTCATTAAAGATTATTTGATTGAAGTTTTCAAATTTTAAAAGAGGACTACAAAGAGTTAGTTTATAGATTTAATATGAGGTCATTGCAGATGTATCAGACTTGAGGAGCTAAATGATTATTCCCAATGTAATAGTGATCAAGCACAGTTATTGGCCCTTTAACCCAACATAACTTTTGATAACATTTCACATACTACAATGTGGCTTGTAGCCTATTATACATTAGCTCATCCAGATGCTACTGATTGTAAATGTTGCAAAAGTGCCTTCCTCCAACACTCTAGGGCAGTGCATCCCAGTTTTCAATTATCCTCTGGATGAAAAGACTGTTCTGTTTGATCATTGTCAAATCCATCCAAGTGGTGACACATCCAGAATTCAGTCAGATTTTCAACCCTGCTAACAACCTTGGACTGTTTTTTTTAAATATTTTCTTTGTACTGAAATTCCACTTCTGTGTAGTCAAACTCCACATGGCTCTAAACACCAATGTGTACATATATTCTATAAGTATCTTCACTTCAGTACTGTTCATCAATGTGTTAAACTCTGAGTACACACCTGCTCAGAAATGTTAGACCATGTAGCTGGTAATGCAGAATTTCTGCTCTTCCTATCAGCAATACGTACATGCAGGCCATGATATCCTTTCCAGCTGTCCGTAAAATACTTTTGCTGCCAAAGTGGGAGGTTGTCTTCCCACAGTAAATATAAATTAAATTTGATATTCATTTTGATTAGTGCAACATGTTCTCTGGGGCATATTTTATCCAGTTTCCCAAACCCCCAATAATAATTTATGTCAAAACACAAAAATTATTTTTGGATTAATGCATTGTTCATTGTGTGCAAGATTGCAGCATTGAAAAGCATGCCAGCTAAAGGCAACGTTGTCCTTAAAAGAATAAGTTGCAATGAATCTTGTCGGTTAAAACATTGAAGCATGTTAGTAAAAATAAAGATGTAGTTTAAAAACAACACAATGCTGGAGATGGATCAGGCAGATTCTATGGAGGGAACTGGCCAGTCAACATTTCGAATTGAAAACCATCATTGGGACTGAATGTTGTTTTTATGAATAAGTTACAATGAAGGTGTACTTTAAAACATGTTGCACATGAAGATTCTATACTGGAGATTAACAGTGGGCAGCTGCATTACAGTAATTGCATAACAAAGTATTTTGCATTTGTTTTCATTAACTGGTGTATTTTCCTATATTAAGAATTAGAGTCCTTTAAATGAGATTGAAGTGAAGTCACTGGCCATCAAGCACAAAAATAGTTCTGCACTAGGCAGTCCAAATGATTTCTTGAGACACTATGAATTCTCATATGGCGAACTTTAACCTTGGCATGAACTCTACAGAGAGTGAGTTTATTTATGGATTATCAGGCTGACAAAGTACCACATTTAGCCAGCATTGTGAAGGGGAAAGATGACAAAGGCCTCTGTCACTCATCCAGTTGATGTCTGATGTTTTCATCCTGCTCTTGAGATTTTAAAACCTGCATACTGATAAATCCACTTGAGACATTTGACATGACTAGTCTGGAGCTTGATAGTTGACCTGCAAGTTACAGATAACATATGGTTGGCATATGCAGATGCAAGCTCTCTGTTGATCAGGGTCGACCATGGATGTTGTGCCCTAGCTGTCTGAGCAACCCAGTATGCAAGCCAGAGCAGTACAATGTGGAGCGCAAGCTGTTGCCCATGCCGCAGGCTCCCAATCTCCGCACAGACCGATATAGTTCGGTATCAGCGGCGTTGTAGGAATTGCCAGTCACTGTTGTGTTCAATGTAGCACTGCCTTAGGGACGCCAGCTCGGAATTTTTCCTGGGGCTTTACTCCTGGAGCCTTTCCCATGGGTGGGTATAGCCACAAGGCAGTGGAGGTTTGAGATCAGAGTTTTCCTTCTCCTAAATGAGCTGTTCCAGTCGTCCGAAGCGACTGGCTTTAAGGCACAGGACCCCACCTTTGCACCTTCTCCTGTCAGTAGAAATGTTCTGCTGGACTTAATAGCTGAGCCACATGTGAAGTCCAGGAGCTGGACTTGGTTGTCAGAGGCTATTTGAGATGCACACCATTGGGAGTGTTTAATAAGTAATAGGAGCTGACCTCCATTACTCCCCCCAAATATGATAACCTTAAGGAACCATATGCAGTTCCTTAATGGGTTCTTTTTTGATGGGCATGATGTGTTTTTATTCTCTGCAGATTGGGTATTTGATGGACTTTTTAATATATGGGTTCTTTTGCATGTCTTTGTGTCATGGCTGCCTGTTAGGAGACAAATCTCAAGGTTATATAATGTATACTTTGATAATAAATGTACTTTGAATTTTGCAGTACAGCCCATTGGGGGTAGACCTGAATACAGACCTGAATTTAAATGTTTTGTTTCTTTATTTTACACAACCTTAAGACATTAATTTCCATAACTTAATAATGTCTTATGTAAATTTATTATTTTTGAAGTAGATGTTATGCAGAAGCAAAGAAAAATTGAAGCAGGCATATGTTGTTCTGTCCAAATCCATATCCCTGTTTCTCATTTCCCCTCATGTAGTTCCATGTCTTCTTGTTTAGAACTGTATCTACAACTTAATTGATTCTAAAACCTACTGTCAGGGTGAATATTTGCCTTGTGGGTGCTGTCAGAAATCTTGTTTCAACAAGGTCTCCCCTCGTTATTCTACTACCTAGTGTCTGCAGGCTAAGTCAACTTAAACTTTTCTGCATCTGATAGTGCTGTTCTAAGATTCAATCCAATGAACCTAGGAAGTCAATCCCTCATTCCCTCCCTCCTTCAATAAAAAGACCAAAAGTGCACGGAGGTGTATGGCCTGTAATGATATAGTAAAACATCCTTGCTCCTGTACTTGAGCAAATGCTTGTGATTATCAGAGATGTACAAAACAGCTATAGAAAGCTATTGATAGCAGCGAGTTGTTGTTGGGTGTTATGTGTACAGCTCCTGGGACTGCCACCTGAGGTATGGCATTTCATGGAATGCCTGAGGGCTTGACTTCAGTTTGACCTGTGGATCAGCACAAAGAAATGCAACCATGGAAATAGGGCATGAGGAGTAGTCTGGCTCAGGTGATGTTCTTCCCATAGTTCATCTAAATCTCAGCATTAGTCCCATATCTACATGGGGTCATATAGCTGTAAATTTGCATTCCCAAAAGCTGGATATAAGAAAAGTTAATTTCTCCTCAACAATACATCATTACTGCTCTCCAGTGTCTTGCTTCCTATTCACAAGAAGCTCCTAGCCAATATTTATAGCTTAAAATTGTGGTAATTATGTAGCTGGAAATAAAAGACTGGCTCTTTTCATGGAATTGGAATCCAGATGCCTGGACTAATGAGCTAGAAATAGGAGTTGAAAGCACATGAACCATGAAATATATCTGCTGAACCTACCATTTAACACTTGTGACTTGAGATTCTCACCAATGGGGTTCACTCCTGTAATGGTTTAGCATGACACCCAAATGTATCAAAAAAGTTATTAATAATAGAAAACCAGACATAAGATGTGTTTTTGACCTAAAGACTAATA
Source organism: Hypanus sabinus (assembly GCF_030144855.1). Classification (NCBI taxonomy): domain Eukaryota; kingdom Metazoa; phylum Chordata; class Chondrichthyes; order Myliobatiformes; family Dasyatidae; genus Hypanus; species Hypanus sabinus. The sequence continues at coordinate 141,941,324 of NC_082713.1, forward strand.
ATAATGAATACACACCTGCAGCCTGCCAAACTGGAACAGTTTCTCTGAGAATGACTACCATATTATCCTTGTGGAAACAAAGTACAATGACACACTGCATTGTTTTGTGTGGCTATTTAGAACAGATCCAGCAGTTCAAAACAGGCATCTAGGAGACAGTAGAACACAAGTAGCAGCAAGGCACAGCATTTCTTCCATTTTATCATTTCAAACAAGCAGGGAGGGGACCAACACTAATTCAGTAATGATTGTGGTAAGAGCACCGAGAGTAGCAGCAGGTGTACCAGAACTGAGGTACTAACTTGATCTGCTGAATAGCAGGAGATGCATCCTTGTCTTGAGGTACAAGCAAGATTGTAGGCCTCCCAGTCCACAATATCTCCCAATCTTCAACTATCGCCAAAGTTCCCACCCTTTGTTCTCTCTCCAACCTTCTCTGGGTCTGACATTGTAAGACTTCACCCCAGTAATGTGAGTTATTAGTGGCTAAGAACCCTATTTGTCAACTATTATGATCACCAGAACCAGGAGAAGCAGGGTACAGGTTTCTATTTAAGGAAAATCTCAAATTGATGAGGCTGTAACAAATAATAACAAACCCCAGTCCTCTAATGATGATCTGCAACTGTAACTTTGTTCTAAACAAGTAATACTGGGACCTCAGGTATGACATATATTGTGTGTTTATGCTACTGGACTCTCCTTTCATAGCATTTGGTTTGGGTAATCCTGTCCTCATCCCCCAGCCTGTCTTGGCCATACAGGAGACAGGCATCAAAAGCAAAGCTGAGTTTACATTTATTGGAATTTTACTTGCATTGCAGAACTGTTGGTAACCCAAACTATGCTCTCATTTTATCCTACTCATCCTCAAATTGATTAATACTCAATTTTCCAAAAGAGATTCATTATCATCATCAAACATCTGTTGAGTTGTGAGTAGTTTTGTTGCTTTAGGTCTCCATCATAATTTAATCTCTGTGCTGATTGCCAGTAACATACTTGCTTGCCTAAATGTTCCTGCGCTACAGTTCTTTCTTTTCCTTAAATATACACATTATGTCTAGCACATTATCTGAGCTTTTATGCATTATTTATTACTATTTTATCTTTATATTAGGATCATAAATTTGTTTCTCAATTGTAAATTTTACATTGAATTGAATGGTATGCCTCTTTAGTCTTTGAGGATGTGTAGCTTAATTTATGTTTTTTTTTATTTAAAAAGTAACAATTTGCTGTCCAGACTTTATTTTGAGCCAGAGTAATATTTAGTAAGAAATCCATTTTTTGCTTTCAGTGCTCATTTGGAAAACATGTGAATGGTGGCACATTTTACTTTATTTACTGATGATTACAACATAAATTAGAAGTTGTTTGTTGAGAATGGGTTGCTGTTAAAAATGCATTTAAATAATCTCTTCAATTGTTATTGAGGTTAATGAAATTGTAATATTCTTGGAAACTGCATTAATGTAATGGTGTTTGCTTCATTAAGGTGTTGTGGACACTTTGTGGTGAAACTTTTGATTGGAGTGCACAGAACAAGTGTTCTTTTTCCACATTCCCAGCAAAGCCCAAGTTTGCACATTGAGAAATTGTAACAGCTCCAGCCCATAATTTTCTGGACATTAAGCTTAAAAAGCTAAATAAAATGCTTAAGTAGCTTTATTCTGGAATATGAAAACTGCTACAGCTGAGCAGTAGGGAATGTGGTAAAATCGCCCAGTGCAAGGAAGAGGAAATTAATTATTTTTGTGCCCCTGTTTCTTTGGTCTCCTTCCCAAATAGGCTTTTATAATTTACTCCCTGATAAAGCAGCTAGAATCTAGTAACTGTTCAACTATAAAACCATTCCTTCCAAACATTAATTTGCAATCTCAGATTTCACCATTCTAGTCCCATACTCTTTTACTTTCAGCACCCATACATTTCTGGATATTGTTTCCAATCTTTTTGCATCTGGAGCCCCTTTGTTAATACTCTGAATTTGAGGCCTCTCTCTGCTACCATTTGATTCCTGAGCACACTACCTTGTGTACGTCACCCTTTTGAAATATTGCATGATCCAGACACTGAACCCCAACTTTAATTTCAACCTGCAGTTCAGTACTAGCTGTTCCCAATACTGACCTTTGTAATATTATTCAGCATATTGTGTTGTTAAATGTGGTCAGATTCTCTGTCATCTTTCTTCTAAATTAGCATATGGCATTTGGATTGGAATTCTTGAGATCAAGTTCCAATTAATGGAGTTCAAGGCTGTAACCAGCAGGTGGTGCCATGCTGCACAGCCAATTCCACTTTCTGATAAAATCAATTTTATTGTCCACCATTTTATTTCCAAAATAAGATCCCTATTTCAGTTTCATGGTTTTTAATTTAATATCAGTCTTAGTTTTATACAGATTTCCTCTTTTTGTCACCTTCCTCTTCACCCTTTCTTCAACTGCTCTCCATGTGTTGTTCACACAGCTGTCTCCTTTATTCCTTGCCTTTTCTCTTCCATGTCCGAAGGCTGGTTCGCCCTGTTGCTAATTGTTCTTTTTCCTTTCATTTTCTTTACCATTATTTTATTTCTGTTCCAGGAGATGCTTTGTTTGGGATTGAAGTTTGTAAATGGGTTTCAACCTCCGGCTTTTTATTTGTTTATTTGTCTGCACATAGGCCATCTCATTGATCCTGCAATGTATCATTTTCCTGCACAAATTTCCTTGGTCACTTGTAACTGCTGGGCCCATGAACACCTGTAGCTATATTTACACCTATGTCAAGTCTTCAGACTTTGTCTTAACTTGTCCTAGCTCTTGTCCATTATTTTAGCGATTCCCAATTAATCTTGCAGCTAATTGTATCAATCTCACCTTATGGATTCTTTTCCAATCCATATTTTCAAATTTCATTGACCTTTAGCACAGTGATGGGGTCTATTGCCAACAATGCAACAATATTAAGCAATACTGTAAATTTCAAAAATCATCACTGTATGAATTAGTGAACCAACTAGATACTTGTCATCAGTTGTAATGTGCATTTGTAATTAAGTTGGATATCAGCTGATCTTAAAGTTCCAAGTTCAAAGTAAATTTATTATCAAAGTACTTACAGTATATGTCACCATATACAACTCTGATTCATTTTCATGTGGGGATTCACAGAAAATACAAGAAACACAGTATCAATGAAAGACCGCAACCAAAAGGATGAACAACCAATGTGCAAAAGACAACAAACTGTGCAAATACATAAGGAAAAAAGGATATATATATATATAGAGAGAGAGAGAGAGAGAGAGAGAGAGAGAGAGAGAGAGAACATGAGATGTAGAGTCCTTGAAAGTGAGTCCATAAGTTATAGGAACAGTTTAGTGATTGAGCAAGTGAAGTTATCCCCTATGGTTAAGGAGTAATAACTTTTTCTGAACTTAGTAGTGTGGGTCCTGAGGCTCCTGTATCTCCTTCCTGATGGCAGCAGTGAGGAGAGAATGCCTTGGATGGTGGGGGGTCCTTGATGATGGATGCTGCTTTCCTGTGACAGCACTCCATGTAGATGTGGTTAAAAGTGGGGAGGGCTTTTCCCTTGATAGATCAGGTCATATCCTCTACTTTTTGTAGGCTTTTCTATTCAATGGCATGGGTGTTTCCACACCAGGCCATAAAGCAACCAATCAATATAGAACCTATAGAAGTTTGTCAGTTTTAGATGACATATCAAATATTTGCAAACTTCTTATAAAGTAGAAGTGCTGCCATGCTTTCTTTGTAATGGTGCCCACATGCTGGACTCAGAACAGATCCACTGAAATGATAACACCAAGGAATTTAAAGTTGCTGACCCTTTCCGTTTCTGATCCCCCAATGAGGACTTGTTTGTGGACCTCAGGTTTCTTCCTGCTGAAATCAATAATCAGCTCCTTGGTTTTGCTGACATTAAGTGAGAGGTTGTTGTTATGACACCATTCAGTCAGGTTTTCAATCCCTCCCATCTGCTGATTCATCACCACTTTTGATTTGGATAACCACAGTGGTATCATTAGCAAACTTAAATATGGCATTGGAGCTGTGCTTCGAGCACACATTTAAACACGTAGAGCAAGTAGAACTGTAGGCTGTATACAGCCTTGAGATGGAGATTGTGGTAGAGATGTTGTTGCAAAGCTGAACTGACTGTGGTTTGCAAGTGAGGAAATTGAGAATCTATTTGCACAAGGAGGCATTGAGATCAGGGTCTTGAAACTTATTGGTTAATATTGAGGGGATGATAGTATTGAATGCAGTGCTGTAGTCAATTAAGTGCATCTTGATGTATGTATCTTCATCGTCCAGATATTTCAAGGTTGAGTGAAGAGCCAATGAAATGGCTTCTGCTGTTGACCTGTTGTGGCAGTAGGCAAATTGGAGTGGATCCAAGTCACTTCTCAGGCAGGAGGTCATAAGTTTCATCAGCAACCTTTCACAGTAGATGTAAGTGCTATTGGATGATGGTCATTGAAGCAAGTTGTCATGTTTTTCTTAGGCACTGGCATAAATGAAAACTGTTGACTCATAAGGTTAAAGGTATCAGTGAAAACACCAGCCACTTGACCAGGTACCCCATCTGGGCTGAATTCCTTACGTAGATTCTCCCTTCTGAAAGATGCACTTACATTGGCCTCCGAGACTAAAATCACAGGGTCATTGGGGGCTTTCAGAGTTTGTGAGTGCCTCCTTGTTTTGATGGTAAAAGCAAGCATAAAAGGCATTGAACTAATCTGGGAGCAAAGTTTTGTTGTCACCTTTGTCACTTGTAAGAGGTGTTTACATTCAAGCCTTGCCACAGCTAAAGAGCATCCTTCAGTGAGTCAAGTTTGGACCAGAATTGCCATGTCGCACATGGGATGACTTTTCAGAGATTGTACCTGGACCTCTTGTATTTTACTTGGTCAGCAGACCTGAAGGGCACTGATCTGGCCCTCAGCAGATTGTGGACCTCATAGTTCATCCATGGTTTCTGGTTGGGGAAGACTCTGAATGATTTTGTGGGGACACACACATCTATGACTGTTTTTATAAGGTCCATGACAACAATGGTGAATTTGTTCAGGTTGTTCGATGAGTCCTTGAACACAGTCCAGTCTATCGACTCAAGCAAAATTCCAAAGCTGCTCCTCTACCACCCGCAACCACCTCTTTGTTGCCCTTATCCCTGGAGCCTTTCTCTTCAGCCTCTGCCAGTTTGCAGCAAGGAGAAGGACAGCCAAGTCATCAGATTTCCTGAAATGAGGTGTAGGCCTGTAACTATAGGCATTTCTAATCACAGAATAGCAGTGGTCAAGTGTGTTGAGACTCCTGATGCTGCAGGTGATATGTTGATAATAATTGGGCAGATTTCTTCAAACAAGTGTTGCTGAAGTCCCTGACAATGATTTGAAATGCTTCTGGGTGGGCTGTTTCTTGTTTGCTGATTGCAGAACTCAGTATACTGAGTACCTGTTTAATGTCAGCCTTTGGTGGTATGTAAGCTGCAGTCAGGATCACAGAAGAGAACTCTCTTGGTAAAGAGAACAGTCGGTACTTAATCATTAGATGCTCCAGGTCAGGGAAACAAAAGCGCAACAAGTGCATCCGAGCACCACAAAGAGTTTATCATGAATCACAGACCTCCAACTTGTGCCTTCTCTGAGTCAGCAGTCTGGTTCATCCTGTGTATAGAGAAGCCCTCAGGTCTTACCAATGTATCTGACATGTTTGGAGTGAAGTGAGCCATGTCTCCATGAAACAATAAACACAACAATTCCTTATTTCCCTCCAATGCAGCAATCTTGCCCTTTGGTTCTCAGTCTTGTTCTCCCGCAACTATACATTTGCTAATAAAATGCTGAGTAGAGGAAGTTTCATACCACAGTGTTTTAACCTGGCTTTCAGTCCTCCCCTGCTGCCTCCCTTTCAGCCATGGCGATATATTGTACCTTCATGTGCTTAAAGGTGCCATAACCGCATGCTGGAGAGTTAAGACTGCCGAGTCCTTCAGAAGATCATAACATCGGTAAGATAGTTCTAAAGTGTATTACTTAAAGCAAAATTACAGGCTGCAGATTGCAGTGATAGTTATTCAGAAGAAGTATACTTAGAAGCTTTATAAGCAGCCCAGCATGCATTGCCATGGTTCACTGGTGCCATCTTGCTTAAGTTGATGCATTTCAGACAGCCAGATAGGTAGAAGCTTAAGGAGCAGTCCCCCTCCCCAGTCAGAACATAGAGAAACAATAGGCTGAATAATAACAGGCTCATGTGTGCCATTTTAGTTTATATGACCTTCTGCACTGCATGTTGCTCTATACTAGGGATCATATATTATAAGTCATCTGAGACTTGTGTAACAAAGTAAGCATCTGTGTGTCTCTTTAACCAAACAGATTGAAGTACTTTTAATACCGAACCAGGAATCTGAACTAAGTATAAATTAAAATGATGAATACAGGATTGGGTCCATGCACAAAGCAAAATAGAGAATTGACGAAAACTGAGTTGAGAGAAAAAAAAGATAAAAAAGTTAAATGTATAAAGGCAAGTCAAATATGTAGGAATGGGGGCAATGTCAAGGAGCTTGTTTTACAAAACTGATATGGATTTTTGACTGGAGCAGACATAGCATAGTTCAATAAGTTTGAATAGCGAGACAAGGAATGAGATCTCATTGACATTTGGCTTACAGAGGAGGAACATTTGGACAGCAGCATCTGGATAAATGTATATTTATGATAATCAGAAGTTGAATAGATTACAAGGAGCAACATTGGGCCCCCTATATTCAATCAAAACTAATTGAAAGGTTTAGTTTTATTTGCATCAGGTCAATTTTGTTAGGCAGGTTCCACTTGTGAGTTGTGAGCTTTACATCATTACTCCTTAGAAATAAAATAAAACAAAGTTTGCCAGATTTCTGCTCTTAAAAGTGTCAATTTAGCAGTACTTGTTCAGAATTAACAGGGATACAGTATAGTTCCCTGAATTTAACATGGCCTGTGATTGGCCGTCTAATCCTTGAATGCACTCTTATTATGAAAGTATCTGCATTCTATGAGGAAGAATGAAAAGTTAACTTGTGAGTGCATTTTACCGAGCATTTCTGAACAAATTACAGTTCATATCCAAGGTTAAAGATTTGAATAAGAGAATCAAGTGTAATGTACAAGATATCCTCTAGTTGAATGCTGGACGACTTTTGTGTGTTGTGAGAAAGATGCATAGAAGCTACAAGAGGAAATAGACAGGCAAAGTGAATGGGTGAAGTCATGGGAGAGAGAATATAGGATGCAAAAATGTGAGGTCGTACGCAGGTAGAAAAGTAGATAAATGCACATAAAATGGTGTGAGATTGAAATTTAACATCTAGGTAGAAAAAAGATTGGCAATTATTGGAAGAGGATTTGAATATTCTTTTTTCAAAGTGTCTCGGCTTGAAACGTTGACTGTACTTTTTTTTCCCACAATCCTGCCTGGCCTGCAGAGTTCCTCCAGCATTTGGTGTGTTGCAGTGAAAAATCTTACAGGGTTTATTAGGCATATGCATAAATTATATTCTGATTTGAATTGTCTAGAACCAAAGGTTACATTCTCAAAATGAGAGGTTACTCATTTAGGACTGAGATGAGAAGAAATTAGAAATCATTTTGGACGATATGATCATATTATACAAATAAGACAATTCATCAAATCAGGTGCAATCCAGCTTTTCTTAATGATTTCCCATTCAAGATGTTTTATTTATTTCCAATGTAATAAGAATATTTTGACAGAGACTACCTGATTGGTGTGGCATGGGCAGTTATCTGCTTCACTAGCAGCCCATTCAGAAACAACAAAAACTAACCCTGTAATGAAAGTAAATTTTTATCATTTCAGTCTTTGGAGGACCAGTCCTTCAAATCATCATCATTTTACCTTGTCCCTCTTCTAAAATCCCCAACATAGGCCCACTTTCAGTTCTTTATGAATGCAGCATACCTTTTCATTCCAGCCTTCAAGAACATCACACCCCTCTGAGACTGACCATCTGTGTACTCCCATATTAGGAATTTCACATAGATTTATATTCCTGACAAGATTTATATTGTAATGAACAGTCTGGAGTCCATTCTGTAGTGGTTCTATAGAAGGTCCTATGTAAGCTAGCCATCCAGTGTACTTGCAGTCATGCAAAGTTTGTGACACTTGTAGCATGTCCTTCCAAAAGTACATATATGTCATCATATACAACCCTGAGATTGATTTTCCTATGGGCATACTCAGTAAATCCAAGAATTGTAATAGAATTAATGAAAGACCACACCCAACAGGGCGGACAAACAACCAATGTGCAAAACACAATAAGCTGCAAATACAAAAGAGAATGAGTGAATGAATAAATAAGGAATAAATATTGAGAACATGAAATGAAGAGTCCTTGAAAGTGAATCCATAGGTTGGGGAAATGGTTCAACGTTGGGCAAGTGAAATCGAATGAAATTATCCCCAATGGTTCAGGAGCCTGATAGTTGTTCCTGAACTTGGTAGTGTGAATCCTGAGGCTTCTGGACTTCTTCCTGATGACAATAGCGAGAAGACAGAAAGGCCTGGTGGTTTGGGTCCTTGATGATGGATCCTGCTTTCCTGCAGCAACGCTCTGTGTAGATATGATCAGTGGAAAGGTGGGCTTTACCCATGATGGACTGAGCCACTACTTTTTGTAGGATGTTCTGTTCAAGGGGATTGGCACTTCCATATTAGGCTGTGGTGCAACCAGTCAATGTACTCTCCAACACATATCTATAAATGTTTGTCAAAGTATTAGATGTCATGCTGAATCTTTGTAAACTACTAAGGAAGTAGAGGCACTGCCTTGCTTTCTTCATAATTGCATTTATGTACTGGGCCCAGGACAGTTCCTCTGTGGTGATAACACTGAGGAGTTTAGAATTGCTGACACTCTCCTCCTTTGATCCCTCAATGAGGATGTCTGGTTTCTCCTCCTGAAGTCAATAAGCTGTTTCTTGGTCTTGCTGACATTGAGTGGGAGATTGTTGTTGTGGCACTACTCAGCCAAATTTTAAATCTCCCTCCCTTATGCTGCTTTGTCACCACCTTGGATTTGATCAATAACAGTGTGTCATCAGCAAACTTAAATATGGCATTGGGGCTGTGCTTAGCTACACAGTAAAGTGCTTAGAGCAGGGGGCTAAGCACACAGCCTTGTGGTGCACCTGTGCTGATGGAGATTGTGGGGGAAATGTTTTGGCCAATCCAAATTGACTGGGGTTTGCAAGTGAGGAAATCAAGAATCCAGTTGCACAAAGAGGTAATGAGGCCATTTTCTTGAGTCTTATTGAGCTTCAGACCCAGTAACCAGCCTAATTTACCAAACATTAAGAGAGAATCCAAGTTTTCCAGAGAAACCCAGATTTTTTAACTTAATCGTGAAAATAATATCCACATTGCTGGAACCAGTGGAAATCTTCACATCCTCTCAGGAGCCTTATATTCTTCCTAAAGTGTGATGACCAGAAGTGGACACAACACATTTCTATTTAAACTGTTTTAAAACTGTTCCTGTCAAAGAATGAGCTAGGTCTGTGACAATCTCCATCTCAGCCAGCTTCATTCCCCGGAGGAGGTTTGCCATTGGTTGTATGCCTGCTCTTTTAAACTGAGCTGTTGGCAAGGTCATTCTGGCCAACCAATTCCATGCTCGCATTCTGTAGGCCAGTCTAGTTAGTGTTATGTCCTTGTTCTGTCCTTCTAGCCTTGGAAGCTTATTTTCCTCCAATATCTTTCCAGTTTTCTCCAGAAAGGATTGATCATCTCCATCTTCTGTATAAAAAGTTCTTCTTCACATCTCTCTTTATCTTTTGTCCTGAACAAAAACTTGTGAGCCTGTTTTTTGTACTTAAAAGTAAATGAGAACGGCTTTTCATTTGCTTACTTTATCTAAACCTTTTGGACTTCTATCAAATCTCCTTTCAATCTCCAACTTAATCTTGAAACTAAAATCCTCATTGCTGGAACCATTATTGAAATCTACACATCCTGTCAAAAACCTCATATCCTTCCTGAAGTGTGATAACTGCTTATTTGTGACATCCTAGCTAGAGCTTTATTTATAAAACTTAATGAAATTTAAGATCATGTTTGCTTCAAAAATCTATACACTTAACCCCCCCCCCCCATTCCTACTTCTGTTGGAACTGTCCCATTAAATGTCTATGTTGCCGTTCCCTATTCCTGCTATCAAAATGCATCCTATCACACTTCTGTGCATTAAAAATTCTGCCTGTGCCTTGTCTGACCCGTGTCCTGTTGCAGTCTAATTCTAATCATCCTCACGTTCTATCACACCTCCAAATATAGCATCACATTTTGAAATTCCTCTCAATATTCCAGTGTTATATCTGTCAAAAAAAAAGACTGGTCCTAGCACTGACCCTTGGTAATAATCCTACAGTCTGAGAAACAACTATTGAAAATGTTTTCTGTCCTTGAGTCACTGGAGAACAATATGAAGAAAGAAATGAAAATCATTAAAAATATATATAAGCACATAATATATTGTGGTTAACTAATAAATTAACTGAAAGGGGTTATTTAGTAAGTTTGTTCATATATGTTGTCTAGTTTTTATTTTTGTTATAAATGCTTGACATTTAGCCAGGGTTACCATCTGGACCTAGCAGGTGATCAGGAATGGACGAGTGTGTAACCTATCACAAGCAAGATCTACACAAACTTTCCATTTGTCAGTGAATGTTAACAGCAGAACTGGGTCTTGTTTTGTGAATTGCAATGGGAACCAGATGCTGGTTGATTAGGGCAAAGAGCTGACAAGGGAAACTGCACTGGATTACAGTACCTGCTTTCAGTCAGCCTCAGCTGGTTTTCATTAGCCCCTTTTAACTCTCAAATTAACTCTTTCTCCCCTCCCTTCCCCCCCACTCCTCAAAAAATGGGACTGTGGATTCAAAACTGGTATGTGATGCACCCTTACTTATTCCACCAAAAAACACCTTATCAGCTTGTCATTTTAAGACTAGTTTTAATTAAAATGCATTAATTTTATTTATATTTTGATTGATACAGTATGTGCAACAATTTAAATCCAAAGTATTACTAAGTGGTGCCTTTATCAAATGGTTTGGTTAAAGATGACCTGCCCTTGTTTAATTAGTAGACTTAGGTCAATGTTTGACTTGCTGAGGTTTAATTACATTGTCAAAGTGTATTCATGGGTTAGGTTGACTGGGTGGTATTTAACTTGCATTTTACATAACCAAGACTGATTTCAGAAACTGGTCTCCTTATACTGTTGATCTTCTCTAAAATTTACAATGTAAATTGCGTAAAGATCAGTGGTGCACAAGTGGAAATAAATACCTAACTGCTCCTTCTCCCCAAGATAAATGAGGGTTTGTACATGGGACTGCTTGCTTTTTTAACACTTATTCAGAATATAGAAGACAAACTTTTCTTGAAAACAAATTTGGGAAGTAAACTTAAGATGGCTGTAAAACACTCTTTGGAGGCCAATAATTAGTATTAATGCTCAAGGTTCCAACATTGCACAGTAGATTTGGAGATGCAAAAATGTATAACTGCAGCCTGAATAAATTTCTTTTAATACTCTTTACATTTAATAATTGTAGTCATTTTAGTTAAGATTCAAAATAATCACTGCATTTAACTCTGCTTTTTTTCTCCAGCTGTGTAGTATTTTAAGTTTGCCATAGTGAAACTATTTTCATATTTACAAGGAAATTGATTTTTACAGTTAGAACATATCTTATAATTCAAAAACAATATCAGATGAAATACATAGAAAATACAAGCAATCCCTTAACGTAGCCACAAATCACTGTTAATTTTACAATGCAACTAAAAAGAAGTGCACTTTTGAGTTCATCTTCAGATTTCCTCACATTCCCTCCACACCCCTCCCCAGCACCACAATCCGTCCTTGTTGATGCTAACATAAAGCATAACTTGCTGACATGAAGTTCACTGACCACAACTCCAAGTGAGTTTCGATCATTGGTGAGCATATTAAATGGGGCTGGAACCATTATTTTCTTTATTTTAAATTAAATTTGCTAGATTCCGTAGATACCACAATCCAATATCCATCTTAGGCAAGAGATTTCCATCAACAAGGTAGTCATATTTGTGATCAGATAACCTAATCTGTAGCAAATGTAAAAACTACACAAATTTTCATGGAATAAGATCATTCTAGTGTAATACTGAATCCATCAAAAATTTAATAAGTAATATAGAAATCTGAAACTTGTTTACTAAGTATTTGAAACACAGATTATCTGAAGAACTGTGGTTTTGATGAAGTGAAACAAGCAAATTTTCTGGACTAATATCTCCCAGAAATGTTGTAATTCAATTTTTTTAAGCTTTTACAAAATATTATGAATTTCTCAGGCAGCTTTTGAAGGAAAGCGGAAAACAGGGTCCTAGTCAGTTAAAGGGAATGGCAGAACCAGGATCCTGATGAATCAAAAGACAATGCAGCAAACGCTACTTGGTGAGCCCCGTGTAAAATCATTAGAATATTCAAATGTAGTGGATTCCAGTTAATTAGGGGCTACTTATTTGGAACACCTCTCAAAAAAACAAGAAAATGGTCTCATTTATTTGGGACTCTATTCTGCTTACTGGGGCAGGAGATAATTGCCAAACAGTTTATTTTAATAGTGTCAGTCAGATGCTCTTGTGTGGCTGATTTTTATCACTGATAGGTGGCAAGAAATAAACAATAAGACAATTCAGAACTGTTTTATCACTATGATTTCAGCTGGGAGTAAACATGAAACTACTTCTGCAAATTAGGAACTATGAAGAATTTAAAGGTATCGACAATCATCTTGAATGTTACCTTTGGTCCCTATAGCTCCAAGTAGCTGTTTGCATGCCACACCCCGTTATATATAGGCATCCATTAGTCTTGTGAGACCATGGATTTGCGCCTTGGAAGGTTTTGTATGGGAGATGTATGGGAATGGGAACCTGGGCAATGTTGTAAGGGAGACTGGTAGTTGCCCAAGCTGCAAGCCTTCCTCTCTCCATGCCATCAGTGTTGTCCAAGGGAAGGGCACTAGGACCCAAGCAGCTTGGCACCAGTGTTGTCACAGAGCAATGTGCTGTAAAGTGCCTTGTTCAAGGACACAAACAGGCTGCCTCAGCTGGGGCTTGAACCAGGTTACTAGTCCGATGCCTTATCCACTAGGCCACGCGCCAACACCCCGTTATACCACTTTGACATGTGGGCTAAATCATGTGAGGGCAGCTGGCTGGTCTCATACCCCAGTGAGGGAGGGACATATCTGTCCAAACATGCGAAGTTAGCCCCAGCGGACTCAGAGAATGAGATCTACGTTGGATCTGCAGTGCTCTGTGGAGGGTGGAGGGAGAGAAATAAGCACAGAAAATATCATGGTTATCCACTGGAATTGGGAAATGAATATCCCAGTTGTGATGTCTGCTTGTACAACTGGACCTGGACTTCCAACGTCAAGATAGCGGAACTGCCTCAGTGCAATGGTTTTTCCATTTTAAAAACTCTCCCACATGGGTTTCCTGGCATCATTAGGTATAATGGATAATCACCAGTAGTATTGGTAGTGTTTTAGTTTGTTCTGTGTTTCATTTACATATATAATTTTTTACTCAATTAAATGTTGGTTTGTCTTTTTTTTACCTTTTTAACTATTTCTATGAAAATTCAATGAATTGGATCAGCCGCTTAATTGAACCAAAGTATACTGGTCCCGATGTGTCCCAATTAACCAGATTCCACTGTATTTGGATATGGAATTACTGAAGTTTTACTGCAGCTTTTTAAAACAAGAAATGTTGTTTCCCTCGGCATAAACAGTTGACAGCATCAAAGCAGAAAAGTGCATTTTCATCAAGGTTATCCAAGATTCCAGAAGTCATTACTATATTGTTATCTTCACCAATGCTGGCACCTTCAAAGGAATTAGTTTTTCAACCAACATTTTTTTCCACTGGCAGGAATTTTTTTTCTCTGGAACCTGTCTTTATTTTAAGTTGGTTAATGCAAAATGTATATTCATTGTAATCTTGATAAGGTTTCAAGGATGATAATTGTATGTAACCTTACAAAGTAGTTTTTCCCATGCTGTATCTAGAAAATTAAGGTATCTGAGAATAGCTGGGAGATAAACTAGGGCAACATCATCAAGCAGATTAAATCTGAAGACCATCAATTGCACTCACATCTGGCCAACACATCAATTGTGCAGTGTGCATCTTCTTTTCAGCAGAAGAATGTTATCATCTTTAAATTGTCGTATGTTTTAACTCAACTGACGTTAATATCATCTCATCAAACACATTTCCCAAGAACAATGTTAACTTGCATAAGAACTTCAATTCGGCTTGAGTTTTATTTGCATTCAGTACAAGATTTCAGTACCATGTCTCCACAGTGGCAGGTTGTGACATAAAATAGCTTGATTTGGTGCTTCCTTATTGATTCTTCAGCAGTTCCTTAGGATCAAGGGTGACTTAATTCCACTCTGGTTTTAAAGATTCTGAAGATTCTGAATCCCTTCCTCTACCTCTGTGCACCCCACTGCATGGTCTTGAGGTTCTAAATACCATCTCAAATGCTTCTCTACTTTGAATAGTCAAAGTCTAGAGATAACCAAGATTCATTGGAAATACAGCACTTCTTCCCTTTATCTCCTCCACCTATCCACTTACAACTTCTTACTTCTTTCCCCCCACACCCCCATCGAGTCAGCTTACCCCTCACCATCTATCAGCTGCCCACTTCTACTTTTTCTAGCTTCTGCTCCCTTCCTTCCAGTCCTGACAAAGCGTCTCAGCCCAAAACTTTCAGTAGTTTATACCCCTGCATAGATGTTCCTTGACTTGCTGAGCTCCTCCAGAAGTTAATGAAAAATACAACAACACTGCATAAAACAAAAAATGGAGATCTTGGATATGTATTGAAAGAGTGGATTCGTCAGTGTAGGAGTGAACATATGCTGCTTAATGGTACGCTGATCATGAAACAAGCTAAGATCTATCATGATGAACTGAAAATTGAAGGTAATTGTGAATTTTCAGCAAACTGGTAGAGAAGTTTAAGAAAAGACACGGCATTAAATTTTTAAAGATTTAATAATATTCAAAGATAAAGCAGTCGCTGAACACAAAGCAGTAGAGAAAATTTAATGAGTTTGCGGAGATTGTTGCTGATGAAAACGTAACACCAGAACAAGTCTATATAAAATGTACAATACCTGTAAAATATTTTCACCCCCTTGGAAATTTTTATGTTTTGTTGTTTTACCACATTGAATCACAGTGTATTTCATTTGGCTTTTTTTGACACTGATCAACAGTAAAGACTCTTTTGTATCAAAGTGAAAACAGATCTATGCAAAAAAGTGATCTAAATTAATTACAAATATAAAACACAAAATAATTGATTGTGTAAGTATCCATCCCTCTAACATGACACACCAAACATCACTGATGCAGCCAATTGGTTTTTGGAATCACATAATTAGTTAAATAGAGATCACCTGTGTGCAGTCACGGTGTCTCAATAATTGTAGCAACAATACACCTGTAGCTGGGCTGTCCAACAGCTGGTGAGTCAGTATCCTGGTGAAGATAAAGGAATGCTCCAAGCAACTCCACAAAAAGGTTATTGAAAAGCACAAGTCAGGAGAAGGATACAAGAAAATTTTCAAGTCACTGAATATCCCTTAGAATACAGTTAAGATTGTCATCAAGAAATGAAAAGAATATGGCACAGTTGTAAATCTACCTGGAGCAAGCAGTCCTTAAAAACTGAGTGACCATGTGAGAAGGGGACCAAGAGACCTATGACAACTTCAGTGGCCGAGATGAGAGAGACTGCGCAGACAACAACTGTTTTTTCACCAGTGCTTCACCAGTTGTAGCTTTATGGAAGAGTGGCAAACAGAAAGCCAGTGATGAAAAAGCTCTCATACCTCAGCTAGAGTTTGCTAGAAGGCGTGCAGGAAACTGAAGTCGGCTAGAAGAGGTTCTGTGGTTGGATGACACCAAAATAGACCTTTTTAGCCATCTGACTAATTGCTACATTTAATGTAAGCTGTCATGCTGGGGATGCATCACTGCAGCTGGCCCTGGAAGGCTTGTGAAGGTAGAGTAAATTGAATGTAACAAAATACAGGAAAATGGCAGCGGGAAAACCTGATGCAGTCTGCAAGAGAGCTACGACTTGGGAGAAGATTTATTTTCCAGCAAGGTAATGACTCCAAGCATAAAGCCAAATCTACACAGGGATGACTTGAAAACAATAAAGTTAATGTCCTGAAGTGGCCAAGTCAGAGTCCAGTCCTCAATTAAATTGAGAATGTATGGCTGGACTTGAAGAGGCCTGTTCACTCACGAGCCCCATGCAATCTGACAGAGCTTGAGCAGTTTTATGAAGAAGAAAGGGGAAAAATTGCAGTGTCCATATGTGCAAAGCTGATAGAGACCTATCCACACAGACTCAAGGCTGTAATTGCTGCCATAGGTGCATCTACCAAATACTGACTTGAAGCAGTGAGTAATTAAGCTGTCAATTATTTTATGTTTAATAATTGTAATGAATTTAGACCAATTTGTAGAAATTAGTTTTCACTTTGACGTGAAAAAGTCTTTTCTGTTGATCAGTGTCAAAAAAGCCAAATTAAATCCACTGTGATTTAATGTTGTAAAACAATAAAACATGAAAATTTCCAAGTTGAATATTTTTATAGGCAATATATATTTAATGAACAATTGTAAGACAATGACTGCTTACCAGTTGCACATGAAAATTGAGACAAAAATTACCATCTCAAGCTACCTTATATATGCAAAAATCAGAAAAAATATGAAATTTGCAGATAATGCTTGTGTTTTTGCATGCTATGAGGCATACCTCCAAACTATTATCAACATTGTCCCTTACACATATGATAGGTTTGGCCTTGTACGCAACATGCACAAGACAAAGCACTGCTGGCAATCTGCCTCTTCTGCACTACAGTGTGTTCAGGCAATAAAGGCTCATGGTGAAACTTCAGAAATCTTGAACTCTTTCTTGTATCTTGGATGCCAACTTTTGGTTAAGAGATTGATGGTTTCCTTATCCACCATCCCCTTTGTATGTATGTCTAGTACTAAACTCCCCAAACAGACTTCTTGTTTTGAACTCCTTCATGGAAAGATAATAACAGGTGAACAAAGAAAAGGATTCAACAATGTGCTCAAAGATCCTTGAAGCAATTATAAACACAAGAGGTTTTGCTGATGCTGGAAGTCTTGAGCAACACACACAAAGTTGCCTGGGAACCTTCCCAGTGCCTTGTGGAATTTTCTATTTGTAACATGTCAGCAAAAATTTTGCATTTCAGAGGTTTTCAGAATTTAGAATTTAAGATAAGGGGTACTCAACCTGTAACAAAGATCAGTTTGTCAGTAGATGTGGAACTATCACAGACAGTAAACACAGTGAGAAGACAATATTGTTGAATTCCAACAGAACTTCTAATACTAATTAAAAGCATTTCATCAAGAGAGTTTTCTTCATGTGGTGTTCTGGCCTTAATAAAAGTCCAGATGAGTAATTTGTTTGATTTTTATGGCAGCTTTGATTGTTGCTTAAGTTCTAGGATTCAGTAGTCAAAGAGGGAACACTGAAAAGGGAAAAAAAAGGAACCAAGGAAAAACACAGAAGTGAAAAGACTATGAACAGGAAAAATCTTTGCAGAAAAGTAACTGGAGATATAAAGAACCAATGGTAACCGTTAACCAAAAGTAAATGAATTGCACAAATAGTTAATAGTAAAATGGTGAAGCTCAAATGTTCCCACTAATTCAAGGATTTAATAATAGATTCGTACACTGACTGCCCATTCACAACAGGTCAAAGTTCAGGTAAAAATTCAGCCAGAGATCATGACAGCATTTCTTCTAGTGTACAATTTCAAGGTCTATTTCTTCCCAAGGTGCTTTTAATTAGCATCTCTTGTTCCTCAGGTCCATTCAAATTTGTTTTGTTCTGTGTTTACTGAACTGGGTGCTTCATTCAGAGTCAATTTGTACCTGTATTCTATCAATCAAAACTGGTAGAGTAGACTGGTTAGAATCTAAAAGATCAATCAAAATTGTACAGCAGGTCCCGGGTTTAGGGCACTATTTATTGGCTTCATCATCCTTTAGTTACCAGTCTTTGAAGTCAATTGAATTTACTCAGAACTACAGAAATCACAGTAAGTGTGGGCTGTTGACCATTTGTCAATGGAATTAAGTTAGGAAGCTCACTACGCAACTACCAATTCATCGAGTCTCTCACTTTCCCTCTGCAGAAACGACAGTGTAATTATGTTGAATCCTGGCCAAACACTAAGAATATGAATTTTACTGTTCGCTTTATACCAATATTCACTCAGACCACTTTTCCAATTTGTAACACCAAAATAGGAGATCTCTGTTGGCCAGAGGATCAATCCTTTGCTCTCCCAGCCCCTGGCGTGGGTGCTTTTCTTTGAAATGGTGACTCGCCGGAGTTATCACTGATAGCACAATCGCAGTGTCCACTTTTCTGTTCATTTCTTATCAACTCAAATACAGCATTCCAGGGTTATTGGATATGCATCACCTAATTGACCCTCAACACCTTTTTATTGGCAACATAAAATGCTGGAGAAACTCAGCAGGCCAAGCAGCGTCTATGGAAAAGAGTATAGTCGACGTTTCAGGCTGAGACCCTTCTGCGGGACTGGAGTAAAACACCTTTTTATTGGCTCTGGTTCAGGGCTATAACCCACACTGTTCTATGGTTCCTGCCCCAGCCTTGTCAGACAGACATACTTTATTGATCCCAAGGGAAATTGGGTTTCGTTACAGTCGCAGCAACCAAGAATAGTGAAGAAATATAGCAATATAAAACCATAAATAATAATAAGTAAATTATGCCAAGTGGAAATAAGTCCAGGACCAGCCTAGTGGCTCAGGGTGTCTGACACTCCGAGGGAGGAGTTGTAAAGTTTGATGGCCACAGGCAGGAACGACTTCCTATGTCACTCAGTGTTACATCTCAGTGGAATGAATCGCTGGCTGAACGTTCTCCTGTGCCTAACCAGTACATTAAGGAGTGGATGGGAGACATTGTCCAAGATGGCATGCAACTTGGACAGCCTCCTCTTTTCAGACACCACCATCAGAGAGTCCAGTTCCACCCCCACAACGTCACTGGCCTTACGAATGAGTTTGTTGATTCTGTTGGTGTCTGCTACCCTCAGCCTGCTGCCCCAGCACACAACATGATGGCACAGGCCACCACAGACTCGTAGAACATCCTCAGTATCGTCCGGCAGATGTTAAAAGACCTCAGTCTCCTTAGGAAATAGAGATGGCTCTGTGTATTTGTTCCTTAGAACTCCAAACTAGGTGACCTAGACATTGAGTCCTATGAGATTACAAATTGCTTCTGCAGTAGGTCTGGCAATTTATATAATAAGTAGCTACTCATCTGAGAAGGATCTCAGGTTTAGCAGGACATTACCTGAAGCTCCTTGTGTACACATACAGTTGCTCTGATTGGATTATCACAGAGCAAGAATCTGTTCGGAGTACATAAGATGTTGGGCTGGGGAGGCAACTGCAACAACAGTCTCACAAATTGGGTGTGTCCATCCCACAAGTCCTTGGCCCATTCGACTTTGATATTTTCTTCCATATTTCAAATCCATCATGGCCAACAGTCCAGTTGGTTTTCGTGTGGTTCTCCCACCCATAATGACATTTCTGAACACGTAACATATTATAACAAAGCTTTTGAAAATAAGTACAATATCCTTTGAAATTTTAATCTGTTACTCAGGCACCTTAGTTAGTTGACCGGTAACAGAAGATGCAATAGAATGAGATAGAGCAGAGTAATATAATGCTTTGAAGGGCCAACTGGCTTTTGTCTCCATCAACAACTTTCTCCAAGGATTTGAAAACTCCTTTCTGATATAGGTGAAAAGGTGTAAGCTTTGCTTCCACCCATTTTCTGAAAATTGATTATAATGTATTTTAAATGACTGTAAAATGATATGAGAAGCAATGCAACTCATAATGTGGATCAAAGCAAGTGAATGAACTATGCATTTAAATGAAGGAATACTTGAGAAAAGGAAATGTGGTAATATAAAATAACAATTGTAGATTGATAAGCTATGAAACAAGCTAGCATATTGAGTAGGATAGCCATATATTCTAAGCATACTTAATTCAGTGCTTTCTTGAAGATTTTGGCTGGATCTTCTATTCAGAATCAGTTCCCCCAACCCTCAGCACTTCAGCTTCTTTGCTCCTGTAACACTTGCTTTCCTTATAGCATTTCAAATATAGACTTCTTTTCAGGCATCCATAAGTTGATATTGTGATTTTGTCAATAAGTCAAAAAAATAAGCAAAATTACTTGATACCTTGATACAGTAAAATTGCCTCTTCAGTATTGTAATGAATGGTATTGATGAAGCCCAATTAACATGAAAATTTATTATCGCCCCCTGCCTGTTACAATGGTACAGAATCATGAATATCCATCAGTGGCGTATCTAAGGGATGGCAGGTATGGCACGTGCCCTGGGCACCACTTGAAGGGAGATGTCACTGAGCAGTTTCTATTAAAGTCAGACAAGCCACCCTCGGATAGTGAAAAAAGAATTTTCTTCAGATGTATGATCTATCTTTGATTATCATGGGTGAGAAGCACTAGGATGGCCTTATTTCAGAGCATTGTGTAAGAAGACCATGAAACGTTTCTTCACGGACAGAAGAGACGAAAGTTGGAGGCTGAGGAAGCCAAGAAGTTAAGCAAGTTCTTCATGCCTTTCTTTGAAAAGCCCAGCACAAGTAGTTCAACACGTTCCATGGAGTCGCCTGCACCTGCTACAAGTTTGTTAGAATCTGAAGGTGGATCAAGTACAAATGTGTCACAAGCCGAGGAGAAAGTCAAGTCAGATAAATCCGAGTATGATGAGATTAAGAGTGAGGTTGCCGCAGAGAACGTGGACATGACAGGTGGGGAAGACGGTGGTGGTAATGCTGAGTTTATTGACGAGATTTTACTGATGAGATTGAACCTGACGACACTAAACCTAGTGAACTGGATGGTGTCAAAAAGCCTTGAACTGTCATACGAGAAGTGATTGAACAGCATGACATTGGACTTCTGAAATTTGACAGGAACACAAATACAAATACTTTATTGTCAACAAACAATTGATTCTAGAGCATACAATCATCATAGTGATATTTGTTTCTGCACTTTGCGCTCCCTGAAGTACAAATTGAAGTAAATATAATAACAATTTAAATATAAATCATAATTAGAAAATAGAAAAGAGAAAGTACGGTAGTGCAAGTCAGGTCCAGATATTTGGAAGGTACGGCCCAGATCCGGGTCAGGATCTGTTCAGCAGTCTTATCACAGTTGGAAAGAAGCTGTTCCCAAATCTGGCCGTACGTATCTTCATGCCCCTGAACCTTCTCCCGGAGGGAAGTGGGACAAAAAATGTGTTGGCTGGGTGGGACTTATCCTTGATTATCCTGGCAGCACTGCTCCAACAGCGTGTGGTGTAAAGTGAGTCCAAGGATGGAAGATTGGTTTGTGTGATGTGCTGGGCTAGGTTCACGATCTTCTGCAGCTTCTTCCAGTCTTGAACAGGACAACTTCCATACTAGGTTGTGATGCACCCGAGAAGAATGCTTTCTACGGTGCACCTATAAAAATTAGTGAGGGTTTTGGGGACAGGCCAAATTTCTTCAGCTTTCTCAGGAAGTAAAGGCACTGGTGGGCCTTCTTGGCAGTGGACTCTGCTTGGTTAGACCAAGTCAGGTCATTTGTGATATTTAGCCCGAGGAACTTAAAGCTTTTGACCTGTTCCACCTGCGCACCACTGATGTAGATGGGGTCATGTAGTCCGTTACTCCTTACTGCTACTGGTCCACTACTGGAAAAGCAATTCTGCCTAACACGTTGAGAACAGAATTAATAAAGCTGGGTTCAAAGTATTTCCAGAACAGTGAGGGGCCTTTCCTACCAACATATAACTGCTCAATGAACAAAACTTGGTTCAAGAGGAGATTGGGAAATGGTCATGGTGAGGAAGTGACTTGCTCATGGCTAGTCTATTCTCCTTCTAAAAAGTCTGCGTTTTGTATCTGTTGTCTTCTCTATTCCTGGTCAGACCATCAATCCTCATTGGAGCAGGAAAGTGGATTCAACCAGTGGAAAGCACTTGAAAAGATTAGTGTTCATGAAAATGCCAAGAATCATTGGGAATGCTTCACACAGTGGAAGGAAATAGAAAGAAATTTAGCTGGAAACAGAAGAGTTATTGACACAGTATTTCAGTCACAGATTGAGAAGGAAAAGCAGAAGTGGCATGATATCTTGACAAGAATCCTTCACTGCATAAAATTCCTTGTGACTCAGAACCTGGCTTTGTGAGGACACAGGGAGTCACTTTAGCTAGACGATGACTCCAATGTGGGAAATTTCCTTGGCTTACTGAAACAACTGGCCATCTTTGACCCTGTCATAAACGAACACCTCACTCATTTGTAAAGTCATCCTGGATCCACGTCTTATCTTTCACCGGGTGTCCAGAATGGATTCATCCACATGATGGCATCCACTGTTCACCAGAGTTTACTGAGAAGCATTCATAAAGCCAAGTACTATGGTCTCATGTTCGACTCGACTCCTGATCAGGCACACCGTGAGTAGATGACATGAGTGAGGTATGTGGAAGTTGATTTTGAGAGAAAAACTGTCTGTGTTAGAGAGTCCTTTTTTTATCCAGATAAGCCAGAAGGATGCTGAGAGCTTGGTTGAAGACATCTTGAAACAGCTAGAGAAGGTCGAAATGGAGCTACAAGATTGTTGGTCATAGTGCTGTGACAATGCTGCTGAGATGGCTGGACGCAGAAGTGGTGTTCATCAAAGAATAAGTGAGAGAAACAACCTGGCAGTGTTTGTGAATTGCAACACTCACTCAACTTGCTGGGTGTAGATGCAGCCAAGCAGGACACAATGATGGTCACGTGTTTTGGAGCCATCGAAGCTCTCTACGTGTTTTTCTCTTGTTCAACACAGCGCTGGGAAAAACTCAAAATAAGTCATGCCTGTGGTTATTAAGTTGGAGTCCAAAAACTGTGCAAGGACAGAAGCAGTGAAGCCGGTCAACAAGTACCTCGGGGAGATACTTCAAGTCTGCAGGACATGATAGACAATGAAAACAAGACCAGTGAAACAAGAAGTGATGCAAGGCAGCTGTACAACCGCATGTTGAATTATGATTTTCTGATTTTGCTAGGATTTTGGAACAAAGTACTCATTCGCATTGACTGTTTTCAAAAGTGGCTGCAGGATCCTAACTTCCACAATGCTGCCCTGGATTTGAAAGCCCTCCAAGATCATTTTTATGATAAAAGAGAAATGTTGGTCAGTGAGTCACTCGAAGAAGGAGTTGTTCTCTGTCAGGAATGGAATATTGAAATTGAAAGACATTAGAAACAAAAGAAACAAATGGCTGATGAGAACTGGAGAGACACTGGGTTGACAGCTAAGAAGAAAATGGAAAGAGTCATGAAGGAAACACTCGACCGTCTTCACAGAGAAATGGACAAAAGGCTCACTCATTTGCACGACACTGATGCCAAGTTTGGGTTCCTTCTCGATGTCGAGGGACTGTGTTACGGCGCTGACAGTAACGACCCAAAGAAGTGCAAACATTTGGGCGAATTGTACAGCTCTGATGTTGATGGACAGCAGCTATATGAAGAAATTTTGTATTGCAGAATGTTGCTATCAAGGCAGGTCAACATAAAAATATCAAGACCTGAAGAGCTTTTTGAATTTGTTGTTCAGTGTGGAGATGAGAGCTTCTTCCCCAGTCTTCGCATTGCTATTCAGATAATGCTAACCATCACAGTTTCCATCACCAGCTGTAAGGGATCATTCAGCAAGTTAAACTAATGCTTTCGTATTTGAGCGCCTCCGTGGGTCAACGCAGACTCTTGTGATTTTGCTCTGCTGCGTGTAGAGAGAGAAACTAAAAAAAACTGATCACATCATAGACCAATTTGCATCCATGAAAGCAAAGAAGGTGCAGTTGTAATTTTCATGTACTGCCATAATTTGTTAATTAAAAGATTAATGAGCTTGACTTGTATTTTTGAGCTGATATTATGGTAAAGTTATTTAAAAGTTTAGGGGTAACACAAGGGGGAACTTCAGAGAGTGGTAGCTGTGTGGAACAAGCTTCCAGTAGAAGTAGTAGAGGCAGATTCGATTTTGTCATTAAAAAAAAAAAATTGGATAAATATATGGACAGGAAAGAAATGGAAGGTTATGGGCTGAGTGCAGGTCTGTGGGACTAGGTGAGAGTAAGCATTCAGCACGGAGTAGAAGGGCCGAGATGGCCTGTTTCCGTGCTGAAATTGTTATATGGTTAAGATGGGTGTCAGATGTTTGGACGGGTGCAATTTCAGTGCTATTTAGGTGCTATTTTCCGTAGATATGCCCCTGATTTCCATATTTAATGGCTGGTTTTGATAGGCATGAAGCATCAGTTACTGTTGCATTGTTTAATAGAGTATCATTGCACACATATCAATAGAAGCAATTGCTTGTCAGTTTCCAAAGTAATTCTTTTAAGTGACATCCAGCAGTGAAACTGGCATTTGTGTTGTTAAGAAGCAATGGTTTCTGATTACTGTGGGGAGGGTGTATTTAAAGTTATTTTCAAGAGTGGCCCTCATTTGAATGTAAGTAATATTCATGGAAGCTTACTCGTATGCATGAGGTGTCCATAAGTCGAGCATTCATACCCAGGGAGGACCTGTCTTGTCTCACCCATATTCAGACCAATTTCATGGAATCGTTCTCCATTCTGTTTGACTTGTATAGAAGAATTGTTTTACATATTTTGACATTGGTGAGCTGCCCATTTAAATGTTGATTTGTTAAATCCTGTAATATCAGCACCCAAGATTCTGTTCCCCATTACGAGGAAACTAAATGATGGCAGTTGCTTGTGCTGAACATTTGCTCACTTTATGCATCTTCAGCTGACCCTGAAGTCTGTGGCCAGACTCGCTCATCATGCAGCGGACCAATATCCTGTCCAATTTCTCTGCTAGGGTCTTCATCTAAGATGCAAGTCTGAGTCGAAGTTTTGCAGTGATAAAATTATTCCAATGACTCGCTTGGTAATTGCACCTTAAAAGAAAAACCATATAGACAAGTAGTTTCTGGTTTGATCCATTTTGTGCTGGACTAGCCCATTGGATTCAAGACTGACAGCTGGAGCAGAGCAATTAGCCTCTTCAGTCCTGGGGTAGGGGTGGTATAAAAGACCTAAACTTTCTATTTTTAATTGCTGTTCAGTTTCATTGTAACAAGGCACACATGCCAGTAATTCCGAATCCTTCTGCCCCCATTCCCACAATCTTTAAAAAAAAATCTACAGAATTCTAAAAAATTTTGGATGATTTTCCAAATAATTAGAGAATTCCTCCTTATATCTGAAGGCAAAATGCCAGTCTCTGTAATCGTGGAGCAGCAGGGCCCAGGTTTGAAGCACTCTCCTCCACATATAAGCTCAGAAATTCAGCTGAATAACACTGAATCAGCTGCTCATGGAACAGTCATTTGTAGCATTTTTAAAAATGAAATCACCTATTAAAAATAGAACAATGTAACTTGACTTTTATTTTTTTTCTTTTAAACTTAATATACAAGAATCTTTATAGGATAATTAAACTGTCCAATATAAACAAAGTGACAAGCTCTTATAGCTTCAGAATGAAGCTCAGTTTTGATCTTGTCAGGGGGTGGGGGTTTATTATTCAGCCAGCACACACAAAAATAATGGAGGAGCTTAGCAGGTCAGGCAGCATTACGGTGAAGAATTAACAATCAATGTTTCGGGCTGAGAGCCTTTGTCAGGATTGGAAAAGGAAGCACAAGCTAAAGTAAGAAGATGGTGAGAGCTGGGTTTGAGAAAAGGGTGCAAGCTGGCAGCTGTTGCTCCTCAATCCGAGTTTGTCCTCCTCCTAGCAGTAGAGGAAGCCATGGATAGGTATGTCAGAATGGGTATGCGAAACTGAATTCAAGTGGGTAGCCACTGGGAGATAATTTTTGCAGCAGGCAGGGTGAAGGTGCTTGATGAAGCAAGTCCCTAATCCTTTGGCAAGTCTCACTGATATAGAGGAGCCCACACCAAGAGCACTGGGTGCAGTCGATGATCCCAACAGACCTGTTGGTAAAGTGTCACTCACCTGCAGGACGCTTTCACACCCTTAAATGTGGTGGGGGGGGGGGGGGGGGTTTGGGGCAGGTGTACCATTTATAACACTTGCAGGGTAAGTGCCAGAGCGAAACCAGTGGGGGAAGGATGAGTAGACAAGGAATCATTTTGTTGCCTGTTACTTGGATTTTCCAGCGCATTGTTTAAAAATGGTTTATTTGCCAATCTGAAACTGAGACTATATTGTAGTAAGGCCGCGCTCTTCTACCGTGTAGTAAGACACATCCTGCACAAAGTTTCTTAGCATTTGGAAATTAATAATTTTAGGGATGAGAACTGCATCAGAATTTTATTGAATGGTAGTCAAAGATGGGGACTTGCTCATTTTTGCAGTATTTATTTTTTAAAATATATTCTCATAGTAATTTATAGTAATTTTTATGTATTGCACTGGTGCCAAAAAAAAGTAACTTTCATGACATATCAGAGAAGATGTAGCTGATTCTGATTCCTGTTCTGATTTTGAATTAAAATTAAAATATTATTTAACCGTGAGTCAATATTGGTAAGAAAACATGGGTGTGATTAATGAATGGAGCATCATACATAAGCAGCAGTAGTTTGGATGACTTCAGGTTTATGGAGAATAGAACAAGGAAAGCTGGCCAGAATGATTTGGAATATTCAAATTAAGATATGAAGGCATGGATAAGAGTTTCAGTAATTAATGCACTGTGATACAATGGAGCCAGACAATATTACAGGTAGAAATTTCAGTTTCATACATTCTCCTTGGAATGGAGTTGGTGATTGGGATCAGAGATTCAGATGATGGGGTTAATATTCCCAACATGCTGTATGATATTTCTACTCATCTAGTACTAAGTAATGAACAAGTGTCCCTCAGAGTGTAAGTAAGTCCCCTTTAACTGGCATGTGGACTACAAATCAAAGCAAACTTCATAAAAGTTTGGGAGAAAGATCAATGAGTGGAAAAGTTGCTTTGGTTTCCCTCTTCACACATGCTGCCTTGTTAGCTTAATGATTCCAGAATCTTTTATTTCAAATTTCCAACATCTGCACTATTTTTCTTTTGAAATACTACATAGCATTGGACTCTTAATCAGCCCTGATAGTAGTATAAAGTTCAAAGTAAATCTATTATCTAAGTACATACATGTCACCATGTACAATGCTGAGATTCAGCTTATTGCGGGTGTTCATAGTAAATACAAGAAACACAACAGAATCAGTGAAGGACCTCCCCTAACAGAACAGACAAACAATGTGCAAAAGACACCAAACTATGCAAATACAAAATGAAATGGAAAAAAGAAACAATAATAAATAAGCAATAAAATTGATAATGAAAGATGAAGAGTGCTTTAAAGTTGTGGGAACAGTTCGGTGATGGGGCCAGTGAAGTTATCCCCACTGCTTTAAGAGCCTGATGATTGAAGGGTAATAACTGTTCTTGAACCAGATGGAGTGGGCCTTGAGGCCCTTGTACTTCCTTTCTAATAGCAACAGTGAGAAGAGAGCATGACCTGGATGGTGGGAGTCCTTAATAATGGATGCTGCTTTACTGCGACAGTGCTCCATATAGATGTGCTCAGTGGTGCAGAGGGCTTTACGCACAATTAACTGGGTTGTATCCATTACTTTTTCTGTTCAAAGGCATTGGTGTTTCCATACCAGGCCATGGCACAGCCAATCAATATACTCTCCTCTGCATATCTGTAAAAGTTTGTCAAAGTTTCAGATGCCATTCTGAACAAAATTCTAAGAAAGTAGAGGTGGTGCTGTACTTTGTAATGGCACTTATGTGCTGGACCTAGGACAGATCTTCGGAAATGATAAATGTTTGTTCATTGGTTATATACTGTGTCGTATGACATAGATAATCATGGTCTTTCTATGGTCATGATTGATTTTGGCAAATTTTTCAAAAGAAGTGGTCCGCCACTGTCTTTACCCCAGCCCAGCCATTATCAATACTCTTCTAAGATTGTCTACCTGGCATCTGTGGTCTCAGAACCAAGACTTGTGACATGCATCAGCTGCTCATAGAGCATCGACCACCTGCTTTTGTGGCAGGAAAGAGGGCTAAGCAGGTATCACGGCTTGCCGAAGGGTGACCTACAGGCTAGTGGAGGGAAGGAGCACCTTGTAAACTCCTGTGGTAGAGACGTTTACCGCAACACCACTCAAGAATAATACCGAAGAATTTAAAGTTGCTGACCATCTCCACCTACAATCTCCTGATGAGGACTGGATCATGAGTCTTTGGTTTCCTCCTTTTGAAGTTAATAATTAAGCTCCTTGTCCTTGCTGACATTGAATAAGAGGTTGTTGTCGTGGCACCACTCAGCCAGATTTTCAAACTCCTTGCTGTATGCTCGTTTGTCATCACCTTTGATTCGGCCAACAACAGTAGTGTTGCCATCAAACTTGAATGTGGCATGAGAGCTATGCTCAGTCTCACCGTCATTTGTCCATTTACAATATTATTATTACTATGTTTTAAGGCAGCTAACAAAAATAAAGATACAGTAAACCATATATATATATATATATATATATATATATATACAGTACAACCCTATGATTAATTTTCTTCTGAGTATGCTTAATAAGTCCTATAAACATAAAAGAATCAATGATAGGCTGCATGAACAGGGCAGACAACCAATGTGCAAAAGACAGCATACTCTTCAAATACAGAAAGAAAGAGTAACAGAAATAATAATAACAAGTGTTAAATGTCAAGAACATAAGATGAAGAGACCTTGAAAGTGAGTCCATCAGTTGTGGGACCAGTTTAGTGACAGAGCAAGTGAAGTTATCCCCTCTGGTTCAAGGGTCGAATGATTGAGGGGTAATAAGTGTTCCTGAACCTGGTAGTGTGAATCCTGAGTGTCCTGTACCTTCTTCCTGATGGCAGCAGTGAAAAGAGAGCATGACCTGGGTGGTGAGGATCCCTGATGATGGATGCTGGTTTCATGTAAGTAGTTAAAAGACAAACTTCCATTTAACTGTGAAACAAGTTATGCATTCACATGAAATACAGAACAAATTAGAACACTACCAATACTTCTACAGTATTATAAAACCGTGTATTAGTTCCTTATAGTTATTGATGGAGGTTTTCCTTCAGCATGTACGCTGCTGTGTTATTTTGATTGACTATAAATCAACAAAATCAGCACAGTCTCTTAATATATGGACTGCCTTCATTGCCTTCCTGTGTAAATTCAAAATAAAAAACAATATTACCAAAAATCACTGCTTTTTGAATTGGCATCCATCAGCCCAAATGGTTAGCTTAACACAAGCATATGTAAGTGATGCTATTTAAAAACTTCACTCTGTAATGTCTAACAGCTGCACAAGTGCACAAGACTGACACTAGTCCCAATTAAGTGACATGGTGTCCCAAATAAGTAGCTGCCCTGTTTAACCAATGGCTCAATTACCCGGGATCCACTGTGCTGTACTTCTCTGTGACTCTATGTTCTATTAAAGCTTAAAATTGTAGCCTTCTTTCCCATAGAAAATTGTGATATTAATGTGACCTAATAAAATTGTTGTTTAAAAACTAATTGTTTTAATATATAAAAACAATGGATAAAAATTGATCTTCACAGATGCCTCATGTTCACAAATTCTTGATTATCAGATTTACTAAATAGTTCATAAATCATTCATTTCAAGAGTTACAAGAACAGAGATGCAGAAATCACATATTTGCTCATGATCTTCCAGCAGGAATCTGTATATAAAGAGATGGTTGAGGAAGAAATTGGTGCTTGTTTTTCATGACCTGCATTTGATGACTGCATTGGTATTTGTCTAAAAACTCCTGCTTTAACTCCGTGCAGATTTGGATATGACTCAGTATAAAATACCCTTCAAATTGATCAGAATACCAATAGTATTGACTTAATTACGGAAATTAAGTTCCAGTGGGAGAGAGTGGGATGAATTGTGAAATAGTTAAGCCACTAGCAATACTTTTGGATTCCTTTATCTCATTAAGTGAACCAAAAACATCAGTTTCTGACATTGGCATTTCAATCCTGCAGCTGCTCGGCACGTTTGCTGACTGCAGACTGGAATCCATTTTTCACGTGTGCAACTGGAAATGTCAGTGTGTCTACATGCAAAGAACGACTGTGAAGTTTGGCCAGTTCACATGTGCAAAGTGCTGACATCCTGATAATATTACATGGCTCACGCTGCTGCTTGTAGAATCCATTTACTGGCCCAGGAAGCCCACTATTCAGCTCTGTTACCACCAGCTGATTGAGGCTCTTGAAGTGGAAGCTAGCAGGATAAGAACAATGTAAACATTTGCCTGCAGGGAAGGATTTTGTTTTTATTTTGGTTCCTGCCCTGTGACAGACCCATTCACAAAGCTGGGAAAGAATATAATGAGATAAATGACATGTATTTATTTTGGTATCTGATGGCTATTTCTTCCTCGCATCTGTACCAAGTAAAGACACAGTCTGAAATATTTTGGTGTATTCTAGTCTTTCAGTTTGTCAATGTTCACCCTCGTTGGACTCTATATCGTGGAGTTACTTGATCAGCTCAAGGAGGAATTTTGTGTTACCTTGCTCATATGTAACGGTGAAGGAAAGCAGAAACTTATTTTAGTGTTTGAATAGGTGGCAGTGATTGATGCCAGCTTCAACACTTTGTTGCTTTACAGAATATTATTGCCAGAACTTGGTATCCTGCAACTTCTAGGTCAGACAAGGTGGGATTGAAACTAAACTCTTCAATTGAAAACACATACTTTCATGTGCTACAATTAGTATAAGTGGTTGTTTTAACCAGGTATATTTGTGATATCAATTTAATTCTCATGTCACACTATTTGGCAAGGTTAGTTCAAGGTTTCAATATGGATATTGTCAGACTTAAATTCTGAAACTTGACACAACTTCATAATATGTATTCATTCTTTATGGTCTTGAAAGTGAATATCGTACTGTATCATACTTACATTAAATTTAAAAGTGAGCTATAACTTGCCATTGCAGATGTTTGGGCCATTGATACTTACATATACAAATTGACAAATATTAGCAATTAATGTCCAAGAATATATTTCCCACTCCCCTCTTCAATGTTTATTTAAAAACTACAATTTTTAAAAAATCTGTAGGTTGATACAACTGTAGGTAAAGCAACTGGCATACAATTCATACAATGCATATAAAAAAAAACTTGCTGAAATATTGCCATGCACAGGATTGGCTCCAGATGCATCAAAGTGATTTTTGTAGGTGCACAAAGTATTACATGTTGTCTGCATAAGTGGTGCACTTCATTGACTTTTAATGGGGTTCAAATGTCAAAAGCAAAGCATGAACCTATGTATGTGTCACCCTGCAGAGATTGGAGTTCTTAAGGTGGCTGTTCTTGCTGTTTATTTTCTTCCATGACTTTGATACCTCTAGAATTTATGGGTCCAAAGCTCTTCTAACAAATTTCCCTTATTTACCCTTGGTACACTTGAAATTATTAAAAACTCTGGCATTTGCTTTCTAACATTCATTAAGTCCTGTATATGTATTATGTGCTTATAAAGGCATCCA
Source organism: Hypanus sabinus (assembly GCF_030144855.1). NCBI lineage: Eukaryota > Metazoa > Chordata > Chondrichthyes > Myliobatiformes > Dasyatidae > Hypanus > Hypanus sabinus. The sequence continues at coordinate 141,973,256 of NC_082713.1, forward strand.
TTTGGGCCACACCTCAATTTTAACATGTTTTTTCAAATACATTAATGAGATCTCTCCCATGCCCCTGTCCATTACCACTGTACTATTCCCATTCCTATTCCCATCCCTAGTTTCTGTAATTTCATCCAACCCCATAATTCGCCAAGATATTTGCGTTACTCAGTTCTGACCTTCACTTGATCAGTCTGTTTAAGTGATGCAAATTTAAAGGTCTAGATGTACTAGTTAAAAGCTTTACCTTCTGAGTTCTGTTTGTTTCTTCTAAAGCATTCTTAAACACTAATGTCTCCTTATTTGTGCAGTTTTGTTTTTGTACTGCTCATGTGGCCACCTTGGAATATTTTATTATTTTCAGGAAACAGCACTTTTTTTTAGAACCTTAAGTATATGAGAGGATAATATGCATTGGAAGGGTTGAGATCATAGAGTGATCTGAAAACAAGGATTTTTAAAAATAGTATAGCGATATGATCAAAATCTTACCTCAAATTGGAATTGTATGTGTTAACTTCAGACAATGGCCACAGAGGGACATACAGTGGGGGGCTATGGAACAGAGTTTTGACCTCAACTGAAATTTGATTTAATTTTGATTCTTTGCTGAAATGAATAATAGCAAAACTTTGCCAGAGCAAAGCAGGTATTTTATATCTCTCAGGACTTAATTTCAGTATGTGTTTTGTTTTAGGTTCCTTTGCTGTTGTTCAGACTGATCCTCCAAGTGACTACAGTATTTCAGTACAATATAGTAGAGAGATTTTCCATCTGGCTGTTCTTGACTAGAATTTATTCTGGTCAAAATAAAACACTTCTGCAAATTGCCTAATCAGCATTTGTCAGGATTTTATTGCACTGTGCATTTTTGACTTGAACCAATATTTTAAAGTTATTTGAATGTTTTTACCAACATAAATTGAGACTGTGTTGGTAAAAGCATGCAACACAACAATTGTGATTGCATTAACCACAGACTTGTGTTCCTATCTTATTTCTGGGTCAGTTTCAAAGTCATGTGACCACCCACCTGAACAAAATTCACTTGGATTTAAAATCAGAATATAGTATTTCCAGATCGGAAAGGCCAGGTATGGACCGAAATGAGGCGGTGTGGTCCGGGCCCAAGAGCGTATCGAAGTAGCAGGGCCGAGGTCCAAGAGTGAGGAACGACCGGAGGTTTGGCTAATTTAAGCATCAGGTCAGATTAAAACGGTTAAGGTGTCAGGGCTGAAAGCGAGGAATGGGCTGGATTCAGCTCACTGCTCTACAAGGTTTACTCATTTCTGCACTGAACTGAGGCTGAGGCCTGGAATTAACAGTCACCTTGTTGAGCAGTGACTGGCTTCATGACTGAGGACTCACTTCCATAAACTTCATTTCTGAAAGTTATTTGCTTGCTTTTATTTTTGGTTTTATTTTGTTCAGCATATTGGGTGTCTGACAGTCTTGTTTTTAATAGGTTCTACTGATTTCTTTGTTTTGCGTCTACCTGTAAAGGAACAAATCTCAAGGTTGTTGTATACAGTGCCTTGAAAAAGTATTCAGCACCCACAACTATTTTCACATTTTACTGTCTCATTTTCTGAATTTAAAATGTATTGAAGTAGGATTTTTGCGCTAATCTAAAAAACATTGTACATTCTGTCAATTCAAAAGACAAAATCCAAAATCTGTCAACAATTTACTAAAAAATAAAAATCAGAATTGTGCGGCTAAAAAAGTTATCATTCCCTTTATAATTACAATGCTAACTTTCCTCAGTAACAGTATATTACCTTACCAATTCACCCAATTTGTTGATGTAGAGAATTGGAGGATTATCTATTTTCAATGAATTCTGTGCTGAATCTATAAATAACCTCTGTGTAAGGTCCAACAGTATGATAGATTTTCAACAGACCAAACCAAAAAGAAGACAAAGGAACTTTCAAGACAAGTCAGGGAAATGATAATGGAGAAGAAAAAATCTGGGCAAGGGTACAAGATCATCTCAAAGTCACTGAATGTAACTCGGAGCTCAGCAATCCATCATGAAAAGCAGAAAAAATATGAAACCAAGGCCACATCGCTTAGGTTAGATGGCGCCTCTCATGTACGTTGCTGGAGAAGAATAGCACCTGTAAGAGAGGCTACTGTTATACCAACAGACCCTCTGAGTGAGCTTCAGAAGTCAGTGGCTGCAACTGGAGATGAAGTTCATGGCCCCACAATCTCTAAAGCCTTGTACTAAAAGGGTATTTATGGAAGAGAGAAAAGGAAGAAGCTCTGGCTTAAAAAAAATCAGTATATCCTTAACCATAAAGCCTCTGCAAAGTGTCACTTAGAAAATACTGTAGGAAAATGTGGAAGAAAGTCTTGTGATTGGTTGAGACTGAAGTGGTATGTTTTGGCCTCAATATTAAGCAGTATGTGTGGCTTAAATCTAATACAGTGCATCAGCCAAGGTAACATCGTCCCTACTGTAAAGAACAGTGGAGGTAGCATCATACTATGAAGATGCTTTTCAGCAGCAGGGACTGAAAGTCTGCTCAAGATTGATGAGAAAATGAATGCTGCAAAATGCAGAGAGATTCCGGATAAAAACCGGCTACCGTCCACCAGATAGCTTAAACCCAAAACACATTGCCTGAGCAATCATGGAGTGGCTTTAAATGAAGAAAATTGATGTCCTTAAGTGGCCCTGTCAGAGTCTTAACTTTAACCGGAGTGAACATCTCTAGCAAGACTTCAAGTTTGCTGTCCTCTGCTGCTCCCCAACTAATCTGCCACACATCGAGTAACTTTGCAAGGAGGAATGAGCAAATATTGCTCTATCACATTGTGCAAAGCTAATAAAGACTTATCCAAAAAGACTGCTGACTGTAATAGCTGCGAAAAGTGGTACAACTAAGTACTGAGCAAAGGGGGATGAATTGCTGACATTTCAGTTTTTGAATTTCTGGCTTATCATACTTTATAGTTTTCCCTGGTTTTGGACTGTACTGTGGGGGTGGGGGTGGGGGTGGGAGCATGTGATTCACAAATTCTCAATTAAATTGATCAAAATTCCTGTTTGTAATAAGACCATAAGGCATAGGAGCAGAATTAGGCCATTTGTCCCATTGAGTCTGCTTTGCCATTCAATCATGGCTGATCCTTTTCTCCCCTCCTCAGCCCCACTTCCTGGCGTCCTTCTTTGATGCTGTGTCCAATCAAGAACCTATCAAGCTCTGCTTTAATTACACCCAACGACCTGCCCTCCCCACCTGCCTGTGGTAATAAATTCCACAAATTCACTACCCTCTGGCTAAAGAATTTTCTCCACATCTCCATTTTAAATGGATGTCCCTCTATCCTGAGGCTGTGACTTCTTGTCCTAGACTCCCCCACCATGGGAAACGTACTTTTCACACCTACTCAGTCTAGGCCTTTCAACATTCGAAAGGTTCAACATTCCTCGTATGATAACTTTCATTCCCAGAATCATCCATGTGAAGCTCCTCTGAGCCTTCTCCAAAGCCAGCTCATCTTTTCTTAGATGAGGAATCTAAAACTGTTCACAATACTCAAGGTGAGGCTTCACTAGTGCTCTATAAATCCTTTACATTACATCCCTGCTCTTGTATTCTTGACCTCTTGCAATGAATGCTCGCATTGCATTTGCCTTCCTCACCACTGACTCTACCCTGACTCTACCTGCAAGTTAACCTTCAGGGTGTTCTACGCAAGGACTCCCAAGTCCCTTTGCATCTCAGATTTTTGAATTTTCTCCCCATTAAGAAGTAATCTGCACATTTATTTGTCCTACCACAGTGCATGAACATGCATTTTCCAACTTTGTATTTCATTTGCCACTTTCTTGCCCGTTGTCCTCATCAGGGGTCGGCAACCATTACCACTGAAAGAGCCATATGGACCCATTTCCCACAGAAAAGAAAACACTGGGAGCCACAAAACCCGTTTGACATTTAAAATGAAATAACACTGCATACAACGTTTTTTTTTTGCTTTGTGCTATGTATAAACAAACTATAATGTGTTGCATTTATGAAATTGATGAACTCCTGCAGAGAAAACGAAATTACATTTCTGCTTGCAACAAAAACATTTTGAACTCCGAAAGAAAGACGTTGGGTTGAAGGTTACTCCATAGTTAGCCTACCTTCGATCGAAAAATTAAAAGAAATCGTGCACTGGCGGGTGTCAGGGATTGGCAGTGGTGACGTATATTAATAGCGATAAGAAACACTTTGTGGCGGTGTGCTACACGCAGCACTAAAATAACGACACTGCAGTCAAAGGTAACTTTATTCGAACTAAACAGCCTTGCTTTAAAGCCTACCTCAACCCGCCCCCCCCCCCCCGTGGGCGCGGATGCTCCAAAAGACACGTACGCCGTAGGCTATCTCCCTTAGCCGGAACGGTGGCTAATTGTGAGCCGGTTCGGATGTGCCAGGAAATGGGGTCGCCACAACTTTTTATTTAGATTGTACAAGATCACCATAATCTTCAAATTTCGAATTACATTTCAAAAACCAACAAACCACGGGGAGCAACAGCACAGAGATGAAAGAATCGCATGCGGCTCCGGAGCCGCGGGTTGCCAACCCCTGGCCTACCTGTTTCCTCAACACTACCTGCCCCTCCACCAATCCTCATAAAGGGTCAATTCCATCAACTAGATCATTGATAGAGAGCATAAAAAGAAGTAGTCCCAAAACCAACACATGCAGAACACCCCTAGTCACTGGCAGCCAACCGGAAAAGGATCCTTTTATTCCCACTCTCTGCCTTCTACCCATCAGCCAATGCTCTAACCATGGCAGTAACAGTTCTGTAATACCATGGGTTCTTAACTTGGTAAGCAGCTTCGTGTGGCATCTTGTCAAAGGCTGCCTGAAATTCTAAATATACAACATCCACTGCATCCTTTTTATCCTACTTGTAATCTCCTCAAAGAATTCCAAGAGATTCATCAGGCATGATTTTCCCTTAAGAAATCCATGCTGACTTTGTCCTATCTTTGTCCTGACTTGACTCGACTTAACAATTGACTCCAACATTTTCCCAACCACTGTGGCCAGCTAACTGGTCTATAATTCCCTTCTTCCTTTCTTAAAAAATGGATACTCTATTTTATACTCACAGTAATACTCATTTATGTAAATACCGGATTGGGGTCTGAGTACTTTTTCAAGGCTCTGTAGTATACATGCTTTGATAATACGTAAATATAATTTGTACTTTCAATTTTTGTACCTTTTTAAAACAAAAATTATACAAAAAAATTATTTGGGTAATGGGAGGTGCCAAAGCAAAGAGGCAGCTTCCTGTAGTGACAAGACAATAAGTACCAGGCAAGCATATTAAAAGAGATGAGATGGGAATCTTAAACAAAAAGAATTGTACCATGTTTTAGCTGTATGTAGACCTAATCACATGGTATGTGCACTGAATTGCTCATTGTCTGTGCATCTGTCAAGATCAATAAGATTCTGGGAGTGTAGAGCTGGGCTCTCATACTCTGGGATTTGTGTTGATTTTAATGCCTGGCTTCAGATTGCTGACCAGCCTAAAGATGAATCAAATTGCAATTTGTGGATCTTGTGGATGATTTAGCCTTTACTGTTGTGTATATTTTGGAATAAGGTCTGGTAAAATATTGGCTGCCAGTCTGAATATCTAATTCCTGTATGGGAACCGTTTGCCTCTTTTCTAGATTCCCAGTTTAATGCTGGCTGAAACATGGATAATTTCCTTCTTGATCTGTTTAATACCATCTTTCACCACAGTTCCAGTGGACTATTTCCACCTTCTGAAACTGGCAAACCTAAAGCATGTTATTCAATCAGTTCAGTCAAGCAGAATCCTCATTTCTAATGAGGCAAAGATTTGTGTTTTATCATAAATGTTGCATAAATGCTCTTAAAAGATTTGAACCATTACATTACAATCATTATTTTAAGATAAGAATTTGGGTATCACATGCTTAAAAGATCAACTATACAGACTGTCCTATGTAACAAGAAATATGAATTTTGCCTGTTCTTTCTAAGGACTATAAATCAGATGTACTCTGAAACGCTTGCTATTTCATTAACTGTTGAAAATTTGTGATCAACAGTGTAGGGATATTAATTGCAATTCTAGTTTGGATTAATGTGTTTGTCAAGTCCTTCCAAGAATACTGCCTGATCAGTTGAGTATTTCCAGAATTTTCTGTTATTATTTCAAGCTCTCCAAAGCTGAAAACAGTATATTTTCTGCCCATTGATTTGAATGACCCAGAAAGCACTAATGTACTTTACATTCTGACAGAAATAGTACAGTATAGAACAATCTACTGTAAGAACACAGCAGTGAGCAATATCTGTTGGTGGTGGGAAGGAATTTTGAACATATCAGATTGAAGCTCTTCAACCCCTGCATCAGGACATCATAGGAATCAGGTACCAGCTATATTGTAGCCCAATGTCCTTTTGAACATGATGAAACCACCTGCCTCTTCCCCAACTTAGAATAAGTTTTTAATAACGTACAGACTATCACTGAATCCCATACATTGATCGGATATAATGGATCAAAGACAGCCGTAGGTTATGAGCAAGCTTTGGCAAAGTAATTTAGAGTTGTCTCATCTAGTCCTTCAGTAACCTTCCTACGTTTACTTAATTCTTCCCTTGTTTGCATTATTCATGCCTCTTATTCTAATGGGGGGGGTTGACTTTATTCCACAAAAATTACTCTTATATGCTCTCTCTCAAATATAAATATAAGCATAACAACACATTGGAGATGCCAGTTATTGAGTCTCTATTCATCAGAAGTTATTTTCTGCTTATAAGACATGAATATGTAAATCCAGCAGTCAGCAGTTATTGTTACTAACCTGACAACAAGCTCACTGCTTATGAATGACAACACTGATGATAATACTGCTGTGACAAATCTTGTTTTCTTCATTTCTGCTGTCCATTATTTGTTTACTTAAATCTTCTAAGATATTACCTTGTATGATTATTCTTTTACTTCAGCATAAGATATTGTATGGATGCTTTAGTAGCCATGACCCATTGCACCCTTCTACCTATATACTGTATATCATTGTATTGTATGATCACTTCTTGACCTTGAATGATCACAGTCCTGTTTATGACTAAGTTAATGACAACAGGCCTATGAGCTAAAGTTTACTGCTTCCTATCCCAAAGTGACTGTTTTCAAAGGATCCAAGCTGCCTTTTCAGACTGTGCATTGTGGGCCATGTTCTCCGCCTTGTTAGTGAGAACACTGAATTTCTTATGACTTGGTCTCTTTATTAGTGCTTTGGCTTTCTTCAGAGTTTCTTGAGTTGATGACAAGATTCAGCTGTAGGTGGATAATCTTGAATTAAGTACTTGCAACGTACAACAGTGAAGCCTGGAAGTAGATGCAGCCTACAAAGACCAGGGCTTTCATCTCTGAAGGATCTTTGCAGCTGGTGATCCATTGGTCACCAAGACAGCAAGAAAGGAATTTCTTTTTTGAGACATTCAAGATGGAAATTGTACAGTCTCCAAATACATATGTTGGTTTTCATATCTGCAAAGGAGACCACAGTGGAAGATAACATGAACGTAATTTGGTAAGGAAAAACTTACATTTATATAATACATTTCATGTCCCTTTCTATTTCATACTAGTTTAAACTTAATAAAGTAGGCTTGAATTGCAGTTACTGAAGGGATGATGGCAGCATTTTATGCACAGTAGGCCGTCTACACTAGTGAAGGCTGCATTTTGACCAGGATACTGAGAAATGTTTCTGCTTTTCCTGTATTATGAAACTTATTGTGTCCACTCAGGAAAGCAATTTGTGAATTGTTGTAAGATCTCATCCAAAACACAACTCTACAGCACCCCCTCAATACTGTACTGCAGTTTCTGTAGGAACTCAAGTTTTCAGAATAAGACAGAATTATCACCCTGTGTCACAAAGCTGTTTATATCTATTTTGATTATGTTTTCCTGTAAGTTATGGAAAGAGTTGTTTACAACTTTAGTCATTGGAAAGATGTTCAAGTTATAATGTGACTTTTTAAAAAAACATTTAGCATAATGTAAAGGACTGCTTCTTTTCATGTAAATGCATGTTAAGCCTATATTTTGTAACAAAAGCACCACCCTTATTTTTTCCATTATATTTTATTCTTTTGTTTTCAGTAACATTTAAAACTATTGGGACTGTTTGAATTGCTGTGCACTGCTTTGCAGCCGCCTTGTAAATGGGCTGTGTGTTTCTCATTTAATTTACCCAATGGTTTCCTTTGTAACCTGTGACAATGGTGTTCACAGTCTCTAAAATCTTACTAATGTTCCACAGCTGCACATGATGTATGAGAGACCAGATAGACTTCAAATATATGCCACTGTGGTCTGATACAAGCTTAAAAGAGTATAGTCTCATTCAGTAATGGGATTATATTGTAGGCCAATTTCTCTTGCATCAGTGTGGAAGTGCATATCATTGGCAGAGAGCACACTTAAATTGCTAGATTAATTGAAAATGATAAATATGAATTTGGAAGGGCCTTTGATTAATGTTTTTGTGCACTTACTTTTATCGATACATAAAATGTGATTGATTTTATAATTGTCAAGTCATTGCTCAATATTATTTCTGGAAAATGCAGCCTATTATTTTAAAGCAAACATTGAGAAAATTAGGAGCAAACATCACAAATTTGGCTTTTTTTTGGATTGGCTGCACTCCGATGGCAACAGAAGTGGCTATTCTTGGTGAGTGAAACAATATGGGTTAAACACCAAGTCCAACTCCCAATAGGATATTGGGGTTGAAAACAGTCTCATTTAATATAGATTGTGGTTTGGTAGGGGAATTGAATTAGTGCTAAGGAATAAATATCGTTTTAAAGGTATATTCAGGTCAATTATGTTTGTCTGCTTAAACCAGTGATTCCCAGCAGGGCCAGTTATGTGCCCTAAGGGAGTGTTAGGAGAAATAGAAGTAGTTGGAGGTGGATCAGTAAGTGGCACTCTAACCCGAGGCATAAAGCCTGATTGACCGTGTCAATTCGCTGCTGTCGTCAACACCTGATAGGCACTTCCAGTTTATGTTAATTTTTATTTTAATTTGGCTCTAGCAATGATGGATAAATACATACAGTGCAGTCTGAATCTGACAGTGATGAAGCCTCAAATTCTAATCCTGCTAAGAAACAGAAACTACGGAAAGTGTGTCAATACAATGTTACATACCTGGAGCATGGTTTTATTCTGTTACTCTCAAATTAGCAACACCCGACATATCTTCTTTGTAATACTGTACTCTCTCATGAAGCCATGAAACCATCAAGATTGCAGGAGCACTTCAGTAAAAGACAGCCTAAAAAGGCTACCTATGGGATTAATCAATTCCAGAAGATGAAAGAAGCATTTTGTATTGACATTGAGTATCAACTATGCACAGAGCTACAAAAAACAGAATTTGGGATACAACTAGATGAGACAACTGTGCAAGACAACAAGGCATTGCTAATGGCATATGTATGGTTTATCAAAAATGAAAAAGTTTATGAGAAGATTCTCTTACGTAAAAAGTTAAAAATGACTATCATTGGAGAACCTATCTATGACAAACTCAATGTATATTGAGGCTAAAAGTATTCCAATTAGGAGCATGATTTCATGTACAACAGATGGAGCACTATATATGACAGGTCACCATGCTGATTTAATAGCATTTATTAAAGAAATTTCAAGTCTGTTTGTAACATATTGTGAAATTCATTGCCAATGTCTTGCAGCCAAAAACCTCAGCCAGTGACTTTATTCAAGCATGACTCTTGTAATATCTGCTATCAACAAAATTAAAGCTTATCCATTAAATAGAACATTTTGCAAGTTATGACAAGATAACAATAAAGAGTTTGAGTGCTTGCTTTTTCACACTGCAGAGCTTTGGCTGTCAAAAGACTTGTTTAAAGTTTTTCTTGATCTTTTTGACACTGGTTGATTTTATTTTGTTCAAAGTCAACAAGAGCTTGGGAAACAAGATTGAACTTCTACATGGAGATGTGGCATACCTAGCCGATCTGTATGACAAAATTAACATTTTATATATGAAACTGCGGGGTGTGAATTTCTATTTAATCCAGGCAAAAAGGGCAGTGTCCATTTTATAGAAATTTGGAAATATATAAGCAAGACATTGGGAGAACAATGCTCTCAGTTTCCTTACATGGAAAGTATGGCACTCTCTTCCACAGACGGTGATTTGCAAGAGTACTGCTTACACCTGCAGTCACTGAAGAAGGATTTCAGAATGGATTCAAGCACTCTTGGGCCTCAGTGCTTTAATCTGGGCTGAGGTCCACCTCACCATACCTGTATTCTCAGAAATCAATTTTGCTGAATCCTTCAGGGAATCACAAAATTGCTGCTTTGTTTAGACTTTCAAAAATATATTTCTCAAAGCTCTTCAATGGTTCACCATAACCATTGATGTGGATATTGAAACACATTTTCTTCAGATGAGAAATCATAGCACTTTGAAGGAAGGGGGAGTTATTTTTCTAATCAATAATATTACTCACCAAGAAAGTTTAATGAACTATAACCTTGTTGTATTTATAGATCTTTTTCTGACAGTCCAATATAAAGTTTTTGTTGACTGAGAAATGACTGTTCTGCTTCCACTAATGAAGTCAGTGATTTCCTCAAAGTACCTTTGCAATGAGACAACACAGACTCTGGTTCTTGTAAATTTGGTCCTTTATTGGGAGATGGATAAAGTCTTTATGACATATACAAAGATATCCCATCCAGTTTCCTATTATCTATTTATTATTAATGAATAACCAACTTCTCAACACATTTCCTGAAGTAAACTTCTGTGGAACTTTGAAAGTACTGTTACAATAGCAAAGACACTATAAAGCACCAACTCTGAACAGAGGTGTACACTTGGTAACATAAGTTTTTAAATATCAGTTGGAGCAGGTTTGCTGGATGTTTACACTTTATTTAACCAAATGGACAGTACACCAACTGTTGCCCCTGTAGTGATTATTTAACTCTACCTCCTTTGATGAAGATGGGTGTTTTGATAACCAGCCTTTAATTAGAAAAAAGTGATTTCAAACGTACATTCAATTCTTTGCTTATCTCGCATGTATCAGATTGCACAAATCCATGAAAGAAATTCATGTGGTTTTTGACTGTTGGTTTGCATTTGGCTCACATATTGTGATTTTCATTGACCGTCCAATATTGGTTCTGATTCTGAATAAGAAAATGCCCAATGCGTAGAATCTGCAAAAAATAGTAAATGCAAATTGAATATCCTTTGTAAATCATGCTGCTAGTTTTCATTTAATCTTCGATTCGCAATGCACTGTGGAACAGTGGTATACATTTCTATATTGATCTGTCAAAATTCATGTGAACCACATTGTGATTTTTATAATTAAACAACGTGTTCTCATTTAATGGTGTGTAGAAAAGGTGGCTTTAGTACCTTCAAAATGGTACATTTTACTCTTACAGAATGAAATGAAATTCACAAATTAGTTTTGGCAGAAAGTGACTTTGTGTCCCTTCTTCTAACTTACCAGTTTAACTGTGTTATTTCCAATGTCTCCATCCTAAGTAATATTTAGAGGTATTAAAGAAACTAAAAAGGAGGCAGCATTGCTCGTGCATAAAGCATCTGGCAGAATGGCCTCAATCTGTGTTGTAAACATTCTTTGATTTGAGAAGCATTTAAAAGAACAGTACATTTTCTGTCTCTGTATCAACAGGTTGCATTCAAAAGAATGTCTTCTGAAAACAACATATTCCCTCTCCAGTTAAAGAACTGAAATGTTGCTAAATCTATAGCTGGCATGTATTTTTTAAAAATTGGTGTCTAGTTGTATAAACTAACATCTAATAAATATCTATATATACCTGGAACAACTGTTAGATAAACGGCTAAGAGATGTAAATAAATTTACTCAAATAAAAGTATCTACTGTGGTATGCAGTACTCTTGCTATTGCTTTAAATGTTTTAAGTTTTCTGTCCTCTCCCTCTGTTGGCAATCCCCATGCCATCCCTAGCCAGGAAATTGAGCAAGGAATCTCCTTTTGACATTGTAGCTCTTTTCTGGGAGACCAGCCAGTACTGAGTTTTATGTTTCATCTCTGGTTCAGCAGACAGGAATAGAAGGAATGTAAGTTCTTGTTAAGAGGAACCCCGAGAGTCACTGGAGACTTTTTTTGCTGATTTTTTTTAATATATATACTCAGGAAATCTAAATTGGTGGATTTTTTTTTTAAGTTGCCAAGCGTCCTTCACAAACTGAAATATCCATTTTCTCTCAACATATTAGTTAAAATATTTTGCTGATGGATGAGCTGCACAAATTTGTTGTCAAATGTTAAACCCACCATTACCCTGTGCAGGTTTTGTGATGGGAACTTCCTCCAGGATGCTGACTCTCATGTTCACATTCCATGATGGGACTTGAGGTAGAATATTTGTAACTGAGAAATCAGTTGAGTGAGGATGGGGACTACTGCATTTGTAAGAGACACCAGGATTTGGATTTGGACTCCTGCTGTTAACCACAGAACTGCCTGCATATCTGCAGTCATCACTTTTTATAATATTTTGGGGAAATGTAGTTTACTAGTAAGGTAGAAGAAGGGACACAAAGTCACTTCCTGCCAAAACTAATTTGTGAATTTCATTCCACTCTGTAAGAGTAAAATGTTCCGTTTTGAAGGTACTAATTGTTACTAAGTCTGATGAAAATAAGACATTCCAACTCAATGCATCAGGGAAGTGTACATTGTTGATTTATGTTTTAAAGTTGTGATTGGGAAGGAAGTACTTCCACACAGTAGGAAATGGAGCCAGATCATATCTGAGACAATTCATATAACGTCTACTGAGCAGCTGGAGAAATGTCGAGGTGGAAGTCTTTTAATTCTACCCCTCTTGATTATACCATTATTGTCAATTTAGTATTTCATTTTGCACCATTCTGTTGTTTTGCTTGTTGTTGTAATTATTATTACCATGTATTCTGCCAACTGTTAAGTTTCGTTGCACCCTTGTGTATATGACAATAATCTGAACCTTAATATTCACTTTGTCAGTTATGAAATGGAAGGTTGTATAGTGAGAGAATGAAAATAATACAGTAGTTATAGAGAAGCAGTAAAAATGAAAAACTAGTTGCTGATGAAAATGTTTGCAAATCCAACCATTGTGATACTGTAAGTGAACTAGGTTTTACACTTTATACTTGCATTATGAAAGGATTAAATTCAGAGTGAACACACTACTTCTGTTTTTGAAGGCATTTATAGCACTGCAGTTTTTTACGTTAATCCAATGTTGATAAATTTCAATGGGAGATAAATGCAAGTTAGTGGCTCGGGAAACCCTGTATTTGAAAGCAATAATGAAATTTCCTGCTGATTTGAAGATACAAACGCCTTGTATTCCGTCTGGTAGCCTCCAGCCTGATGACATGAGTATCAATTTTTCCTTCCAGTTTTTTTTTAAAAGCCCTCCCTAGTTCCCCATTCTGACCATTTACTTCTTCTCACCTGCCTATCACCTCTTCCTTCCCTTTCTCCAGTGGTCTACTCTCCTCTCAGATTCCTTCTTCTCCAGCCCTTGGCCCTTCCCACCCACCTGGCTTCACCTATTGCCTTGTAGCTAGCCTCCTTCCCCTTCCCCTACCTTTTTATTCTGGTGCCTTCCCCCTTCCTTCTCAGTCCTAAAGAAGGGTTCTGGCTCGAAACGTTGACTGTTCCATCAACTACCATAGATGTTGTCTGACCTTCTGAGTTCTTACAGTGTTTTGTGTGTGTTGCTACAAATCTAGTGATCAGGAATTACTTTCACTACAGAATTAAGATGAAGATCAGTATTCATCAAACAACTTTGCTAACAGTGCATGTGAAAAAGGTTGATTAATATTAGACTTGTATTTACAGTAAGTTTAACTTCACACCTTATAATATAACTGTAGTACTAGAAGCTGATTGGATTGTCAGACTTGGAGGTATTGGTAGTCATTGTTAATTCCGGGAACTTCTATAGATTCTCTGTGTGTTCATCAATGTTTATTCCTATTTGTAAATGTGAAAAAAGTTTCCCCTTGCAGTTTGCTACTGACCTGTAGAGATGGGGAGTGTGCTCCTTACCGAATTGTATGTCTTCTAGTTTCATTTGCCTCTGGTAAGGGGAAATATTTGCTGCAGTCTGTACCGCTCATAATTTATCTGTGATATATAGTGCATATCTATACCATCATAATGTCATGCTTAATAATGTCCCCTCTTAGCCTCCCTCCTCACCAGGAGGGGAACAAATCTAGCTTGTGCAGTGCCTCCTCATAATTGACACACTCCATTCCAAGCAACATTTGAGTGAATGTCTCTGCATCCTCTTCAGTCCAATCTTTCTGATAGTGCGGAGACTAGAAATGCATGTAGTACTCCAGTTCAGATCTGACCAATATTTTATAAAGTTAGAGCAGAACTTTCTTGCCCTTATAAACAATGCCCTGACTAATGAAGATCAGTATCTGATATGCCATCTTAATATTGATCTGCAGGCCCCACATCCACTCTGATTTGCGGGCACCCATCCGTATTCATCTCCATGTGCCATCTCCCAATACACCTGACGCAGCCCTGTTTATAATTTCCAACTTTTTTTCAAGTGTTAAAGCAGTTCTCTGCTGCTTGGCAGATGGCCCAGGACTTGACATAGGATGCTTAGGAGGCATAGTTAAATATTTCAAGCACAAAATCAGTGCACAGTAGTTAATAACAGCAAAAGTTTAAGAGCGCAAGGTCGCACATCCACACGCTGCCAAAACCAATGCGAGACTGGCAGGAGTGGGACTGTGTGGTGTGCGCACGTGACTTGTACTGGCGGGAAAGTGGTGCTTCTCGTCCCAACAGCTTCACATAACTGTGAGTTTTGGACGCATATAAGGAGAAGTTGATAGAAATAGGTTCAATGCATAATTGTGAATCCGCATTGTCTGAAGACGCATATGACGAGGATAGGGTGTACTGTAAATACCCATGCATGTATCTAGAAAGGTACTTTATTGAAAAGAAATTGAAAGAGAGGGGAAGTAAAGAAGTATGGTGCAAAGTTTAATTACAATCGAAGTATAGTTTAATCGATTTTGGAGAATTGGTTTAAGGGAACATATTTTAGGAGAAAATCAAGAATATAATGATGCTATATTATCACTGAATGTGATAAGCAACACAAGCACCCGGGCTTAAAGCTGTGCTCATCTGTACAACTTTAAATAGAACCATGGATAAAAGAGTCATCCAATTACAGAAAGATAGGCAATTTAAAATACACAAGGAAGCTATTTGGCTAATTTTGTCTCTTGATCAAAAAAGAGGCACCCAGTCTAATTCCATCTTCAATATTGTTTAAATATGATGAGGGGTTCTGCCTGTACCAGTCTTTCAGGCAGTCACTACAAATGATCTGTAAAATATTTCTAATTACTTAATAAACTGCAGATTTGTCAGGACTTTTGTTTAGCTTTATAATGCGGGGTTCCTTCATTAAGCAAACTTTCCATGTTTGTTTATGGAAAGACTTGCTTAGATTTTGACCATTGCTGTTCTCTTAAATGAAAAGGCAACTGACACAATAAATACTGCAAGTAAAGAAGAAACAGTATACCTTGATAATACTGTATATTGTACAAATTTAGTGATTTCTGAAGAGGTTGTAAGAAGGATGTGAAATATGGAAATGTCACACTATAGCAGTGGTTGAGTGCTCACTGTGCTCAGTGGATGAGATACATTGCTAGCTTTGTGTGTAAAGTATTCTATGTTGCATACAGATTTTTTTTTCAGATTTGTTTGAAAATTTTGAGAATCAGGGCTCAATTAAATCTTTAGATCAATTTTCTTAAGACCATAAGACATAGGAGTAGAATTAGGCCATTCAGCCCTTTGAGTCTGCTCTGCCTTTCCATCATGGCTGATCCAGGATCCCACTCAAGCCCATGCCTCTGGCTTCTTGCCATATCCTTTGATGCCCTGACCAGCAAGAAACTATCAATGTTTGGCTTTAAGTATATCCACATATTTGGCCTCCACAGCTGTCTGCGGCAGAGCATTCAACAGATTCACTACTCTGCATATATAAAAGAAAACCTCCTTGCCTCTGTTCTAAAGGGTTGCCCCTCAATTTTGAGGCTATGCCCTATAGTTCTAGACACTCCCACCATAAGAAACATCCTTTCCACATCCACCTTATCTAGTCCTTTAAACATTCAGCAGTTTTAAATGAGATCCCCCCCCCCACCCCACACCACATTCTTTTAAATTCCAGTTAGTACAGGCCCAAAGCTGCCAAACACTCCTCATATGCTAATCCCCTTCATTCCTAGAATCATCCTTGTGAACCTCCTCTAGACTCTCCAATGACAATACACCCTTCTGAGATATGGGGCCCAAAACTGTTGACAGTACTCCAACTGCGGCCTGACCAGTGTCTTATAAAGCCTTGGCATTATCTCTTTGTTTTTATATTCTATCCTCCTTGAAATGTAAGTCATTTGCCTTCTTTACCACAGACTCAGCATGTAAATTAACCTTCTGGGAATCTTGCATGAGGGCTGCTAAGTCTGTTTGCACCTCTAATGTTTTAATTTCTTCCCCATTTAGATAATAGGCCGTTCTGTGGTTCCTTTTACCAAATGCATTATCTTACATTTCTCAAAACTGTATTCCATCTGCCACTTTTTGCCCATTCTTCCAATTTGTCTAAGTCCTTCTGCAATTGCATTGTTTCCTCAACACTACCTACTTCTCCACCTATCTTTGCATCATCTGCAAACCTTGCCACAAAGCCATCAATTCCACTATCTAAATCTTTGGCAAACAAATGTGAAAAGTCGTCGTCCCAATACTGACCCCTGAGGAACACCATTAGTCACTGGCAGCCAACCAAAAAAGGCCCCCTTGATTCCCACTTGCTGTCTCCTGCCTGTCAGCCATTCCTCTATCCATGCCAGTATCTTTCCTGTAACACCATGGGATTTTTATCTTGTTTAGCAGCCTCATGTGTGGCATCTTATCAAACGCCTTCTGAAAACCCAAGTAATGACATCCACTGTCTCTCCTTTATCCACCCTGCTTGTTACTTCCTCAAAGAACTCTAACAGATTTGGCAGGCAAGATATCCCTTTACAGAAACCATGCTTTCTTTGACTTATTTTACCATTAGTCTCCAAAATCCCGAAACCTCGTCCTTAATAATGGACTCCAACACTTTCCGAACCACTGAGGTTGGGCTAATTGATCACATAAAAGTTACTGAGCTGAGTTTTAGCAGGAAACTTCTTGTTCATCAAGATCTCCATAACTTTCATGGAGTATGATCTTTCTATTTACTTTGATGAAGAATTATTTTGACTTCTCTTGAAATCAACTATTTTTTCCTTCGAGTCCCAAATTAAAAACAAGTTGATCATCCAGTTTTGAACTATCATCAACTAAGTTGTTGCTGGAACAAAAAGACAAAAGCTTTTCCAATGAAAAGTGTATTGATCTGTGGATCATTATTGAAATGTTCTAATCAGCTACTTATGGCAGTTCATCAAAATATTTGTTTGTGACTTGCGGAGGGAGAAAGAGGTCAGATAGTTTACTGATTAGTAAAATTCATTTTTTTTAATCAGTCCAACCATCTCCATCACAAACTTTAGAGAGCAGGATTTCATGAGGATTATGATTATTAATTGTTCAGTGTATGTTCAATCCACAGTAACATTTGTAACAAGGGCCATGGATCTAGATATTAATTTAAATATGGTTTTTACATACTTAACCAGAGACTTTGATTCTCTGCAATTGAATAGATTGTAGTGTTCAAAATCAGCTCACTCAGAGAAATAACCCAAGCACCAATTGTGTGTTGGAGAGCAGGGAAGATTCAGTCCTAAAAGGAAGATGCTGCCTAGCGGAGCAGTCATAAAAGGAGTGGTTTGAGTCACAGTGGTAGGGTTTTGGTTCATTCGGGCTTCAGCAAAGTAAGTGGGTAAGTCGACTTTGCTTTTCCCTTGCATTTTTTTGAGGAATAGAGAGCATATATGCAGGGTTAGTACTTTGCTCTGGGTGTCAGATGTGGGAATCCTGGGAATCCTCCAGTCTCCCAGATGGCAATATCTGCACTAGGTGCACTGAGATGCAGCTCCGGAAAGACCATGTTCAGAATCTGGAGCTGTGGCTTGATGACTTACAGCTTATTAGGGAAAGTGAGCAGGAGTTGGATAGCAGCTACAGAGAGTTAGTCACCCGAGGCTATAGGAGTTAGATAAGTGGGTGACTATCGGGGAAGGGAAGGGAGGAGCTCAGAGTAAAGAGCACCCCTGTGGACATCCCCCTCAGTAATCATTATTTTGGTTTGGATACTGTTGAGAGGGGTGACCTGACAGAGGACGACCACAGCGATCAGCACTGAGCCTGGTTCTGTGGTGCAGAAGGGAGAGAAGAAAATAGGAATGCGGTAGTCATAGGGGATTCCATAGTGAGGGGAACAGGCGGGTTTCTGTCTGTCTGATAGAGATACCCGCATGTTGTGTTGCCTCCCAGATGCCAGGCTATGGGATGTTTCGGATCGGGTGCTGAAGGGAAAGGATGAACGACCAGAAGACTTGGCACACATTGGTACCAATGACATGGGTAGAAAAAGTGAGAAGGTCCTGAATAGAGAATTCAGGGAGTTGGGTAGGAAGCCAAAAAGCAGGACCCTCCAGGACAGTAATCTCAAGATTGCTACCTGTGCCACGTACAAACAAGCACATGCAAGAATAGCATGATCAGGCATATTAATGCGTGGCTGAGAGACTGGTGTAGGGGGCAAGGCTTCGGGTTCCTGGATCACTGGAGCCTCTTCTAGGGGCAGTACGACCTATACAAAAAAGGATGGGTTACACCTGAGCCCAAAGGGATCCAATATCCTAGCATACAGGTTTAATAGAGCTGTTAGGGAGGATTTAAACTAATTTGGCAGGGGGATGGGAACCGGAGTGACTGGACTGAGGAAAGGGAAGACAGAAGTAAATCAAAGATAGTGTGCAACAAGGATGATAGAAAGGACAGGCAGGAAATATGGCATAATCACAGCCAGTGGGATGATTTACAGGGCAATAGAGATGTGGTGCAGTTAAAAGCAGAAAGCAACAAATGCTGGACTGAAAGTGTTATATTTGAATGCACGCATCATAAATAAAATGGACGATCTTGAAATTCAGGTGCAGATTGGCAAGTATGCTGTTGTGGCCATCTCTGAAACTTGGCTAAAGGATGGCTGCCACTGGGAGCTGAGCGTCCAAGGATATATGGTGTATCAGAAAGATAAGTTAGTAGGCCGAGGGGGTGGTGTGGCCCTGTGTATAAGAAATAATATTAAATCATTAGAAAGGGATGACATAGGATCGGAAGGTGTAGGGTCTCTATAGGTTGAGTTAAGAAATGACAAGGGTAAAAGGACTCGGCCTCCAAACAGAAGCTAGGATGTGGATTGTAAATTGCATCTGGAGATAGAAAAGGCATGTCAGAAGGGCAATGTCATAATAATCATTGGGGATTTTAAAATGTAAGTGGATTGGGAAAACCAGGCCAGTACTGGACCTCAAGAGTGAACTTGTAGAATGTCTAAGGGATGGCTTTTTAGAACAGCTTGTTGTTGACCCCACTGGGGGATCAGCTGTGCTGGATTGAGTGCTGTGTAATGATCCGGAGGTGATAAGAGAGCTTATGGTTAAGGAACCCTTGGGGAACAGTGATCACAATATGATTGAATTCACTTTAAAATTTGAGAAGGAGAAACTAAATTCCACTCTGTCAATATTTCAGTGGAATTAAAGGAAATTATTAAAGGAATAAAGGAGATGGGAACTGGCCAAAGTTGACTGGAAAGGGACACTAGCAGGAAGGACAGTAGAGCAGCAATGGCTGGAGTTTCTGTGACAAATGAGGGAAATGCAAGACAGATATATTCCAAATGAGAAGAAATTTTCGAACGGAAGAAGGACACTACCGTGGTTGACAAGTGAAGTCAGAGCCAAAGTAAAACCAAAAGAGAGAGCAAACAAGGAAGCCAAAGATAGTGGGAAGATAGAGGATTGGGAAGCTTTTAAAAACTTGCAGGAGGAAACTAAGGAGGTCACTAGGAAGGAAAAGCTGAAATGTGAAAGGAAACTGGCAACTAATATCAAAGAGGATACGAAAGGCTTTTTTAGATATATAAAGGGTAAAAGAGAGTAGAGGGTAGATATAGGACCAGTAGAAAATGACGCTGGAGATATTGTAATGAGAGATGCAGAGATGGCAGAGGAATTGAATGAGTATTTTGCATCAGTCTTCACAGTATAAGACATCTACAGTATACCAGACATTCAAGAGTGTCAGGGAAGAGAAGTATGTGCAGTGAAAATTACGACTGAAAAGGTGCTCAGGAAGCTTAATGGTCTGAGGATGGTTGAATCTCCTGGTTCTGATGGAATGCTCCCACAGTTTCTGAAGGAAGTAGCTGGAGAGATTGTGGAAACATTAACAATTATCTTTCAAGAATTGATAGATTCTGGCATTATACTGGATGACTGGAAATTGCAAATGTTACTCCACTATTTAAGAAGGGTGGGAGGCAGCAGAAAGTAAACTATAGACCTGTTAGCCTGACATTAGTAGTTGGGAAGTTGTTGGAATCGAGTCTTAAGGATGAGATTATGGAGTACCTGGAGGCACAGGACACAATGGGCTAAAGCCAGCATGGTTTCCTGAAAGGAAAATCCTGCCTGAGAAACCTACTGCAATATTTTGAGGAAATTACAAGCAGAGTAGGCAAAGGAAATGAAGTGAATATGGTGTACTTGGATTTTCTGGTTGGCTGCCAGTGACTAGTGGTGTACTGCAGGAGTCGGTGTTGGGACCACTTCCTTTTATGCTGTATATAAATGATTTGGATGATAGAATAGATGGTTTTGTTGTCAAGTTGGCAGATGATACAAAGATTGGTGGAGGGGCAAGTAGTGTTGAGGAAACAGTTACGATGCAGAAGGACTTAGACAAATGAGGAGAATGGGCAAGAAAGTGGCAAGTGAAATACTATTTTTAAAAATTGCATGGTCAAGCACTTTGTTAGTAGAAATAAATATGCGGACTATTTTCTAAACGGGGAGAAAATCCAAAAGTCTGAGATGCAAAGGGACTTGGAAGTCCTTGTGCAGAACACCCTAAAGGTTAACTTGCAAGTCAAGTCAGTGGTGAGGAAGGCAAATGCCATATTAGCATACATTTCAAGAGGTCTAGAATACAAGAGAAAGGATGTGATGCTGAGGCTTTATAAGGCACTGCTGAGGCCTCACCTTGAGTGTTATCTCCTCATCTTAGAAAAGATGTGCTGGCATTGGAGAGGGTCCAGAGGAGGTTCAGAAGTATGATTCCAGGAATGAAAGGGTTATCATACGAGGAACATTTGATGGCTCTGGGTTTGTACTTGCTGAGATTCAGAGGGATAAGGGGGGATCTCATAGAAACCTTTCAAATGTTAAAAGGCCTAGACAGAGTAGATGTGGAAAGGGTGTTTCCCATGGTGGGAGAGTCTGGGACAAGAGGGATAGCCTAAGGATAGAGGAGCATCCTTTCAAAACAGAGATGAGGAAAAGTTTCCTTAGCCAAAGGGTAGTGAATTTGTGGCCACGTGCAACTGTGGAGGTCAGGTCGTTAGGTGTATTTAAGGCAGAAATTGATAGCTTCTTGATTGGACATTGTATCAAAGGTTACAGGGAGATGGCCAGAAACTGGGGTTGAGGAGGAGATTTTTAAAAAAGGATCAGCCATGATTGAATGACAGAGCAGACTTGATGGGCCAGGTGGCCTAATTCTGCTCCTATGTCGTTGACAGAGGAGGAGGAGAAGATGGCGGCGTGACCTCTCTGGAGAATGATATCTGTTACTTGTTAAGTAGGGATCCGTGCACAATCCTGATTTGATGGAGACAGACGTGAGAGTGTGGAGGAACATCTGGAGAAACTTCTGAAATGCCCACTTCGCTGCCACTGTTACTGTGCGGTCTGGAATCTCTGGAGGAGAAGGCCTCCGAGACCTCGGCTTTGCTTGTTTCAGCGGCCGGGACGAGGTCAGTGGTGCCCGGGAGGCTGTATCGGAGGGGCTAGTCAGAGGCTTGAAGTTTTCGGACGGACTCAGAGTCTGCTGTGGTTAGGTGCTTCCAAGGCATCAGTTTGTCGGTGCCTGGAAGTTTATGGCAGGGAGAGTTTCTCCCTTTTGCTGCCTGATATCAGGATTATTGGAATCGATCAGGACTTGAGACTTTTTTTTAACTGTGCTCATGGTCTGCTTTTATCAAATTATGGTATTGCTTTGCACTGCTGTAACTATGTTCTAATTATGTGGTTTTTTATCAGTGTGAGTTTTTGGTTAGGCCTATTTTTTTTGTGATATCACTCTGGAGAAACATTGTATCAGTTCTTAATGCAAGCATGCATTTCTACATGATAATAAACAAGGACTGAGTGTCCTCATAATCTAATCTAATCTATGTTTTATGGTCTTAAAACATGATCAACCAGGATTAAAACCCTTGACCAAGTGTGGGAAAGTTGGAATAGCTGGCAGCCATAGGATCAAACATGCTCTGGGGCCAATTGGTGGAAGCAGAAGAGATTAGGCACCTATACTGAGTTAATTAGAGAATTATGCTAGTTGCTTGAGAGAAATTTTGAGAAAAAGATGGAGTGGGATGAAAGGGTGAGCATGATTGGACCAGTGCCTTCAGTTACTGGAGAGATTGATCACAGTTTAGGACTGGAATAGGATTCAGAATTAGATCAACAATAGACCAAGAATAGGTGAAGATGGTAAGTTAAGTGGTGATGCAAGGAAGCCTAGAGATCAGGCCTTAATGAGGGATACTGACAATTGTGATGAGGAGATCTGGGATTTCCTCTGAGGATCAAGAGATTGAAGAGTTGGACAGTCTGGATCTGGGCTAAGAGTGAGGATCAGCAACAATAAAGTTAAATAAGGGGTTTACTTTGTGGGATTCCCAATCCAGGTGTGTCCTGGGAAGATCTAGTTATTCACCAGTGCACAACAGTGGTCACTCCTAAGGTAATATGGTCTAATGATTCATCTTACAACAAAAAAAAAGATGTGCAAAGGGAATGATGTCATTCCTGGTGCCCTGATACAGAATGGGCATCAAGGGAACAAGGGTTACTCAGACATAGTAGTTCTCAGTCTATTTTCCAGAGAGACAAAACAATAATTTTCAGTTGCTTAGTGCAGATGAAGACATATCTGTGTGATTGAATTTCTTAACAAGAATGCTTCCAGTGTCTCCTGCATCGAACAATTCCCCTGTATTCTCCTTTTCTGTTGTAAAATCTGTCAGCGTTACTTGAATTACTTGAATTTGAACATTGATTTCTCTAATTTCTGGTACTGCTCCCCCTTCACTATTCCCTGTCCCCTTTACCCTCTCTCACCTTATCCCCTTGCCCACCCACCGTCTCCCTCTGGTGCTCCTCCCCCCGCTTTTTACTGTCCTCCATGGCCTTTTGTCCTCTCCTATCAGATTTCCCCTTCTTCAGCCCTGTATCTCTTCCACCAATCAACTTCCCAGCTCTTTACTCCTCAGTTATTTTTCTCCAGTCCTGCTGAAGGGTCTCGGCCAAAAACGATGACTGTATTCTTTTTCCATAGATGCTGCCTGGCCTGCTGAGCTCCTCCAGTATTTTGTGTGTATTACTTGAATCGTATTGCTTCTCTGTGATTATATTATTCTGACATTTCCTTCATGACAGATTATGGATTACTAATTATGGACACATTTTTGCATTACTTATTGTCTATATCTTCTTTGCTGCTCCTCATCTCCCAAGCAGCTCGGTAAGATCTGTCATGGAGTAGGTGAGAGATGGCAGAAGAACGGCGACTAAAATGCTACCAAGCACAAACTGGTGACCTGCGTATCACCATAACACCCTATTGGTTGACTTCTGGAAGCCTGTTAACTGCTAACGATGTCCAAACATGAAAAGCAGTCCCAGGGAGTGGCGCAATTTTTTGCCATGATGTCTGTCAGCTTTTTCCTCTTCATATGGATGCAGTTAAGTGCACCTCTTTGGAATGTAATTGGAAGTTGGTGGGGGGGTGGGAGAAGGATTGCCTTGAGCCATCCCTGAGGAACACCAGCAAGGCATGACTCCTACATCCCAGGCCCATTATTTATATGACCAGGAGCATGTGGTTTTGAGAATGAACATCAAAGTTTGTCTGACACACCATAATTTACATCGGTGACAACTAAACCGGATAAAGGTCAGGAGGTTGCTGACTAACTGCTTTTTTCTTGAAGTATTGTTCCCCTCACAGATATTCCAAAAAGCCTAATTGTTTCTTATTGAAACAAAGTGTATAACCTTGCCCTCAACATTAAAACAAATTACCCTGGGTAATGTACAGATACAATGCACTAAAGATATAGCAGTGTCCACTATTGAGTGAGAGGATACATGTCCATTCTTTGCAGACTTCACGTAACCTCTTAATCTCAGCTGAGGCTGATTGTACATAGGTCTCTGGGGGGTGGGGTGTTGAGAAGAAAAGGAAGACAAGAAATCCCTTTCTAAGATTTTTTTTCAAATTGTACTTTGACTTCCCCAATGACTTTGTTAAGAGCGGTGGCATGTAATTTAGCTGTCATTCTTATCCCTGTTTGAACTTCAAGCCAACATTTGCATTCTAAGATTGCTCATGAAAAAATAGCTGGTTGGGTGAGATATCAGATGCCATTCAGCACTTGTTGGTTGAGAATTTTACAGGATTCAACATAGTTTAAAATGCCAAACTGACTGTTGACAACTATCCCTTTTTCTCCACACCTTCCTGTAGTGCTGTTCAGTTAATTGTCCCATTCTCCATTGTGTAGCAAGTATCAGAGAGTGGTGCAGCTTGTAGAGCTGCTGGCTTACAATTCCAGTGAACTCGCTGGTTCAATCCTGTCTGTATGGAATTTGCCCACTCACCTGTGACTACATGTACTTCCTCTGAGTGCTCCAGATTCTACTTGTATCCAAAAGATTCACAGATTATCATTTAATTGGACATTCTAAATTGCCCCTAATGTATCAATGAGTGAGCAATCTTGGGAGATTGAATAAAAAGAGGAAAAAATAAAATGGGATTAATGTAGGATTAGCAAAAATGAATTGTTCAAGCTGTTTGACATGTCTGTGATACAGTGTCCAGGTTTCACAGCCATATAGAAGTGATGAGACCCCAACAGCACTGTAAACCTTCAGTTTAGTGGAGAGGCAAATGCCTTTGTGTTGCAAAACTTTGACCCAGAGCCTTTCAAGTGCCTGGCTTGCTTTCTGGATCCTCGACGTGATTTCTTTATCAAGGGCACCGTCGCTGGAGATGGTACTCCCCAGGTATTTGAAGTTGTCAACGTTCCGTAGTTATGTGTCATCGATAGTGATGCATGGCTGTGGCAGGGCGCTGTTAGGTACAGGCTGCAGGAGGACCTCTGTTTTACTGAGGCTGATTGTCAAGCCGGACAATTTAGATGCAGCGGAGAATCTGCTGACCATTGTTTGTAGGTGGTCCTCTTGGTGTGCAGTCATCTGCAAAGAGCGCTTCTATGAACAACTTTCGGAGGGTCTTTGTGTGTGCTGCAAGGTGACATAGGTCAAAGAGTGACCCTTCCAGGCGGTATTTGATATAAGTGCCTAGGTTTAGGTCTTTGACGGCATGCATTAGTACTTGAGTGAAGAAAAGGTTGAAAAGTACTGGTGCAAGCACACAGCCCTGTTTAACGCCGTTGGAGATGTCAAATTTCTCACTAGGTTCGTCAACTGAGGGAATCTCTCCAGTCATGTTGTCATGGAAGAGGCATATGAGGTTGATGAACTTTGAAGGGCAGCCAAGTTTCCCGAGGATGATCCACAACGCTTCTCTGTTGACAGTATCAAATGCTTTAGTCAGATCAATGAAGACAAAGTACAAGTTCATGTTCTGCTCCAGGCATTTCTCCTGCATTTGTCTAACAGTGAAGATCATATCCACAGTACTGCGTTTAGGCCGAAAGCCGCATTGTGATTCTGGGAGGTTTCTTTCGGAACTGGAGCAGGGCAACCGTGCCCAAGGTTGCCCAAGGAAGAGGTACAAGGACAACCTCAAGTCAAACCTTAAGTGGGCCAAACTCCAGCCCCGCAATCTCGAACACACTGCTGCTGATCGGTCCAAGTGGCGCAATCTATGCTCCAAGGCAGTAAACAACTTCCAAGCCAACTGGTGCATGCAGCGCCTCAAGGCGAGTCACGAAAGACACAGGAAGGCATCTGCTCCTGCCCCAACAGGCGGTGCTCCTTGCCCCATCTGCAACTGTATCGGCGCTTCAGACTTCGGCCTCAGAAGTCATATGCGTGCCCACAGACGTTGACTGCGCAACACATTCATCTTCCTCAGACTTCGAGGGACTACTACTAGCATAAATGAATGCTTTGATCCATGACTGAGTTTAAAATAACATCATGGTCAGATTTTATGCATATTCAGCTTTATTTTTATTGCCCTCCTCTACTTCTGTCCTTGTCAATGACTCTAGTCACTGCCTTAGGCACAAGCAGACTGTTTGCAATTGGTCTTAACAATTTGATTTGAAGTGAGAGTCTAACCATTATCCTCTCGTTGGGACTGTTTAGTTCTGCTTCTAAAGTATGGCTGAGCCTGATTCGGCCCATCTGTTCCTGATATCCTTACCCATACTTCTGCTACCACCAGCCATGATTAGATCTAGAGCTCTCTTGGTTATCTTCCTATCTACTCTTTTAGAAAACTTAACATTATCCAATTCTCCACTTATTGAATCTTAAATAGCACCAAGTTTGTTCTCCCAGGTTAATAACTAGATCAGTGATTCTTTGACTTTAAAATCTTTGCCCTTGAATTTATAATTTTGCGTTGGCCATGATGCTTTCAAGTCAAGTACCTAGCTCAGGAATTCAACTAAACCACACTACCCTATTTACCTACCAATTCCTTAACTGTGCTCCCTGCTTCTTTGACCAAAAGTTTTGATACAAGTCTTAATATTTCCTTCTGGAATCTGTTGTAAGCTTTTGTTGAACGATATGTGAGATACCTTTGGATACTGCCCTTACTTAAATTTATCTTGCAATTAAAATTGTTGTGGCTGCTGTGGGGGGAGGGAGGACAAAAGGGGGAATTCCAGCAAAAAGAAAATCTAGTAGTCATATTAAAAATGTAGGCAAACTAATCTCTTAGATGAGGAGCCCCAAACTGTTCACGATACTCAAGGTGAGGCCTCAACAGTGCTTTATAAATCCTTAGCATCACATCCCTGCCCTTGTATTCTAGATCTCTTGAAATGAATGCTAACATTGCATTTGCCTTCCTCACCACCGACTCAACCTGCAAATTAACCTTTGGGTTGTTGTGCACAAGGATTCCTAGGTTCCTTTGCATCTCAGATTCTTAAATTTTCTTCCTGTTTAGAAAATAGTCTGCATATTTATTTCTACTACCAAAGTGCATGACCATGCATTTTCCCGCATTGTATTTCATTTGCACCTTTCTTGCCCAGTTTCCTAATCTGCCTACGTCCTTTTGTAACCTACGTGTTTCCTCAACACTACCTGCTCCTCCACCAATCTTCGAAGTGCTCAATAGAAAACTTTACAAAACAGTGATCAAGCCTTGCAGGAAAGTTCTGGGCACTGTTCTTCAGAGTGATACTAAGTCCTTGGAACAGTCACAAAGAATGTTTAGTGTGATATTACTAGGAATGAGGGGTGTCAACTTGAAAGGGATTGGGGAAAGTTAATATTGTTCCTGGGACAAGCTTAAATGTGAGCTAATGGAGATTTTCCAGGTAACAAGAGGTGTTGATAGAATACAGAGAATGATTCTTTCTGGTGATCAAGTTAACAAAACTCTCCAGTTACACATGTTCACTTGGAGTTGATGCTATCAGAATATTTCGACCTGATGAGGTAGTGGGAAATGATTCCATAAATAAATTTGAAACAAAATCAGCCAGGTATTCAATGAGAAATTTACAAGCTTACAGATTGAAGTGACAAAGGATAACTGCTTATTTACAAAGTCAGCACAGAATTGAAAAGCCCAAAAGCCCCTTCCAATGCTATTAGTTAATTTGATTTGCTTATTGTTAATGATAGCCTCATTCTCAATAATAACACAACTGTTGTCTCAGCATCTGATTAGAGTTGTTGCAGGCTGCTTATAATGTTCATGGTATACAACAATTATGCATTGGCTTCATAATCTATCCTAATTTAAATTTTTCATTCTTGAAGGAATAAAACAAACTGTTCATGTATGCTATTAAATTGTCTTCATAATAACCCAAAGGGGAAACTCTTACTGAAGAGGACAGGCTACCGCAGATTCATGTAAATCTTTTTGATACATCTCACTCCCTGAAGAAGCTGAAAGGCTTCTGGTTTTTGTCAAATGTCATTCTTCTAAGCAATAAATTTCATAGTGCAAAGAACAAAAGACATGCAGATTTGTATACTTTTGAGAAATTGATGTGTAAAAATACATTCAAATAGTTGGAGAGTATTTAGCCGAACTCTTCATGTGGACGGTTACTTTCATGTGATCAAGTGGTCAGAAATCATAGTTACCTGCTCTGTTAGCATATTACTTTATCTCTTTTTCCTGCTTCCACCTTTATTTCAAAGACTCAGTTTTCTATGAAGCTAATTATCTTTCTTTCTAATTAAATCAGTTATATTTAACTTGTATCAGGGTCCCCTTCTCAGAATTCTTCATGATCCCTAAACTTTGAGAAATAATCTGCTTCTAATAATGGTAACCCATTCTGTCCTAATTTTAAACACTTATTTACAATCCTTCAGTAGTCTATGGTATTCAGACAAAGAAAGGCCCATTTTATTTCAAATCAAAATTGTCTTTAGTCGAGCTTTTCAATAGACATTCTCAGTATATCAGTATTAAGCTAAGCAGTTGCAAGTATCAATAAAATGCTTATATAATATTTGTATGAATATATTTGGTTATTTTATTTAACTGGTAGCCATTATTTGTCAAACACATGCTGAGGGAAACCCTTGGTGTTTCTGAAACATATAACTTCATGGCTCTTTGAGCCTGGAGCATTTTCAGGTGACTACTGATGATGGCAGTAAGGAAAAGATGTTCTTGCAAGGAAATGAGAGGAAAAAAAATTTGCACCTGCTTTCAGAAAGAAGGCAAATTCAATCACCAGGGAACTGGCAACAAGAAAAAGTAAAACTAAACTCTCAATAACTAGTTACATTTCTGAAAAAGTAACTGGAAATGAAATGGAGATAGTCAAAATTTTAATGTTAAATGGCAAGACTTTTGAAAATTGGTCATGTATATTTATTAAAGTGTGGTGTTGGATTTTTATACATTTTTTTAAGGATCCTCAAAAACTTAAATAGTGTGAAAGGAACATGAATGAAAAGTTGGTTGACAGACTGAAACCCAACGTGTTTAAAGATTGGAGAAAATTGGTGGTATTGTGGCAATACTAGCTCATCTGTTCCGTAATATATCAGTCTTTCACAGTTGGACATAAAAGCAACATGGTTATGTATTCTCTAACAAAACAGAGTTTGCCAATTTTCAAGTTCTTGGGCAGGAATTGGTAGAAACTGCTGGAGGTAGAGCCTTACAGAATGGAAGCAGGCCCATTGGCCCAACTAGTCCATAGCATCCAAGAATCCCATCTAAATGGCCCAAATCCCTCTAAGTATTTCCTATCTATGTACAGTACCTATCCAACTGCTTTTGGAATGTTGTTAGTGTATGGCCTTGAAATCAGAAGAAATTACCTAAGAACATTATTTTTTAGATATTTGACAGTCTGGGAGTTATAATGGATGGCATAGGTGAGATATATTGTTAGTTTGAAGAATATGTTCTGCTGAGGAACAAAAGAAGAGACATGGTAAAGTAAGACGGCATTGGAAGGAGGTTTTTAAAAAAGAACACAGCATTGTATTGCCCACAACTTCATTCATGCTTAATTAATTTCCATTGGAGAATCTCTGAAAAAAGTGAGTAATCAAGAAAATATACCTTTTAAAATGGTTAGGATAGTTTACATGCTGATTGCTGCATTTTTTAAAAGAACAGCACAATTCTAAGTGGCAGCTAACTGCAGAGTTTACAGAAGGAAGGGAAAGCTGCCAAGACAGTGACTTGCTTGATCATTACTGTGGCCACATTCCTACCCAATTAATTCTCAATTATTGACATAGGTGGAGTTCTGGAGTGCATTCTGGCCCTAAGCTCGCCATAAGGCACAGACTCGAGAATCTGCAAGCATCATGGTAATAGATAGTGGAATACCTATACTGTGAGAAATTTGCTGAGCTCTAAAACCTTAGACCGACACAGTTGACAGTTCACACCCTCCATTCACATCTTGACAATGTGTTGCCAATTTTGCTCTTTATTTTACTACAAGTTGTGAACAAGAGTCTGTGAAGTTTTAAAGATGAGTGCTTTTCTGATGAAAATGGGTTTTATTCATCACCTCTGTGATTTTTCTGACAACATTTGTACAAACTAGACAGATTTTGTAATGTGGAATTATCTGGCCTAGTGGCTGTTCTTAGTAAGATTTAATGCAATTTAAACTTGCAATCTCAGTCTCATTTGTTTGTGCTGTTCAAGTCTAGTTTATGAGGTCTGGTCTATGATGCTCAATTTTAATGCTTGTGGACTACCCACTAATAGGGGATGATAACAGTTATGTGAAGTAGATAAGATCAGGTTGAGTTTTTCAGTCAACTTTCTCAGCTTCTGTTCCCAGCTCAGTGCAGATATGTGACCACTATTTTTGATTCAATATAATAATCGTACTTTTGAATTTCAAAAGCATTACTACTTGACACCGTAACAAACTATTTCCTATAGTTGGATATCTTTAAATATGAAAGGATGGCTGAGACCCATCATGTATACACGAGAGCTTAAACCGAAGCAAAATGCTTCCATCCAATTTGAGAACAAAAGCTGTAGCCAATTGAGACTTTCCCAGTAACAGACGTGGCAGCCATTTGTTTTCTTTATAACATGGTTTAATCCTTTTCTATACATCTCACTTGTGGCTTACAAATGGTGCTATTACCACTAAACACATGGTTTGATAATGGTGCACATCATCTAAATTGCATGCAGGTTGTGTGTGTCATATTTTACTTCTATACCAAGCCCAGATGTGGAGTGTTCACTGACTGTTCTCGCATGAGCACCAGACCTCACTTCTCTGCATGGGCTCCTCTTGAATATCATTGAATTGTGTTGTTAATAAGCTAAATTCTTTTTAAGGTTTTGTGAATCTGTCGGACATGGCTATTTTAACTAATCTGAACTAGAAAATTTTAAAATCTAAATTTATGCCCCAGGAAAGTTGATACAAAATCACAAAATGGTGACACAATAGAAGGAGCCCATTTGACCCATTAAGTCCATATGGGCTCTGCTTAAAATCAAGTTACTAGTGCTCTCATTGCATAGCCTATAAATTCTTTCCTTTCAGAATCATATCTAGCTCACTTTTGGATGCCACAATCAAATCTATTTCCCTACCACATGACAATACATTTTGTTGTATAATATTTCATTAATATTTGAGTAATATTGTAAATATTGTTTGATTAATCATTCTTTGTTATTTGCATAGTGCATTGCAGGTTGTATGTAAAAGTATATAAATGACATACGTCATCACGTCACCATATGATATGTGTATGCCTCACTTAAAGTAACCACGAAGATTAACTCATAATTTGGATGCTAGTCTTTTCCTTTCAATTAGTTTTTTTCTGTTTTGGAGTTACAAGAAATAACAGTGGTGACAAGGAAGTTTTAAATTAACCCAAAATGACTCCTACCTGCAGCAGGAGTTCAATTTTTTTTTTAAATACAGTGGGATGTTTGAGTTTTTAAAGAAGTGCAGCAAGAAATGGTCAAATAAAAAAGTGCAGCATATGCTTCTTTGGAAAGGGACAGCCACGGTCAAGTCTTTTTTTTTAAAGGCAGAAAATGGAAAAATTCACCGGTTCATAAACAGTACTGGGTGATGATAATCATTAAAAAGAAAGAGCAGAAATAGCTGGTTATATCAGAATGGTTGATATGCTTGATTGCACAATAGATAAATGGAATATGTATACTAACTCAGTTGAGCACAGTTTTGAAGAAAAGGAAATAGTCAGTGAGAAGCAAGTGCCAGTTTTGCTGAGTGCATTAAATTTAAAGACATTCCATTTGCTTAGAAAGTTAACTGCTCCAACCAAGCTATCTGAAATGAGCTTCAATGATATTATGCAAGTTAGGCAAGAACATTTAGAACAAAACTCACTGTCGACTGGAAAACACTTTAGATTCATAAGTGGAATCAAATGGAAGGGGTGTACGTTTCAGCATACATGGCCGAATTGAAGGAAGTTGTTTGAGCATTGTTATTTCAGTGATGGGCTTAATGATACACTGAGAGATCATTCAGTTTGTGGAATCCCACAAGAAAGCATTCAAAAATGGCTCCTAACTGAAGCACCACTTGTATTTAAAAGAGCAGTTAGAATAGCTGTATAAATGGAAACAGCAGGCAGAGACACAATTGATTTGC
Organism: Hypanus sabinus; assembly: GCF_030144855.1. Lineage (NCBI taxonomy): Eukaryota > Metazoa > Chordata > Chondrichthyes > Myliobatiformes > Dasyatidae > Hypanus > Hypanus sabinus. Next base: position 142,005,995 of record NC_082713.1, read on the forward strand.
AGTCATGAATAAAAGTGAGTGTGAACAAAATTACAATGTCTATACAGAAACTGGCCTGGCCAAAAAATTGTGCTTCTGTTATAGCAGAGACACACATACACCAGAACAAAGGTGAAACTTGCAGAAAATGCAATAAAGTTGAACACGCACAGAGAGTATATCAGGCAGACAGAAATAAGTGGACTGCAGAGAGAAGAGAAAAAGTTTTAAAAATTCAGTTACAATTTCAAAAAGAGAACTAATCTACATGCTATTAATAAAAAAATCTGTTAATAATGAAAGTGACACAGGATTTGGTAGCCTTGAGATTTGCAAAGTAAAAGCTAATGAGAGACAAACAATATGGCTTATACCAGAAGAGAACAGCAAGGCAACTGAAACAGAATTGGACACTGGTTCTGCTGTTTCAGGCATTCCACAACATGAATTTGAGCGAGGTTTCAAAGATACTGAACTGAAGCCTGCAGATATCCAAATAAGCACTTGTACTGGAGAAAAGATAACTCTGGTGGGAATGACATCTGTAACAATGAAATACAGCAACCAACAAACCACTTTGAGCATGTGTGTGATTAAAAACAGGAGGACCAGCCTTATGGGGATAGGAGAGTCTGATACAACTACAACTTCAGTAGAGATCCATCCACCATATGTGTGCCTTATTCCCTGTAAGAAAGTCAGTCAACTGAAAGCAAATTAGGAGAGGTACTGTATGATGCTGCAGCTGTCTCCATGCTGTATACCTTGAACTATTGCCCAACAGAGTGCAAACAGGTGTTGGTGCCTACCTCTGTGTCTCTGATTAGAAAGCGTATTTGACCAAGGAAGGACCATGCTGCTCAGAGGAATCGTGAAAGTGATGAAAGCAGTGGTCCAACTAACAACAGTTTTTGTAAGCAACATATCTGAGAAAGCTTCTGATATATTAAGCAGGCAGTTACTTGTGAAATGTGGTTTGGTTTTAAGCTGGAAGTGAGTGCACGGAACTTCAGAAAAGTTGTAAACATTTGACTTTGAGTATAAAGGACCAGAATCTACTCTGTGTGCATTGAGGTTTTTGCATGAAGTTCAAGTGAGAGACAGAAAGTTGTTTGTAAAAGTAGATCCAAAGCCCAGCTGGATGACTGGAAGGCCAAAGAGAAAGAAGTCATGGAGATACAAAAACATGATTCATCAGATGTTATGGATGAGGAAGCTAAGAGGAGAGATCAGATCATAAAGGAAGCAATAGAAGGATTAGTAAGAGAATTCTTCAGTGAACTAAATGACCTTTCAAAGATCAAGATATACAAGCTGGAAGAAGAGAAAGGAAGGAGGAGAAAGGTGTCCAGAGCTATCAGAAACACTTGTTGCTGTACATAAATGGCATACACCATCACACCACCTTGTTATGTACATACCTCGCTTAAACACTAAGTTACACTCACATCTTGGACTTCTGTCTTTTCCTTTCAATTAGTTTATATATTTTGTAGTTACAAAGCATAGCACATTCCAGACCTAATGAGTCACTTTATATATAAAAAATATCCTCATATCATGTTAGAATCTAGTGCCAATCAGTGAGGGGCCATTTCTTCTATGCCCCATTGTTCATGACCCTTCCACCAATGTAATCACTTTCTCTTCATCTGCTTTCTCTATGGGACCATTTTTTAGGTTGTTCTGTCAGATCCATTACCAATCTCTTTTATTCTAAGGGGAATAACCCCTGGTTCTCCAATTTATGCATATACTTAAAGCTCCTTGACTCTGAAACCATATTGGCAACTCTCTTCTATAATCTTTGTAGAACCTTCACACTTACTGTACCTGAAGTATAACCTTTTCTCTGAACTAGAAAAAGGTAGAGATGTACTAGGCTAGAAATTAATTCTTGTTGTGCAGATTTTCAAGTTATATGAGTGAATTTGGTCGGAAGTTATGGAAATACAGTCATGCTATGAATCATTGAAGTTGAACAAGTATATCTAGCAATTTAGTATGAGCTTACAACTTTTTGAATATAGGCTATGCATAGATGATAGCATTTTTATGTGCTGCTCATTTGGAGCATTTTAACAGCAGAAAATGGGATGTGTTTTAATGATCATACAGCTCTTGGGGAATGGGGATTTCATAGCAACATTGATTTCATCTGTGCTACCTAAAGGGTTACTCAACTGAAATATATGTAATAATGATGCTTTAAAACTGTTTCACTTTAAGGATTGCACCATATGACTAATTTCTACTATTAGACAAAGGAGCATCAAGTCTGCTCCATCATTCCATCATGACTGATTTATTATTCTTTTCACCCCCATTCTCCTGTTGTCTCCCTGAGACATTTGATGCCCTGACTAACCAAGAGCCTATCAACCTTTTCTTTAAATGTGCTCAAGTGACTTGGCCTCCACAACCACCTATGGCAATGAAATCCACACATTCATCATTCTGTCTAGACCATTCAATAATCAATGGATTTCAATGAGATCCTCTCCAATGCCAGCAAAGCTTTTCATAGATAAGATGGTCACAGTGTTCCAAGTGCAGTCTGACCAGTACCTTATAAAGCCACAACATCACATCATTGTGCTTGTATTCTAGTCCTCTCGAATGAATGCTAACATTGCATTTGTCTTCTTTACCACTGGCTCAACCTGCAAGTTAACCTTTAGGTAATCCTGCACAAGGACTCCCAAGTTGCCTGAAACCTCATCCTTAATATTGTACTCCAACCTCTTGTCAAGTCAGACTAATTGGCCTATAATTTCCTTTCTTTTGCATCCCTCCCTTCTTAAAGAGTGGAGTGACATTTGCATTTTCCCATTCCTCTGGAGCTATTCCACAATCTACTGATTCTTGAAAGATCACTACTGATACCTCCACAATCTCTTCATCTAACTCTTTCAGAACCCTGGGGTGTAGTCCATTTCGTCCAGGTGACTAGTATCTACCTTCAGACCTTCCAACTTCCCAAGCACCGTCTCCTTAATAATAGCAACTACTCTCACTTCTGCCCCCTGACACACTCTAATTTCTGACCTACTCCTAGTGTCTATTAAGTTTGTCCACCATTTTTGTTCCCATTACTATCTCTCCAGCGTCGTTTTCCAGAAGTCTAATATCCATTCTCATTTCTCATGTACTCTATATATCTGAAAAAAAATTGGTATACTCTTGGATATTTTTGGCTAGCTTACCTTCGTATTTCATCTTTTCTCTCCTTATGGTTTTTTAGTTGCCTTCTGGTAGTTTTTGGTTCCTTAAGCTTGTTATAGTTGGGGGTGGTAGTGGGGATAAGCTCACACTACCTTTTAAATGTTCCCAAAAGTGTGCATCTCAAAAGCCTCTGACAACCAAGTGTAGTTCCTGGACTTCACATGTGGCTTAGCTCCTTGGCCTGTCCAACCTACTAACAGGAAAAGTGACTGGGGTGGGGTGGGGGAAGTGGGTTACTGCCGCCGTAGAACCAGTTACTTTGGATAATTGAGGTTCATCAGCCGTGGTTAGCAGTTCTTTTAGGAGAATGGAAACTCTGATCTCAAATTTCTGCTGCCTTGCTGCTATAACCACTCATGGAAAGGGCTTTGGGAGTAAACCCCAAGGGGCTGGGGGTAAAATCTGGAGCTGGAGTCCCTAAAGCAATCCTACATTGAGTTCAATGCTGACTGGCAGCTCCTGCAATGCTGCTGGTGCCCAAGTGTGTCATTCTCTGCCATTCCTTTGGATTCATCAGCTGTGTGGAGAGGGGGAGCGTGCTACATGGGCAACAGCTTGTGCTCCATATCTTATTGCTCTGGTTTGCGTACAGCTGGATGTAGCATCCATGGTTGACCTCATTATTTTATTGGTGGTTTTTGAAAGCTTCCCAATCCTCTAACCTACTAATTTTTGCTATTTTAAATGACCTCCCTTTTGCTTTTATGCTGTCTATGACTTACTTTGTCAGCTTCAGTTGCCTCACCCTCCCTTTAGAATACTTATTCATCTTTGGGAGGTATCCATCCTACACCTTCCAAATTGCCCAGAGTAATTTCAGCCATTGCTGTTATGTTGTCATCCTGCTCGTGACCCCTTCCAATCAACCTTGGCCAACTCCTCTGTCATGCCTCTGTAATTTCCTTTTCTGCACTGTAATACTGATACATCTGACTTTATATTCTCCCTCTCAAAACTGCAAGATGAATTCTATCACTGTCTCCCAAGAGTTCCTTTACCTTAAGCTCTCTAATCAAATCTGGTTCATTACATAACACCTAATCCAGAATTGCCTTTTCCCTGTCGGGCTTAGTCACAAGCTGCTTGAAAAAGCCATTGACAAATTCCCTCTCTTGGGATTGAGCACCAACCTGATTTTACCAATCTACCCATGATTATCATAACATTGCCCTTATTACATGTCTTTTTTTATTTCCTTTTGAAATTTGTATCCCTCATCCTGTTCAGGGGTCTGTATATAACTTGCATTAGGATCTTCTTATCCTTGCAATTTCATAACTCTACACACGAGGATTCTACATCTTCGGATCCTATGTCAACTCATTCTGAGGATATGATTTTTTTTTACCAACAGAGCCACCCCTACCCTTCTACCTACCTGCCTTCCCTTTTCATACAGGGTGTATTCTTGGATGCTAAGCTTCCAACTATGATTTCTTTCAGCCACATCTCAGTGATGCCCACAATGGCATACCTACCAATCTCTAACTGCACCACAAGATCATTTACCTTATTCTATATACTGTGTGCATTCAAATATAACACCTTGAAAAACCCTTTTTGATTTTGCCCGTGTGTTACATGTCACCTCATTGCCCTGACTACAGTTTTGCCCTATCATCTGCCTGTCCAGCCTCACAATCTCACGACACACTGCATCCTTATATACCAATCACACCATCCTCAGCCCTATTACTCCAGTTTCCATTTCCCTGTAAAATTGGTTTAAACCCTCCCCCAGTAGCTCTAGCAAACTTGCCTACAAGGATAAAGGTCCCCTCGGGTTCAAGTATAAAACCTCCTTTTTGAATAGGTCATACAGTACCTTCCACAGAAGAGATCCTGATGATCCAGAAATCGGAATCCTTGCTCCCTGCATCACTTCCTCATCTATTCATTCATTGTTGCTGCTTCTGTGCCCTGACAGGTCATACCCCAGTAATATCCAAAGTGGTGTAATTGTTGCTGATGCAGGGGTATAATAATCGTTACTCGCCTTACTTTTCTTGGTGGTCACCCATCTACTATCTGAAGCCTGCACTCTGAGACTGACCGCCTAGTAAAAGATTCAACTATGAAGTTTTCAGCTTCACAGACGGTCTTGAGAGCATCCAGCTCCAGTTCCTTGACCTTGTCAGTCAGGACCTAAAGTTGGGTGCACTTCCTGCAGATGTAATCATCAAGAGACCATTTGGTACCCTGAAATCCCACACCTCACAGGAAGAGCATTCAACTAGCTAAATCACCATCCTGCCTATACTTGTTATGCTTCTGATTTCTCAAACTTAAGTTCTCACCTGCACCAGTTCTCATCCAAGCTTATTGAACCAAAGCTTGACCACTTTAATACTGTTCACTCACATAATAACCGCTCCGCTCAAACCTTGCTTATTTTTATTAGCCTCTGCTAATTAGCCCTAGTTATTATTAGCCCTATCAATCTCCCACTCTGCAGACAAGTCCCGGCAGGTCCCACTCTCTTTTTAAAACTTATAAAGTCTCCAACTTGGCACACCAGTTACCTCCCATGTCCAAAAAATGTGTGTGGTGGGAGAATTTTTGGCCTCTGTAAATAGCCCCGAATATGTGATTGGCTCTACAGATGCCGGGGAGAAGTTGATACGATTAATGTAAAAATGGGAGATTAATGGTCAGACCTCAACTTAGCTAACCTGGGTTAGATGCAGAGAACCTCTTTCACTAGTCCTTTGTGCCTCATTATCCACTGCCATGGTTTTGCAGGTTAAGTCCTGTTAAGCCCTTGGATGAGGCTATGAGATAGCACAGGATCCAATTAATAGTGGCAAGGTCATGTGTTGACAAAGCAAATCAGAATCAGATTTATTATCACTGACAATGATGTGAAGTTTGTTGTTTTGTCACAGCAGTACAGTACAAAGATATAAAAACTATAAAGTGCAAAAATAAATAGTACAATGTAAAGGAATAATGAATTTGTGTATTGTGGACCATTCAGAAATCTGATGGCAGGAAGAAAGGCACTGTTCTTGAATCATTTAATGTGAGTCTTCAGGCTCCCATTCCTCCTCTCTGACTGTGCTAATGAGAAGAGTGCATTTCTCGGATGATTAAGGTTCTTAGTAATGGATGCCACCTCTTTGGGGCACAGTGTCATGAAAATTTCCTCACTGTTGGGAAGAGTTGTTCCTGTGATAGAGCTGGCTTAGTCTGCAGCCCTCTGTAACTTCTAGTGAACTTGTGCATTGGAGTCTTCATACCAGGCTGACAACTCTCCATCATACATTTGCAGAAATTTGCTAGAGTCTTTGGTGACATTCCAAATCTTCTCAGGTTCCAAATGAAGTAGAGCCACTGGTATTGTTTCTTCATGATTGATTCAGTGTGTTGGGCACAGGATAGACCTTCTGAGATGTTGACGCCCAGGAGCTTTAAGCTGCTCACCCTTTCCACCACTGAGATCTCAATAAGGATTGGCGAGTATTCTCCTGACTTGCCCATCCTGAAGTCCACAACCAATTTCTCAGTCTAATGGATAATTGTAAAAAGCTAATTCACAAAAAGCCTAGGATGTAAACTTGAAAAATGGTACTATTGTCATCCTGTCCAAAAACACAAAATGGTAAAACTCCACAAATAGAATTGTATCTGGAGCTTACAATAAATATTTCAAGTTTCGTGAAATCAAGAGACTTGGCATAGCGATTGTAATACAATGCATGGAATCTGCTTTATTCCTGCAAAATATATACACTCGGCCTGTAAACGATACATTGAAACAAATGGTGTAAACCTTTCCGTTTTTAACTATCAACTTTAATTCCATAAGGGAATTAAGGGATTAAAAAAAAGAGACTGCCATATTTATAATATTTTCAATTCAGTACTTAAATAAAACTTGTTTATCCAACTACACTGAGTATCAGTCAGTTGAAATGAGCTTAAGCATCGCTGAGATTATTTTTTTTTAGTGACATTTAGTGAGGGATCCAAAATTTGGCATTTTCTAAGAAATTAGAGGTGTGTAAGTGTATGTAACAATCATACAGGACTTTATTTATTGATGCGGCAAATCATATTAGCTACAGAATGACAGAGGACAAGTACATGAAATTTGTACAAGATGGGTTTTTATGTTTCATTATGTTTCACATAGTTTCATTATGTCAAGAAACTAGTTGAGGGAAAAGGTTACCTCAGACAGAGCCTGCTTTGTGCAATAAAAGAGGGTTAATTGATGATCTTATAAAGGGATCTATAGGGAAGAGTAACCATAACATCCAAAATTAAGATCTTAAATCTCAAAGGAAACCATGAAGTTATGAAGGAAGAGTTGACTATGGTTATTTGGGAAAATACAGTGAAATGTTTGATGGGGAACAGACAGTGGCTTGTATTTAGTGAAATAATTCATAACTTGCTTTCCTTTAAAGCACAAAAACCCAAAGGGAACAGTGATTCATCATGGCTGACAAGAGAATTTAAAGATAGCACTAAATCAAAGGAAGAACTTTATAAGGTTGCCAGAAATAGCATTGGGAGCATTTCAGAACTCAGTAAAGGAAAGCCAAGAAGTAGATCTTTTTTAAACAGGTAAAATAGAATATGAGAATAAACTGGCATAGAATGGAATGTGGAACAGTTGCTGCAGAGTACTGGCATGAAGGTAGTGAAACTGTATCACTGTTGCAGTGACCCAATAGCATTTCTGAGGAATTGCACTTTCTCCTTGTAACCACATGGGTTTTCTCCCATTGCCACAAGCTCTGTTCCCTTTATGCTGTGCAGTTGTGTAGCCACACAGTGACTGAAGTGCTCCCATGCACATAGCCTTTGTTGCCACACAACTGGAATAAAGACAGACGAGAAAAAGTTTATGAAATCTGAAAGTTTTTTTGTATTGGATTTCATTATAAATAAAATCAAAAGTATGTGAATTTTCAATTTTCTTTATAAATATCCATAAAATGCATATTAAATTAAAAAAACACATTTAAAGTGCCTCAGTGTTTTCAGGCTGAATTAAAGTTTCTCGTTCTAAGCAATGTTGATCCGCCAGCTGTAGAAAAAAATTAAAGGGAACATTGACTCCACAACATGTTAGTTTTTAGGTTAATTGGCAACTGTAATATGGCAGTAGGAGAATCTGGGATTATTAGGAGTGAGTGAGAAACTTAGTTATAGGGAAAATAACAAAGGGAAGAGACTGATAGAAAGCAATACCACCTCTTGGAGCATTTCTAAGTCAGAACGGAATATGAGAAATGCTATGAGTAAAAGGGAAAAACTAGCGAGTTTATTTGTTGGTGCTTTACTGATGATAGTAGAATTTGCAGTGTAATGAGGACTAAGGACATAACCAAAGAATTGATCAGCTATTTAGTGAACATTTTAACAGAAGGAGACACAAAAAAAACTGCCAGAAGTATTAGAAAACCAGGGATTTTCTAGCAGGTGGGAGGAACTGAAATAAGTTATAGTTTTAAAAAAAATTACAGGAGAAGTTAGTGAGCATGAAAACTGATAAATCCCAGGGAGCTGATGATCTACATCTGTTGGATGTAGGAAGAGGTGGCTCTAGAGACAGTGGTGGAAGTTCTGGTCATCAGTCCCCAAAGTTCTACAAATACTAGGAATGTTCTTGTGGATTGAAAAGTAGCGAATGCATCCCAATATTTAAGAAAGAAAGGGGAGAGAAAGCAAGGAAATATCTGTTGGCCTAATATCAGTAGAAGGGAAAAAGCTGGAATTTATAACGAAGTATATAATAAGCCATTTTCAATAGGGTAGTAAGATTAAGAAGAGTCAGCACAGATTTCTGAAAGGAAAATAATATTAGAGAATGTCCCCGGTAGAATAGGGTACACCCAGGGGATTTCAGGGATGCCAGGTTTGCCATTCAAGGAGTGTTTGAGAAGACAAGGTCAAAATTCAAGAGAATTTAAAAGAATGGAAAAAGAAATCGTGAAGCATACAAAATTCTTCTGAGACTTAAAGGACAGATGCAGGGAGGATGTTTCTTTTGGGAGAGTCAAGAATCTTAGATCCTGTCTCAGAAAAGGGTCCGGCCTATTCAAAGGAAAAGATTTTTTTCCACTTGTAGGGTGGCGAATCCACAGAACTCTCCATCTAAAGGGACTGTTTAGATTTGTTTATTTCAGCTCATACAAAGCAGAGATTGATGGATTTATTGGATGTTAAGAGAATCAAGGGTTATGGGGTAACTGCAAGGATATAGTGCTGAAGTAAAAGTGCAGCGATGATCCTGATGAATGGTGGAGCAGATGCCATACTCTTCTCCTTTTTATATATTCACAGCTGTGATTTGTCACTGTCGCATTGTATGAAAAATAGTGGGAGCTACACCCCTACTCAGAAAAGAAATCGCATGAAATAAAATCAAAATTCGCAAAATACTCAGAAGTATTTCTTTTGAATATTTACTTTGGGGAAATATTGTCAATGGCATTTCAAGTAACACTAAACCAAAACCCAGTCACCAATGCACCAGTTTCTTTATTCCCCAAGATCAGTCCACATTTCATCAAGGCCTTGGTCCAAATGTAGCCTAAAGAACTGGAATAGTAAGATGAGATGAGAGTGACTGCTCTTTACATCAAGGCAGCATTTGAACTGAGTGTGCCTCAACGACCTCTGCTAGAAATCAAGGGGGAAACACTGCAGTGACAAAAGAATATGCTGGTACTTATTGTACTGTGTATGGAGGCAGGTATCAGAAACTCAGCTAGGAATTTTGTATGTGTCTGTGTTTGAAGAGAGTATAAGCAGTGATATGGAAGGATTAGGAATTTAACGGCATTTTTATGTGGATGTAAGAATGGAGTGATGGAAGAGGAGAGGAAGGATTAAAGGATTTACCTACTCTTCTTTGGGAATGGGTGAAGGAAGGGATCAGAACTTTATCAGCACTTTTGTCTGATGGGGTAATAGAGTAGGAGAAGGGGAGCATTCGTCAACGTTCTTGCATGTGAAGAATGGTAACTGTTGAGAATATCTGAACCATTCAGTCTAGAATGGGAGTAACATGGGTGAGGGTTTTAGCACATTATAAACAAGCAATGATAAGGAGGTGCGAGTATGGGTATCTTAGCTTGGTATTTAATGAGGTGCAAAGATTACTAAACCATTGGTTCAGTCTGAGACAAAGAAAGGGGGTGGAGTCTAAAGTGAGGGTACAGTGTGTCTAGTAAAGGTCTTCCTTGTCGAGGGAAGTAGCCAATCAGTGATTGAAATGTGAGGAGACATAGCTACTGAGATTCACCAATTAAGTACATATAGCGAATAAACTCTTTTGGACTTCCAGACGAGCACAAGTATCAATTTTAACTGACATTTGGTTTACAGACTCTGTCATCTTCATCAGGGATGATGACCAGGCACATCTGGCCAAGTGGTATACATACCCCTGTCATCCATCCTTCCTAATTGGTTATTCATCATCCAATCAGCTTTCTGCAGTTTACAATCAAATTTATTTACAATTGAATTCCAGTTTTTACTTGGAGCGAGATTTCCACAGTTTCTGGAAGGATCACCAGGATGCTAAAGAAATACCAGATTGATACCATACACAAATGCATTAAGGAAGTTCAGATCACAGCTTATGCAGGCCAGAAATGACCTGGGACTCAGGTCAGCTGGTATTTACAGGATGAGAGTGGTATGGGGTATATATACCGCTGGACTAGACATGCCCCAGGCATTATCCCTGATGAAGATGGCAGAGTTTGTCCTCAAAACATTAATTAAAATCAAAACCTGTACCCAGCTGGAAGCCCAAGAGGAGTTTATTCATCATTATCTGGGAAAGCACTGGATCCTTTTTCAAATAGAAAGGCATCAATTCACGGCAGTTTGGTGTTTTGAGCAGCAGCCAATCAGCAATCAGGATTGATTAGCAAGGACAAATTTTAAAAGGCAGGGGTAAGCGGAGGGGCCATTGCTGTTGGTGGACAGTGTTATGATTACAGTATTTGAGGCTTTAGCTCTTTGAGGCTTCAGCGTAGAGGACTTGTGTGTGAGAAGGCGAAAAGCTGGAAGTAGATTTTTCTTCCAGTTTATGTATAGTTTCCGTTCTTTATATTTGCACAGTTAGAACAGTAGGGATGCCAAGCAGGATAGTTGAATGCTTCTTATGTGGGAAAGTAAGTGTTGGACCTGAGGAGGGCTAAGGCACCGGTGACCCCTGTTTCCATCCAAGGGGTCAGTGTGGACATGGTGGAGAATTACAAATACCTGGGGATACGAATTGACAATAAACTGGACTGGTCAAAGAACACTGAGGCTGTCTACAAGAAGGGTCAGAGCCGTCTCTATTTCCTGAGGAGACTGAGGTCCTTTAACATCTGCCAGACGATGCTGAGGATGTTCTACGAGTCTCTGGTGGCCAGTGCTATCATGTTAGTTGTTGTGTGCTGGGGCAGCAGGCTGAGGGTAGCAGACACCAACAGAATCAACAAACTCATTTGTAAGTCCAGTGATGTTGTGGGGGTGGAACTGGACTCTCTGACGGTGGTGCCTGAAAAGAAGATGCTGTCCAAGTTGCATGCCATCTTGGACAATGACTCCCATCCACTCCATAATGTACTGGTTAGGCACAGGAGTACGTTCAGCCAGAGACTCATTCCACAGAGATGCAACACTGAGCGTCATAGGAAGCCATTCCTGCCTGTGGCCATCAAACTTTACAACTCCTCCCTTGGAGTGTCAGACACCCTGAGCCAATAGGCTGGTCCTGGACTTATTTCCACTTGGAATGATTTACTTATTATTTAATTATTTATTGTTTTATATTGCTATATTTCTACACTATTCTTGGTTGGTGCAACTGTAATTTCCCTTGGGATCAATAAAGTGTGTCTGTCTGTCTGTTCCTGGCAACTTCACCTGTGAGAAATGTATCCACTGCAGCTTTTAACACTCTGCGTTAAGGAGTTGGAGCTGGAATTGAATGAATTTCGGATCATTCAGGAGGCTGGTGGGGGGGCGGGGTGGACATATAGAAAAGTAGTTACACCCAAGGTGCAGGACAAAGGAGACTGGGTTACAGTCAGGAAGGGAAAAGGGGTTAAACAGCCAGTGCAGAGTACCCCTGTGGCCATCCACCTCAACAACAGGTATACCTGTGAGAATATTTTTGGGGGTATGACATAGAAGAGGAAAGTCACAGCGGTCAGGTATCCGGCACTAAGTCTAGGTCTGTGACTCGGAAGGAAAGGGAGAAAAAAGAGGCAAGCTATGGTGATAAGGGATTCATTAGCAGGGTGAACAGAAAGGAGGTTTTGTGAGCGGGAAAAAGCTTTCCAGATGGTATGTTGCCTCCCAAGCGCCAGGGTTCAGGGCATCTTGGAGGCCAGAGGTCATGGCTCATGTAGGTACCAGTGACATACTATAGGTAGGAAGGATGACAAGTTTCTGCAAAGTGAGTTCAGGGAGTTAGGTGCTAAGTTAAAGGACAGGACCTCCAGGGTTGTGATCTCAGGATTGCTATCTGTACCACAGCCTAGTGAGGCCAGAAATAGGAAGATCATACAGTTTAGCAGGTGGCTAAGGAATTGGTGTAGGAGGAGGGAGACAGTATTTTGGATCACTGGGCTCTCTTCCAGGGAAGGCAGGAGCTGTACAGGAAAGACAGTTGGCACCTGAATTGGAGGGGGAGTGAGAGCCCAGAAGGAAGAGTTGCTAGTGCTACGTTGGGGGGGGGTTAAACTAGAGGATTGGGAACCAGAGTGCCAGAACAGATACTGGAGAGATTGTTAGGACCTCAAAGTCAGAAATCAAAAGGTTGGGCATGATGCAACTAATGTTCTGAGATGCATATACATTTCAATGCAAGAATTATTGTAGGAAACACAGATGAGCTCATGGCATGAATCAACACATGGAATTATGATATTGTAACCATAGAACATAGAAGAGTGAGGGAAGATTTGATAGAGGTATATAAAATTATGAGAGGTATATACAAGCAAGCATTTTCCACTGAGGTTGAGTGGGACTACAACTAGAGGTCATGGAATAAGGGAGAAAGGTGAAAAGTTTAAGAGAAACATGAGGGGAAACTTCTTCAGTCAGAGGGTCATGTGAGTGTGTAATGACCTGCCAGCAGAAGTGTATGTGAGCTTGATTTCAACGATTAAGAGAAGTTAGGATAGGTATATGGATGGTATGGGTATGGAGGGCTATGTTGTAGGTGCCGGTTGGTGGGAGTAGAGTAAATGGTTTGGCATGGACTAGATGGGCTGAAGAGCCTGTTTCTGTGCTGTGCTTTTCTATGACTCTAAAATTACAGATCAACAAAGGCTGGATATCAGCCCGTCACTTTGCACACACAGGCAATGGAAGGGTTAAGAAACAAGCAATGTCAGATAAATGTTGCCAAGAAGTTGAATGTAGATGGAGGAAGGGGAAGAAATTAAAGGTAAAATTGTTTCAATCATGCCTGTTATTATAAAATCTGTGAACTAAATAAAAAGGGTAGTCAGCAAAGGTTACTAATTTGTTTTTGAAAAATGACAGCAAGACCCTCAAATCACTTCAGATATTTTACAAAAATCCTTCTAGGCACTCACTTTGGTTCTACAACACAGAGAACATAGTGCCTGAGGTAAGCTTTGTAATAAAATAATAGAAAATTGCAAATGTTAAGAACATGATTAAACTTGCATGTAGACTAACATTTTCTTTACTAGAGATGACTTTAAGCACATCAGACGCCAGTACCTATGAATATGTGCTGTAGCCTAGAATTTGTGCAGCTTCCTAGATGTATCACTGTCTGCTCAGCAGACTAAAGTTGGCAGGCCACAGTTCCAATTTTGCAGACTGCCAAGTCCCAAGGAACTAAAGAATAGGTTGAATAAACATATTTGAAGTAAGAGAACAAGAAAAGATAGTTTTAAATAGCACAAATCATTCTTTTGTTTTTGATTATTGTGGGAAATCTTTCATGATGGAGTTTCTGAATTTAAAAGGTAAAATGAAGCTTGATGAGCATTGGTGTAACTGGTTTTATATATATATATATATATATATATATATATATATATATATATATATATATATATTATATTTATATATATTGTGGTTTTATATATATTGTTGGCTACAAGAGGAGCAAGAACTATAATAATAATACTAGGACATTTGTTGGAAGGAATTGCTGAACCAAAGAGTATTAGAAAACTGAGTTCATGTAAGTGTAAGTAGAATCTCTTAAATAATATGCCATCTGTGCTAAATTCTTGAGTTGAACAGAGTGGACGTTAGTAGAGATTATGTTTGTTGACTGTGCTTTCATGACTGATGGATGTCTTTGTGGCTGATCATTGTGCATTACGAAAACAGCTGAATCAGTATAAAATAATGACTGACGCTTATCGTCATCCCAATGACTGGGTCAAGTGTCCATCAAATTGAAAGTATGGTTGCACAATTCATTTGTTTCTTATTTGTAATGGAAGTTTACTTGTGTGTCCACTTAGTTTGATGGAAGGCCATTGAACTTGGAGCCCATTCAACAGCTGTGATTGCCAGTGTAATCAATAGCTCAAATGAGAAGAGTTGGTTTGATAATGAAGCACTGATCTTTTCACTTCAGGGATTTTCAATTGAAAGCTGACCTATATAAAAGAAAAATAGTTTTTTTCACTGACTACAAATGTCTCCAGGAAATGGGCTTGGGTAGGTATCGAGGGCACAAGACTTTGCTTTAAAACTGCCTGGTAATTCAGAACAGATCAGTACCAAACTGGTTAAATTATACAGAGACTATGTGACTGGATAGTTTGGGGAATATAAGGAAAATTTGTGCTTCTGCAAATGAAATTTTTGTGCTTTACGGACAAAATCAAATTGGCTTTTCACTTGAGCTAGCTGTTTGTAAGTAGTTGGCGAGTTATTTGATTTTAACAGAAATACAGTTGAATTTCATTTCTGAGCAATGAGCCTCCTAATTAGGAGCTCAAGGTTTCTTACTCTTGCCCACCAATAACTTAATAGGAACATTCTAAAGTTGTGTCTTACAACTTAGTTTCTTCAGTGCAGAACTTTACTAATTTCTAACATTTAGGTTCTTTTTGGCCACCTTTTGGTCTTTGATTAACAACATGATTTTTACAGCAAAATACTAATTTTGAGATTGTTCCTAGGCTGGTGTTTTCTAATAGAAGAAGACAACGTTCAGATTTGTAAATACACGTACAACTTCTGAATTTGACTGATGATGAAATAATTTAAAAGCATGAAGTAAATCAAAGAGCAAATGGCAAATGAATGAAGAGGGTTTTTTTAAATAAAAGTCACTACAGATTATTTTTCATCCTGCCTAGCAGCTGGTTACATGAAGAAGGTTTTGAATCATGCATAGTATTGTACACTTTATGTAGTATTGCTTGAAATAATTTTTTAAACTAAGATGTACTAAAATAAAGTACAGTTTGGCAATCTGACACTAGCCTAATATCACCAAGTTTGATATAATTTGTTGTTTTCAATGTTGGCGCATTGGTTCCTGTATATTATGTGAATATCAGCTACTCAAACCAGACCAGGCAAAGACCTAAAGTCTCGGCATTTTTACTGCCAACCCATAGACACCTGAAAAATTACATCATTTTTGCAGCAGTAACCTCAACAGGGCTCGTGATTGATTTTACTTTGAGAAAGGCTTTGTTGAAAAGCTGTTAATGTTAGCAAGGTATGCAGGCATGTCTTTGGAAGAGTTTATGATTTTGTTGTAGGAAGAGGAATCTGGAGTGAAAAACAAACTGCTGCAAGTGCTCAGCAGGTCAGGCAGCATCTGTGAAGGCAAAGGGATAGCTTACATTTTGGGCTGAGGCTCTGCATCATCCTGACCTGATGCAGGATCTCAACCTGAAACATCAACAGTTCCTTTCCCCTTCCCTCCTCACTTTGAACGACAGTAGCCCGCTCAGTGTGAACACTAGACACTGCAAGAAGTGATTAGGGATATTTGTGCATGGAAAATCATGTCTCATGATTCCAGTTGAGTATTTTGAAGAGATTCCCTTGATGATGTTTATAACATGCTGCTGCTGTATACTATGATTGTAATTCTGGAGCAAGTCCAATAACTGGGTACACTCACAGCCCTGAGTAAATGGTGGAAGGAATATCCCACATAGACAATCCATGCACCCTTATGTCCTATCAGCCACCACTTCAACAGTCGCTCCAGATCCCAAGAACCAGAATCAAAGCAAATTATCCTCAATTCTGAGGGACTGCCAAAGAAGGGAATGGTCTTGCATTAGAAACAAGAGAAAATCTGCAGATGCTGGAAATCCGAGCAACACACCAAATGCCAGAGGAACTCAACAGGCCAGGCAGCACCTATGGAAAAAAGCACAGTCGACGTTTCAAGCCGAGACCCTTCAGCAGGACTGGAGAGAAATAGATGCTGCCTGACCTGCTGAGTTCCTCCAGCATTTTGTGTGTGTTGCTAAGAGTCTTGCATTGTATTTTTGCTCAGTTGACAGGTTATTTTTGGCATGCGCATTTACATTCCTCATTGAACTTGGGTTGGGTCCCTGGCTTATTGATCATGTGAGAGAAACAACAACTCAAGGATTTATAGATTGTGGTGAAAAGTGATTCTGCTTCTGCGATGTGTCACAGCATCTTTCAAGTTCTTAGTTTGTTGAATGATGATAGGACAACAAAGCACCATAGAAAGTGCCTGCAGAATGAGTCTAGGAATTTGACTCCGCAACTTATTACTGTAATGAATGTGATGTATCTAGAGAAGGGGGAATTCATGAGGATGAGGCAAGTTGGTTCAAAGGTTCATTTGTCATCAAAGTATGTATCCGTATACAACTTTGAGAATCATCTTCTCCAGATAGCCACAAAACAAGGAACATGAAAATTGTTTGGAGAGAAACATCAAACCCACCACCTGATCATCAACCCCAAACCCCCTCCCCCAAAAAAGAATACAACAAGAACATCGACCTCCAAACACCCCTTGCCCGCACAAAAGTAACAAGAACATTGACACCCAAACACCCCCTCCCTCGCAGAAAAATCTAAACAGAACACAACAAGGACATTAACACTCACACAACAAAATGGAAAAGGAATCGGCGAGAACACAGAATACAAAAACAATGTCTAAAAATGTCCACAGTCCATAAACACAATAATCCAATCCATAAACATGGAAGGACAAAACATCCTCTAACATTCATCAAAAGAGAAGAACACCACAGGAGGTAGAGGCCAACTCACCTGCCATGGCTAGCCACACAGTGATAGGTCGCTCACAGACAAGGCAGGCAGTCAGTGCTGAACTCACTTGCCTTCCTTATTTGCTTCAATGTCTCCATCCTCCTTGATGCTTTAATCAGCAAAATGGAATCAAACATCAGCTCTTAGTTTCTTCGCATCAAAGCTCTCAAGAGTATGCACTCACTTCCCTGAATTTTCTCAGAGACAGCAGAGCTCTGGATCACACAACTGATCTCCAAACTGTAAATCGCAGGCTCTAACAGTCTCAGAAACATTTTTAAGATGAGAAACAGACATAAAAGAAGTAAAACAGACATTTTCATGGGCTATCTGAAAGATGTTGACTGAGGGAACATTGTACACTGGCACCATCTTGACTGGAATAAATTGACCGGTTGATTTCTTGCACGAATTCAAGCCCAGCCTGACAGCTCTGATCTTCAGGAGTTGGCCAACTCAGAGCTATCAACCTCACAGTGTTGGATATTAGAATCTCCATCTATCGTGCTCAATTTAAACACGTACTCCCAAACTTTATTGTTGAATTGTAGTCTATAACATACTATGGTCCACAAATAACTCATGAGGATGGATATGTCTAGCCTGCAACTTAACATTTTCACCAACCCACTTTGCCACACTCAAAGCTCACTTCCAGCTTGTGGCCCTCTCCAAAGTAGGATGACTAAGTCAGTGATGAAATGCTCAAAGATGACAAGCTAAGGAACTATGTTAGACTAGTTCAATCATCTGGGTCCGGATCCAGATCCTCCTCCAGAATCTAGCTTCGTACTGAAATGGTAGGAATGGGTCTGTTACTATAAAATAGTCACAGTGTTGGTGGATATACACTCAATGGCCACTTTATTCTGTACAGGAATGGTGTCTGGTGTGCTTTCTTCTGCTGTAACCCATCCATTCAAGATTCAACATGTTGTGCATTCGGAGGTACTCTTCTGCACACCAATATTGTACTGCATGGTTATTTGAGTTACTGTCCCCTTCCTGCCTGCTTGAATCAGTCTGGCTATTCTCCTTTGACCTCTCTCGTTAACAAGGCCTTCTCTCCCACAGAGCTGCTGCTCACTGAATGCTTTTTTTCCCACACCATTCACTGTAAACTCTAGAGACTGTTATGCGTGAACTTCCCAGGAGGCCAACAATCATTCCACGGTCTAAGTCACTTAGATCACATTTCTTCCCCATTCTAATGTTTGGTCTGACCAACAGCTGAACTTCTTGACCACATCTGCATGCTTTTAAGCATTGAGTTGCTGCCACGTGATTTTTTTGATTGTCTGATAAGATATTTGTATTAACGAGCTGATGTACAAGTGTACCTAATAAAGTGGCCACTGAGTGTATGTCTGTCACTGTAGTGTATTGCCATATGGTAGAGTGTGCAAATATCCTTCACCATGTAATAGTGGCGGGCACAGGACTTGCAAGGTAAAAAGAGGCAACTCGAGATGTGGCAAATGAAATGGTGAGTAAAGCAGTAGGAGGGGTATGACAAAGGCAGTGAGGCAGTGGTGAGAGTTTAATAGTAATTACAGTATTTATGCTTTTAAGGATAACCAAAATTTTCACTGTTTGATGTATATGTTTAAAGTAAACATACTTCTCGTGAATGATCATTGTCGAAGGCTTGGATATCAATTTGACACACCCCACTATGGAAGTTATTGCAAAGTCAGCGTTCAGTTTATTGTCATATTGTACAATGAAAAACTTGCAATCACATCGGAGGCACAAAGCATCAGATACATTCACAACATTCACAAAAAATATATAAATATCTATTATCAAAATTAAATAAGAAAGGATATAGTTAGAACAAAAACTCCATTGTAGTGCAAAGTCTTCATGGTGTTGCTATACTGAGGTAGTGATTACAGTTGTGCATTTGTGTTCAAGAACTGAATAATTGAAGAGAAGTAGCTGTTCTTGAACCAGGTGGTATAGAGATTCAGACTTCTGTAACTCCTGCCTGATGGTAGCTGTGAGAAGATAACATGGCCCAAATGGCGGGGATCTTTAAAGAGAGATGTTTCAGTGATGGGGAGGGATGTGCTAGTGATGTATTGGGCTGAGTTCAATAGTCTCTGCAGCTTTTACATTCCTGGGCATTTGAATTGCTGCACTAGAAACCGTCAGCCAGGATATTTTCAGCAGTGCATTTGTAGAAGTTTACTGGAGTGTTCAGTGACATGTTATGCCTTTTTAAACCTTCTAAGAAAGTAATGATCCTGGTCCACCTCTTGGTATTGCATCTAGGTATTGGGTCCAAGACAGGTTGTCTAATATGTTAATACCCATGAATTTGAAGTGCTTGATCTTCTCAACTGCTGATCTCCACGTGCATGTTTGTCTTCCTTCCCCCTTCCTAAAGTCAACAATCAGTTATTTAGTTTTACTGAGAACAGGTCATTTTTGCAGCACCACTCAACCAAGTTGGTCTGCATTTCCCCTTTGTATCCTAATCCAGTAACTACCACAGTCCAATTTAATTATTTTTATATTTGTTATCATTGTTTACTACAATGGATTACAGTTAAGATAGTACTTGGTGTTAGTCACAATGCTGTTATACTAAATATTGGCCAATATAGTTGAGGATAGATAACTTTCCCTACAGGCTATTAGTGCAGCAAGTATTTTTTTACCACGGCTCATAGGTTGCATCCCCTTCCCTATCCTTACAGTGTAAATAACACACACAAAATGCTGGAGGAACTCAGCAGACTAGGCAGCATCTAAGGAAAAGAGTACAGTCAATGTTTTGGACCGAGACCCTTCAGCAAGAGAGGAGAAAAAAGATGAAGAGGCAGAGTTAGAAGGTTGAGGGAGGGGAGGAAGAAGTACACAGTGATAGGTGAAACTGGGAAAGGGAGGGGTGAAGTAGAGCTGGGAAGTTGAAAGAGAAAGATGAAAGATGGTGAAAGAGTTACATGGTTGGAGAAGGGGAAATCTAATAGGAGAGAACAGAAGGCCATGGAAGAAAGAAAAAGGGTGCAGCAGAGGGGAGCAATGAGCAGGCAAGGAGATGAGGTGAGAGAGGGAAAAGGAGAAGGGGGAGAGGGGCATTACCAGAGGTTTGAGAAATCGATATTCATGCCATAAAGTTGGAGGCTACCCAGACGGAATATAAGCTGTTGCTCTTCCAACTTGTGTGTGGCCTCATTGCAACAGTAGAGGAGGCCATGGATGGACATGTCGGAATGGGAAGTGGAATTAAAATAGTTGGCCACTGGGAGATACTGCTTTTTCTGGTGGATGGAGCATAGGTGCTTGGTGAAGCGGTGTAAATTAGCTTCTGTTGCTACCATCCTGACAGTGATGATATTTTTAATGAAAGGCAATTAAATCATGCTAAACAGAAGATACAGCATCAAACTAGTTGAATATATTTACCCCATGCTTGAAGATACCTCAATGTCAATTTATGAGCCTTTAATAACATTCACCCAGTTAGTTCATACATAAAATAACCTAATTCCTTCAGACAGTCATTCAGCTGCTTTTTGGATGCTTTTATTTTCCTCCACATTGCCAGATTATGCAGAACATTTATCACTTCTGATTTTGAGAAATCTTTCTGATGTCTAGTCTAATTTACTTTCATGGATCTAAATTTATGCTTTTGGCTCTACAGCTTGACATTGAAGTAATAGTCTAGGTTTTCTTATCCATTACCACTTAATATTTGTACACCTGAATGAATTTTCTCTTTAAACTTTTCTCTGAACTTTAGAACTTGATCTTCTAATCTTTAACCATAGCTCATCCCTATTGTATTTGGCATCAGTTTTGTTATTATTCTTTCTAAATCCATTCCAATATACACTGTGCATATGTCCTTTTACTAGCCTGGTGACCTAAATTAAACACAGTATTCCAGATGTGAACTGAACATTGCATTGCAAAATGCTAAAATAACCCCTGACTGTATTCTGCAGTTAAAGACTGCAGTATCCCAATTTTAAGTAATAAAATATAAATACTGGAAATACTCAGCATGTCTGGCAGCATCTTTGGGAAGAGAAATTGCTGATCTTCAAATGAATAACTATCTTTAATCTGAAACTTATATTCTCCATGGATGTAGTTATTCTCCATGGAATGGTATATCTACCAATTTATTTTTTCAGTTACTTCCAAATCTCCATTTATTTCATTTTTGTCTCAATTTTAAGGGTGTCAACCTAATTCATTGGTAATGTCCCTGCTCCATTGCATGAACGTCAAGTCAGAGCCAGAAACCAATGCACATGTTATAAAGAAAGTGTCTTTCAGACAACACATTAGACTGTAGCCTCTTGCATATCTAAGAGTAGAAAAGTTCTACTGTTGCCTCAGCCAACCTTTATCCTTCTACCATTGTAGTAAAACTATATGCCTTCAATTACCATGTGGAAAATGCAGCTGCTTTTGTCCATAAACAAGCAGTGTTTATACTTCTGAAGTACTGTGTGAGTTGTGAACTACTCTGGTACATCTTTAGAAGGTAAAAGATGCAATAGTTTAGAACCTTACTCTTGTTTAACACAGAGCAGGTTGGTTATGATGGTGGTGAGAATATGAAGTGTATCTCTCCAAATCAGGATTGATCAGAAATAACATGTAGACATTGATGTCAGGAGTCAAAGACCACAGAAAGGAGATCCATATACTTAAGATAATTGCTTTTATTTTAAAGTGAAAGTGATTTTCTTATCATGCTCCCTTGACTTTATTGCCTTGTTTGTTGGGAGGCACTGTTAACTATTGCAATGTGTTTCATGCTCTTTGTGTGATTTGGGTGTCAGTCACTCATACTTTTGTGTTCATTTTTATTTCTCTTTCTCTAGCTGCATTACAGATTAATTCCCTTCAGTCCCAATGCTTATCCTGGTGATCAACTTTGTGGTGGCAGTGGCTTCCAGCTTTGCTTGTTCTAGTGGCAATGGCCATAATAGCAATGACAGAGTACCTCTATTTCAATAGATTGTTGCCTGTGTTTCCCTCCAACAGATCGTCCAGTCACTGTTAGAACTGAACCAAAATCGCAGTAAACTGAAGCTGTACATAGGACACCTCATGGCTTTGTGTCAGGACCGCGACTCACAAATTCTTCAAGGATTGACACCACCACCAGCATATGGTGGTATTGATAACAATAGGGCAATGTGGGAGGAAGCACTGCAGAAGATGAGCTCAGAGCAGGTAAGTGAAAGGAATGTATAGCAATTGGTCAAACAGGATTTTCTTTCTTATGTACTGAAGACAGCTCATTGAAGTTTTGCCACATATCTGTTGTATATTGTCAGTTATGTTCCCACAGCTGACAAAATAGGCTATTGATTCAGATACTTTTTGAATTAATAAGTCTATAAGTTCACAATATAATGTTAATATATTTTTGCTGTAGAAATTGTTTATACATTTATCATTCCAAAGTTATAGCTCTAATTCATATTGTTAATGATCCAGACGACAATAAAAACCTGTAATGTAGTTTTTCTTTGTACCAATGCTACCACTGTTGCCATTATCACAACAGTTATTAAGATATTTTTCAGTTTCTACGGCTTAGAAGTCTTTATACAGGGAAAAGAGATGGGGAATAGAAGGTGTGAATCTATTTGAGGTGTATTTTTTTTGGTTACCTGAGAACACCATGATGTTTTGCATCAGAGATCCTGAAGAAAACTGGAAATAATCTTCACTTAACTGGAACTAGTCAGCAGTTGTCATAGAAAGGTGAATAGAATCATGAGATGAGAAAATAAAATGAGATCACTGACAATGGAGTTCTATTAGTTGAAAACAGGATTTCTTGACTTTGCTATTCTATACTGATGTGTATCAATTAAAGGCATAATCCATTTGGGTACTTACTACAGTTCAAATATTTTAATTCAACTCAACAAATTCACAGAGGGAAGTAGGACTGCTCTGTGCAAGCATTTGAAAGGATGCCAAAGAGAGAACTTTCTGCTTTATTTCTACAAATTGGAAAGTTTTGCTATGGCAATAAAAGATTTCATTATATTTGCAAACAAATCTTAATCTTTGTTAACATACCCGACAAAGTATGTGCTAACAAGGTGATATTCTTTTATGTTGTCAGCCGGTAATTTGCAAGATGTCTTCACTGGTGATGTTTTGGTGTTCTGCAGGATCATTTATTAAAATGGTCAGACAAATTTGTGAAGATGGAATTGAGTGTAAAAACAGTAAGGTGTTGAACATACAAGTAGTATGCATAGCATAAATTTTTAAAATTTTATGTTGGGTTAAGTATAACGGATCTCTTCGTGCAATCCTGAATTCTGCATTGTTCATCAGGAAGGGATTAAAATGAAAGAATAGCTTAATTATAATGAAATCAAAATTGACTATGATGCAGTAGTTTATATTTACCAAAGTGAGAGTCATTGCTGATGCAATGTTGCTCTTACAATTTCAGATAGCCAGTGCCAACACACCCAAGTCCAGTATTACACAACTAAAAGAATAAAGTTTTCTCTGCCTTTCCCCAATGTCTTACTTTAGCCAAACCTCAGAAAGACCGAATTTACCGTAATGCCAGTATTAAGATTTTTAACAAGTTTTCACATCACCCATTCTGTAGCCTTAATTAAGATGCCAAAATAATGTAAAATGGAGGCTATTGCAGAGAACTAATGCAATTAACAGAGTAAACTTTTATTCCATCAATCTAGACTATGTTGAAATCAGAACCTGAAGGTGTAAAATTAGATCTTACCCACTCAAACAAACATTTAATATCTCTAATAGCTTACATCTTATTTGCACTCTATTGCAAAATTTCAGGTTCCTCCTCTGCCAATATTTTGGAACTACAACCTCATTAATAATACATTATGGCTGCAGTTTATTTACTTAAATTGTACTTAAAACAAGGAAATAAAAAGAATTAATGGGTCTTGAAATTCCTCACCTAGTTAATCTGTGTTGTCAGTACTTGCATTCAAGAGAAATCAAGTACTTAGATGAAGAGCCCATGTTGAATTGTTACCAGACACCTTCTGGTGCCATTTCCTAAATTCTTCTGTGGAGCCTTTGGGAATTATGGATTTTAATAGAAGAGGAGCTAATAGATCTTCTATATTGTAGACAAAACATTGAAGGAAAAGCAACATAAAATGTGGTCAGGAACTGTTATTGTGTGCGCCCTATAGCATTACTTATTGTAAATGGAAGATGCTGGAAATGCACAACATAGTTATTATAATCTAGAAGCACCAAAACAAATTATGATATTTCAGATGTATAACCTTCATCAGAACTCACTGGAACCAACATTTAAAATGTATGTTGATCTTTAATCTACTTGTAGATGTCCTTAACAGCATAGTAAATGACACCACTGGTTTTTAAATGTCCTAGTAATGAAGCCAACCCACATATTCTTCTCAAGATTTAGCACAAACTTGTAAGTATTGCACACAGCACAACAAACATTAGCCAATAAGAAATTAGTTTTCACCACAGATGTTGATAATCAGCTTCGTGAATTGTCTGCTGTCAATGCAAATTTCCATTTGTGAAAGAAGACAAATCTAGTTGGTAAGAATTCTAATGAAGTGACGTCAGCCAGAATCCTGTCAAAATTCATTTTTAATAGTTGCAACTCTGCAGAAGGTTTTGGTTATAAATCTTAAGTGTCATATCTTGCACTGGGACTTTCCAGGGATTTCAAATTACTTGGCGATACACGGAGCAGTGCTTGAAGTCATACTCATTTATCTTGGAATGTATTTCCAAACCTGTGTCAATTTGAGGGCAACAACAACATGTCAGAATGCGCAGATGTATTTTCAGTAGCATCTCCTGTATCAGTGGCAGATCATGGCACAGTGTAATTAATGGTGCAATTTAATATTCCCTTGGCTCCAGTGATATTATAAATGAAAACCACTACTGACTGTGTATTAATCATACACCAGACCAACAAACAGTACCAAGCACAATGCCAACAACTGAGAAGTAAAAATGTGTTTGTTAGTATTGTGACTCTAGCGTATTCTAGTTATAACTTAATTCTGAATTAAGTGAATTTTTAAGAAACTGTGACTCTAGTTGCCCATCTATCAAACTGTGGACTTGCACCAGTTTTTGCGTCAGTGAATGTTCTGCTATGTGATAGGTATTCTAATGAACTTTCAATATCAAAAATATAACTTCCCAGTCTTTAACCTTTAATGAAATTTCCTAGTATTGCTGGGAAAATCCCTGGCTAGAAGGACAAGTTGCTTCTTGATTTCATCTCTGTTCAAGCCCATCCACTATGTGGTGCGGGAAATGACTTCAGCTGGTTGACTTTTATTATACTGGATACATATTCTTAAATATTCTTAAATTTACTTTGAAACGATTCTGTCCCATGAGAATCATTGGATCATTCGAATTGCTAGTGGGAAATCACCACTGATAACAAATCAGTCTTTCACCATCCATAGATCTACCATTTGAGTGAGCACCGCTCTTAGATTTGCATAGAAATGAGGATTCTAATTGGACAGAGAGAAAGTAAAATGAGTTGAGTATGATGTTTTTTGAATTTTTTGTCACTGGGAATAATTATGTAATGTTTAATATTTTAATGGTAACTATATCTCTCATCAGCAGCTGTTAACTGAAACTAAGAGCTCTATTTTTGGTGCCTTTCACCAAACTGGGTCAAAGTCCTGGAACGCCCTACATCTTCGTCACTTTTTGAGAGGACCCACTGTCACTTCAGGTACAAAGGGTGAGCAGTGAAAGCTGCCTTGCTAGTTTCACCCATGTCTTGAGAAATCTCAGGTCAATATTTCTCTTGCATCTGAACAGTGGAATGTGTGCAGCTAAGTATGAGTTAGAGTTGATCAGTTCAGTCGATGTATGTGGCTATTTGGGCCATTCAAGTGCCATAACAGTCAGAGGCAATCTTTTGCAATCTGGATGGATGAGACATAGGAATGAGAATGATATCATGTTGGATTTGTTTTATTTACTGTTTCTTATGGCCATCATACACTGAGAACTGCAGCGGGTTCACAGACTATCTCATCTTCTTTATAATTGCAAGAAATTAAAGGAGATGGTCTGAGAAAAACAATGAGGGTAATGGATTGAAATCTAAATAAAACCCAAAGAGATTATCTGTAATGTTCTGACGGAGACAGATGCACATGCTTACCCATATCAGTGCAAGTGCAGAGGGTTAAGTAAGATGTAAAACCTCCAGAGTAATAGGTAATTGACATTGTCAGCTGCCTGGCATGGAACACATGGGAATCATTAATACAAGTGCACAGAAGGAGAAGCTATTTGGCTGCAGAAGGTTAAGTTTAACAGGAAGCGACCATCCACTAACATTTTTACAGGGCACTTGGCCCTTGTAAATGTCTTAGATTTATAAGAAAAGGTTTCACATTTAAAAAAATATTGAAACAGTCATCTATCAGTCAAAGAAAATAATTTTCTGTAATGAAACATTTCAGGATACTATTTATTTGTCCATTGGTTCCAAATGAAAAGTGTTCATTTTTAATTACTTAGAATTCAAAACTTAAATTAATGTGCAGATAATGACAAATATATCAAAAGTATAAAATGCTTATAATCAAAAGAAAATAATAAAACAGTATTATGAGGTGTTCATTCTTTTATAGAATAAGATTTTTAAAGTTTTTTATATTCTCTGAGACAGCTTTCATTTGACCATTCTTCCATAGTGAGCCAAACATTTGCAGACTTTACCACAGATTTGTAATCAACAAGTATAACTTTCCTACGTTATTTGGAAACCAGAATAACAGTGGATACCAGAAATGAGAAATAAACTTATAGTTAGACTTTCTATAAATGCAGAGATGGATTAACCAAAGCTTGGTTTAGAAAATGTCTGAAAACTTGATAAATGTGATGTATTCTAATGACAGTATTTGCTGGTCAAGTTTAGCGGTGTGTGTGTCCTTGCCTGCCTGCATCTGTTTATTTGTCTATTTTAAAAGCAGTTCCTTAGAGAAGTTAGCTTGTTCCAAGAAATATAAACTGTGGCCTTTGGAAGGATAGCCTGTAATAAAATGCCAAAAACACAAATTGTTATCTTTATTTTTGGAGAGGAAGTTTTGAGTGGGATTCAAATGAATATCATTCTAAGATGTTCATAGATTTCTTAAATAAACAGAAGACATTTTAGGATAGACCACACAGTCTGTTAGCCATAATGTATCATTTTGTAATGAAATTTTAATTTTTTAACAAGTTATTAGAGCCACACCAAGTAGCAGAGTATATAAATGAGATTGTTATACAGAGTTTTGAGTTAAAAGATCGCGAACTAAATAAATAAATTCATAGAATTGGCAGGTATTCCCGAGAACAGTGAAAAACTAGACAATAACTTTGAGGCAATGAAATCATTTCAAGGGGAACACTAGACAATAACAGATTAGAAACAGGCTAATGGATGTTTATCTTTATAAAGAGTGATTAAAATACACAGGCAAGAATTTTGTCCCTCTCCTCCCCCCACCTTTAAAATCTACTCCTCACCTTTTTTTTTACAGTCCTGCCAAAGAGCGTCTTGACCGAAACGTCGACTGTCCTCTTTTCTATAGATGCTGCCTGGCCTGCTGAGTTCCTCCGGCATTTTGTGTGTGTTGCAGGCAAGAAAAGACCCTTCAACATTAAATCAAACTTCAAATTATGGAGACATCGAATTTTACAAATCCAATCTGGTCTTACAATTTTGCAAAAAATGAATTTTACAAATCTGGTGGCTCACCCCACCAGATCCCTACAACTGAAATAAAAGCTATCTATCCAACACAATTCCAATTTCAAATCTTTTAGGTTACGGCATTTTAAATTAAATCCAAATCCTCTACCACCCTTTCAGGCAATTAGTTGCAGACCTCCAGCAATCTGTAGAAGAACTTCCATTTACTCATTTACGTTCACAAATCTCTGTTCTCTAGGTGCTGTTTCTTTTGTTGTGCAGAATGATCTTTAATTTTATATTATTTTTATAGTATTTTTTAAATAATTTTTTATATTCATCAATTTATTTTTATATTCATCAATTAAATCTGCCCTCCATCATCTCTTTTCCAGTGAAAAGAATTTCAGCCTATCCATACTTTTCTTGGAGTTAGGATACTCTTTACACATCTTTGTAAGTCTTGTTTGTACTCCCTTCTACAATGCATCCTTCCTGTAATGTGCTGACCAGCAATTGTATGCCAGTTTATAAGAAAGGATAAGTGTAGGACACATGGCTACTCAAAGTCAAAGTTAATCTTCCTCAACTCTTCTCTCCCACCTGATTTCTGTATTCCAAGATTCCTCTGGGTGCCAGAGGTCTCAATATATTGCACAAGTGAGCATATATTGCTGTATGAGTCAAGAATTCCAACAATTCAGAAGCTACTGAATAAAGAAATTCCTCATTACAGCCCTACATGATCATCCATTTAATCTGAGACTGTCTCCTATCTCTAGATTCTTCAGTTAAATCCCTCAAAATCTTGGATCTTTCATTATGGTTACAGTACCTTATTATATTCAACTCTAGTGAAAATATCTCACTTGCTCTTCCTTATAGAAGACCTTCCACTATTTCTTCTTCAGAATACATTTCATTCTGCTGTAATGGTTTTTCTACAGTTGTAGGTGCTAAGCTTGTTAATATTACGTTATTATTTTCTCACACTAAATTTAACTTATTCCATACTTCAAAATCCCCCTCCTAAATTGGACTGTGAATATTGTCCATATTTGCTAAAGTTGGAGGATTGATATAAATTCACAAAATGTAGTATGGCCAAATCTTGCACTAGCCATGCAAATTACATTTCAGTTTCTACAAGGACCTTGTCTGTCCCTAATCATGCTCCTACTTTTCACATACTTTTGAAAAAAAAATCCCTTATTTAGACTTGTCAATATGTTTTCTCACTGCTTTTCCAATTTCCTTCTTACCTTGACCTCTGCACTCTGTATATCTCAAGTCTTTCTGTACTATATTTAGATCATGATTTCTGATACAAGCTTCCCTTTTGTTGGATGATCTGCCTGTGTATACCCTTTGACATTCAGGCATTCTAGATTTGCGAATCCTGTCCTTTAATTTTTAGGGAACCTATTTGCTGTGAACCTTCACTATCACCTTTTTGAATGCCTGTCAGTGCTCTGGCATTAATTTATCTTCAGACAGATGTTTCCAATTTACTTGTGCTAAATTATATCACAGCCTAGCAAAGCTTCCCTTCCCCCAATTCAGAACGTTACCCCGATCTATCTTTAGACCTCTCTGTGACTATGCTAAATTTAGCTAAATATAATTACCATCACCAAAGTGCTGTCCCACAGTTACCTCTTCCATTGCTGAGTATCAGTTTCCATAGCAGGTTGAGAACTACCTCCTTGTTGAACATATTACATGCTGGCTATGACAGTCGTGATAAATACATTTCACGAATTCGGTGCCAACCAAGCCTTTTTAAACCAATTCCATACCAGTTCATAATTTTGGTTGTTTATGTACTTTTAAGAAGCGTGTCTATGTATGCCCTCTGTGGGGTCTCAAATATCCTGTCAGATTGTGATGCCTGATTTATACTCGAATCAGTTCACCCTATGGGATCTTTCTATCATATGATCTCTCTCTTCAGAGCTTTAATGGTCCTTTTAAACAATGTTTTGAACTACCCAACCACTGACATTTCCATTTTAATTCCCCCATGTTAGTTGAAAGCTCTGTACACGCAAGGTTGATCTGCAGTTCCTGTCCTTTAAACCATATTTCAATGATAGCTACAGTATCAAATTTCCTAAAATGCATCTATGCCAGCACCTTGTCTACCTTATTCATCATATTTCTTGCATTCATGTATATTCTATTAAATATAGCCAAACTCCAGTGTTGTCTATTTTCTTGTCTTTGTTTCTTCTGCTTTACAGCTACCTGTCATTCTCTACCTGTCATTTCTGGTCTTGTATTTCTGCCTTCTAAATGTACAATGTGTTTTTCTTTCCCTTGCCAAGCTAGTTTTAACTCTTCCCAAGAACACAAGGAGAAATCCTCATCACTCTGTTGATTCTTGCAATCCATTTGGTTTTAAAAGTCCCAGTTGCCCCAAAGATGTTTCAATATTCTAGACCTTCAGAGGACTTGTTCCTGCATCATCTCTGTAGCCATCTTTAGCCTCCTATTTCTATAGTCACTATTTAAGGCAGATGACAAGCAATGGCAATGTCAAGCTTTGACACCTATGTATGGATTTCCTTTCTCCCTACTTCTCTCAAATCTTTCTGTAGGATCTCACTCCTACAGCATTCCTACTGATTTTGGAAAACAACTGCATGGCCATATAAATGCACATTTTCTTATGAACCTTCACTCAGCAGATGTGGTGTTGATTCATCTGGCTAGGATGTGGGGAGGCAAAAGTCACAGCCTCAAAATAAAGGGTTGATCCTTCAGAACTGAAGAGGAGAAATGTCTTAATCAGTGGGCAGTGGATTTCTGGAATTCTATTTCTAAGGGAGTGGTGGAGACAAAGTCAAGAGTATATTCAAGCTTTGACATCTGTGTATGGATTTCCCTTTTCCCTAGTTCTCTCAAACCTTTCTGTAGGATCTCAGTCCTGTGGCATTTCTACTGATTTTTGGACTACTGCTGTATGGCCATATAAATGAACATTTTCTTACGGATCTTTACACGGCAGGAAGTGGCATTGATGTTTCATCTAGCAAGGATGTATGGAGGCAAAGGTCACAGCCTCAAAATGAAGAGTTGGTCCTTCAAAACTAAAGAGCAGAAATTCCTTTATCAGTGGGCGATGGATTTCTGAATTCTATTCCCAAGGGAGTGGTGGAAACCAAGTCAAGAGTATATTCAAGACTGAAATAATAGATTTTTGCATCTTAAGAGCATCGAGGGATGTGGGATTGGTGCAGGAAAGTAGGACTGAGCTAAAAGCTCACCCATGATTTTGAATGGCAGAGAAAACATAAAAGGCCAAATGCCCTACTTCAGGTTCTCTTCCTTGTGTTAGTATATTTTTATGCTCAAAATGGTTTTGAGCTGCTCAATGATAATTTCACTTTGATACATGGAGGAGATACATCCTGAAACTTGGTCTTTTCCTCGTATAGGAGCAAGATAAATCAGTTGTGTGATATTGGAACAACAACCTTGTCCTCAACATCAGTAAGGCCAAGGAATTGATTGTGGACTTCAGGAAGGGGAAATCAAGAGAACACAGCAGTCCTCACCAAGGGATTTGCAGTGAAAAGGATGAGCAGTTGAAAGTTCTTGAGTGTCAACATATCTGAAGATCTATCCTGGGTCCAACATATTGATGCAGTTACAAAGAAGGCACAGCAGTGGCTTTAATTCATTAGGAGTTTGAGGAGACTTCGTATGTCAGCAGACTCTTGGAAATTTCTGTAAGCGCACAGTAGAGAGCATTCTAACTGGTTGTATCACTATCTAATATGGAGGAGCTCTGCACAGGATAGAGAAAAGCTGGAGAAAGTTGTAAACTCAGCCAGCTCCATCATGGGCACCAGCCTCCAGTATGGAAGACTCCTTCAAAAGTCGATGCTTCAAGAAGGTAGCATCCATCATATGTGTGTGTGTGTATGTGTTTATAAACATTTAGATATATATTTCTTGTAATTGAAAGTTTTATAAATGAGTATATTCAGTATATACAGGATCACTAACATGATTTCAGAAGTCCAATGGGAAGTGTGAATACTTGCTGCAGAAACCTAATTTTGAAGATAGTGGATCTGGAAAAGAAAAGTCGGATTGTTTCAGTGTATTTGCAGTATGTAACCCAGGCTGGCATCACTCATTGTCTGTCTCTGACTCTCATTGAGAAAGTGGTGGCAAACTGTGTTCTCAAACCACTGCAGTTATTCTTATGAATGTTCTCCCACAATATTTTTTGGGTAGGAAATTCCAGAACTTAGACAATGAAGAGAAAGAGGTTTGCTGGTTGTAAATAAGGTGTCAGTCAAGCATGCTGCTTTATCAAGTTCAAGTTCAAGCTTGTAGTCATATGACTGTGCATATATACAACCAAATGAAACGTTCCTTCAGACCATGGAGTACCCACAATACATATATCACACGCAGCACATAAAACATTAACACAAATAAGTTCATAAAATATAATTCAAAATGCATATAGTGCAGCACAAGTAAACAGTAAGCATTAAACAGTAAACAGCTTGCTGTCCTAGTGTTAAGACCTTGGTGGTGGCAGGGTATTCATTAGTCTCACAGCCCTGGGGAGGAGCTGTTAACCAGTCTGGCACTCCTAGTCCTGATATTCCTATACCTCCTTCCTAATGGTAGTGGGTTAAAGAAATTGTGGAATGGGTGGTAGAGTCCTCAACAATGCTTTGGTTCTTTTGTATACAACACTCCCAGTAAATATCTCAAATAGTGGGGAGGGAGACTCCAGTGGTCCTTTCAGCAGTTTTTACTATCCTTTAGTATAACGCCTTGCAGCATCCATATCACACAATGATGCAGCCAGATAGGATACTCTCGATGATGTTCCTGAAGAAAGTTGTGGGTGGGGAGCCTTACATGCCTCAATTGCCTCCAAAAGTGTAGACACTGCTGTGCCTTCCTGACTAATGAGGTGGTGTTGTGGGTCCAGGTTAGATCATTTGTTATGTGCACACCAAGGAACGTTGAGCTCTTCACACTCTCCACAGCAGAGCTACTGATGTGCAATGGAGAGTGATCAACCTGCCTTCCTAAAGTCCACATTATCTCTTTTGTCTTGTCCACGCTGAGACTCAGGGTGTAAGTGCTGTTACCATTTGACAAGCCTCTCTACTTCCTCTCTGTATGCTGACTCACCATTACTGCTGATGAGACCAGCCACTGTTGTATCATCAGCGAACTTGATGCAGTTTGAGCTGGATCTGCCAGTGCAGTCATGAGTCAGAAACATGAACACTAGAGGGCTGAGCTCACACCCCTGGGGGCACCAGTGCTCAGAATGGTGGAGCTTGAGATGTTGCTGCCAACTCAGACTGATTGGGGTCTTTCCGTCAAGAAGTCCAAAATCCAGTCCAGTATTGGGTGTTGAGTCCCAATAAAATGTTGTTTATCAACTTCAGCATGGCATTATCATGGTCATCCACCTCTGAGGGATGACCATGATAATGCCATGCTGAAGTTGCTAAACAACATTTTCCCATGTATGAGGCATTGTTTTCTAGATGGGACAGGACAGAGTGGAAAGTGGCATCGTCGGTGGCCATTTTGAGTGGTAGTTGAACTGGAAAGAGTCCAATGTAGCTGGAAGGTGAGATGTTATGTGATCCATTACCAGCCGTTAAGATCATTCATGATTATTGAGGTATGTGCCTCTTGGCAGTAATCATTTAGATCTGTTACCACCACTCTCTTGGGCACTGGAATGATGATGGCTGCCTTGAAGCCTACAGGAACAGTGCACTGTTGCAAAGAGATATTAAAGATATCCATTAAGACCTCCGTTAGTTCGGCGCACAATCCGTCAGCATCTGACCAGGTATGCAGATTTGCGTGGATTTTCCCTCCTCAATGCTTTCACGTTTCCTGAGTATTGTTGAAGATTAACTCATCCAAGCAAGTGGTGGGTATTCTGTCATGCTTTTGACTTATTTCTTGGAGCCGGTGGAAAGGATTTGAAGTGTCAATCTGCATAACTTGTCACAAAACACGCATCTTTTGACCTGCTCTCCAGCCATAGTATTTATATGATAGTGCAATTAAAATTCTGGCCAGTGGTAACCCCAGAAAATTAATGGTGGTGCAAATGCCATTGAATATGAAGAACAAGTTTGGAGTTTGTCATTGACTGGCTATCGTGTGGGAGGAATAATACATTCCATTATCAGCCAATGCCTGGCATTGCAACCATAAGAAATGCAATACCTACTATTTTATCACCTCTTTTCCTACTCTCTGGTGTCCCAGTCTTTAAAGTAAAACTAATTGTTATTTATCCTTTCAATTTAGTTTGCTGTATTTGGTACTCATGATGTGATCTCCTCTATAATGAATGGTTCAGAATGTTTTAAAGCATCTCTATTCAGCATGACCCTAATTCTTTCAATTGCTTCAAATGTTAATTCTCTATCCTACTCTTTCACTCTCCTTAACGCCTGCAGTATGTTGTTTTATGGAACTCAATGTAAGCTTAAGGAACTATATGCCATCTTCTGACTATACTTTTTGTAGCCATCTGTCCTGAATGTTGAGTTTACCAATCTCAGATAATCAACATTTCCAGCTTTTTATGTTTCAGATTTACAACATTCACTTTTTTAATTTTAGGAATCTGTTTATTCTTCTTCCTCTTGTTTTCCGTTTTTTCCAAACAGACCTTCTATTCCTTTACTTACCCTATCACCGCCATTTTTTTGAGCAATCATTCCCCTGTAATTTAATCTCTCTCTTCTCTGCCAGAGATCCTTCCCATCTTCTCTCCTCCCCACTTTGACCAATTTACTTTACATCTTTGCTCTACATACACTGTCTGGTCTGCTGATTTTTTTTCATGGTGTCCTGTTTTTGTTTCAAATTTTCACAACCCACAGTATTTTATCTAGAGGTAGAGTTTCCCAGGATGCATTGGCAGCATTTTAGCAGAGCAGCCAAATTCTTTTTTTTCCCTTCAACCTTTCGCTATCTGTCGAATATTATTTGATCTAGAGAAACTTTCAAAACCTCCATTCAGTTGAATTTTTGTTGAGCAGTTTTGAGACCAGAAAGTTCACTGTGTGAGAGAAAATAAACCAGATAAATCTATCATTTACACAATTGTTCCTGCATTAATGTTTATTCATGAATACATCAATAATTTATTTTTCCAAGGAAAATTTTTGCTTTTGCACAGAACAGTATTTTGTTTGTCTTTGGTGTTATTTGATGAGAATATAATTTTGAATAGGTTTTCAGCTAAACTTTTAAATGAAAAATACTAACTTCATTTTTTAACTACATTAAGTGTCAGGTTGAGAGAAACAGTGTCCCATTGTCTACAGTTAATCATGATGTGAGAATTGTTTATACAGCTGTTGTAAGTGAATGAAATGCTAATTATTAGCTGTTGAGTGGAAAATGCCACCAACTGTTTAAGGGGCTTTATGTGTATTATTTGGTAATATATAACATTTTGTTGTTTGATTTTTTTTAATCTAAAAATTCCCAGACCCCAATTTGTCTATTAAATAATGTTTTGAGTTAATTTTTTGATAATTGTGAGTGAAAAGAAGATTACTTAGTTGCAAAAGATTTTTGATTGCTGACCTGGTTCCCGCTGGCACTATTGATGTAAATTTGCTCATTGAGCTTTGCAGTTCTTAATTGGTGTTTTGTCATAATGTTGTTATAGTAAGATTTTATTCGTATGGTTCCTTTAATTACTCTTTCAGAGAGACTGAGTTCCAGAATTCAATATGCATTTATTTATGTATTTATTTATGATAGATATTTGTCTAACAAAACCCACATTCCTCCAGTACTTAATTCTAAGTATTTGCATTGACAAATTAGAAATCTAGAAATTTGTTCTCCCGGACTTAAACATCTCTCAATAAGTTGAAATTTATATACTGTGCCTCACTTCACAAACTCAAGGTTCTCCTTTCACAGGAGAACTCTCCCATTCCCTGCCTCCTACCCCACGGGGTTTTGAATCCCAGCCTTGCCTCTGTTGCAGAACTGCAGGACCTCATTCCTTACTGCCAAATACTTCCAGTAGGGTTGAACTTTCAAAAGGTGAGGAAGGAAATTTAATGACAATGCTCCCAGGAACTAGTGCAAGCTCCAGCACTGATGCTGAAATATATATAAATGCATAGGGGCATTTTATAAATATATATGCATTTATATACATATAAATATATATAAATGCATATGGCACATATCTTGGTATCAGCTCAGTGATAGATGATGTAATGGGTACACATACAGTATAAGAAATTTAATTCAGGAAAAGAGGAATCTGGGAGTATTGCATTTAAATATGTGAAGGTGACAGACAGAGAAAGAGGATAAAAGGGCATCTGGCATTAAATGCCTGAGCAATAATCATCAAAATTATAATCAACTTCTCTGGAACTTGCCCACAAATGGAGTATTGCACTCTGAAATTTGAGAGAGATAATAAAATGGTAGATGAAGATAAAAATTGACCAGGCTATATCACAAGGAGCTAAAACTTCTCCTCGGAGTGCAGACAGCTGAGGCAAGATGTATCAGAGGTATTAGGAAAAGCATAAATAGTACAAAGGATATGGGCAAAGTAGTTAGTGAGAAATTGGTTGGATGGTCCAGAATCAGATGTTAACATAATTGGAAAAAGAACCAAATGTGATATAAGGTAAAAGCTTTTTTAGATTTAGAGTGAGTAGTTCATGGATCAGAGAACACAGGGAGGATATGAGGGTTGTTTTTGCCCAGAGAAGGTTAAGATCCAAAATCACTTTTTGTAAAGTTGGTGGAAACAGTCAGTCACAGCTTTCTGAGATAGATAGATGATGGAAAACAATTTACCAGCTATGTAAAATGAAAATAGGTGAGCAAATTGTGCTACGAGAATCCAGCATAGAATTGATAGGGCCTCCTTCAGTAATACAATGATTCTATGTTTCAAATGGTCTAAGAAAAGATTGTATAAATTTCATGGCATCATCTTGACAAGAAGGGGCTGAAAAGGTTTTTCTGCTTTGAATATGCAGCTTTGTTGTGATCCCCCTGTTTCATTAATAGTCAACAATGTTAGAAGGACTGGACTTGGAAATCGCTAGGAGGAAACCTCATTAATTGAGGAAGCAAATATGCAAAGACGATAATCATATTTATAGATTTTTCCCTTCAACACATCTAAATAGCAGGGGCACAGCTGATCATTGATATCACCCATTCAGCAATATATGTTCGTCATCACAACCCTAACAATTTTTCCATCAGCCTAGTGATTGTGCCAATATCAAGACCTGAAGAAGAAATCAGTAAGACATAGTATATCCATTCTCATATGGTTCTAATCTGCGTGAAAAATCAGTAAACCTAAGTAAACATTCTTCTTTAATGCAGTAAATTTCCCTTCAATTAATGTACCTGGGAAGGCAAGATAAATACTCCCAGACTATAAATTCCAAGTCTCTTTCCTTCATAGAGGAAACTGAATGATTTTTTTCGGTGAGGTTGGAAATGATAGTTCAAAGTAAATTTATTATCAAAGTATATATATATGCCACCATGTACAACCCTGAAATTCGTTTCCTTGCGGCATACACAGTAAATCCAAGAAACGTAACAGAATCAGTGAAAGACTGCACCCAGTAGGATGGACAAACAACCAACGCACAAAAGACAAGTTGAGCAAATACAACAGACCAAAAGAAATCATCATAATAAATAAATAAACAATAAATATCAAGAAAATGTGATGAAGAGACCTTGAAAGCGAGCCTGTGGGTTGTGAGAACAGTTCAGTGATGGAGCAAGTGAAGTTATCCCCCACTGGCTTAAAACCTGATGGCTGAGGGGGAATAACTGCTCCTAAACCTAGTGGTGTCGGTCCTGAGGCACCTGTACCTTCCTGATACCAGCAGCGAGCAGATATCATGCTCTAGATGGTGGGGGTTCTTAATAATGGATGCTGCTTTCCTATGACAGCAGTCTGTGTAGGTGTGCTCAAAAGACAGGGGGTTTTTACTCGTAATGAACTGAGCCGTATCCACTACTTTTTGTAGGATTTTCTGTTCAAGGTCATTGGTGTTTCCATACTAGGCCATGGTGCAACTAGTCAATATGCTCTCCACCACACATTTATAGAAGTTTGACAGAGTTTTAGATGTCATGCCAAATCTTTGCAAACTTCTAAGGGAGTAGAGGTGCTGCCATGCTTTTTTAGTAATTACACATAGTAATTTCTTATGTGCTGGGCCCGGGACACCGAGGAATTTAAAGTTACTGACCCTCTCCACCTCTGATCCCTTGCTGAGGACTGACTCATGGAACTCTAGTTTCCTCCTTCTGAAGTCAATAATCAGCTCCTTGGTCTTGCTGACATTGAGTGAGAGGTTGTTGCTATGGCACCATTTAGTCAGATCTTCCATCTCCTTCCTGATTTGCTGATTTGTCACCACCTTGGATTCGGCCAATGACAGTTGTGTCCTCAGCAAACTTAAATATGGCATTGGAGCTGCTATCTTTGGGAACAATAAAATAGAAATAAATACCAATAGAAACAAC